>NC_090299.1:44647500-45272500 GCF_039906515.1 Pseudorca crassidens
TCTGGGCCTGGTTAGATTTTGGACTTTGAACAGTTGGAAGTAACTGAGGGGTGTCTAGCAGAGGGAAAGAATGACGTGAGAGTTACACATACAGTAAAGTCCACCCATTACGTGTTCAGTTCAATGAGCTTAACAACCGTGTGCACCCTTGCAGCAAACCACCTCTGTCATGAAAACAGAACATTTCCCTGACACCCCAAAAACTCCCTTGGGGAATTTTGGGGGGATGCTCTTTTGCAGTCGTCCTCTCCCCTACCCCACCTCAGACAACCAGTCATCTTTCTGTTATTGTAGATTGGTTTTGCCTCTTCCAGAAATTCATTTATGTGGAATCTTTTATGCCTGGCCTCTTTCTCCGCATATTATCTTTGAGATTTAACCATGTTGTGGTCATATCAGTAATCTGTTCCTTTATATCACTGAGTCATATTCTGTTGTATGGAAATACCAAAATTTGTTTATCCAGTCATTGCTGAGGGAAATTTGGGTTGTTCCAGTTTTGAGTTATTAGTAATAAAGCCAGTATCATCTAGAAGCCTTTATGTGCGTATATGTTTATCTTTCTCTTAGTTAAACACCTAGGAAAGGAGAGTTGAGTTGTGTAATAACTGCATGTTTAACTTTATAAGAAACTACCAAAGTTTTCCAAGATTCTTATACCATTTTGCATTCCCACCACCAGTGTACAAGGTTCTAGTTGTTCTCCATCCTCCCCAGCGTTTTATGGTGTCCGTCTTTCTAGTTCTAGCCACTCAGGGAGTGTGTAGTGGTATTTCTTTGAGGTTTACTTTGCATTTCTCTGACTAATGATGTTTAGCATTTTTTATGTGCTTATTAGCCATTGGTACATCTTCTTTCATGAAGTGTCCAGATCTTTTGCCCTTCATTATAGGAGTGTTTGTCTTACTGAGTTATAAGTTTTTAAAAAATATATTCTAGATACAAGTCATTTTTTCAGACAGATGCGTTGAAAATATTTTTTTTTCCACTGTGAGGCTTGCCTTTTCATTTTTTGAAGTGGTGCCTTTCGAAGAGCAGTTTTTAATTTTAATGAGGTATAATTATCAGTTTTTAATTTTATAGTTCATACTTTTTTTGCCCTGTTTAAGAAATTATTGCCTATGCCAAGTCTGTGTTTTCTTTGACAAGTCTATGGTTTTAGCTTTTAAGGCTGTGATCCATTTTGAATTTTTGTGTATGCTTATAAAAAGCATTGAGGTTCTTTTGTTTGTTTTGTTTTTTTCATCTATTTGTAAAAGTTTGGTAGTTGTATGGGTAATGAAGTGAAGGGGTAAGACTGCTATAGGGACATCTGAATATATATAGGAGCCAGGGAAACATCTGAATGACTGATGGTGGTAGCCTCAACTTGGATGGATGCAGGAGAAAAGAAATGGATGGATTGGAGGGGAATCTAAAAGGTGAGCAGAGATAACTGCTGACCTTTGACTAGTGGTTATTTAGAATGATAGTCCTATACACAGAGTGGAACCCCCTGAGCAGAAGTGGCCTAGAAGTAGATAGAAGGACAACCTCATGCACCAGCTTGCTCTCCTTGCCCCCATGGGGTTATGTCTGGACTTCTTGGACCAGGAGTGTACTTCTTTTCTTATTCTGAGCCAGTGGATAATCTTTAATTCTAGGTGTAAATGACAGCCATCTAAATATCAAGTGCAGGGCTTCCCTGGTGTCACAGTGGTTAAGAATCCACCTGCCGGGCTTCCCTGGTGGCGCAGTGCTTGAGAGTCCGCCTGCCAATGCAGGGGACGCGGGTTCGTGCCCTGGTCCAGGAAGATCCCACATGACGTGGAGCAACTAAGCCCGTGCGTCACAGCTACTGAGCCTGCGCTCTAGAGCCCGCGAGCCACAACTACTGAAACCCACACTGCTAGAGCCCGTGCTCCACAACAAGAGAAGCCACCGCAATGAGAAGCCCGCGCACCAACGAAGAGTAGCCCCTGCTCACCGCAACTAGAGAAAGCCCACGCATAGCAACAAAGACCCAATGCAGCCAAAAATAAATAAATAAATAAATAAATAAATAGATTTAAATATCAAGTGCTTTGGAGGTGAATGAGAATTAGGACCTGATTTCTAAGGTGAGCAGATGTCAGAGCAAGGAGTTGACTCTCTCACCAAGGCAAGTCAGCAGCAGAATCCAATTAGAACTCAGAGTAGAAACCCCTGGCTCATTGCCCAGCCTGCAGAGCCAGTGGCTCTGGATTCTCATAAACCGGAAGCAGAAAAGTCACTAGTTAGTTCAGGAAGTCTGTTTGGGGCAGTGGCTTGGGTTTCTTGGTAATTGAAACCTTTCTCAGCTCTTGTGTTTGGGCACCGTCTCGAGGCTTTGGGCTAGCATCTTCCTCGTGCCTGGGTTGTATTTTGCTGTCTGCAGGATCCAGCACACCTTGGGGGTGTCAGAACGAGTTCTCTCGTGTCTTCCTAGGAGTTGAAAGGGGTCCTCCCGGTCTTCTGTGAGCTTGTCAGCTTTCCCCAACAGCTTGTGACGTTCAGGTTCAGTAAGTTGATCCATTCATAAAATTTGCTGAAAAGACAAATCTACCTAGGTGTCAGGAGTTCAGATGGGATTTGAGCCGTGTTGACTGCATGATGTAGTCATGTTTCCAGTGGCACTGCTTAAATTTCATTCATACAGAAATAAAATGAGCTCACATACCCACCTGTATTTCTGGAATTATTTTGTGTCTTTTATAAAAACCACAATATTATCTTCTTCAATGCTGAAATCATTGATTCCCAGTTTGGAAATTTCTTGGCGTTTGTATGTGGTAGTTTACCCTCAGCTTACACGTTCTTTTTAGGGAAATGGTCCTGGCCCCCTTCTTTGCTATTAACGTGGTACCTTGTCCTTTTCTCCCCAGTGGTGGCATCTCCATCAAGGCGGCGGCAAACATGGACCTCATGAGGGCTGACATGGGAGGAGCCGCCACTATCTGTTCAGCCATCGTGTCTGCTGCCAAGCTCGACCTGCCCATCAACGTCGTAGGTGCGCGGGAGAGGGAGGGTGTCTTGGAGAGCTTCTGGGATCCTGTCAAATGGTAGAACGGAGACAACAAACATGGTTTCCTCTAATCTGAAAAGAATCAAGAAATGGTTTTTAAATAGGTTTTCATCAAGTGGAAGATGTTTGGTTAGCTGAGATAGGTGTTGTCTTGTCTGAACTGGCAGAGTTAAATGTATTCTGCGTTGTGGGCTATAACTAGAATTGATTTGTTTTACTTCTGCAAAAAGTGATTAGCAGTCAGGGGCACATAATGTCAAGTTTGCGGTTAACTCCAATGGAAAATGCTCAGTCAGTAGTCAGGGTAGCGATTACCTCATAGGGTTGTGGCTGATTAAGTGCCTCGACATGCAGAAAATGCCTGGGACAGAAAAAGTGCTCAGTACGCAGGCGATTTTTGTAGTGCAGGATGCCAGACACAATGCTGGGGGTTTGCCATGTGTCAGGGGGAGCTGGGAGCGGGGACTGAGGTCGAATGACTTGAGCAGTGTCACTTCCACTGCATGGGAAGGGAGGACTGCAGCCTGGGTCTGTCTGACATGCCCCCTCCCTCTCCTCCTCCATTTTTGCTGAACTGTTTGAAAGTGAGTCTCAGACATCACGACACGTCACCCCTGAATACTTCTGCTTGTGTCTCCTAAGAACAAGGGCATTCTGTGTAATGACAATACCATTATCATTTCCAGGGATTGATACAGTAACCAAATTCAAACTGCCCAGTTGTCAAAAAAATGTTTGTTTTATATGTGTGTCTATACACACACGCATTTATTTATTTCTATTTGTATTTGAAATCTTGGAGCCACTCAAGGATCACCCCTTGCGTGTGGTCACCATGGCTCTTTAGTTTTCTTTAATCTAGAGCCTATTCCTGCCCCCCCTTTGTTTTCTTTCATGACACTGGCAGTTTTTAAAGGTTCAAGGTCATCTTGCCATGTCCTACAGTTCGGATTTATTTGGTTATTTCTTCACAATAGAATCAGGTTAGACTTCTTTGGAGAGAATGACGTGTATTTCCTGTTGCTGGTGCGCGTAATGTCACCTGGGTCACTGGTGTTGCTAAACTCGATCACTTGGTCGAAGTGGTGTCTGTGACTGGCGTCTATTGAGGGCCCGCTGATGACCTAGGTCCCATGGGTGGTGTATTTGGACCTAGCACACTCCATGTTCCTTCATATATTCTTTTTTGGACAGGTTTGGCCCCTCTTTGTGAAAATATGCCCAGCGGGAAGGCCAACAAGCCTGGGGATGTTGTTAGAGCCAAAAACGGGAAGACCATACAGGTTTGTAGGTGGAAGACACAGCCTCTGAGTTCTGCTCTTTCTGAAGGACTCCCAGCACAGCCACATCAACACATCTTGAACGGGTGCAGAGCACTGGCTCTGTAGGGAAGGCCAGTGCCTTTATTATGAGTAGCTTTTCATACAGTCAAAAGTACTTCTTCATGAGAACTTTAAGATTGTTTTTCCTACCTTACTCTTCCTCCTACTTCCTGAATGCTGTACATACAAATTACCACGAATTTGCAGCCAACCCTGCAGAACAGGGAAAAGCAGTAAAAGTGCAGGCTGTTTTCTAGATTCACCTTCGACGTGATAACTTTTTCCATTTAGCAACTCATTCGAGTGGAAAACGCATTCTGCTTCATGGGTGCTGCATCTGGGGGATGTGGCAGCAGGTCGTCCGCTGGGCACGTGTATGCATGTACACACACACTGCCCATAACGACTGAGCCTCTATTTAAAAGAAAAGGATATAATATATATGAAGTTGCTGAAGTTGCAAGAGTTCTCCGGTCTGGAGATCCAGGCTGCTGCTTCGATGTATCTTTCCTAAACTCTTTAGCCTTTTTGTTTTCAGAAATCTTGATATTTTTTCCCCTTCCTGTTATAAACTTAATAGTAAAGTGAACCAGACACTTCTCTTCATTTCAGCCTCCAAAGTCATCAGCATTTGGTTATCAGCTCTGATACAGGGATTATTAAATTACATTTGCTCTTCAGAGTAAATATACTATTCCCGTTCTCATGGTAGTATGTTTCTGATACTCGATGACAAACATCACAACAGCGTTTTCTTTTAAATTGAACATACCTGTGTGTAGATTTTATGTTCATTATTTGTATCATCTTACCCTTTTTTTTTCTTTTGACCTTCCTGTTTGCAGGTGGATAACACTGATGCCGAGGGGAGACTCATCCTGGCTGATGCGCTCTGCTACGCACACACTTTTAACCCAAAGGTCATCATCAATGCCGCCACCTTGACAGGTCAGACAACGTGCTTTTCCTGCGTTTGTTTGAAGAAGGTCTCATTTGTTGGCATCGAGTGCACACATTGTACTCAGGGCATTATTTTGCTGAAACCTGGCTCGCTCCATTTGCATTCAAATATCTTTCACCAGAGGAATTGTTCTGCAGTTGTAAACTGCTTTGAATATTAGCCTTGTTGTTTTGAAACATCCCAGGCTGTACCTTTAAGTAAAGAAAGAACAAGTGGGTCAGGTCAGCCCATCCACAGCGACGACGTCTATGAATGATACTAGCGATGTTTTCTGTTACGATTGCTGTTTGATACAGGTCTGAAAAGATTAGTGATAAATTCCAAAATCAGTAGTTATTTTTATTAATCATACGCATCTAATGCCCCCTAAGTGTTTTCTGAACTTTTGTACTTGAGGTTATACAGAAATAAAAACACTGGGGATGGAGGTGGCAAGGTCCTCATGTAGCAGAGGCGGGGCCATGTAATGTGTTGTGTGAAGCTTGCTGGCTTTAAGGCCAACCCAGGGGTGGCTCCCAGCTGTGCTGCTTCCTAGTCCACCAGCCTTGGGCTGATTCCCTGACACCCCCGAGCATCAGTACCTGGGGACAAGTCTGTTCGTCTCGCAGAGTTGTGAAGACTGGAGGGAGTTTCTGGAAAGCCTCTTTAATGCAGCGCCTGCACGCGGCAGGCAACACCACCTGCTCTGTAGAGTAGGAGTAAATGCCTAAAGGGACGACAGTGGGCATTGCCTTATTGCAGAAACCCAGTGTTCATAATCTTTTATCCAACAGTTCTCTTTTTAGGAATTCATTCTGTCTCCATCTTTTTTAAGATTAAAATTCAGATCATTTTTTATCCTTTGGTTTTAATTCTTCCCCTGGTCACGTGAGCCTTTACTTTAAGAGAAGTCAGTTCATGTTTCTCTTTTATGTGTTTCTAACAATAGTCCACAGATTTATATGCTAAGAATCCTCTTTTCAAGCTGGCATTATAGTATTTTTATGGTCTTTTGCCTCCCTTTTCAGTTCAGCAAACATTTTAAGCTGAACAACAGAGGTTCTGGGGTTGGTGTTTGAGGGGCAGTGCTGAGGTGGGTGATAGTACACCCTTTCTGTAAATGAGGAATCACAGCCCTCCACCCTCTTTTTTTTTCCAAGCCTGAGGGTGTGAGAAGGTGGGAAAGTTGGTTCCAAGTAACTAAGGGCAACCTGATGGGGGAGCCTTCAAATCACCCCAGCCGTTGTCCTTGCTGAAGGCTGTTGATGGCTCATTTTAGTTCCCTAAATAACTTACTGAGCCCCTTCTTGAGTTCCAGGAGCTGGGATTCAAAGGGGGAGGATGAGAAACAGTTTCCAACCCCAAGTTCATAGCAGGAGGAGGAACGTAGTCTTTAGAAGGAGAAAATAATTTGTCCTGCCTCTTAATAGCATGTGACTTTGACAATGTCTCAGTTGTCTCGTCTGTAAAAGGGGTATAATAGCACGTCATTGGCAGGAGGGGTGCCTGTGAAAATTAAATAAGGTGATACGGGTTGTTGTGCCTGGTTGGTAGAGACTGGACTGATGTTACTGACCTTTGAAGGGTAGGCCTGTCGCAGAGTGTAGGAGCAGCGACTGCTCAGGGCGTGCCGTTCAGTCGTGGTACCTCTCATTTTCTTAATGCCTGTGATTTAGGATGGAACGAGAGTGGTGACATCAGCACCTTCCTTGGAGCTTTGATGTTCCTTCCATACTCTGAGAAATTCTGGTAACACTGATGAGTTAGCACCTCAGTATACAGCTTCAAAAGTACCTTGTAAAAGAAAATGGAAGGTATTCCCCCGATAATGGTAATTCCGAAGTTGGTGGTCGTACTAGTTCTGTAATTATGTAGAAAATAGATTATTTTCTGAAGTATGTAATGAAATCATCTCTAGAGCCATGATCCCTGTTGGATCACATTAAATATTTGTCTCCCATTTTCTCTTCCTTTAAGAGCGGATATCACATCACATTCTTGTTTGCAGTCAGTGCTCATCTTCTCTTTGAGAAATTCACACACTGATGCAAGACTCTTACAGGGCTGATAGGAATGTTTTGAGGACAAGTGAATAAGTATGGAAAAAGCCACTAACTTGAAAAGTAAAGCATTAATGAGTGTGTATCCCCGCAATCATATAGACAGACCATAGGCAGTGAGTAACCAGCAACCATCGTAGTATCTGGGATATAGGGGATGCCATGAATGATTGTTGACACAGTCGGCCTGTGTTTAATCCCTTCAGATGGCTGGGGATACAGAGGTGGGTCAGGACAGAGGTGAGGCCTGCGTCCCATGGGGCGGGGCATTCAGCAGATCCTCACACTGACCAGCACAGAGGAGCGGTGAGAAAAGGAGTCTGTGAGAGCCGGTGCATCTGGGGATTTGACAGGTCTGAGATGTCAGGCATCTTGTCTGAGAAGTGCTGCTTGAGCTGGGATCTGAAGGAGGCGGCGTTAGCGGGTGGAGGGGGGAGAGCGAAGGCACCTCTTGAGGTGTGTGTGTGTGGGGGGTGGGCAGCGGTGAATGGGGCCGAGAGGAGCAGAGCATGGCTGGGTGGGGACTTTCGGGACCTGTGTGCTGATAGGCACCAGTCCCCCACTGGCCTTGGCGTGTTGCAGGATTTAGTCTGGAGCCAAGTGCAGCAGGAAGCTAAGAGTGGAGACTGTGGGATCACATTTGCCCTGTGAAAGGGTCCCTGGCCGGCAGCGTGCTGAGTGCAAGGGAGAAGGGCCGAGGAGACGCTGGCAGGCCAGGTGGGCTGGTGAACGGTGTTTGGTTGTTGACTCCGGTGGATGTGTAAGTGTGTCTGTTAAGGATGAGTGTCTGCGTTTAGCTTCAGAATAATCTGTCAGTTCTGAGAGTGTAGGTGAAACAAGTTTGCCTGTGACTTGATAATTGTTTGTGGTGGTTAATGGGTCTTACTTGTATGTCCATTACATTATTCTCTTTGCTTTGTGTATATTTGAAGTTTTTGACAATAAGGTTTTTTTTTTTGTTTGTTTTTTTAAAGTATTACCATAGTCCAGTGGTAGATGATGGTGGTAGCGGTCATGGTGAAGGGAAGTGAATTGGGAGGTAGAGTAACAAAACCCCAAGGGACAAGGACCCAAACAGAGTTGCCCACATGTCATGTGGAATCACAGGTTTTTACATATGGGTCACCGTTATGTTTACACTACACTGTAGTCTGTTATGCGTGCAGTAGCATTATGTTTAAAAACACAATGTACATACCTTAATTTAAAAATACTTTATTGCTGAAAAATGCTAATTAACCATCATTTAAGCCTTCTGCGAGTCACAGTAGTAACATCAAAGAAGACTGATCACAGATCACCATAACAAATAATGAAAAAGTATCAAACATTGCATGAATTACCAAAATGTGACACAGAGACACGAAGTAAGCAAATGCTGTTGGAAAAATGGCTCTGATAGGCTTACTTGACACAGGGTTGCCGCAAACCTTCAGTTTGTGAAAAATGCAGTATCTGCAAAATGCAGTAAAGCAAAGTGTCATAAGACGAGGTATTGCCCGTGCCTCTACCCAGTGGGCTTTTAAAGTCATTAAGAATACTTTCAACGAATTTGTTTATAAAAGAATAAACGTTTAAAGCGTAAGAGGAAGAGCACCTATTGGACATGTACAGTGTGGTCTTAATTACGTTTCTTTTTTAAGTTTAGAAGAAATCTGGAAAGAAATATTAAAAATATGTGGTGGTTATCCCTGGGATGAGATTATTGGTGATATTTGATGTTTGCTTTTTTTTCATTTTCCTTAATAATTGAAGGTGAATTCTAGCTTGAGAAACTAGAAAGATATTAAATATATACAGCAAGGATTTCCCAACATCACCTATTTTCTAAAATGAGGGAGACATTCAAATAGGGTAATGGCTAAAGTTTTGGTCTGCATAGCAGCAGAGAAACCTGTCTCGCCGGAAGAGACTGAACGCTGACCTGAAGGGCTGTGTCTTGCAGGTGCCATGGACATAGCTTTGGGGTCTGGTGCCACTGGGGTCTTTACCAATTCTTCCTGGCTGTGGAACAAACTATTTGAGGTAAGAATAACACATACAGACCTAGATTATGGAGATGATTTAATTACTCTAGCCTTAGAATGCTATATTTCTTCATTAAAGTGATTTTTATGTTGTAGATTTGCCTTTGAAATGAAAATTCAATAAACTCGATTCAGTGTGGTTTTCTATAAATGCTCCAAAATTATGGGTATGATGCTATATTCCTCCTCTCCTCCAGCAGCTTCAGAATGAAGTGAAAATAACTTTAAAATATCCCTGATGTAGAAAAGGTTACAAGGACAGCTTTGTAGAAGAAGGAATGGCCTTTTAAGGAATACGGGTCATGAGTCAAGTAGGGGAGCATGTAGATAGGGCTCACCCGCGTCCCTTGTCCCTTCGCGGGTGGTGAGGACGATTTCTGCAGCTGTGCTTTGTGCCTCCTCCCAGCCCTTTCACAGCAGCCTCTTCCAAACAGTTTCCCGTCACCACCACCCGCCCCCCCGCTCTCGCTGCCATCAGCTTTGCCCAGCGACGCCACTCTGTTAGCCTCCTTTAGCTTGTCCAGAGGCAGCGTGTACCTCTGGCGTCTTGGTGACACCCTGCTCTTGGCTTCCACGATAATCTTTTCTGGTTTCCTTCCTCGCTGACTTCTGTTTCAGCCTCCTTGGCCAGCTTTTTCCTTTGTCTGCCCCTTTGGTTGCCTTCAGTCCCGGGCCACATGTTCTGACTCTGCATGGTCCTCACCGGAAAGCCCGTCTACTCCCCTGGCTTCAGCTGGCACGTCTCTGCTGAGCTCCCATCTCTCCTGCAGCCCAGCCCCTGTGCATCCCGCTTGGCTATGAAACAGCTCCATCTGGCACCTCATTCTTTCAACAAGTAATTAATGCAAGCTTACTATGTGCCAGCAGAAACAAATACAAAATGTCCCTGAATACATTCTTGTTGTGGTTTAAGGTCCTAAACTGTCCTTCCACCCTAAACTGCTTCCCTTTCACCTCTGTCATCTCACCATTTGTGAAGCCCCCCTCTACCGTCCCCAGCCTCAGGGAGAAGCTCAGCCCCCTTGTCTCCTTTCAGGTAGGCTGTGGGGCCTCTCTTCTGTGCCAGGCACCCAGTGTCCAGTGTCCCTCGCTACCGTCCACAACGTTGTTGTTGGTTTTGATTTTTTTTTTAATTTAATTTTCTTTAAAAAATTCAAGTTATATGTACATAAACACTGAAATGACAGTCAGCGTCTATACAGCCTACAGCCTCTTTTCCTGGAGGCAGTTGCTTTCAACCCTTGGTGGGTTCCTCTGATAACTACTCAAGTCTCAAGACAGCAGCTTATATTGCTGCTTCCTGACTTTTCACTTTTGGCTCTCACCTTTGACCACAGTGTATTAAAACAACCTTTATCTGTTTCTCCTACTAGCCTGTGGGCCCTTTGATGGCTCAGTTATTGTCTTTATATCCCCAACACCTTGGTGCTCAGCAGTTCAGTAGGTGATGGATGGATGGATGAATGAATGTGTAAATGATTACATGAATTAACGAGGTCACGTTATCTTAGGAGATCTGGCCAAATCAAACCAGCAAAGCCTGTCTGTGCTACAGGTTACCAGCTTATTCATTTAAACTGAGACCCATAATATTAGTTTGACAATTTTAGCAGATGCCCTACAGATTTGCGGGACTGTTTGACAACATTCCTGGCTTCTTTTATAATTCTTAAGTAAACCTTTTAACTAACTGAAATAATTCTGGAATCTGTTGTATTGCATCATGTTTTAGAGTAACAGGTCAGAACCTGCTTCATCTCCTCCGCCAACTAGCATACCTATTTGCTCTTTAGGCCAGCATTGAAACGGGGGACCGTGTCTGGAGGATGCCTCTCTTTGAACATTACACAAGACAGGTTGTAGATTGTCAGCTTGCTGATGTTAATAACATTGGAAAATATAGGTATGTAAAATAAGCTATAAAAGTACATTTTTACAGTCATCATTGGTTGCCAGAATGACCATTTTCAGTTTAATCCTCTTTCACAAAAGGTTTAGCTGTCCAATTTTCTTTTGATGTAGTGCTTGTAAGCACTAATTTCTGTCTTTTATTTTCAAGGTATTTCCCAACTGGTTCTCAAAATCTTGCATGTTTTCAAATCTAAAGGTCATTTTAAGCAAATGGTAAGGGAATGAGATGCAAATATGGTCGTTACCGTAGGAAAAAGAATTTATCCTTTATGCTTAAAGCTATGTCTGAAAATCTTGAAAGTGGTTTCTGGGTTAACATCTTAAGAGGTCTCATTAGCTTGACTTTGCTCTCTGGCCATAGAAGCCACTTAGCAGGAATGGAGGATCTTAATAGAACGTTCAGTGCACATTTACATGGGGTTAAATGTTGATTATTGTCTTCCCCTTCAGATCTGCAGGAGCATGTACGGCTGCAGCGTTTCTGAAAGAATTCGTGACTCATCCTAAGTGGGCGCATTTAGACATAGCAGGTGTGATGACCAACAAAGATGAGGTTCCTTATCTGCGCAAAGGCATGGCTGGGAGGCCCACGAGGACCCTGATTGAGTTCCTGCTTCGGTTCAGTCAAGACAGTGCTTAGTTCAGATGCTCTAAAATGCCTTCATTCTGTCTTCAACAGGCAGTAGAGCTTCAGAATACTTTTGAATGAATAGATCAAAATCTTTTAAGGGAAACAAAGGATGGTATTTAAAAACATAGAACAAAATGAAATTTGTATGCCTTGATTTGTTTTTCATTTTATGCAGAGATTTATAAAGGTAAAGCTGATACCTTGCTTGGCAAAGATTTTTAAGATACTCTCTCTTAAATGAATAATGATGATTTTTTAAAAGCTACCTAATCACTTTTCAGAGTATATGTTTGTAATTGAGGAGCAAAATTGTATTTCAGATTTGTGATGCTGGGAATATGAGCAAACTAAAAGTTGCTATGCAGTTGTCAGAAACAATAAATCCAACTTCTTGTGCTCCCCGGTGTGGCTCTGGTTTACTTATATATTATTATAAACCCAGTGATGCTATAACTTGTCTCTTCTGGCTGTGTTATATGAACTAAGTTGGATTTCAATGTTAATGATCACTTTGGGGCACTCAGTGATGAGCTTACGAGTTTGTGAGGCAGTACTATTATCCCCACATTACAGATGAGGAAAATGAGGCACAAGATGGGGGTTAGTAACATGCCAGCAATGTCACCAAGCCAATAAGTGGGAGAGCAGAAAGCAGTAGAGCTTTCTTTTTTTTTTTTTAAATAAATTTATTTATTTATTTTATTTTTGGCTGTGTTGGGTCTTTGTTGCTGCCCGCGGGCTTTCTTTAGTTGCGGCGAGCAGGGGCTTCTCATTGCGGAGGCTTCTCTTGTTGCAGAGAGCTGGCTCTAGGCACGCAAGCTTCAGTAATTATGACACTTGGGCTCAGTAGCTGTGGCACGTGGGCCCTAGAGCACAGGCTCAGTAGTTATGGCGCACAGGCTTTGTTGCTCCGTGGCATGTGGGGTCTTCCCGGACCAGGGCTCAAACCCGCGTCCCCTGCCTTGGCAGGCGGATTCTTAACCACTGCGCCACCAGGGAAGTCCTAGAGCTTCCTTCTAAATCTGCACAAGTGGAATTTTGATTGGTTTTAGTTCCAGGTGGTAAGTAAATAGTTTACCCATTGACAGTCCCTTTTATGGTCTTCTTTCAGTATTTCCAAATAAATTCCACATCCATTCAAGTCCCTGAACTGAAAGCATTGCAGTGGAACAATTAAGAATGCCAGCTCTGGAGGCAGACTGCCTGGGTTTAAATTTTTTTTTTTAAGTATTTTTATTTTTATTATATTTTATAAATTTATTTTATTTATTTTTGGGGCTGCATTGGGTCTTTGTTGCTGTGCGCAGGCTTTCTCTAGTTGCAGCGAGCTAGGTCTTCTCTTGAGCACGGGCTCTGCGTGTGCAAACTTCAGTAGTTGTGGCGCGCGGGCTCAAGAGCTCAGGCTTAATAGTTGTGGTGCAGGCTTAGTTGCTCCACAGCATGTAGGATCTTTCCGGACCAGGGCTCGAACCCGTGTCCGCTGCACTGGCAGGCGGATTCTTAACCACTGCGCCACCAGGAAAGCCCTGGGGTTAAATTTCTGCTACATTTGTATTGGGTGAATCAAATTACCCACAAATAGGATCTATTTTTTTTTTAAGACTTTGACAACGTTTGACAGTTTTTTTTAATTGGAGTTATTTTTAACATTTAATATTTTAAAAACTTGACATGTAAATGCATATTATGTGTCTAAACTGGCTTTTAGAGAGGGAATGACAATGGACATGCATATCCATGTTAATAAATAACATGAATTTAAATTAATTAAAATCAGGCAGGAATAGTGTGTAAACACAAGTTCCTCTGGGTATCTATATCCAGAAGCTACTTCAGCAGGAAAGGTGGAAACGGAGAGGTGGAATTACCGGCTTGTGAAAGGAAACTAAAAACATTTAGATTTCTTCTGTGTGATTCTCAGAAGACCAAATAGGGATTTGACCTTTCTATCAAAGGCTTTTTATAAGTAAAAGAACAATAGAACTCTTGTGTTTACTAGAGTGTGAGATACAAAAGGCATGGTTGTAGTGCTAGATTCTTGTGCTTATCTAATCTGGTTGAGATGAAATTTAGTTGCCACTGCTGGTGCATCTGGCTACCAGGTACTCACAAAACCTTGGTGGATCCTTAGAATGATGTTCCAGAGACTGGTGGTATAATCCGCATCTAAATCACTAAGGACAAGGCAGGGCTTGAGAGAGCCGTGGCTTCAGAGAGCAGCAAATCCAAAGCAGCGGTTTAGAATACAGTAGTGTTAAAAGATAGCTGAAGTAAGAAATCCAGAATTCAAGCAGCCCTATGGCCATTGGAAACCCAGGAGTAAAATGTAAAATGGTTCCACTCCTCTATTTTTCATTGTATACAATAGTTACATTTTTAATTAAAATATTATTTATGTTAACATAATCGGCTTATTTTTACATGAATATATTTTTAAAATTCTGTTTTAATATTTACCTATTATTTTTAATTAATAGGTAAATATTGCCCAACATAACTCCCATAAACAAAAACATTTGGAGTCCTCAATAATTTTTTAGGAGTGTAAAGGAGTCCAAAAACGTTTGAGAACTGCTGGAGTACACTAAGTTCCCTCATGGCATTCTATTTGTGTTCAATTAAATATTTATTATGTCTATTTTATGCCACGCACAGTTCTGGGTGTTGGGAATACAGGTGAACAAGACAGGCAGGCCCTGATCACATAGATCTTGTTTTCCAGTTCGCGTGTTGTGTGCGTGTGTGCATGTCTGCAAGGCAACTTAGTGAAGAAGAAAAATGAAAAAGATAATTTCAGGTAAGTGTTCAAGTGCTGTAAAGAAAATTAAACAGGGTGAAATGGCTGGGAGTGTGGGTCCAATCAGACTGACGCTGGGAAGGTGACTTTTGATCTGAGACCTGACTGGCAATGGGAAGCCTCTGTTTTTTCCTTACTTCTGCCTGCCTCACTCACTCTGGCCCTGCTGGCCTCTCTGTAGCTCCTTAAATATGCCAGGCAGTTTCCTTCTTCAAGGCCCCCCCCGGTCTAGAAAACTTTCCTAATTAAACTTTACTCTAGTCACTCCAGTGCAGATCTCCTGAGAGAGGCCTTCTCCAACCACCCATCTAAAATCCATCACTTGGGACTTCCCTGGTGGCGCAGTGGTTAAGAATCCGCCTGCCAACGCAGGGGATACGGGTTTGATCCCGGGTCCAGGAAGATCCCACATGCCACGGAGCAACTAAGCCCATCCGTGCACCACAGCTACTGAGCTTGCGCACCCTAGACCCCACGCTCCAAAACGAGAAGCCACTGCAATGAGAAGCCTCTGCACCACAATGAAGAGCGGCTTCCGCTGACCACAACTAGAGAACACCCGCATGCAGCAATGAAAACCCAATGAAGCCAAAAAAAAAAACTTAATAAAATCCAACATTAGTCATCCCCTTACTGGGCTTTATTTTCCTTCTTGGCACTTATCTCTACATGATTTCACTCTATATATGTACATGTTTATTGATCTCTCTCCCACAAAACAATGGTAAACTCTCCAAGGGCAGAAACTTGGGGTGATTGCTATAACCCTCAGATCAGTAAATAGAGCCTGGGACATGGAAGGCTCAACAGATATGCTCGATGATAACTGTAAAGTTAATTATAATGAAAAAATATATTTAGCTTCTGAAAAGTTGAATAAGCAAATGTTTTTTAAAAAAGATTAGCATAGTGACTTTCTTTGATGTAACCATAAATATCTAAAGCAAATAGCTCCCAGCACATAAGACAGGGAGCCTCAATAATGTTAAGCCGGTTTTATTACCTGTATCTCCCAAAGGAAAATTTAGGGGACATGTTTCCTCTTTATTCCCGCTACAGTGACTGGATTAGTAATTGGCACACAGTGCGCTCTCAATAAATGTTTGTGGGATGGATGAGCACCTCCCTTCTACCAACGGGTAAACCGAGCCCAGAGAAAGCAACTGGGCCAAAGTCATTTCAAGAGTTGAGAGCAAAGGCGGGGCTGGTACAGGAATATCCTGACTCCGCCAGAGGGCTCGCCCCACCGTGGTTACTGATTCTCCTCTTCACACAACTGTGTTAAACCCTATCAAAGCCTTCAATTCTCAAGTTAAAAAAGCAAAAGCAAAAGCCACCTTGCCTGCGTAGCGGAAAGAAGAGGGCATGAAGCACCAAACAATAGCTTTCCTGGGCGTCCAACAGACGCCAACGTGCACTCAACAACATCACGTGACCATCCACATCACGTGACCCGCGGCCCCAGCTCCCGCGCAGGCGCAGTGAGCCTCTTAGCCGCCATTTTAGAAATGGCGGCTCCATTAGGAGGCATGTTCTCCGGGCAGCCACCGGGACCTCCGCCACCCCCGCCGGGCCTCTTGGCCCAGGCTTCGCTTCTTCAGGCCACACCAGGCGTTCCGAGGACTTCTAACAGTACCTTGGTGGACGAGTTGGAGTCATCGTTCGAGGTAAGATAAGACGTGGGCGTCTCTGTTCCCAGCCTCCCTTCTTTTCTGAAGCGTATGCTGCGCGCGCGCAGCTTCTCTCTTTCGGCGATACCTGCACGTTAGTCTCTTGCATTAGTCTTCAAATTGAATGGTGGCCGGAATTCTCCTCTAGTTGGCTGGCAGAGATACCTAAACTTGACATTTCTGGAGCCACGTGGACTTGAAGTTTGTCTGCCCCCAACCGTGGGACTCTTCTAGGTTTTCAGTGGGTTGTTCCCGTCCCACCCCATCCTTGGTTCCATCCCTGAGTATCCTTTCCCGCGTCCCTGCGTGTTTAGTACGTACTCATCCTCTCCGGACTGTAGCGTCCACTCCTATGTCCTGTATCCTTTCCGTTGGGCTCCACCCTTAAACGGTCCTAAAGTAGTGGGACTTTGGAGCTGGGAGTTATTTAAAAGTTACTGTGGGAGGGGTTTCCCTGGTGGCGCAGTGGTTGGGAGTCCGCCTGCCGGTGCGGGGGACACGGGTTCGTGCCCCGGTCCGGGAGGGTCCCGCATGCCGCGGAGCGGCTGGGCCCGTGGGCCGTGGCCGCTGAGCCTGCACGTCCGGAGCCTGTGCTCCGCGGCGGGAGAGGCCACAGCGGTGAGAGGTCCGCGTACCAAAAAAAAAGTTACTATGGGGAAGTTGGTACTCAGGGCCGAGGAAGGAGGAGGAAAGCTGGGGGGTGAGGAGAGAGGCAGAGGTGACCCAAACTCTGAGTTCTGCTCAAGCATTAACCCTGTACCAAAGAAGATGGGGAGTGATAGCAGACAAAGGAGAGGTACAAAATAAGTGCTTAGAAATAAGATGGCTTCCTGTGGTCTCTAAAGTGGAAGATGAACCATTAACGTGTGGAAATAAAATAACTTGTAACTGGAATTACCTTTTCTACATTTTAAATCCTAGTCGTGTGACTTTTATACTGTATATAATAGCAGAGTAGTTGATAAACATAGTTTGTAAATGAACGTGTTATTGGGGCTGCATGGACAAAATGCTTTTGCTGGTGGGGTGTACATTCAAAAGTTTGGAGACAACAGATTTAAAGAACAGAAATCTCTTCCGTCTGGGAGGAGGATGAGACGCCTTTGGGGTGGGGCTAAACCATAAAGGAAACTTTTAGAGCAGCATCTAGCACGGAGAGGGGAGGTGGCTCTCATCATGAGCTCTTGCTGAAACACTGGCCCTGTAGAAAAAAGTCCGCAGCTGACCACCAGCACTCTACTGCTTAAAACCCTTTAGTGGATAGCTGTGGCTGTGGGGATAGCCCAAGAGGTGCTGTGGTCTTCCTAGCTCTGCATGTTCACGTCTCTGCTCCAGACCCATCTCTTCGTACTCTGGCCACAAGAGACCTTCTGCTTGTGTTGTTCGTTTTCTCTTTGGGCTTCCAGGTCCCTCCCCCAGCTCACACATCACTTCCGCATCGACCTTGCCTTGCTGCTCTTTGTAGCACACTACATCAGGCTCCGTGAAGTCAGAGAACACCCGTTTTGCCCTCCTCTCCTCTCATTGTATCTGTAGTGCTAATCCAGTGGTAGCAGATAGCAAGTGCTTGATGAATATTTGTGAAACAGTGAAGGAGCCTGTTATGTGTCAGGACCTGTCCTGGGTGCTAAGAATACACAGAAAACAGTTCCTGCCTTCAAGGAGCTCATGACTGTGCAGTGGAAAATACAGATAGATAGCAGGCAGCTGCTGTGCTGTGGGATCAGTGCTCTGATAGAAGAAACCCGGGATACTCTGAGAGCACATCTGGGCATGGCTGTCAAGGAAGGCTTCCCAGAAAACATGAAACCCAGGCGGGCATTGGGAATTAGCCAAGTGAAAAGGATGGGGAGAGGTGCTACCTGGATCACCCACCTAGTCTTCTCGCGAGACTCGGCTCAGCCTTTGTTTTCCATCAAGAGAAGTTATTTCTTACTCTAAAGTAAGATTCTTGATGTGTGAATGACATTTTTTTCTTTTGTAATATGTTTTGATCACACAGGCTTGTTTTGCTTCTCTGGTGAGTCAGGATTATGTCAATGGTACAGATCAGGAAGAAATTCGAACTGGTAAGAATTCCCTCATTGCTGATTTTACACTTGATGTGTTTCAGTCCCGCTTGTATCCTAAGAGAACTTTTCCAGGGAATAAGATTTTTGTAATCTCTATATACTGCTGGTTCTTTGTTCAGTTTATTGACATCTTATGTCACTCATAATAAGCCACTTGTAATGAATGAGCTTTTCATATTGGTACCAAGACAAAGAAGACCAATAGTGTGTACTGCTTTTTAAAGAACTAAGTTGGGCTTCCCTGGTGGTGCAGTGGTTAAGAATCTGCCTGCCAATGCAGGGGACACGGGTTCGAGCCCTGTTCCGGGAAGATCCCACATGCAGCGGAGCACCTAAGCCTGTGCACCACAACTACTGAGCCTGCGCTCTAGAGCCCACAAGCCACAACTCCTGAGCCCATGCGCCTAGAGCCCGTGCTCCGCAGCAAGAGAAGCCGCCACAATGAGAAGCCTGCACACCGCAACGAACAGTAGCCCCTGCTCGCTGCAACTAGAAAAAGCCTGCGTGCGACGAAGACCCGACACAGCCAAAGATAAATAAGTAAATTTAAAAAGAAATCCTCTGTGTCTTTTTAAAAAAATAAAGAACTAAATTTTTTGCTTCCCCTTCCTCACCCAAGTTCTGTCCCGAGAGAGGTACTTCTGATTTCTTTGTACTGTGTTTTAAATGTTTCATTTTAACTGGAAATCATGATGTTAATTGTTGACTCTCTGGATTGTCTTTCTTCAGAAGAACTTTTGCGTTGTAGTTCGGTTTCTTATTCACCTGGTAAAAGCACAGATTATCTGCTAGTTAATGTTGCTTAACACATAGGGGGTTGAGGTCAGTAATATTGCTGTGGACAGGATTAAAATCCCCGATTACATCTACAAGAAGGTGCTGTTTTGATATTCCAACTGTTGATTTATGAGAGAGATATATGTGTCTAGTGTTTTCCTTAATTTAATACTTTGGTCTTTTTTTTTTAAGGTGTTGATCAGTGTATCCAGAAATTTCTAGATATTGCGAGACAGACAGAATGTTTTTTCCTACAAAAAAGATTGCAGTTATCTGTCCAGAAACCAGAGCAAGTTATCAAAGAGGTACAAGCTGAGTTCTCTCCCTAAGTTTAAGGAAGAGCAAATGTTGTCAAAATTCCATTCATGCTTTAAATGAGATGCTCCATTTGCCCATTAGTTATAGTGGGGCTTCATAGCTTGAATGTAAAATGTTGGTTGTCAGTGTTCATGACAACCTGGACCTGGGGGTCAGAGGTGGAAAGCAGTGCTTCAAACACAGCAGCTGTCGGCTTTTACTCATTTCATACACTGGCTTTCATGGAAGAATTTTCTTTTAAGAAAAAAAAAGAAAAGGTTCTGCTTGAAAGGTTGAAAAGCTATTAATGTAGATGATAAGCTCATTTTGAACAGGAACTGATATGTGTGTCCCTGGTGCCTTACACACAGGAAGGGCTCTAGGCAATTTTGTTCAAGGAACCAAAAAGTAAATGTTCTGTCCCAGGCTTCTTGAAACTCAGGATTTCATTTATCTCAGTTGTTTGAAACCAGAGTATTTGGAAGTCTGTTGAGGTTGTCATTAATGGCATTTAGTGGGTAGGGCCAGGGCCTGCCCCCTGCAGTGTGGAAGAGGGAAGAATCTTCCTGCCCAAACCACAGTGATGCCCCCAGTGGGAAATACTAAAATTGGGATGATTATTTTTTTTAGCAGTTTTTAAAATAACTCCTCCCACAAGCTGAGCAATTAGTCAAAATGTTCATTTTATTCTTTGCTACCAGCTGTTGGGAAGGTGAATGGTAAGAAGATGATATTCTTACAATTCACCATTATCAGATCATTTCCTGATTTGAATACCTGAGTGACAGTCTAGGTGTGTTCAAGGCCAGGTCTTAATATAGGATTTTAATACTGTTACTCATTAAAAAGCTCTTGAAAATGAGATTTTAACACTTAATAATCTGAAATGATAGAACAGTGGCTGTGGATTCTTTTAAAACAGTTAACATATGTTTCAGATTCTCAGTGTTTTAGATTCTTCTCACAGTAGCCTTTGGATAGAGAGATATACTGAGTGCCTGGAGACCAGGATGGGAAAGAGACTGACTTCTTTTTGGCTGTCCTTTGGTACTTTGGAATTTTGTAATGTGTGTATTACTTACTAAAAGAACATGAATTAAAAATAAAAACTGTTAAGCAGGCATCTTTCATGAGAAGAATTGTTTTGGGTTATTCAAAGTATGCAGCCAAGCAGAGTAATCAGCCCACTATGGTTCAGTTGGTTCTCTGTTTTGAATTTACTTCTTAGTGCTCTTAACTAATCAGAAACTATGTTCATGTTTTGTGAGTTTACTCTGACTTCATTGCTTTCGTTTGTAGGATGTCTCGGAACTGAGGAACGAATTACAGCGAAAGGATGCTCTGGTCCAGAAGCACTTAACAAAACTGAGACATTGGCAGCAGGTGCTGGAGGACATCAACATGCAGCACAAAAAGCCAGCCGACATCCCTCAGGGTTCCCTGGCCTACCTCGAGCAGGCATCTGCAAATATCCCTGCACCGATGAAGCAAACCTGAGGAAAAGCCACCTGAACATGAGCTGGTGGCTGAGTCAGCCCAGACACAGTTTTGCCAAACCTCACTTCTTGTAGACATGACATTTTGGGAGAACTCTTTGCCAGAGAGTGAGATGATTTAGTTTTGCGCTCTCATCTAAAAATTTCCCCCTATTTTTATAAGCGTTATTTCTGGAGTACTTTATAAAATGCTTATTGCTTTGGTAAACCAAGTGTATCGTCTTTAGCAAAATTTAAGACTGTTAATATGATGCCGTTTACAGATTCCTTTTTATGTTTTTTTTTGCTGCTTGTTTTTATTTTTGTATGAGTGTTTATCTCTCTGTTTCCAGTTTTAGATTATTTTGTATGATCTGAGGGGAAAAGCTTGTATGATCTGATCTGCATATCAAAGGATGAGGATTTTGGTTGTAGGCCTTTTATGATAATTTACCTATCAGTGGCAGTATATAAAAATATGTAAATTTGCTGTTTTTCAAGACTGAACTACCTAAAGAAGAGGAGTCTAATGCAACGATGTAACACTTCCAGAACCTCAGAATGAGGATATTTTGTAAATAGGTTGGAAGAGGATTATAATATCATAGGTTAGTGTAATAACTGTTACTGTACTGCAGTAACTAGTGCTATAGGAATCCAGCAGTATCCTTAATGTTGACTTTTTTTTTTTTTTTTTTGTGGTATGCGGACCTCTCACTGCTGTGGCCTCTCCCGTTGCGGAGCACAGGCTCCGGACGCGCAGGCTCAGCGGCCATGGCCCACGGGCCCAGCCGCTCCGCAGCATGTGGAATCTTCCCGGACTGGGGCACGAACCCGTGTCCCCTGCATCGGCAGGCAGACTGTCAACCACTGCGCCACCAGGGAAGCCCCCTTAATGTTGACTTTTATTTGGGGTGAGTTTATATTTTGTGTAGTGTTCATTTACTTTTGGGGGAGGGTAGGAGCAGTGATATTTAAAAATTTATGTTATTGGGCCATATGTTTTGATTAGGTAGTAAATTTACTTTTAAATTGTGAGTCTGAGTTGTAATTGCATTTCTCTCAAAATGACATAAGTGCGTGAGCAGCTACGTTTTATTTTTTTATTTTATTCTAATTAATTATTTTTAACATCTGTATTGGAGTATAATTGCTTTACAATGGTGTGTTAGTTTCTGCTTTATAACAAAGTGAATCAGCTATACATATACATATATCCCCATATCTCTTCCCTCTTGCGTCTTCCACCCTTCCTATCCCACTCCTCTAGGCGGTCACAAAGCACCGCAGCTACGTTTTATTGATGATCTGACTGAGGTTAATGTGCGCTTCCTATTTCCAAGTTCAGCCTTCATCTAATTTCACCTTTCTTTGGAAAATTAATACAAATCACAACCATTTTTATTGCCCAGTGGTTTATAAAGTTTTATTCAAAGAGCAAAGATTTGATGGTGCATAGAAGAGACAACTGTTTATGGGCCACTTGCTGGGCCAGCACCAAAGGATTGAGAACATATTTTGACCACTAAAAGTTGTACTGGCTCTTGTCAAATTGCACCGCTCCATCAGAGGGTCAGACAGCTCAGCGTGGACTGACAGCGAGGTCAGCATTGTGAATGGCCATTCCCAGTTCCCTTTAATCTGCTGAGCATCCATGCAGTGGGGAAGCAATGCACCATGAGGCAAGACTAGAGGTTCAGTAGATCTTTCACTTCAAAGAATAATCTAGAAACTATCACAAATGACCAAGTTGATGCTACAGTCATTGAAGTTGAGATGTATGATGGGGTGAGGCTCAGTTATTCACAGAAAAATCCTGGCAAGGCTTAATTCCAATTCACGATTAGTATCATTACCCATATTTTGCTTAAACTTCAAAAAGCCCCTTTGAGGTAGCTGTTATGCCCTCTGTAATCATCTTCATGTCCTGGACCTAGGAAGTCAAAATATTTGATCCAAGTGTGCCAAGGTCTGCTATAGTCCATTCCTAGTAGTTTTGTTTTCTTTGGTTTTTTAAAATTGGCTTTCCTGGTTATTTTGAGCTTTGTTTTATTCCTCTACCTATTGAGGTTACATGTGTATTTTGGAATTACATCATTTACATAGAAACACTTTTCAAGTGAAGGTGACCAGTGTCCTAGGAGAATGAAACCACTTTAAAAGTAGACCATGGAAATCACAAAGTCTGATATTCCACAATGCGGATTGCAGTCTTACGGACACTAGAAATACCATAGGTAGGTCATCAGTAACAATAATATTTCCCTATGGGCACTTTCTGATAACATTGGCTTGTTTTATCTTAATGTCACAATGAAACAGTATGAAATGTTAATGCAAGAATTTGTTTTAGCTATGTATGTAAATCATATTACAAGCAAGTTATTTGGTTGGTTGGCTTTTTAGTTCATTCCTTCAATCAGATGCTTCAAAAGAAATGTGTTTCAAATGTCCACTTTATGATCAGCTTAAGGATCAGTTTAGAAAGAAAAATATTTGGTAAACCATTCCTGGTGGGCTGAGCCCTGCTTCTGCTGGACTTCTTTGGGCTGGGCTGGTTCATCATCTTGTGTCCTAAAAACAAACAAAACGTTTTCTTAGATGGTTTTGAAAATTATTCAGTAAACAACCTAATACTCTACTATCTTTTTAGGGAAAGATAACTGCTTCTTTACTCTTAAAAAGATACTAGGGCTTCCCTGGTGGCACAGTGGTTGAGAGTCTGCCTGCCGATGCAGGGGACACGGGTTCGTGCCCCGGTCTGGGAAGATCCCACATGCCACATATTTTGCAACATGTACTGTTTATTTCAGGCACAAATTAAACAACCCCCTCCAAAAACAGGTAAAAGAAGAAATGGTTAATCAATACAGTATTACACTTTATGGCTTCTTCAAAAGTTATCTGATGTGCTCTGGCATTTCAATGAGGTTGTGAAATTAGCCTAATAAATTGAAAAGGGGAGACGGTAGGTAAGAAAGTACAGTGTATATCTGTCTGAACGGTCTCTAACTGCGTTTGTGAAGCTTCTTATAAAACAGTGGGGGGACTTTCCCCGTGGTCCAGTGATAAAGAACCTGCCTTACAATGCGGGGGACGCAGGTTTGATCCCTGGTCAAGGAACTAAGATCCCATACGCTGCAGGGCAACTAATCCTGCGTGCCACAACTACTGAGCTCGGCGCCTCAACAAGAGCCCACATGCCGCAAACTACAGAGCCCACGGGCCCTGGAGCCTGCACGCCAAAATAGAGAAAACCCGCATGCCACAACTACAGAGAAGGCTGCACGCTGCAACAGAAGATCCCGCACGCCTGAACAAGGGTCCCGCGTGCCGCAACTTAAGACCTAATGCAGCCAAAAATAAATAAAATAAATCTTTAAAACAAACAGTGGGAACACAGCTTTAAACAGAGGTGTGTGATAATGAGATGAACTGTAGCCAGTCAGGCTGGCTCTGGCAGTTAACAGACCGTGTGCTTGGGGCTCCAGGCCTCAGTGTCCTCAGCTGTGACACAAAGGGCTGGACTCGTTCAATGACTGACAGCAAGTCCTTCCAGCTCCACACTCACATTTGTCCAAATAGCCTTGGGGAGGCAGGGCCTTTGGAAAAGGAACATTTCAGAAGGGGCCCTTTCAGAAATGCAAACTTCAAAGCCCAGAATTAAAGATACTGCTCTGAACGGAAGGCTGGACAGGAAGGAATCAATAAACAAAGGGGAAATCGCACATTTCCAGAAGCTGTAAGGGCTTCTGGAAAAATAAGGCAGTATCAGAGATCATCATGCATGATCAACCAAACCCACAGATTAAGAGGCCTTAAAATTACAAGATTATACAATGAATCTTGAGAAATAACCTTAATAATAATAGTGGAAAATTACTGAATGCTTCTGTGCCAGGTCTTGTGCTAAGCATGTCCTATGGATTAATTCCTTCAGTCTCACATGAGTCTAATGAGGTAGATGCTGTATTATCTTCATTTTAGAGGTGAGGAAACAGACTCAGAGAAGTCAGGTGAGCTGCCCAAAGCCAAGCAAGCTAACAACGAGGATGAGAATTGGAATCCAGACTCAAGGCCAGATGATGAGTCCATCTTCTGTGTGACCCACTCTGAAGTGGTCAGCTAAGTGATTCAATGTCCCCTGTCTAATCATCCATGGGGAAAAAAAAAAAAAGTTTTCTGGAATTTGGTATCAGGAATAGTGCCTCTTCTAAAGAATGACCTATTTCCCTTCTCTTACATATCTTCCTTTTCGGCTGGGTTGTAATTTGTCCAAGGCAGGGCTTGTTTCGTTACCCTTTGTATTGGCCCAAATGCTGGGTATTTAACAGGTACCAGAAAGGAATACTAATTTCCCTCCTGACCATGGGAAAATGGAATCATAGCTTTGGCCCCCTACCTTGTGGCAGTTTTTACATCTAGAGATGGGGTGGGTTTGTAAGGCTGGCCACAGCTGGGGCCTGGGTCCAAGCTGGGTGACTTAGTTATCGGAGGAGTGTTGATCCTGGAGCTCAGGTCGCCACTCAGAAAGTTCTTAGCATAGGAAGCGAGGTTTGGCACACTGACCACTCGGCTAGGCACTTCCTCCATCTTCTTTTTCTGTTGGTATTAAAGGAAAGGCCCGTTAGTACCGCCCAAAGAGGCATTGTTGTAAAAGTAGATAAGGCCTGCCCAACCAAAATTATATGAGCAAGGAGGCAATAACTTACGTGTTTGTTTTTAAAGCATTTTTTCTTCCAATCCACTTTGTGCTTTAAAAAAACACAGGCTCACAATCTCTTATCCAAAACTTCTGGTGACAAATGTGATTTTTAATTTAAAATCTTGTTTTAGATTTTAAAAGGCTATATAACACCCCCAGCAGAAGCTGGGCCCACCTTGTCCTCAAACACATTAATATTTCTGGAGTGAAACTTACATTTTGTCACACCAAGAGCTATATATAAAAGTTATAAATGAGCTTACATGAATTCAGCTTGGGTTAGGTTTACTGTCCTATGAGTTACAAAAAAAACACAAATTTTTAAGCACTTTAGGATTTTGTGATAGCAGATGAGAGATTTGGACGTGAATATTCCCACTGTAATAAATTCCAAAAATTTTTGTAAAAGGAAAAAAAGTTACAGTGAAGGATTCCTGCTCTTTTCTCTCTCTTTCCTATCACCCAGATATAGCCATTATTAATAGTGACACATTTATATATAAAAAGTTTGGAAAATTAAAAAATCTCATAAAAAACACATAATCTGCCTAGCCAGATATAAATACTGTTTATTAATAATTTGGACTATTTCCTGGGGGTCTTATTTTCAATGAATATTTGTCTAAATGAATGCTGGGCAATTGATAAATAAGCTGCCATTACCTTTGGGAAAAACAAAGCCAGCAGAATTATGTAATGCATTGAAACCAGCAGGACCAATTTACCTTCATGGAAGGGGTCAAATACCCTGGGCGAGGATTGAAAGAGAAGGACCGATTCCGATGGGACACGGCGCTGGGGAATGCTGCGTAGTGAAATC
Source organism: Pseudorca crassidens (assembly GCF_039906515.1). Lineage (NCBI taxonomy): Eukaryota > Metazoa > Chordata > Mammalia > Artiodactyla > Delphinidae > Pseudorca > Pseudorca crassidens. The sequence goes on from NC_090299.1 coordinate 44,674,027, forward strand.
TTCTCTCCTCCTGGAAAAACAATACAACTGAGTCTAAATGAGCCTAACTACCCAGCACACTGAGTTTAATTTGAAGGAAGATGGCTGTGTGAGAGCAGACTACAGAGAGGAGGAAAGACCAGGGAAGGGAGGGGAAGTCAGTGGGAATCGAGCTGCCACCCACTGAAGCTTTGAGGAAGCACCTTTATTTCTGGGGCCTTTGTGTCCCCAGCACCCCTTGTGAAGGAAAGGGCGAGCTTTTTTGGAATGCCTTAGGGAAGTCAGAGATCCAGGTACTCTCAGGATCTGAGCAGAATCTACTGCAGAAAGTTATTAGTTAAGACAAAGGAAAGGAAACACCCAGGTACAATCACTATATGGCCAATCTTCTTTACCTGTGTCATTCTCCACTTTTTTCTTTCCTGCTGTATTGTTTCTAAAGCAAGTTTCAGTTGTTGTATAATTTCATCTGTAAAAACATTGAGGGCTTCCCTGGTGGCACACTGGTTAAGAATCCGCCTGCCAATGCAGGGGACATGGGTGCGAGCCCTGGTCCAGGAAGATCCCACATGCCGCGGAGCAACTAAGCCCATGCGCGACAACTACTGAAGCCTGCGGGCCTAGAGCCCGTGCTCCGCAACAAGAGAAACCACTGCAGTGAGAAGTCTGCACACCGCAACGAAGAGTAGCCCCCTCTCGCCGCAACTAGAGAAAGCCCGCGCGCAGCAACGGAGACCCAACGCAGCCAAAAAAACCCAAAAAACAAAAAAACATTGATAAGTGTTTCTAAGAGATAAGGACTCTTTTTAAAAAGATAACCACAGTACCTTTGTCACACTTAGCAAACAAGCAATTCCTTATCAGTATCATCTAATTTTCAGTTGGTGGTTAAGTTTTCGTCTTTATCTTGACATGAAGCAACGTGACTGGGGAGCAGGAGGGTACAAGGATGGGCGTGAGATACAAGTGTGCATGTGTATTGTGGGAGGATGTGTGGCTGTGTGAACCACCATAAGACCATGGATTTTACTCTCAGGACAGGGAGCCACAGGAGGTACTGAACAGAGCCATGTTGTGGTCCGAATTACATTTTTATAGGAGTACTCTGGTCGCTGTGAGGTCAACAGAGTGGGGTGAGGCTGGAGTGAGTGGGGAGACCAGTGGACTCTCCGTCATGCATGAGAGGCAGCAGAGCCTGGACCAAGGTGGTGAAGGTAGAGATGGCAGGAAGAGGCTGGTCTTCTGATGTGGCTAATTAGCTGACCCGCGTGGACCACGCTGACAGGAGCAAGTGTATCACCCAAAGTCCCCAGAGCTGAATGTAAGCCACTGGGAACTGGCTTACAGAGAACTTTCAACCAAAGCATGGAGCACAGGAAGGCTGGGCAAAAGCCTAAAGAAATGGTTAAAGTGTGAGGAGACATGAGTGTGAGGTGGAAACCATTCTAGATTTTCCCAAATGCTGTAGGTTGAAAAAACCAAACCAATACCAACATCAGGCAGATGGTGTGGGACTTGAGAGTGATTTTTTTTTTTTTTTGCCTTCTACTTTCCTGTGTTAATTTTTTTTAGTGAGCATGTATTTTTTTATATAATAGGGGAAAATAACCAAGGGCCTTTTGTAAGGTGGTTTTGGGGTTATCAGGATTACAGTTTTAGGCACCCATGAAAGTGCTAGGCTAAAGCGAATACCCTGGACAGCCTCACCGTGAGCTGCTTGATGATCTCCTCCCTCTCCTTCAGGCGGGTCTGCAGACGGCCTATGAGCTGAACGTCCTCCGGCCTCGACTCCCCCTTCCCTGGCTTCTCTCCGGAATCTTTCAGTCTGTTTGGAGCAGGCATGCAGTTAGCCACCATGCTGCAATGACTCAACCGCAAGGAGGGAGAAGAGGTGGACATGATGGGGACGCTGCTATGTTGCTTGGCCTGGCTGGCCATTCTCTGTTCACCAAACGGGAAACTGAGGCCCAGAGAGCCTGCCCAGGGCCACCCAGTGAGTTGGCTGCAGAGCTCAAGGTGGAGCCCAGGACTGCAACTCCCATTCTGACACTTGTCAGTTCCCCCAGGTTCTGTAGGGCCCAGGACCCAAAGGCCTGTGTGTGCACACTGATGCCACATTCAGTGGGGCTTCAAGAACCAGCGAAGTTTGGGAGAAGAGGCCTCAGCCGGAAACGGTCCCCACCCACACCAAGGCCAGCAGGTTATGCCAGTACAGATGTGGCTCCCGCCCCACCTGCAGGCAGCCAGAGAGCATGGCATGAGCTAGTTCTACAAAGCAGCAGGGCAGCTGGTACCACCGCCCTTTCAGTGTGAAGCTGGAGAGAAATAACCTCCAGATGGTGGGCGAGAGAGGGTGAGGGCTGCCGGTGATCTACTGACTGTAGTTGATAAGAGGCCAGGGCTTTGGGGTGAGATGACTTGGGCTTTTATCCCAGCTCTGCTCTTTTCTAGCTATGTAATCTTGGGCATTTTGCCCGTGAGACTCAGTTCCTTCTTTAATATGGGTGTGAAACTGGGTGGTTGTGAGGATTCAGTGAGATCATGCATGCCCAGCACGTGCTAAGAACCCATTAGACAGTAGCTGGTAAAACATTCCACTCCAGATTCTGGATGATTTGCTTCGTATTGGAGCCAGTGGAGGACAGTTTTTAAGAGCACAAGTTAAGGGTCAGACAGGCGACGTTTAAATTTACTTAGTGCTGCTTGCCCTGATCTCCCTGTAACTAACCCCGACCTCCCAGTCTCTTCTCCTCTCAGCAGTCAGAAGTGACCCTGTTAAAAGGTATCTCAGACCATGTCAGTCATGCTCAAAGCCTTACAAGGGCTTCCCAGTGCACTCCATCCGAATACACCCAAACCCCTTCCTGCTCAGTGCAGCATCTCCTCCACCCCTCCCAGCTACCTTGCCAACCTCAGTTCCTATCATCACTCTCTCACTCATTCCACTTAAGCTTTCTGGCTGTTTGGTCTTGGGAGGCGGGCCCCAGGGCCCTTGCACTTGCTGTTCGGGCTGCTTGGAATGCTCTTTGTCCAGATGGCTCTCTCATTTCCTCTCCTCTTTCTGCTTAAATGTCACCTCCTTGCCCACCCTTGGCATTCTAGACACTGATCCTGTTTTCCTTCTAGTACCTTCAGGTACTTTCATTACCTGATATGAAGTTAAATATTTGTTTGCTTATTTCTTTGTCAGAATCCCCATCTAGAATTTGTGAGCGCTATGAGAGCAGAGTCTTTGTTTTATTCCCATTGTAACTCCAGAGCCTAAAACAGTGCAAGGCACACAGTAGGCCCTTAACAAATATTTGCTGAATGAATAAATGAATGCTTGCACGAGGGGCCCTTGCTTTCTTAATCAATCCTTGGGAATAATGGTTTCCACCCTGAAGAACTGATGTGAAGATTAAATGAGATGGTGCACATTAGAAGGTGGAAATGCTCATAAAAAAGTAGCCCTGATCTTCTTCTGTGTGTGAGGGTCAAACCATGCTCATTCCTCACAGATTCCCAGTACCCTGCACAAGACAGGAATGCAGTCTCATAAAAAGACGGGTGGCCAACCATCCCAGTTTGCCTGGAACTGAGGCGCTTCTGGAACTCGGGACTTCTAGTTTCAAAACTAGGAGAGGGCTTCCCTGGTGGCACGGTGGTTGAGAGTCCGCCTGCCGATGCAGGGGATGCGGGTTTGTGCCCCGGTCTGGGAGGATCCCACATGCTGCGGAGCGGCTGGGCCCGTGAGCCATGGCCGCTGAGCCTGCGCGCCCGCCTGTGCTCCGCAGCGGGAGAGGCCACGACAGTGAGAGGCCCGCATACCGCAAACAAAAAAAAAAACTAGGAGAGTCCTGGGGACACTAGGATGAGGTCCCCCTAATAAAACGGTACATCTACTAGTCCCTTCCAACCTGGGGCCAAGTCTTCACTTACTCGGTTTCCAGGGCAGCCAGCTGGGCCTGGAGCTGCGCTTGAGCGCTGCTGAAATCGGCCACCATGGCCTGCATCTCCTTCCGGTGTTCCTGGCGTAGCATCTCCACCTCCCGGGCCCTCTGGGCTTGCTGATCCTCTTCTAGCAGCCTGTGGGGCGGGGTGGAAGCACAGCTGGGCTTGTCCAGGCTCTAGGGACTGAACCTCTAGGGCACTGGAGTTTCTCCCCACTCTGCTGGGTGGCCTGCAGAATCTAAGGTCAGGACACAGTGGGAAGGAGATCCGGGGTCTCTGCGTTGTGGGGTCCAGCTTGTGGAACCTCTTCTCAGTACCTTCCACCCCAGCATTCCATGAAGGAGAAACCTGAGCACAAAGGGCAGCCTTCTGGGGGAAGGGGTGGAGGAGAGCTCAGGAGAGGAGTCCCAGAAAGCACTCCTTTCACTTGGGGGAGGTGGGTAGGCCTGGAGGCTGAGATTCTGTATCGGAATTACCAAACGTTGTGGACTCTGAGCTGGGAGACCAGCGGTCCAGGGTGGGGAGGCAGGATGGGAGAGGGATTAGGAGAACACTGTTTAGAGCCAGGCTGCCTGCGTCCCTCCGCGGCCTCCCCCATCACTTCCTAGCTGCGTGACTTTGGGCGAGCTACGCTCTGCTCAGTTTCTCCATCTGACAACAGTGGCTACCTTACAGGGTTATTGAAAGGATGAACTATGTTAATTCATGTCCAGAACAGCCCGTGGCACAAAGCGTATGTTCGACCATCAGCTATCACTTTTCTTAACCTTGGGGTGGGGCACTAAGGGATCCTCAGACCAGCCTCAGGGGGCCTGACACCTTCTGAAAGTACATGCATATTTTTGTGTGATGATATCCTTCTCCAGGAGAGGGACATCGTTTTCCTCACCTGGAGGGGGCTATAATCGGAAATGGTTAGGAGCCCCTACTCTGGTCCAGTCTCCTTATTCCAGTGTCACATGGTGAGTCTCTAACTGAATTTAAGGTGCTCCACCTTGGCCAGGTGGATTCATGGCTGTTTCTCAGATGAGCCTCAGGCCTACTTTCACGTGAACTTTACGCCAGGGACTGGAACATTCAAACTCTGGGATGAAATGGACAAATGCCTTCAAAGATACAAACTACCAAAGCTCACTCAGGAAGAAACAGATAACTTGAAAAGTCCTATATCTATTAATGAAATTAAAGTTGTAGTTATAAACTTTCCAGCCAGGGAAAAAAAGGCCATCAATTCAGGACTTGATAAAGGGCTATCCAGCCTGGACAAGGAAATCAGAGTTGCCACCACAACTTACCGAGTACCAGGGTCAGTGCTAAGCATCTTCCTATACATTTCACTGCATTCTACAAGAGCCCTGAGAAGGGGTGGTGTTTTCTACTTTTTACAGGTAAGGGCAGGGTCTTGGAGAGATTCGCAGACTCGCCCAAGGTCACACAGCTAGTTAAGAGCAAACAGAACTGTCTTAACTATTCCACTGCACTGACTCCCTAAGGCTAGTTTTGAGGATACTTTTGGCATCGTTAAGTTTGATTCCATAGATTCTCTGATCTGTAGGGAAACAGGGTACCCCTCCCCCCATTTCAGGGCTAACCCTAGGCGTTTCGAGATCTAGAATTCCTAGACTACTGATACTTTCCATGGGTCAAAGGAGTAACATCAGTGAAGTGCTGGCGTACTTGGGAGACCTTTCTTTGGGAAGATGCCAAGGGTGCAACCCAATCTTAGATCCCAGAGGCTCGCCAAGGGGCAAAGGAGAGAAGCCCCGACCCGCAGAACTACCTGCGCTGGTCGCGGAGCTGCAGCGCCTCCTGCCGCTGCTGTTCCACCTCGGCCCGCAGCCGCCGCACTGTTTCCTGGAGCTGCGAGTTCTCCTCCCAGAGGCCGCATCCCTCGCTGGGCTCCTGCTTGGCGGCGCCCTTGCTCGTCGGGGAGCCCGCCTGGCCCCGACCGCCCCCCTCCTAGGGAGAAAGCAGCCAGAAGAGCCGTTTGCAGGAGGCGCAATGGCAGACAAGGGCCAGAGATGTGCCGCGGCAAAGACACAGCCTGGAACCCAAGTCGGGCTCCTGATTCAGGAGCTCACGTCTAGTCTCTTAAAGTTTTCTGCTTTGAGAGTTGGCCAAGTGTGGCCCTCAAAGAGTCTAATAATGCTGGTGAGCCAAGAATGTGGCTTAAATTAAAACAAGCCCAACATTGCACCTGTGTGGAGTGGGGGGGGAGGGGGTAGGATGTCTCTGAGCTGCTTCTTGTTAGGACACTAATTCACTAATTACCCCCCAAAGGTCTCATTCCCAAATTCCATCATATTGGTGGTTAGGGCCTCAACATGTGAATTTGGGGCAAAACCACACAGGGCAGAGGAAGGGGAGAGTGAATGTTTGCTGAACAATAACAATCTGTCACATCACCTCACAGGATTCTGATACAGCGGGTCTGGGTACATCCCAGCCCTGTGTCTTTTGAAAAAGCTTCCCAGGTGACTCTAAGGCCACCACAGTTGTAATCCACTGCCCCGCACTTGCCCTTGCCCGTCTCTACCTAGGGTGCCTTCCACACCCAACCATTCCTGCCTTGGTGATGTCTTCTTAACCCCTCAGGGGAGAGGCGACAAGCTTTCTCTTCTCTGAGAGCTAGATCCTCTCCGTGTGGAGGTTATAATGAAGTGCACTGATTTGTTGAAATGCTGGTTTCCTCCACCAGACCAGCAGCTGTTCCGGGAAGGAGCCATCTCCTCTTCATCTTCCCAATCCTATAGCACCTAGCACAGTGGCTGGGATTCAGCAGGTGCCAAATGAATGCTTGCTGCGAAATGATGCTTGAATGTCAGTGGTTCCGACAGAAATACGAAGACTGATATCCACCATTAAATGGGGTCAGGGTTAATCCCCGATTAGTGAATGTAGCAGTTTTCAAGTCCATGCAAACATGCCTGAAGGTTTGTGCATCTGTTCCTTCCAAAGACTGGACAGCATTGCACAGGGAGCATGTGTGGCCTAGGCCCTGTACCTCTTGCTTCCAGCCCTGGGGTTTGCATAGTGTGGGATGCCCATGGGCACCACCTGGCACTCACACCTGCACGACCTGAAGAGCCTGGTTAAAGTCCCGTGGGACTACCCTTGACTAGTGGGAGAGAGAAGCTGCTGGATAAGTGCATCCCCCTCTGTACTTGGCTGCGACAGCTTTGAGAATTATTTCATGGGGCTCCTCAGAAGATCCCAGTGGATGCAACACCACTTACCTGCAGTGGTGGCCACGCTGGGAATGCATCCTGACATTGCACCCCCCTTTCACTCCTGCTGCCTGGGGCTGTTACTTCTTGTGGATATAATTCTTCTCTGTGTGGGATATCACCCAGGGCCTTGCTGTTCCTCCCGGAGGGTTCAGAGCTTCCCTCCAGTGAGGTGTAGGTGAGGATTGGATGTGGATGACCAGGTACTGTCTCATCTGCCCAGCCCGGGTTCTCTATCCATAGCCCTCAGGCAAGTCTGTCATTCATTGCAGAGGGCCCAATAGTGGGCCCTCCAGCCACCAGCTGTCACCATTCCACACTCCCCCTATCTCCTTCCACAGGTCCAGGTGTCCTCCACCAACTTAGAACATTTAATGGATCAATCATATTCTGTTTTCCCTCTGCTAGACTTTACCAACCGAGCTGAATTCATCGTGATACATCACTTGTTAATAATTCTCATTAAACATAGAAATCGTCTTCAGGTTCTCAGTACCAGCAAAATCTGGAATGAACCATCCCCATGTTCCTGCGATCTTCAGCAGGTCTGGGACACCAACTAATCGTGGCTGTCTGCACACCCTGGTGGAGACTCTACTGTGTGTGGAGCTGTGTGCCGAGCACTGGGGGTGGGGCTGGGGGATGAGATGAAGCAGACATGGCTTGTTCTCAAAGGATGCCTAGTCCAGGCGAGGAAACAAGGGCATCCATGAAGCGACGGGTCTCCAACAGGACAGGCAGGAGAGGCGGGTGCCAGCTGAGCTATTGCAACAGGAAGTGCTCCAGGAGCGAATAGGGGTAGAGAGGTCACGGGTGTGGAGGGGAGGCCTGTAGCATGGAGGGATCGACTGGGCACTGAAGGATCAGCTGGGCACTGGAGAGGGAGGAAGGGGTCCCAGGCAGGGGGCAGGGCATATGCAAAGGCAGTGAGGCAGGATGCAGAGCCTGCATTTAGAGCAGAGGGGGATATGCAGCCAGTGGGTAAAGGCTTTTCAATGTCAGACTGACCATTGGGAGCTTATTCTCATAGCAGTAGGGAGCCACTGAAGGCTTTACACAGATGCACTTTAGATGAATACCTGAAGCCGTATGTGGTGGGCTAGGGAGAGATGCCTGGGTTGTTAGGAGGTCCCTGTGCTACCCAGCAAGGTAGGAATTATGGAGGGCAAGGAGGGGGATGATGGGCCGAGTCTGACCAGAAAGTTCAAGGAGAGTCAGCACTGACCTTTGGTGACAAGCTCACCTGCCCTCACAGGAACAGGGGGGTCTAGACAGGGAGTCTGTCTGGGGAGGTGTTCTGAGAAACTCTCTGCAGGTCTACAGGACGGACCCTGTCTGGCACCAACACCCTGAGATCCCACTTCATCTGCATTTAAAATAACACGCTGCACTTAAAACTTGTTTTTGCTTTCCAAAGATGGGAGCCTGCAGGCTCATCGTGTCCCCTCCAGGCCTGTGGAAAGAGAGGGTCTTTCCCCCTTCAGACAGGGGGTGACCGAGCACCCAGAGCCTCTCCCCGACACTGCTCCAAGAAGGGTGTGGCATGGGCAGGGCAGGGGTGCTGACCTCTGCAGTGCTGGCACAGTCCTCGATATCCCCTGGACACTGGCTGACGGCCTGTCGCTTGCCCACACTGCCCGGGGCCCTCAGCTCAGCCTGCAGCGCTTCCAAGTCCTTCTGATGCTCAGAGCAGGCAGCCCGCTGCTCCGCCAGCTCCTGCCTCAGGGCCTCTGCAAAAGGAAGAGCATCGGAAAGTCAGGAGCACGGTGAGGCCAAAGTCTCTTCTGCAGGGACCACAGTCTCTGGGGTGGGCTGCAGTGGGGAGCTGCTGCAGGCGCTGGTTCGAGTTCCCCAAACTTGCTTACGTATTTCGAGAGAACAGTAACAGCAATACCATGTATAGAGCACTAAATGTGCTAAACCCTTGAAAACTGTTCCCAGTTAGGCCCTACTACCATCCTATCCAGTCTCATCCCTCCCATTTTATGACGAGGGGACAGAGCCTCAGAGAAGCTGAGTAAGTAGCCCAGAGCCACCCTGCTAACAAGCGGTAGAGTCAGGATTCAACACTTTCCATGGTTCTTCTTCCCTTGGGACCACGTGCTTCGCCACTGCTGGTTAGTTAGGACGGGTGGTGGGTCAGGGTGGGACAGCCTGGGTCCAGAGCTGAACCCCGAGGCAACACCTGGCCTCAGCACCAAGTCAGAAAACTAAGAAGAACAGGGAATTAGCAAATGACCCAGTGGCCTCTTCTGGGGGTGCGGGTCTCAAATCGGAAATGTTGATATTTGTGCCAATACTTAAGGAGACAAAACATTCACAGGTTCTACTTCTCACGGATGTAAGGTCCCAGCTGGATTGTGAAGGTGGGAGATGGCATGTCATCCCAACAGGATCATGATTAAAACCAGAATCATTCAGGAGAAATGTACATGCCCTCCTTAACTCAGGGACCAGTACAGCCAGAAACTCGAATTTCTCCTCTGAGGTTAGTAGGTGATTTCTGATAGTGTAACGCTTACCAGCATGATCAAAAGGCAAAGAAAACAATCATTTCAAAAAGAATATTCTCTGATGGAGTAGACACTATTCAGTGAGCTATTAATTAATTAATTAATTTATTTTTTGGCTGCGTTGGGTCTTTGTTGCTGTGCGCGGGCTTTCTCTGGTTGTGGCGAGTGGGGGCTACCCTTTGTTGCCACGTGCGGGGTTTTCATTGCGGTGGCTTCTCTTGTTGCGGAGCATGGGCTCTAGGCGCGCGGGCTGCAGTAGTTGTGGCTCACGGGCCCTAGAGCGCAGGCTCAGTAGCTGTGGCGCGCGGGCTTAGGTGCTCCGCGGCATGTGGGATCTTCCCGGACCAGGGCTCAAACCTGTGTCACCTGCATTGGCAGGCGGTTTCTTAACCACTGCGCCACCATGGAAGTCCGAGCTATTAAATTTTAAAGAGAAGATGATTTTCAAGTGCTAGTAAACTTGATACTTTATTTTCTATTATGGACTTCTGAGACCATATTGTAGTTATTGCAAATTACTTTTGAAACATTGTTCCAATAATCCTAGAGGCCATAAGATACCCAGTACAGGCTGTAGTACAAAGCAAGTGCTCAACATATATTTGTAAAACAATTAAATGATGTTTAGAGTGAAAATTAATGATATTGTGAAAGCGTATCAGTTGTAAAAGATTTCCCATAAGTTTACTAAGGTTCTCTGAAAAGGACAGTATTTAAACACATAGAAAAGTTTAATGTATTCTGATGCTTCATACCAGTGAAGCCCGCGTTTCCTTTAGATGCTGCTAACTTTAGCATTTCCCACGCGGCCGCCTCATTCCAGGGTAGCTGCTAACTAGGAAATCTGTGGGACTCTCTCTCTCTCTCTCTCCTTCATCCAGAAACGTGCAGAGCTGACGTGCTGACATGCAGTGAACAGGACATACTGTATAATGAAAACTCAACCAAGCAGCAGGTAGAACTTATTCACTTATGGAGGTAAAGAAAATGCTCTTCCCAGAATTCTCTTAAGGAGAGCCCTGTCTGGGATTGAAGAAATATTTTAAAAGGTCAATATGGGGCTTCCCTGGTGGCGCAGTGGTTGAGAGTCCGCCTGCTGATGCAGGGGACGTGGGTTCGTGTCCCAGTCCGGGAGGATCTCACATGCCGCGGAGCGGCTGGGCCCGTGAGCCATGGCCGCTGAGCCTGCGCGTCCGGAGCTCCGCAATGGGAGAGGCCACAGCAGTGAGAGGCCCGCGTACCGCAAAAAAAAAAAAAAAAAAAAAAAAAAAAAAAGGTCAATATGGTCTTGAATGCTAGGCATGAAATAAGGAGGGCATTGGTCTTGCTCTTAAGAGTGAAAAAGAAGATGAGAGTAAAAGAGAAAATGAGGGAGAGAGATGATCTACAAAAATGGAGAGAGGCCCTTGGAGTCAGCCGTGCAAAGTTGGAATATTCAACAATAATGACAGTGAACATCTACATAGCATTTACCATGTACCAGGCTCTATTCTTCCCATGTATAGACTCACATAATTCTAATAACAGCCCAATGAGGTGGATACTATTATTATTCCCATTTTACAGATGAGCAACTGCATCACAGAGCAGTTAAGTAACTCGCCTGAGGTCACACAGCTAGTGAGCACTGGAGTCAGACTTCAAGCTCAGACAATTTAGCTCTGGAGCTCTTTACTGCCTCTGGAAACTTCTAGAATGCTTTGTGTGACAGGTTTTTGCTGTAGAAACTGAAGAGGAGGTGAGTTTCATGCTGGGGATAATGCGGGGACAGGGAACAGCAAGGAGCCTGGGGGCCTAAGTCCCCAAATTTGCAGAAATCTTCAGAAATGAGCGTTTGAGGTTATCTCAGGAAACTCTCACGAAGGCTCAGAGATCTGGCTTATGTTCATCAATGACGATGATATTATCTGCACTCACTGGGCTCATGCTATATGCTAAGCATTTTATATTTAATATCTCATCAAATCCATACAATGCTTCTATGATGGAAGGACAAGTGTAACTCCACTTTATAGAAAAGGAAAATGAGGCTGAGGGCAACCTGTCCCACATCTCACATCTTGTTGGTGTCAGAGCCGGGAGAGTCACCCCGGCCCCTACCCCTGGGCCCCCTGCTGCCCCTGGTTTCCGCGTGTGAACCCTGCTGGGTGCACAGCCGGCCGCGTACCTAGCAACAGCGCCTGCTGAGCCTGCATCCTCTCCAGCTCTCCCTGGAGCTCTTGCTGGGCCTTCTCCTCCAAGGCCTGTAGCTCTAGCCGGTGCGCCTGGTGCTGGATCTGGAGGCTGCGGCTGGATTCCTTCTTCAAGCGCTCCTCTGTGGCCTGTGGGCAAAAGTGGGAGGAAGGAGGCAAGGAAGTGGGCACAGAGGGGAGACCTGTCCCTTTTGCCTAGCTCCTCCTCTGTGCTGGGGCCCCCGCCCTGAGCACTCACCACTCCCTGATGGAGAGCTTATCAGGCTACAGCGAATGCTCCCCTGCCCATCTGGAATGACAGTGATGGTCTGGCCATAGCAGCCATTTTGTGCTGTGTGAACCTAACCCCTGTTCACAGCTGACTGGACCAGAGTGGACACCTGATCCAAGCTGGGTCAATCGTTGGGAATTTGGTGTTAGGAGGAAGAGAGCAGGAAAGAGACAGACAGACACTGGCTATAGGAAAAGCAAGAAAACACGTTCTCCCCTATAGGGCCCTTAGAAGGGACACAGCCCTGCCAACACCTTGATTTTAGGATTTCTGACTTCCGGCTTCTAGAACTGTCAGATAATAAATTTGTGCTGTGTTCGGCCACCAAGTTTGTGGTAATTTTGCTACAGCAGCAGTAAGAAACTAATAGTTTCTTAGAGTTCCAGTATCACACACCACTTTTCAGGTGAGGAAACTGAGGCTGGGAGGGATGAATTCGCTTTCCCAAGGTCACACAGAAAAGATGCAGGATTAGGAGGAAAGAAGCTCAGAAAGGTGAAGCGCCATGACTGAAGACAGGTAGTGGCGGGGGCAGGAGTGTGACCCATGGGCGGCGGCGTCCAGGGCCCAAGCCCTACCCGCTCCCTCATGCAGCCCCTGGGAACAATGAGAAATAGGACTGCAGCAAATGCATGAGGCTCCCATTAGGGGTGAGCAGGCAAGGCAGCTACCTGAAGACCGCAGCGTCTTTGCTTTGCTGCTCCCCAGCAAATGGGGAAAAACGGTCTTACTCCTCTCGTGGGAAACTCAGTCATCCCCTGGTGAGTTTAATAAGACAGAAAAGTCTTGCACTTTTCAAACTCTCCGATACTCTCCTCCTCTTGCACTTGCTGCAAGCCTCAGAGAACTCCAACTGGTGACCTTTTTATCCCTCGGGGAATGTGAATGGAGAGATTGAAGCAAAGGTTTGTAAAAGATGGAGCCAAACTCTCTCACTCTGACCCGGCGTCTTCAGGTCAGCCCTGCCTGCCTTCCGGCTCAGAAGCCCTTGGCAGTGAAGACCATGCAGGGTTTAGCCGCCAGATTTTATATCAAGTCAGACACTCATCCCTGGCAAATTGCTCTAGCCTCTTGTTTGCCTTGCTCTTGTTGTGGCTGGTTTGGGGCCTCCTAAGCAGCCTGACTTCACCCCCAACTCTCCATGTTCCATCCTATATAAAGTCTCCTTCCCCTGTGCTCCCAAAATACCATGTGCGGCCATCTCATGGCTCCAATTTACTGAATTACAGCAACCTGTTTGAGTGGCTGCCTTTCCCCTTAGAGGTGAGCTCTTTATGGGCAGACTGTGTTAATCATCTTCGTATTTCCCGAGTTCAGCACGATGGTAGCTCAAGGTAAATGCTCAATAAATGAGCATGAGTAAGAAGAGTGGATCTTCTTAAAATTGAGCTCTTCTATGGACTGAATGTTTGTGTCCCCCCACCCCCAAAATTCATATGTTGAAACCTATTCCCCAATGTGATGGAATTAGGAGGTGGGGCCTCTGGGAGGTGCTTAGGTCGTGATGGTGGAGCCCTCGTGAATGGGATTAGTGCCCTTATACAAGAGACCTCAGAGAGAGCTCCCTTCCTCTTCTGCCATGTAAGGTTATAGTGAGAAGATGGCCATCTATGAGCCAGGAAGCAGGCTCTCAACACACCCCATATCTGTCCGAGTCTGAGACTTGGACTTCCAGCCTCCAGAACTGTGGGAAGTAAATTTCTGTTGTTTATAAGCCACTCAGCCTGTGTTATTCTGTTAGAGCAGCCTGAACAGACTAAGACAAGCTCTTATTCAGTCATGTACTGTTCTAAGCACTTTACGTGGATTATCTCTTTTGACGCTCTCAGTGGTCCTATGTGGTACATACTATTAGCCATCATTTTATGAATGAGGAACCTGAGGCACAAGGAAGCCTAAGCTCTCTTTCCTCTTAAGTGGCAGACCCAGGATTTGAACCCAGGCATCCCACTCTTAATCACTATCCTGTGTTAGGAATGACCAGATGTCTGCCATCTCCAACGAGAACTGCAACCTGTCTCTTTTGTCTCATTCTGGAACCATCCCATGCAGACTGGAGCCAGCAATAAAGACCCCGTGAATCTGGTTCCAGGGTGACCAGGGACTGGGGCTTAGAACCACAGGGTCCCCCCAATGGGCAGAGCACCCTCCCCCTCTCTCACCACCAGATCCTCCTTCCTCCAATCAGTCGGAGGCCCTGGGACACCTCCCTTGCAGGTGGGCCAGCCCTCTGTGCTTCCTCTGCCTCCTGCAGGGGATTGAGGCCTAAAGCCTGGAGGGGTAAAGCTCAGGCCAACCCAAAGGCTGGCGTGACCCAGCAGCAAATAACCTGGGAATCTCGGCAGCCTGAGCCCTTATAGATTGCAAGCCAACCTGGAAAAAGATTTAAGAGAATGAAGGAAGAAAAGGAACTCACAAATTTTATAAATTTATTTATTTATTTATTTATGGCTGCATTGGGTCTCCATTGCTGCGCGTGGGCTTTCTCTAGTTGTGGCGAGTGGGGGCTACTCTTCATTGCAGTGGCTTCTCTTGTTGCAGAGCACGGGCACTAGGCACGCGGGCTTCAGTAGTTGTGGCTCACGGGCTCAGTAGTTGTGGCTCACGGGCTCTAGAGCACAGGCTCAGTAGTTGTGGCGCATGGACCAGGGCTTGAACCGTGTCCCCTGCATTGGCAGGCGGATTCTTAACCCCTGTGCTACCAGGGAAGTCCCAGAACTCACAAATTTTGAACACCTACTAAGTGCCAAGCAGTCCACATTGCATGATCTCATTTCTTTTTTCTTTTCTTTTTTTTAAAAAGCCTATTTTATATTTTTATTGGGGCAATACATGCACATAGTATAAAGAGTCAAATAATATTTTCAAAAAAGGAAAACCAGCACCTCTTAGCCCTCTTTCTTCCTCCTTCTGCATCCTGCCCACTGGAGGCAGCCACTGGCAACTCTTTTAGTTCTTTCTTCTGATATTTACCGCCATTAACAAGATAGTACCTTCCTTCTGCTTTTTTTTTTTTTTTTGCGGTATGCAGGCCTCTCACTGTTGTGGCCTCTCCCGTTGCGGAGCACAGGCTCCGGATGCGCAGGCTCAGCGGCCATGGCTTATGGGCCCAGCTGCTCCGCGGCATGTGGGATCCTCCCGGACCGGAGCACGAACCCGCGTCCCCTGCATCGGCAGGCGGACTCTCAACCACTGCGCCACCAGGGAAGCCCCGCTGTGTCTTGATTATTTTAGAAATTATGAATTGTCTTCCCATTATGGTGGATGAGGATTTTGGTCTCATACATTCTTCCCCTTCCATTCCTTATATAGAGTTATCTTGGTTTTTTTAAATACAGTGAAATATATTCAGTATTTATCCTTCTTGTGAGTACCATTTACTGCTGAGCTAAATGAACTATAATTATTAAAATCTACCTTATACATAGTTTTGTTTTTCCTTGCATTAATAACTACTGCATTTTTAATTTGCTTAGTTTTTTTTGGATATTTGGCTAAGTCTTCCTACAACCTCTAAAAGCTTTGTAAAATACTTTCACTACAATCTTTCACGTGGCCAAATCGGTCAGAGAAACCACCAGGTCTATTTTTCCTCGGAGGCATCTCTTCAAGAGCCCTCAGTCATCATGCTCCAGTCTACACTGAGTTGTTCCCTCAGCCAGTGGCATAGCTGGGCTCCTAAAACCTTCCTTCTCCTGTGTTGGATTCTCTGTAGCCTAGATCCCTTTTCTTTCCTCTTTCTTGATTTGCTCCCTTGTTTTGGTGGGATATTCTTCAAGGAACTTTCTAAGGAAAAGTGTATGGAAGATGTATGGGTCCAACAGGAGATAGAAACCACACAGTAATTTAAACAAGGGAAACTGAATCTAAAGAACTATTAAGCTCTGATAGGAGAGTAACTGTAGAGATGCAAAGAGAACTCTGAAGGGTATCCTGAGGCTGAGGGAGAGCATTCAAGAAAGGGAAAGCTTGGAAGGAGGAGCCCTTCCCCAGCCTGGGATCCAGATCTTGTTGGAGAAGGTGTGGTGGCAGCTCACTGATGGAGATCACCAGGTTGCCCAGGCCAGAGTCAAGCAGGAGTAACCCTCCACAGTGCTGGTGAGCCACAGATGGGCAGGTGCCCAGAGGGAACAGGGGCACCAATGCAGGCGTGAGGGCCAGAGGGAACAGTGTTTGCCTTGGGAGCGTTGCAAGAAACAAACTTCTGGGGTGCAGGCAACAGCAGCCAACAGGCAGGAGCCCAGAAAGAGTCAGGGTGTGCAGGTGTGAGGATGGAGTCTGTGGTGTCCACATCGGGAGGCCACAGGAGTCACTGGGCCTGGACCAGGGCTACGAGATCACTGTGAAGTCACTGGGGGAGTATCACCCGATGTCCTCACACACCCAGAACTCTGTTCAACTATGCAACAGAAGCCAGAAACAGGACAAAAATGCAACTGCCGGAACCAGGAAGAGAAGCCTCCTTCTTCCTGCAAGGTGCCTCCAGCGCCTTCTACTGACAAAGCTTAACACTGTGCTCTCTGTAAAGGAGGAGAAATGCTTAAAGAATCCAGATCATTATCGTAAGCAGGCATCAAGAGCTGAGAGGCATAAACTGATAACAGAAGGTAAATGTCCTAATATTTCATTTGTCTGATATATTTTTATTCAATTTTCACTCTTGCTAATGGTTTTAATTGAATTTCTCAAAATTGCTTCATGATCTTCTTGCTTCCCTGTTGCTGTTGAGATGTCTGATGACATGTGGATTCAAGTACTTTGAGGCTGGTACCAGTTTTCCTCGTTGGGAGCTTTTAGAATTTCTTCTGTTTCCTTGGTGTTCTGAAGTTTCAAGACAAGCCTGGGTCGGGGTTTTTTCATTTCCTTGTAGGAATTTCATTCTGTTATTTCTTTGAAAATCTCCTCCCCTCCATGATCTCTTTCTGGAACTCCTATTTGCTAGATATCAGCCTCCTGGATTGTGTTTCTACACTTCTGGTTCCTTCTCTCCCATCATCCATTTCTTTGTCTTTCTACTTTGCTGTCTGGAAGGTTTCTTCATTTTCTATATTTCAACTCATTTACTGATTTTTAAGTTTTCTGCTATCCTGTTTTATATTTTAAAAGAACTCTTTCTTGCTCTAATTGCCCCCTCCTTTGCAAATAACATGTCCTTGTTTCATGGATGCAAATCTAATCTCTTAATTCTGAGGATATCAATCCTCATTGAATTTTTTTTTCTGTTCCCCGCATTAGCCATTTCCTCTGAGTTCATTCTTTTCCTCTTGATAATCTTGGATTCCCACTCTCCCATTAGAGACTTCCTCGAAAGTTTAGTAATCTTCTGCTGTCTCTTCATATTTAAGAGTGGGCACTGAAGGATAATCAGAAACTCCATCTGTACCTGGGGTGGTGCAGCAGGGGGGCATCTGTTGGATGGTGAGTTCCTCTGGGGATCTCGGTTCTAGCTGCTTGTTTTCTGGAGCTGAGCAGAGAAAGCATTGCTGGGGGTGTGACAGAGGTGACTGTAGTCCACCGAATGGTTCAGTACACAGATTTTCACCTAAACTTAGTCACACATGCAAGCCTCATCCCAGCCTCTGTGACTGGCACTTCCTAATTCAGAGTCTCTCTGGCTTAGTTTACCCAGGGATCGCTGCCCCCCACCCCAATCTCTTGTCCTTAAATAAGACAGAGGTAATTGGCTGACTGTGCTGGGTAAGCTGGGAATCTGGGCTTCTAGGTGAGTCATACCCTCCACCTCACTCTTGCCTTCTGTTTCAACTGGTGCCTCCAATTCCTGGCTTCTCTGAGTTCCACTGTCAGCTTGATTCTCGTCCTTCTCTGTCTTCAGGCACTTTGGTTTGGTTTGAGTCTCTCTGCTCTGCACGGTCATATACTATGTCTCCATTTGTTTCCTGTCCTCATATATTGTGGTTCAAGGGTACAGATGTCTCCCAGCTTCATCTGAACAGAATATGCTTCTGCTGTGTGTCTTCATTGGTTTTTTAGAGCATTTCCAATAGGAAAGAATTCAGAAGTCTTTATTTTGCCACCTTAAAACCACAACTCCCACGTTTTTTCATTTAATCATCTTGACATCTCAAAGAAGTGGGTCTCAATATCCCCAATTTATAGAAGGGGAAATTAAACTTGAGGCTTTAATTCAGTGAGACCCTTGAGTACCTAGCTACTATGAGCTAGGAGAGGATTCAGTAATGGACAGGTGGAGATGGTTCCTGGATTCAAGGGGCTTCCAGTTTGGTGAATTTGATCATACAAAGAGGGAATTAGCGTGTGAAGCCAGCCCGCTGTGTGAAGCCCGTGGTGACAGTGTGCTATCTGTAACAGTAAGAGTAGGAGCCCATCTCCTGAGACAGCAGGGAGGGAAGGCCTTCTGAGAAAGCAGAAGGTAGAGGTGACAGGTGAAAGATGCCTGATCCTCCCTGCTGATTACACATCGCCGAGGTCATCATTGTTTTCCAAGCCCTTCGGAAGGTCTATTTCTGCTGAGCTGGTCTTTCTCAACTCTGGGCTGCCCTCCTCTTTTCAGCTGCCAGGCTAAGCCTGACTCCTTAGCACACATCATGCATAACATTGCCCAAGTCATGAAAGAAAGTTTTTCTTACAATATCAAGATCATGGGCAGATGGGGAAAAGCAGTACCGGAAGCTCAAGGGACCTGAGTCTGAATCCTTGTCTTGCCACTTACTAGCTGTGTGACCCTGAGCAAGTTACTGAACCTCTCTGAGCCTCTTTCCTCATCCAGAAAGAGAATATGATAATAATGAGCTCGTAAGATGATTGTGGGGACTGGAGATAATGTACATAAGGCACCTCATAAATTGCCGAGCAGATGCTTGCACAGCAAGTGCTAGGTAGTAGTTAGTGGACGTCATCGTCAGCACCCTTACCTTGACTTCCTGGTTTTTGGCCTTCTCGAGCATGCGGAGCGCTCGCTGGTGGGCGGCCTCGAGCTGAGCTTTCGCCACCTGATTCTGCTGGACGCTCTCCTGGAGCTCGCGGTCGGAGAGCTGCTTGAGTGCCCGCAGGTCCTCCCTGTAGCTGCTGGTGCACTGCTCCAGAGCCTGCTGCATCTGCGAGACCTGCCCGCCAGAGCATCTGACCTCAGGCTGTGCCCCTCACCCCGCCTGGGATTTTCTTTAAATATAAAAGCTTTCTGAACGTCTCCGCAGCCCAGCTGAGCCTCCTCTATCCAAGGGAACTCTGAGGGGGGTAGAAGCTGCAAGCGTAAAGAATCCGGGGACAGCCAGCTCTCCTGGGGGCTCCTCAGCTAGAGCCATGGATGCCAGGGAACAGGGAAGAAGGGCTGGAACGTATGCCACCCAAGAGAAATCAAGAGACCAGAAAACCCTCCAAAGGTCTACACAGCAGCCTCCCTTGCGTGGCCCCCCGTGCCCAAACCTCACTTTCTTACAGAAGCTTTCCCTGACAACCCTATTTGGCATTATACGCACCCTCTCATCACCAGACAGCCTCCAAATCTCCTTCATCCTGTTTTTTCTTTTTCCTGAAGCCCTTAACATGTTCTAATATACTATGTGCTTTGCTTATTTCCTAGGTCTAGTATTTTTTGTCTGTATCCACCTCCTCTGCTAAAATACAAGCTCTGTAATGCAGGACTTTTGTCTGGTTTGTTCACTGACGATATCCAAGCACCTAGAAGAGTTCCTGGCTCCTAGCAGGCGCTCATGAGCCATAGCAGGTGTTGAATGAATAAATAAACAGAACCAAGAATCCCACCTCGCCCTGGACCTGGAATACCCTCCCCAGCTTGAACAAGAATCAGACCCTGCATGCATTTCCAAAGTTGTCTGCAAGACTAAGGAAGAGGTAGGGTCTCACTCAGGATGAGGGTGCATCCCCACCACGGCTGTCCTTCTACCTGGGCTTGCAATTTGGCCTTCTGGCTCTGCCACTCCTCCTGCAGACGCTGGATTTCCGGTGCCTTCTCCTTCGGCAAAGAGCCCAGCAGAGGCTGCAGGTCACCTCCCTCCTTGAGGGGCACTTTGATCCTTTGAAGATATGGAGGCCAAAATCACAAAAGATCTCAGGCTGGAAATGACATGGTCACCCTGATAACATCTCAGCCACTCGGGCTGGGGGGAGGGAGCTCCGATGGCGGCTAGTTGAATGAGAGACATCTCACTTGGACTTTAAAAAGCCACTTGACTACAAATTCTCAGTGCTATTGCACTTGGGATACTGTCAAGATTCAGCTGGAATCACCCGGCATCTGTTTTAGTGGGTGCTTAATAAATGATGATTAATTGTCAGAATGACTGAGAGCTTAGAGTTACTTATATGGGGTCCCTGGGGGCTTCAAAAGAAGAGGTCTCTGGTGGTCTAATTTCACAACTTTTCCTGCATATGGAAAAAAATAACAAAACAATGATGCTTTACTTGAATACAGTACTTTACACTTTTCAAAGCACACTCAAAACTTTTACTGACTGTTCCCAGCTATAGATAGGAGGATTATAAATAGGCCTTTTTGTGTGTGTAGCAAGAACAAGAAAACGCTGGTTTAAAGCTCCAGTAGTTTCTGTATTCTAGAAGAGATGCTGACAAATATTTTTGGAGGAGACTTTCCTGTACTCAGTTCTGGGCTTTTAAACCAGCTGAGAAATTCAAATGTGATTGGTTGAGATTGTAAAGTTAAGTATTTATCCTGTTTAACAGTGCAAAAGGATGCCACATGGTGGGCATCTCTGCCAAGATTGCTGGGACTCAATGACGTTTTGCTTCCTCTGGCAAAGACATCAGGCCAGAGGACCAGAGGTTAGGGAGTTAGGGCCCTGGACTGCGAAGAAAGGCCATGATAAGGACTCTGGCTTGGCAGAGGTGAAAAGGCCCAGCAACATGGACAGAGGGGACCCTTGAAAGGAAGGGCAGGATGCTAAGGGCGGCATAGCGAAGTGGTTAAGAGCATGGACACTAGAGCCAGATTGCCCAGGTTCAAATTCCAGCTCTACTACACTGGTTATGTGACCTTGGCTGAGCTCTTCAAATTGTCTGGGTTTCCTCTTCCATAACATGGGGTTAATAATAGTACCTTTCACACAGATTGTTATAAAGCTTAATAGAGTAAATATCTTAAAAAATGCTTAACATTATGTCTGGCACATAGTTAATAATCACATAAAAAATTAATCAAACATTTAATAAATTGAGAAGTTTTCTTTCTCTGCATCCTAATTCTCTTAGGTTATCCTCAAACTTTTGGAAGCTATGCTAAACATAACCATATTTAAGGAACAATAAAGGGGCGATGCCTTGGTCTGAGCCCTGGTTAGGAGAAGCCAGAGGTGATAGACAGTGAAGCAGTCTAGAGCAAGAATGATAAGTGACACTACCAGGCTGGATGTGTGGAACAGGTAAACTTTCCCTGGGGAGGGGACCAGACTTTCTCCCAGGGCTCAGTTATTTTAAAAAACGTTTTATTGAGGTAAAGTTTACATTATTGAAATTATATGTACAGTTCAATGAGTTTTGACAAATACACACAACCATAAAAGCAACACCCCAATCAAAATATAGAACATTTTCATTACCCAAAAACTTCCCTGCACCCTCTTCCAGTCAATCCACCATCCACAGGCAGCCAACGCTTTGATTTCCATCACCATAGATTAGTTTTGCCTGATCTTAAGCATCATACAAACAGAATCACCTGGTACTACATAATGTCTCTGGAATTCAACCACATTGTTGCAAATGTCAGTAGTTCATACTTTTGGCTGCTGAGTAGTATTTCATTACATGAATACACCATGATTTGTGTATCCATTTTCCTACTGATAAACAACATTTCAGCTGTTTTCACTTCTGGATTATTATGAATAAAGCTGTTAGAAACATCCTTGTACAAATATTTTTGTGGATATATGTTCCCATTTCTTTTGCTTAAATACCTAGAATTGGAATTGCTCGTAGGTATATGCTTAATTTTTTAGGAAACTATCAAATGGTTTTCCAAAGTGGTTGTACCATTTCACACTCCCAGGAGCAATGCATGAGAGTTCCAATCACTACATCATTGCCAACATTTTGTGCTGTCAGTCTTTTAATTTTAGCCATCCTGGTAGGTGGGAAATGGTATTTCGTTTTGGTTTTAAGTTGCACTTCACTAATGACTAATGATGTTGAGTACATATTCATGTGCTTATGGGCCATTCATATATCTTTTTTATGGAAGTGTCTATTCAAACATTTTGTCCATTTAAAAAATATGCTTGTCTTTTTATTGTTGATTTATAGGTCTGTGGCTTGTCTATTCATTTTCTCACTGGCATTTTTTTAATGAGCATACATTTTAATTTTGATGAAGACCAATTTATCAATTGTTTTTGATGATTAGTATTTTCATGTCCTAAGAAATCATTTCCTACCCCAAATTTTCAAAGATATTTTCCTACGTATTATAGTTTTAACTTTATGTTTAGATCTAAGGAACATCTCAAATTAATTTTTATGCATGGGGTGAGGTAGAGGTTGAAGTTTATTTCTTCTCATATGTTTATCCAGTTCCAACACCATTCGTTGAAAAACTTTTCCTCTCCCTATTAAATTGCCTCAGCACCTTTAAGAAAAATTAATCTAACATCTTTGTGTAGGTCTATTTCCAGAACCCTCATTGTTTTTCATTGATCTATTTGTCTATCTATATACTGCTACCATATAGTCTTTATTACTCTTCATAATGTCTTCATAATGTCTTAAAATCAGGAAAGCCTGAGTCCTCCAGCTATGTTCTTCAAGATTCTTCTTTTATCTAGGTCCTTTGCTTTTCCATATCAATATTCAGAACAGCTTATTTATTCCTACAAATAGGGCTATTGGGATTTTATATGGGATTGAACTGAGTCTATAGCTCAATTCAGAGTAAATTAAGATCTTAACAACATTGAATATTTCAATCATGATCATTCTGTCTATAAATAAATATACTTTTATTCTTCCTTTCTAATTTGTAGCTTTTTCTTGCTTTATAGGACTGGCTAGGACCTTCATGACAATGTTAAGTAGTGAAAGCAGAATTTTTGCCTTGTTTCAAATTTTAGGAGGAACGTGTTCAACATTTCACCATTATGCATGTTTACATAGTTTATCATAGATGATCTTTTTCAGGTTGAAGAAATTCTCTTCTATTCATGGACTGAAGAGTTTTTATCACGAAAGGATGTTAAATTTTGTCGAATGCTTTTGTACGTCTATTGATATGATTCTTTTTTTTAATAATTTTTAAAAAACTACTTATTTTTATTTTTGGCTGCCTTGGGTCTTTGTTGCTGTGCGTGGGCTTTTCTCTGGTTGCGGCGAGCAGGGCCTACTCTTCGGTGCGGTTCATGGGCTTCTCATTGGGTGGCTTCTCTTGTTGCAGAGCACGGGCTCTAGGCATGCGGGCTTCAGTAGTTGTGGCACTCGGGCTCAGCAGTTGTGGCTCACGGGCTCTAGAGCACAGGCTCAGTAGTTGTGGCGCAAGGACTTAGTTGCTCCGTAGCATGTGGGATCTTCCTGGACCAGAACTCGAACCTGTGTCCCCTGCACTGGGAGGTGGATTCTTAACCACTGCGCCACCAGGGAAGTCCCGATGTGATTCTTTTTTCCCTTTATTTTTTAATGTGATGAATTACATGATTACCATTCAAATGTTAAACCAACCACGCATTCCTGGGATAAATTCTACTTGGTCATGATGTATTATTCTTTTTATATATTGCTTGATTTTATTTTCAAACATTTTGTTGAGGATTTTGCATTCATGAAGAATATTAGTTTGTCTATATTGGTGAATGTTTTAGGTGCCTTGACAAAAGTTTATTCTGTAGTTGTTCAGCATATTGTCTATAGGTATCAATTACATTAAGTTAGTTAAAAGTGTAGTTCAAATCTTCTATGTCCTTGCTGGTATTAGTTTAATCATTCAATCAAATACTCAGAAAAGGGTGTCAAAATCTCCAAATGTGATTGAGAATTTCTCCCTTTAGTTCTCTCAGTATTTGCTTCATTATTTTTAAAGCTTTGTTATTAGGTAATACAGATTCAGGATTGTTATGTCCTCCAGGTGAATTGACCCCTTTACCCTTATGAAATATCCCATTTTAATCCCTGGTAATACTCCCTGTTCTGAAGTCTACTGTGATATGAATATAGCCACGTTAGCTTCCTTATGTTTCATATTTGCGTGGTATGTCTATTCCTACCCTTTTACTTTCAAACCTATCTGTGCCTGTATCAGGGCTGCCATGCAAAATACCACAGACTGGGTTGCTTAAAAAGCAGAAACTCATTTCCTCATACTTCTGAAGGCTTGAAGTCCACGATCAAGGTGTCAGCAGGTTTGGTTTCACTAAGCCTTCTTCTAAGGCTTCTATTCTTCTGAAGCTTGCAGACAGCTATCTTCCTTCACCTTGTGTCCCCATGTGATTGTCCCTCTGTTGGCATTACCAGTGTGCTAATCTCTTCTTCTTATAAGGACATATTTAACTCAATCATCTATTTAAAGCCCTATCTCTAAATACATTCACATTCTAACATATTGGGGGTTAGGGCCTCAACATATGAATTTGGGGGGCGGGGCACAATTCAGCCAATAACAGTGTCTTTATGCTTAAATATCTCTCTTGCAGACAGCATATAGTAATGTCTTATCCTTTTATCCTCTCTTTCTTTTTACTGATGTCTTTGTTTCATTTACATAGTAATTATTGAAATGGTTGGGTTTAAATCTATATCTTCCTATTTGTTTTCTATTTGTCCAATCCTTTTTCTTATTGTTTCTCCATTCTTCTTTTTCTATCTTCTTACCTGACAAATATTTTTTAGGATTCCATTTTAGTTCTTTTATTGGATTTATTTTAGCTCTTCTTTGTATTCATGTTTAATGTTGCTCTATGGATTACAATTTCTATCCTTAACTTATCACAGACTACTTAGAGTTAATATTTCACCTCTTTATATAAGTCCCTTATAACACAATAATTCCATTAATCCCTGTTCTTTGTGCTAGTGTGGTCATATATTACTCAACTACATGCATTATGAATTCCGTAATACAATGTTTTTTTATATTATTATTAAGCTGTTAGATGTCTTTTAAAGAAATTAAGGAAAAACAGTAGTTTTTTATATTTACCTATACATTTACCATTTCTGATGCTCTTCGTTTTCTCCTGTAGATCCATGTTTAAAGTTGGTGTAATTTCCTTTCAGCTTTAATAAATTCCATTGCCGTTTATCATACTGCAGCTTAGCTGGTGAAAAATTCTCTTAGCTTTTATATACCTGAAAATGTTCTATTTCAGTCTCATTTTTGAAGGATGTTTTCACTGGATTTAAAATTTGGACTTGACAGGTTTTTTTTTTCCTTTTAGTACTTTAATGATATTGTTCCATAGTTTTCTGGCTTTCAGAAGAAAATAAGGCTGGAAAGCTGACGAGAAGTCAATTGTCATTAGTATTTATGAAAAGTCACCTGTCCCCTGTATGTAATTTGTCTTTTTTTTCTTTTTTTTTTTCGTTACGCGGGCCTCTCACTGTTGTGGCCTCTCCCATTGCGGAGCACAGGCTCCGGACGCGCAGGCTCAACGGCCATGGCTCACAGGCCTAGCCGCTCTGCAGCATGTGGGATCTTCCTGGACCGGGGCACGAACCCGTGTCCCCTGTATTGGCAGGCGGACTTTCAACCACTGCGCCACCAGGGAAGCCCTGTAATTTGTCTTTTTAAAAAGCTGATTGCTTTAAGATTTGGGGGGGGATATATTTTTTTTCAGCAGATTTTCTGTGGTGTACTCCGGCATTGTTATCTTTGGATTTATTCTGTGGGGAGTTCACTGAGCTTCTTGAGTATGTGAATTGATGTCCCACACCAGTTTGGGGGAATTTTCAGTCATTATTTTTCCAAATATTTTTTCCTCCTCCATTTTCTTTCCCTTTTTTCTCTTGGGCTCCAAATACATGCATATTAGACCATTTCATATTGTCCCACGAGTCAGGAAGAATCTCTTCATTTTTAAAAAATCTTTTTTTCCCCTAATTCTCTGAACAAGACAGTTTCTACTGATCTGTCTTCAAGCCACTAACTTTTCTTTCACGGTTTTAATTTGCTGTTAAGCCTATCCAATGAGGTTTCCATTATGGATATTGTACTTTACAGTTTTAGAATTTCCGTTAGTTTCAAGGTTTTCATTTCTCTGCTGAAATTCCCTATTTGTTCACTCATTATAACAATCTTTTCCTTTATGTCCCTGAACATAGCTCATACAACTGCTTTCAAGTCCTTGTCTGCTAATTCCAATATCTAGGTCATTTTCGGCTTTATTGGCTGGTCTTTTTCTTGATTACAGGTCGCACTGTTCTGCTTCCTTCCACGTCTCATAATGTTTTCATCAAATGCTCAATATTGTGGATAATACAATGTAGGGAGTCTGTATTATGAATTCCTTTCAAAAGTGTTTAGTTTTGTTATGACAGCCAGTTAAATTACTGAAGGCTCTTTCTGATCCTTTTATGCTTGGATTTGTCTTTTGTTAGAGCAGGTATATTTCAACATTGTCCTTTGTTCTAGGGTGTGGCCCTTACCCTATAGGGTATGTTTCTTACTCCTAAAGTGTTACTTTTCTGAGGTCTCAACTAAATGCTCAGAGAGCTCAGAAAGGCTTTTTTATTCTGGCTGAGCTGAGACTCCAATGTCTGCTAGCATTGAATCTCTGGTATCTTCATTTTCCTCAGCACCATGGCAGCAGCACACTCCTAGGCCTCATGGAGTCTCATCTTGTACATGCTCACTCAAGCCCCTGGCAAGGACCTATAGAAAACTCTCATAGATTTCTGCCCTCTATCCCCCCCACATAGGATCCTCTCTTCTGGTATCCTACCTTACGAAGTCTAGCTGCTTTGGC
Source organism: Pseudorca crassidens (assembly GCF_039906515.1). Taxonomy (NCBI): domain Eukaryota; kingdom Metazoa; phylum Chordata; class Mammalia; order Artiodactyla; family Delphinidae; genus Pseudorca; species Pseudorca crassidens. Next base: position 44,701,045 of record NC_090299.1, read on the forward strand.
AGCCCTGAGCCCTGACATCTGCCTGCTCAGCTCAGCTTGCCTCCAGTTCTCTGCACTGTGGTTGGCACTGTCCCCAGGGAGAGAGACAGGAGCAAATGTGGGGTGATTATGGGATTCAACTCATGTTTCCCTTCTGAAGGACATGGTCCTTCTCTGCATATTGTCCTATTACTCAAAAGAGCTGTCTCATATATTTTGCTCAGTTTATAGTTGTTTACAGAAAGAGGGAAAGTCTAATACCAGTTACCCTGTCATGCCTGGAAGTGGAAGTTTCAGTCCTTATTATTGAGTATTAAAGGAGAGAGTGACCTTGGAAAAGTAGAAAAACTGTGGAACTTCATGTGGCACATAAGAACAGCTGCCCTAAGTTGAGATGTAGTTAAAAGCGTGAGTTCTGGAGCCAGAGAAACTATCATCTGGATCCTACCATCTACTGGCAGTGTAAGTAGATGGGCAAGTTACTTAACCTCTCTGTTCTTCAGTTTCCCTCATCTGTAAAATGAAGTACTTCAGGGACTTTGCGGGTGGTGCAGTGGCTAAGAATCTGCCTGCCAATGCAGGGGACATGGGTTCGAGCCTTGGTCTGGGAAGATCCCACATGCCATGGAGCAACTAAGCCCGTGTGCCACAACTACTGAGCTTGCGCTCTAGAGCCCGTAAGCCACAACTACTGAGCCCACGTGCCACAACTACTGAAGCCCATGAGCCTAGAGCCCATGCTCTGCAACAAGAGAAGCCACTGCAATGAGAAGCCCGCGCATCACAATGAAGAGTAGCCCCAGCTTGCCACAGCTAGAGAAAGCCCGCGCGCAGCAGCAAAGACCCAACGCAGGCATAAATAAATAAATAAATATTTTAAAAAATAAAATAAAATGAAGTACTTCAATAATGGTGTCTACCTAATGAAGATGAAATGGGTTAATCCAACATTCAGTAAATATTTGTTATTTTCATCATCATCATTATTCCCTGGAACACCACTAATGGGAATTCCCCTCTCTTACTCCATTTTATTGCCCCAAATTCCCTCATATCCTAAAAACCTGATCTTATCCTACCATCTCTCACAAAGCAAGCCATAGCTAACTCTCCTGACTCCCCATGCTCCCTTTGAAGTTGATTGTGACCTGCTACCCCCCACCTTAAATCAACAGCCACTGGAAAAGCCACCTCCCTCTTACAGCCACCATGCCAAAAGTTTCCTGACAAGCATCCTTCAAGGGGTTAACTACTGAATACGCAGCCTCACCCCTTAAAGGAGCCAATGCGTTTGTTCTGTCCTGCAGCCTCTAACCTTGGATCTTTCTATTCCTTTCTCATCACTGCTTAGTCCTTACACTCCCACTAAAACCACTGTGGAAGAAGCTTACAGACCCCACACCTCCTCATTTTGTTCTATAGCTGAGGAACCCCTTTATCAATATAGCTATGTGGGAGAAAAAGACAAGTCTGTTGTGACCACCACTGCTGTTGCTCTGCCCAGCATCTTCTCCTTGGGGAAGCCTTTCCTCTTTCCATGGTGGTCCTGTTTAGTCCACAGGGTTTGGGTGCAGCTAACTCTGCCCTCATCATTAGCTGGCCCCAGGGAAGGGCATGTGACACATACCTGGCCAATCAGAGCCAGGCATCTCCTTGGCCAGAAAGACTGGCTCAGAGATGCACATGTGCCCCAAGCTGGGCCCCTTAGAAAACTCTTTCAAATTCCTGCCAGTATTTTCACAGTAAAGTTTATTTCTTTCCCTTTGGAATTGTGAGTTTTAAACAGGACAAGATTTGTGGATGCCAGTGGTAAGTGACAGTACCAGGATTTAGTCTGGAGGCCTGACTCCAGAGCCTGTGCTCTTTAACTTCTATGGTTCTACACCTCATAGATCCTGAGACAGAATCTGGAGGGACCTGTGGAAGTATTATTAGCTGAAGAGTTCACTGGACTACAGGGTACCCGACACTGCCATTGATACGATTTAGGAGTGTAGGCTCTGCTTCCTCAATGCTATGTGTTTCTGTCCCCTCAAAATTCATATTTTGAAGCCTATTGCCCAATATAATGGTATTAAGAAATGAGGCCTTTGGATTCTTTACAGACCTAGAACAAAAAAAATCTTAAAATTTGTATGGATACACAAAAGATCCCGAATAGCCAAAGCGGTCTTGAGGGAAAAGAACAGAGCTGGAGGAATCAGATTCCCTGACTTCAGACTATACTACAAAGCTACAGTAATCAAGACAATATGGTACTGGCACAAAAACAGAAATATAGATCAATGGAACAGGATAGAAAGCCCAGAGATAAACCCACGCACCTATGGTCAACTAATCTATGACAAAGGAATAATGGAAATAAAAACAAAAATAAACAAATGGGACCTAATGAAACTTAAAAGCTTTTGCAAAACAAAGGAAACTACAAACAAGACGAAAAGACAATCCTCAGAATGGGAGAAAATATTTGCAAATGAATCAATGGACAAAGGATTAATCTCCAAAATATATAAACAGCTCATGCAGCTCAATATTAAAAAAACAAACAACAAACAACTCAATCCAAAAATGGGCAGAAGACCTAAAGAGACATTTCTCCAAAGAAGACATACAGATGGGCAAGAAGCACATGAAAAGCTGCTCAACATCACTAATTATTAGAGAAATGCAAATCAAAACTACCATGAGGTATCACCTCACACCAGTCAGAATGGGCATCATCAGAAAATCTACAAACAATAAATGCTGGAGAGGGTGTGGAGAAAAGGGAACCCTCCTACACTGTTGGTGGGAATGTAAAGTGATACAGCCACTATGGAGAACAGTATGGAGGTTCCTTAAAAAACTAAAAACAGAACTACCATATGACCCAGCAATCCCACTACTGGGCACACACCCAGAAAAAAACATAATTCAAAAAGACACATGCACCCCAATGTTCATTGCAGCACTATTTACAATAGCCAGGACATGGAAGCAACCTAAGTGTCCAGACAGATGAGTGGATAAAGAAGATGTGGTACATATATACAATGGAATATTACTCAGCCACAAAAAGGAACGATATTGAGTCATTTGTAGAGACTGTCATACAGAATGAAGTCAGAAAGAGAAAAACAAATATGGTATATTAATGCATATATGTGGAACCTAGAAAAATGGTACAATTTATGGACACCAAAGCAGGAAAGTGGTGGTGGGGGGTGGTGGTGGGATGAATTGGGAGATTGGGATTGACATGTATACACTAATATGTATAAAATGGATAACTAATAAGAACCTGCTGTATAAAAAAGAAATAAAATTCAATAAATAAATAAATGTGAATACCCATTTAGAAAAAAGAAATGAGGGCTTTGGAAAGTGATTAGGTCATGAGGGTGAAACCTCCATGAATGGGATTAGTGCCTTTATAAAACAGACCCTAGAAAACTCCCTTGCCCTTCCACCTTGTGAAGACACAGTGAAAAGATGCCTTCTATAAGCTAGAAAGTGAGCCCTCACCAGACACAGAACCTGCCATCACCTTGACCTTCGACTTTCCAGCCTCCAGAACCATAGAAATAAATTTCTGTTGCTCATAAGCCACTGTTAAGCAGTCCAAATGGACTATGGCAACCAACTACTTGAAGAGCTGCCAGATGGTAGCATGGCTTCCATGTCATCTGTCAGGACCCCACACAGCCGTTGATTAGTGTGGGGCAGTGGATTATAACTGTGGTGGCCTCAGAATCACCTGGGAAGCTTTCTCAAAAGACATAGGGCTGGGATGTACCCAGACCCACTGTATCAGAATCTTGTGAGGTGGTGTGACAGATCATTATTGTTCAGCAAATATTCACTCCCCTTCCTCTGCCTTGTGTGATGCTATGGATTGAATTGTGTCTCCCCAAATTTACATGTTGAAGCTCCAATCACCATTGGTGGTATTTGGAAATAAGGCCATGGGAGGTAACTAGGTCAGGCCAGTCGAGCCCTCATGGTGAGATTAGTGTCCTTATAAGAAGAGACACAAGAGAGATCTCCTCCCACACTGTCTGCCGCCTTTCTCTTCACCATGTGAGGACACAAGAAGAAGATGGTCATGTGCAAACCAGGAAGAGAGTTCTCACCAGGAACTGAATGGACCAGCACCTTGATCTTGGGCTCCCCAGCCTCCAGAACTGTGAGAAATAAACTTCTTCTATTGTATGGTATTTTGTTATAGCAGCCCAAGCTAACTAAGACATGTGGCAAGCATATTCTCCTCTGCCTAGGGATATTAGTTTTGGTCATGTGACTTTCTTTGGCCGACAGAATGTGGGTAAAAATGAGAGAATGCAGTTCTGAGTGTAGGCTTTAAGAGGCACTGCATGTTTCCATCAGCTTTTTTGAGTTTCCTCCCTTTACCATGACAACAACATGCCCTGGAGGGGCTAATCCGTCAGTCTCGGTCCCAGCATGGGAAGGCATCTGAGCAGACTTAAACTCTACCCATGGTTTGGGGCAGAGCAATAACAGCTGACTCTCAGTCAGGAGCCAAGCTCATAAAAATAGCAGAGCTTGCAAGAGCCAAGAATAAAGATAGCTGACCTATGAGCTAAAACCACCGATATTTGGGGAATGTTGGTTACAACAGCAAAAGCTGACTAATATAGCTGATAAAGGTGGGAGATTTCCACTCAGTGACTAAGCTCCCTCATCTCCCTTCCTTAGTTAAGAACACTTGGAAGAATAGGGAGCAGAGGTTTGGGGCCAGTCCAGGTCTGTCTGAATTTGGGGCAGTTTATTAACCCTTTTGAGTTTCAGGTTCTTAATATACAAAAGGGTCCCTCTGGGTTGTTGTGACAATTAAATAAGATAATTCAGGTAAAGTCCATAGCTGTGCTGGAGGCATACAAGACATGTCTGTTCCCTCCCTAAGCATCATGCAGGGGGCGGTGATAAACACGTGAGGACAGAATGAATGAACGAATGAATCCTTCCAAGTCTGAGTCCTCATTCACTGGAGCCCTCAGAAGCCTGCCTGTTCGCCTGTACCTTTCCTCTTCATCGCTGTTGGTTCCTTCTTCAGCTGCTAACTTATCTTGAAACTCTTCTCCTCTGCGCAGAGTCTGAGAGGGTTCATTCGGCCTCAAGCATGGATCCTAAGGCAAAAACAGTTGCAAGATGAGACGAAGTACAGTTCTCTGAGTCAACTTGTGGTTTATCAAACCAGAGGGTGGAGGAGAAAGAGCCCCCTGCAATCCAGTGGCAGTGCCCAGCTCGCAGGCCTGTGATGATTCAGTGCTGAGCCCCCTGCCTTGCTTAGGAGCAGTGTCAGCCCTTATCCCTGTGTCCTGTTTCCAGTCTACCAAGCATGTCAAGCAGCTGACGAAATTAAACCGCGGAGCGAGGAAGTAGCTTGTCCACGGTTCCCACCAGTGAGGAGTGGAAATGAAATGCCATTGGGGAATCTGACCCTGCTGTGGGGACCTGAGAACAGTGCCAGCAACAGCCACTGGTCTGTAAGTGGGAGCAACTGGTATTATTATTATACGCATTTTACAGGTGGCAGTCTGCTACATCCTATCACACAGGATCAGAAAACATGGAACTTGCCCAGAAGCTTCGAGAAATGGGGTATGGTGGGAGGACAATATGGAAACCATGAGGTAATAATGAGGCTTCGGAATTTTCTATGAGGTTGAATTTGTCTGTTATCATTTCCCCTTTCTGCAGAGATAGAAAGGTGAAGACTTTCTTATTTTGATTCTTCTACTTGTTACAGTAACCACTGTCCACGGAAAACAGGGTAAGACAGGCTAGGAGAGATTTCTTTGTTGAGAAATCTCATTAAGTAATAATAAATTGCAACCTGGGCTTCCTGCTAACTATGTGCCTGGCCTTGAGCCTGTCTTGTCTGTTTTTTCTGGACCTGAGCTCCATCAGCTGTAAAACAAAGGGGTTGGTGACATCTGTGGTTTTCAAACTGTGCTCCAACCCTGGGAGATGCCCTCGGGGGTGAGAGGGACAAAGCTGAGGCTGGAAGATGGGGCCTTGGGCTCCCCTCCCCACTTGACACAGAATGAAACTGCTTTGGTTGCCTTCCGTGTACTCTAATGTCTATGAAAGGCCACCAGTGTCAAGGCCAATGATGACCCCCATGTTGCCAAATCCAATGGTCACTCCTCGGGCCTCAGCTAACGGGACCTCTCTGCAGAACTGGAAATATCTGATCACTCCCTCCTCCATGCAGCCCCCTCTCCTGGGTTTCCGCCTCTCTTGCAGCTGCTCCTTTTCGGTCTCCTCTGCTAAAACCTCCTCCTCCCCTGCCCTAGACCTCAGTCCTTGGACTTCTCTTTTCTCTCTCACTCCCTAGTGTCTCATCTAATTCCATGGATACTGATGACAAACAAATTTATCTCTATTTCCAAGTTTCCCCCTAAAGCCTGGACTTGTATATCCAACTGCCCTCCAGATATCTCTTGGATGCTTAATAAGCTTCTCAAAACTGTCACACGTCCAGAACTGAACACTTGGTCTCACTTCCTCCAAACGACAAGCACGCACCTGCTACAGGGCCTTTGCACTGGTTGTTTCCGCTGCCTGCAGTGCTCTACCCTGTGATATTTATGTGCTTCCTCACTTCAGTCACCACCACCAAGAATCTTTCCCTTGTTTAAAGCTTGGGCTCTGGCAGCAGACTGCCTATGTTTAAATCCCAGTTCTTCTTATTGATGATGTAACTTTCGGAAAATTACTTAGGTTGTCGTGAGGATTAAATGCATGTAAATGTAAACGAATGTAACATCCTTGGAACAGTATTAGCTACACAGTAAGTACTCAAAATAACATTCCCCAGGATTATTCTCTGACTACCTTTCTCTAAAATAACACCCCCTCTCACTTTCTTTTTCCCACCTTGCTGTACGACCTCACTGTTTGTTTTCCGGTGACGTTAATTGTCTACTTTTTTATTCTGGTTCCCTCACTGGAAGGTAAGCCCCATGAGGGCAGGGACTCTGCTCTGTTTCACCATTGTTTTCCTGGTTCTGAGGACAGTGTGTGGCACGTGGTTACGCTCGGTAAACATGACATAAATAAACCCAAATAACTCATGGGCCACTCTAGGACAGCAGGAGGACCATTTTCTCCCACACTCACCCCACGCTCCCATCACGTCCCCTGGGGGCAACAGCTGGGACTAACTGCACTTCTCGTGAGAAATCTGCAAGGCACGCGGCTGGAAGGTGTGGGTGTAGGGATGGCTGTGGCCCAAACTTTGGGTGTCTTCCAGCTCTGCTCAGGAGCCCTTAGTGCCTTCATAATTCTTAAGTTCTGAGAACTTTGTGGTGTCTCTAAGTAGGACAAAATCTTGATCCCATGTTGGACCCCTCCGAAGAATCAGGGTGGCGGGGCATTTGGGAAGTGACTGTCCACCCCTGCTCGGAGGACCTGTCCAGAGTGCCCAGCAGCACAGCTTGTTAGAGGCTAAGGGGCCATTCTGCCTCCACAGCCATTCTACCTAAGCCCTTGTCTTCCCTTTGCGGGTGATGTGTTCTGAGCCAACGTAGTTAAGTCAGAGCTACATTTCCCAGGATTCCCTTCCCTGCATACTCTGGGCCAGCTGACTTTGTGCAAGGTCTGGAAGATGAGCACAAAGCAGCAGGCTTCATCTTTCTAAGCCTCTGGATGCCTGATGCAGAGCGCCAGGGGTGGCTGGAGCTCACGCGCACCGTCACCAATCTGCTGGCTCAGCTTGGTGGACCGGGCAGTTTGGGAGCTCTCAGCTCTTCTGCCTCCTGCTGGACCATCCCTAGGCTTCTCCGTGTCCTGGGCCAAGGGCATGTTTGACTCTACGATGAAGGATGCCAGACTCTCCCACAGGTCACACGTATCACCAAAGCTGGAGCTTCGTCAGCCTCAGAAACTGACACTGTTCCAGCTCAGTTCCAGGGTTGCATTCGCCCTTGGTCTTCCCCATTCTACATCTGTCCTTCTTTCCTTCTGGCTGCCTGCCCTGCTTCAGGTCCACTTTAAGCCCCACACCAGATTCCGGAGCAACAGTTGAACATAAAGTATTTAGCTGGCTCCCACAATTATGTCAGGTTATTTCCCAAAAGGAATTCCATATTCTATATCATTTCTAGTAATTTGTTCCTCTGGTCAAACCCTAACTGATGCACACTCTTTAATCTCCAGACCCCATTTATCCTTCAAAGCTCTACTCAACTGTCACTTCCTCCATGAAGCCTTCACAATCTCTTTTGCTGCAATTACCCTCTTTCTTCTCAAAGTTCCCATAACAATTATTTTGGTACCATAATTTGTTCACAATATTTAGTGGTCATTTACTACGTTCCAGGCACTGTTCCAGGACACAGCAATAAATGAAACAGACAAAAGTTTTTCTGCTTTGTATTAGTTATAGAAGTGTTCTCTCTCTCCCATCCTGGAAGATAAATGAGGGTAAAAGTAATCCCAGATATAGTTTTCAAATTGTTATAAGTCCTACAGCCAGTAACTAAGAACATTCAGCATGGCCATTTTCCATTGCCTGAATCCTCTCTCTTCAGTGTTTGTAACTGGACACTGAAGTCTAACTGGTTGACATGCTCTAGGTGCAGGACCCAGTGAGTCTGGTTCATTGTTGTGCACTTTCAAAAATGATGTCACTGACCAGCTTACAACCTCCACGTGGACCTGAGGCTAAAAGGACCACCTTTGCCTTGTACTTTCAGGTATTTTGGGCATTGAATTATCTTGGAGCTCTCCAATTCTTATAAAGCCCAGAAGCAAAGATCATAATCTAAGCAAAAGAGCTTTGTGAGACAACTGTTATAAACACATGTTCTGTATAATGTGGGGAAAATTGCACAGTAAATATGGAACAACAAAAAATCAGAATAGCATAATACTACACTATAAATACATACATGATGACCAAAGTTAATTAGGTCCAGGTTTCAAAAGGAAAATGGAAGGTTACAAGGAAATTTTAGTAAAAAGAAAGCACAAAATATGTGGCCAAAACAATCTAAATGGTACCAGTAATCACAATAAATAGGAATTGGCTTGGGCTTCCCTGGTGGCGCAGTGGTTGAGGGTCCGCCTGCCGATGCAGGGGACGCAGGTTCGTGCCCCGGTCCGGGAAGACCCCACATGCCGCGGAGCAGCTGGGCCCGTGAGCCATGGCCGCTGAGCCTGTGCGTCCGGAGCCTGTGCTCCACAACGGGAAAGGCCACAACAGTGAGAGGCCCATGTACAGCAAAAAAAAAAAAAAGAATTGGCTCAATTCAACATGAACATCTCTACCCTGGTAAAAGGAATCATTCACTAAAAAGCTCTAATAATGAAATTGTAGACACCTAACAACAGAGACTGAAAACATAAGGCAAAATGTACAGAAATGCAGGGAGAAATAAGCAAATTTATAGTGGGAGATTTTAATGCATGCCTCTCAGAGACTCATACATCAGGTACACAAAATGAGCTAGGATATGCAAGATTTGAACAAGATTAAGAAGCTAAGCCTAATAGCTAAAAAAGAATAGTAATCACTGCTGATGTGTATATGATGCTTAGTGTGCACCAGGCCCTCAACTCTCTGAGGTGTGAATCATTCCATTTTAAAGGTGATGAAACTGAAGCCGGAGAGGACATGTACCTTGCCCTAGGTCATACAGTGAATATATCACAGAACTAGAATTTAAATATATAAACTTTAACAACCAAACTGAGACTACTTCTTTGCTCTCACATAGGAAACATTAAAAAAAACTGACCCCACAGCAGGCTACAAAGCAAATCTCAACATAGTTCAGAGTGTTGACATTCTACAGACCATATTATCTAATGACAATGCAATATAATTAGAAAACAATAAGAAAGTAGGTTTAAAAATGAGACAAACTTCAAAACTCTGGGATACAGCTAAAGATATGTACTTAGAGGGAAATTCATAGCCTTAAATGTATTTATTAGAGAACATTTAAGAAGTTAGATAAAGGATAACATAAACCTGAAGTAAGTAGAAGGAAAGAGGTGTGAAAGACAAAATTAATGACGTAGAAAAAGACAGATCTGACCAACATATCTGAAAGCTGGCTTTTTGAAAAGACACATCAAACGTGTAGTAAGACTGATCAAGGAAAGAGGGAGAAGGAACTTAAAGCAACATGAATAATTGGCAAATATCTCACGACAGTTATTATGGAGATGAAAAAGAAGTTCAAATGTACTCTGAGCCACTGTGAAGACCATGAAAGAGAATGTGCAGGATATAATTTCTGGGCTACCTTATCGACCACTGATATATCCTGGGCAGAAGTCCAGAAACAGGAGAGGATGGAAAATGCTTAAAAAGGCTGATGATGCACTCGGATGGCTACACCAGCCCCCCACTACATAGCATTCATCCATTTCCATACATTAACTCATGGATGCCTGCAACTCAGTGAGGTGGGCAGGAAAGACACCCCCATCCTTGTGTTAGAGAGCAGGATCTAAAATCAGAGAAGTCTAGCGACTTGTCTCAGGTCACACAGCCACTGGAGAACAGCACAGGACTGGACTCCTGGGTCGTCCCACTACCATTCGTGTCATTCCACGTGACTGCACTGGCACTTGGCTATGCCGTTAGCATGATCGCCAGCTGCCAGTGTCAGGGCCTAACTGGGTGAGTTCAAACTGGGTGGTACAAAAGTGCTGCTGAGAAGTATCTAAAAAGAGACACTCAAAATCAACCTGAGAGATGAAGGCTGTTTCCCAAATCAACAGGGAGGTAAACTCAGTAATCTTTTCTGTTTCTGTTCAGTTGTTTCCAGCCCCCATGACACCAGAGACAAGAGCATCCTTCCTCCCAAAAGGGAGATGAATCCTCCCCCTCCCCGCAAGTAACTGAAGGACCCCAGTGTTCTTCTAAATCATCCTCTGGCCAAGGTTAATTTTTGAAGGTGTTCCTAATCTAACTCAGAATGGCACCCTCAGTCCCATTCATTCAGTTGTCATGTCATGGATCAGTTAATGTACAAGGAAGTGTAAACAGCTGCCTCATTCAGGTATGTTAAGTGCTGGAAGGATAAAGATTAATGAGATACAGTTCTTGATTTCAACAAACTAATGGTTCAGCAGAGGGGACCAACAGACCATATAAATGGCAAAAACATCCCCTTCCTTCACCCACCCTCCTTCTGTACTTGGTGTCTTGGGTCAAAGTGCATCATTCAAAAGGAGCTGGGATGCCATCTGAATATTCATCAAACGGACTTGACCATGGAAATGAACAGTTGGCTGAAAGAGCACTTTCAAGCCCGCCAATACTCATTTCTCTGAATTCCAAATGGAGCGGACTCTCCAACCTCCCTTTTCTGTTTGTCTGCTTGCGGTCCCAGTGAGTTCCTCCCAGGACCAACCCTGAGCCACTCTCGGTGTATCCTGAGTTAATTGCCCCTAATTCACACTCTTGGGTTCCCCATCAGGCATTTCTCAGGTTCTGCCCAGGGCTCTCTCCATTGTTAAAGTGTGCACAGAAAAATAAATAACTCTGCTTCTCCTCCAACCATCCACGGCAAAAGCCTCCTCCCAACTCCCCCCAAGCAAATGGCTGGTTATTTTAAACCCACGTTCACATTAGGTCTTCATCTTTCATCTTCTAGGCAATGAACCTCACCTAGATTGTTTCTATTTTAAAGGAATACCCATGCCCAGGAAATCTCCTGGAAGGAAATATTGAAAGTCATTCTCAAGTTCATTTGACAATCTTTCAAAGGTAGCATTACGTACATCTTAAAATAGAACACCTAATGCAATGGGGTTTTGCTGAAATGATTACAGGGGACTGTAATAGATACTACAAAGTCACCTTACATTTATAGACTCTATAACAGTTTTGAAAAGTGCCTTCATGTGCTTGCTTCTGTTCATTACAAGTCTCTGGAGGGGTGGAGGGCAGGGACTATCACTGCCACGTTACTAATGAGAAGCGGTATGGAATCGTGGTTTGGGCCCTGGTGCTGCTCTTTGGGCCTCAGTCTCCCTATCTGTAAAGCAAGGATAATAATAACACTTGCCTTGGGACTTCCCTGGTGGACCAGTGGCTAAGACTCTGCACTCCCAGTGCAGGGGGCCCGGGTTTGATCCCTGATCAGGGAACTAGATCCCACATGCCGCAACTAAGAGTTCGCATGCCGCAACGAAGATCCCGCATGCAAAGATCCCACGTGCCACAACTAAGACCCGGCACGGGCCAAATTAAAAAATAAATAAATAAATAACACTTGCCTCATAGGGTTGTTGTGGGACTGTGTACTGCACTACATTATTGGTACTTGATCTATGTTTGCCACTAGGAGTAGTGAGGAAACTGATCTCAGAGAGATAATTACATAATATTTACTTCCTGCATTTGAAATGGAGCTCTCCAAGGACCAGGACTGGGCCTCACTCACCCCGGCATCCAGCCCTGTGCCTTGCACAGTGATAGCACTCATAAATACTTGTTGAGGCGAAATGACTTGACTGATAATGACCACAAATGACTCTCCTTTTTCTTCTGGAGACGGTGCAGGCAGGGATCTATGAAAACTTTGCCCCTTCTCTGCCCCCGGTTCACTGTGACCCAGGCATCAGAAACTTCCAGAAAAAAAGTTTCCTTTAGAATTACCAAGACTGACATGGCTTTCTGAAAACCAATGAAGAACATTGTGAACCTAAGAGAATCAAGGAGACTAGACATCAGAGACCAGGACAAACGGCTCAGTGGAGTCTCAGCTGTCTATGATGGGGACAGAGCCATACCCAGGGTTGGCAACCCTCCCTCTTCATATCGTGTGGGTGGAGTGAAAAGTCTGCCCTCAGTTGGCCTTATTATTTATATCTCTCTTGGCTCACTGAAATGCTTTGGCAAAACAGCAAAGAACAACCTTTGTCGCGTCCCACGTGGGTACAGGGTTCACCACACTGCAGTGTGCTGCTCACACACCTTCTGCATGAGCCTGGACTTTGCACCTCCAGGGCCTCAGCAAAGGTTTGACTCGCTTGGCTGATATAGAGTTGGCTTGCCAAAAATATCTGAATTAAATTACAAATGTTCTCTGATTGATCAAGTTCAGAAAGTTGTGTAACCTGCTGTGTTGGCAAGGTTGTGGGGAAACAGGCACTTGCACGTGCTGCCGTGGGGGTACACTGACAACCTTGATGGAAGGCAATGCAGCAAATCTATCAAAGTTAAAGCCACTCATACCGCTGGACCCAGCAAATGCTACGATGGTAAGAGTTAGCACCTACTGAGCATTTACACGTGCTGGGTGCTGTTTTCATCACTGCTTATATATTAATTCCTTTAGTCCTCACAAAAACCCTGGGAGGTAGGTGCTATCATCAGACCCATTTTACAGGCGAAGAAGCTCAAGCAAAGAGACTTTAAATCAATTGTCCAAGATTCTTTAGCCAGTAAGAAACCAGGCGTCAGGTTCAGGGGACAGCTCGCTTAACCACTATGCTACACTGTATCCCTCTACAGTGTTATCCATTTAAGTATTATCTATAGTGAAAAATTAGAAACAAACCAAAAAATTCATCATAAGGGAAAAGGTACATGTATTACAGTTTTTCTGTTCAAGGGAACACTAGACAGTTGCTCTTTTTAAAAAAAAAATGAAGTTGATATGGAAGTGTACTGCTGTGTTACAATCAGCAAGCTATAAAAATTTAAGTTTAGAAAAAAGCAGAGTGAAGGAGAGAATTCTAACATTTTCAGAAGAAAATAATATATTCATAATGATGCCTGCATATGCACCATATGAAAGGAGATACAAGAAGGGGTAAAACAAGATAAGACAGGGAACTGGGGGAGGGGGCACGCTTTTCACTGTATACCTTTATGCACCTTATGAATTCTGTGCTTTGTAGGTAGGTTATCTTTTTGAAAAGAAAACTCAGTTTAAAAGAACAGACTAGGAGATTGGTTCAAGATGGCGGAGCAGAAGGACGTGTGCTCTCTCCCTCTTGCAAGAGCACCGGAATCACAACTAACTGCTGAACAATCAACAGTAAGATACTGGAACTCACCAAAAAAGATACTCCACATCCAAAGACAAAGGAGAAGCTGCAATGAGACAGTAGGAAGGGCGCCATCACAATAAAATCAAATCCCATAACCGCTGGGTGGGTGACTCACAAACTGGAGAACAATTATACCACAGAAGTCCGCCCACTGGAGTGAAGGTTCTGAGCCCCACGTCAGGCTCCCCAACCTGGGGGTCTGGCAATGGGAGGAGGAATTCCCCGAGAATCAGACTTTGAAGGCTAATAGGATTTGATTTCAGGACTTGGACAGGACTGGGGGAAAGAGAGACTCAACTCTTGGAGGGTACACACAAAGTAGTGTGTGCATCAGGACCCAGGGGGAAGGAGCAGTGACCCCATAGGAGACTGAACCAAACCTACCTGCTAGTGTTGGAGAGTCTCCTGCAGAGGCGGGAGGTGGCTGTGGCTCACCGCAGGGACAAGGACACTGGCAGCAGAAGTTCTGGGAAGTACTGATTGGCATGAGCCCTCCCAGAGTCCACCATTGGCCCCACCAAAGAGCCCGGGTAGGCTCCAGTGCTGGGTCCCCTCAGGCCAAACAACCAACAGGGAGGGAACTCAGCTCCACTTGTCAACAGACAAGCGGATTAAAGTTTTACTGAGCTCTACCCACCAGAGCAACACCCAGTTCTACCCACCACCAGTCCCTCCCAGCAGGAAACTTGCACAAGCCTCTTAGATAACCTCATCCACCAGAGGGCAGACAGCAGAAGCAAGAAGAACTACAATCCAGCAGCCTGTGGAACGAAAACCATGTTCACAGAAAGATAGATAAAATGAAAAGGCAGAGGACTATGTACCAGATGAAGGAACAAGATAAAACCCCAGAAAAACAATTAAATGAAGTGGAGATAGGCAACCTTCCAGAAAAAGAATTCAGAATAATGATAGTGAAGATGGTCCAGGACCTTGGAAAAAGAATGGAGGCAAAGATCGAGAAGATACAAGAAATGTTTAACAAAGACCTAGAAGAATTAAAGAACAAACACCTAGAAGAATTAAATAAACAGAGATGAACAATACAATAAATGCAATGAAAAATACACTAGAAGGAATCAATAGCAGAATAACTGAGGCAGAAGAACGGATAGGTGATCTGGAAGACAGAATGGTGGAATTCACTGCCACAGAACAGAATAAAGAAAAAAGGATGAAAAGAAATGAAGACAGCCTAAGAGACCTCTGGGAGAACATTAAACGCACCAACATTCACATTATAGGGATCCCAGAAGGAGAAGAGAGAGAGAAGGGAGCTGACAAAATATTTGAAGAGATTATAGTCAAAAACTTCCCTAACATGGGAAAGGAAATAGCCACCTAAGTCCAGGAAGCACAGAGAGTCCCAGGCAGGATAAACCCAAGGAGAGACACATAGTAATCTAACTGACAAGAATTAAAGACAAAGAAAAATTATTAAAAGCAACAATGGAAAGATGACAAATAACATACAAGGGAACTCCCATAAGGTTAACAGCTGATTTCTTAGCAAAAACTCTACAAGCCAGAAGGGAGTGGCACAATATATTTAAAGTGATGAAAGGGAAGAAACTACAACCAAGATTACTCTACCTGGCAAGGATCTCATTCAGATTTGATGGAGAAATCAAAAGCTTTAGAGACAAGCAAAAGCTAAGAGAATTCAGCACCACCAAACCAGCTCTACAACAAATGCTAAAGGACCTTCTCTAGGCGGGAAACACAAGAGAAGCAAAGGACCTACAAAAACAAACTGAAAACAATTAAGAATGGTAATAGGAACATACATATCGATAATTACCTTAAATGTGAATGGATTAAATGCTCCAACCAAAAGACACAGGCTTGCTGAATGGATATAAAAACAAGACCCAAATATATGCTATCTACAAGAGACCCACTTCAGACCTAGGGACACATACAGACTGAAAGTGAGGGGATGGAAAAAGATATTCCATGCAAATGGAACTCTAAAGAAAGCTGGAGTAGCAATACTCATATCAGATAAAATGACTTTAAAATAAAGAATGTTACAAGAGACAAGCAAGGACACCACATAATGACCAAGGGATCAATCCAAGAAGAAGATGTAACAATTCTAAATATATATACACCCAACATAGGAGCATCTCAATACATAAGGCAAATGCCAACAGCTATAAAAGAGGAAATAGACAGTAACACAATAATAGTGGGGGACTTTAACACCTCACTTACACCAATGGACAGATCATCCAGACAGAAAATTAATAAGAAAACACAAACTTTAAATGACACAATAGACCAGATATATTTAACTGATATATATGGGACATTCCATCCAAAACCAGCAGATTACACTTTCTTCTCAAGTGCACACAGAACATTCTCCACGATAGATCACATCTTGGGTCAACAAATCAAGCCTTGGTAAATTTAAGAAAACTGAAATCATATCAAGCATCTTTTCCGAGCACAATGCTATGAGATTAGAAATCAATTACAGGGGGAAAAAAACATAAAAAAAACACACACACACAGAGGCTAAACAATACATTACTAAATAACCAAGAGATCACCAAAGAAATCAAAGAGGAAATCAGAAAATACCTAGAGACAAATGACAACAAAAACACGACGATCCAAAACCTATGGGATGCAGCAAAAGCAGTTTAAGAGGGAAATTTATAGCAATACAATCCTACCTCAAGAAACAAGAAAAATCTCAAATAAACAATCTAAACTTACACCTAAAGGAACTAGAGAAAGAAGAAAAAACAAAACCCAAAGTTAGCAGAAGGAAAGAAATCATAAAGATCAGAGCAAAAATAAATGAAATAGAAACAAAGAAAATAATAGCAAAGATCAATAAAACTAAAAGCTGGTTCTTTGAGAAGATAAAATTGATAAACCTTTAGCCAGACTCATCAAGAAAAAGAGGGAGAGGACTCAAATCAATAAAATTAGAAATGAAAAAGGAGAAGTTACAATGGACAGCACAGAAATACAAAGCATCATAAGAGACTACTACAAGCAACTCTATGCCAATAAAATGGACAACCTGGAAGAAATAGACAAATTCTTGGAAAGGTATAACCTTCCAAGATTGAACCAGGAAGAAACAGAAAATATGAACAGACCAATTACAAGTAATGAAATTGAAACTGTGATTAAAAATCTTCCAACAAACAAAAGTCCAGGACCAGATGGCTTCACAGGTGAATTCTCTCAGACATTTAGAGAAGAGCTAACAGCCATCCTTCTCAAACTCTTCCAAAAAACTGCAAAGGAAGGAACACTTCCAAACTCATTCTATGAGGCCACCATCACCCTGATACCAAAACCAGAAAAAGATACTACAAAAAAAGAAAATTACAGACCAATATTACTGATTAATATAGATGCAAAAATCCTCAAGAAAATACTAGCACACAGAATCCAACAACACATTAAAAGGATCATACACCATGATCAAGTGCGATTTATCCCAGGGATGCAAGGATTCTTCAGTATACGCAAATCAATCAATGTGATACACCATATTAACAAATAGAGGAATAAAAACCATATGATCATCTCAATAGCTGCAGAAAAAGCCTTTGACTAAATTCAACACCCATTTATCATAAAAACTCTCCAGAAAGTGGACACAGAGGGAACCTACCTCAACATAATAAAGGCCATATACAGCAAACCCATAGCAAACATCATTCTCAATGGTGAAAAACTGAAAGCATTTCCTCTAAGATCAGGAACAAAACAAGGATGTCCACTCTCGCCACTATTATTCAACATAGTTTTGGAAGTCCTAGCCACAGCAATCACAGAAGAAAAAGAAATAAAAGGAATCCAAATTGGAAAAGAAGAAGTAAAACTGTCACTGTTTGCAGATGACATGATATTATATAAAGATAATCCTAAAGATGCCACCAGAAAACTACGAGAGCTTATCAATGAATTTGGTAAAGTTTCAGGATACAAAATTAATGTACAGAAATCTCTTGCATTCCTATACACTAACAATGAAAGATCAGAAAGAGAAATTAAGGAAACAATCCCATTCACCACTGCAATAAAAAGAATAAAATACTTAGGAATAAACCTACCTAAGGAGGTAAAAAACCTGTACTCAGAAAAGTATAAGACACTGATGAAAGAAACCAAAGATGACACAAACAGATGGAGAGATATACCATGTTCTTGGACTGGAAGAATCAATATTGTGAAAATGACTATACTACCCAAAGCAATCTAAAGATTCAATGCAATCACTATCAAATTACCAATGGCAGTTTTTACAGAAGCAGAACAAAAAATCTTAAAATTTGTATGGAGACACAAAAGACCCTGAATAGCCAATGCAATCTTGAGGGGAAAAAAACGGAGCTGGAGGAATCAGACTCCCTGACTTCAGAGTATACTACAAAGCTACAGTAAACCAGACAATATGGTACTGGCATGAAAACAGAAATATAGATCAATGAAACAAGATAGAAAGCCCAGAGATAAACCCACGCACCTATGGTCAACTAATCTATGACAAAGGAAGCAAGGATATTCAATGGAGAAAAGAAAGTCTCTTCAATAAATGGTGCTGGGAAAACTGGACAGCTACATGTAGAAGAATGAAATTAGAACACTCCCTAACACCATACACAAAAATAAACTCAAAATAGATCAAAGACCTAAATGTAAGACCAGACACTATAAAACGCTTACAGAAAAACATAGGAAGAACACTCTGTGACATAAATCACAGCAAGATCTTTTTTGACCCACCTCCCACAGTAATGGAAATAAAAACAAAAATAAACAAATGGGACCTAATGAAACTTCAAAGCTTTTGCACAGCAAAGGAAATTATAAACAAGACGAAAAGATAACCCTCAGAATGGGAGAAAATATTTGCAAACAAATCAATGGACAAAGGATTAATCTCCAAAATATATAAACAGCTCATGCAGCTCAATATTAAAAAAACAAACAACCCAATCCAAAAATGGGCAGAAGACCTAAATAGACATTTCTCCAAAGAAGACATACAGATGGCCAAGAGGCACATGAAAAGCTGCTCATCATCACTAATTATTAGAGAAATGTAAATCAAAACTACCATGAGGTATCACCTCACACCAGTTAGAATGGGCATCATCAGAAAATCTGCAAACAACAGATGCTGGAGAGGGTGTGGAGAAAAGGGAACCCTCTTGCACTGTTGGTGGGAATGTAAATTGATACACTATGGAGAACAGTATGGAGGTTCCTTAAAAAACTAAAAATAGAATTACCATATGACACAGCAATCCCACTACTGGGCATATACCCAGAGAAAACCGTAATTCAAAAAGACACATGCACCCCAATGTTCATTGCAGCTCTATTTATGATAGCCAGGTCATGGAAGCAACCTAAATGCCCATCAACAGAGGAATGGATAAAGAAGTTGTTAGTACATATATACAGTGGAAACATTAGCCATAAAAAGGAACAAAACTGGGTCATTTGTAGAGACGTGGATGGACCTAGAGACTGTCATACAGAGTGAAGTAAGTCAGAAGGAGAAAAACAAATATTGTATATTAACGCATATATGTGGAACCTAGAAAAATGGTATAGGTGAACTGGTTTGCAGGGCAGAAATAGAGACACAGATGTAGAGAACAAATGTATGGACACCAATGAGGGAAAGCGGTGGGGCGGGGGTGATGGTGGTAGGATGAATCAGGAGATTGGGATTGACAACATATATACACCAATATGTATAAAATAAAAAACTAATAAGAACCTGCTGTATAAAATAAATAAATAAATTAACTTAAACTATACCTGTAAAGTACATAACAGTTGCCTAATAGAAAACACAGCACCAGATGTTTAATTCTATTACTAAATGTCCACATTGCGTTAAAGCTATTTGTTTATATATTTTTCTCCCGTGTAGCATGTAGCTCAGAGGCTGGCACTTGTTATGTATTTCACAGATGACTGCAGAATGAAAGAATAACGTGCATGTTGAGTTGAATCAAGTGAAATTGATACTCATCAAGGTTCCTCCTGCAACTCTATGTAGGAGGGGTCTGTACTTCTCTCTAGAACTAAGCTCATGGAGGGATCACGGTCTAGACCCAGGAGGGTCGGATGAGAGCCGAGTTTCATGGTGAAACAACCCAAGCTTCTCAACATGCACTCGAGGAGGAGTTATGATTACTGTTATGCTTCTTGCTGGGCAGAACCAAAGACCCCACTCTAGTCCAGTGCCCCTTGATCTGCCAGCCAGGCTGCAACCAGAGAGGGAGAGAAGAGTCATCTGACAAGCCCTGTTCTTTTTCAAACCATGTGGATAATTACTCAGAACTCTATTTTCGTCGTGGTTTTTGCAAATTGATTTTATAATGATTTTTTATTTCAGGCATTTTGGCAGCTCTAAGGGGGGAAATAAAAGAGCCCATTAATGCCAGCATGTGTCACTGGGGACACCAAAGTGCTGAAAAGAAGAAGAAAAATATCCTTAATTAAAGCAGAAAAAGCTAGAGGTTACCTGGGTCTCTAAAATGTTGCCTTGCTGGCAGTCCAATTCTTGGGGCCGTTCATTGCCTCTCGGGGGACGTACATTATTCTGCTGGATAAATTCTTCCAGCCTTAAAACCTAAAACAGAAGAATAGACACATTCAGCAATGAAACAAAGTCCTATCACCCGGCTGTGGTCATTAATCTGGGACCCATTCCCTTGGGTCAATCAGTTCTGGGGACTGTGCCCCACTAGACAAATCCCAGACACGCTTCTAGAGAGGCCATTTCTAATTAGCTAGTTGCTTCGTCTCTCCAGAAGAAGATGAGCCTGGCAGGTTTACAATATTCCACACTTCTCTTTAAATTATTCACATCCACATAACTATACCAGGGCTGTAGCATGGTTTCCATTAGTTTTCATACCATTCCTGGAAGGCCACCCTATTTCGTTTTTACAAAGTTAGTTGGTAAAGAAAAGGAACAATATTTAAGAATTATACAGATAATATGAGAGAAGAGTGGCTAAAAGCTGCTATTAAATTATAAAGCCTTAATTATGATTATTATTAACCAACTAATTGTAGAGTGTCGATTAAACGGTCTGGTTTCCCTGCTCTAGACTTTGAGAAGAACAAGGTCAATAACCATAAAGGAACCTCAGATGTGGCTAAAACTAATGCTCCTCAGGCAGCTCCTCAGGTGTAAAGTGGGGAGATGGGACAGACTGAGAGCAAGATGGTAAGATCATAAAATATCGTCCCTGCCTTCAAGGAGCTGTCACCTTATGGAGCAGACAGATGCATGTTTACAATCACAACAACATTCAGTAGACACATGTACAATATATAAGAGCATCATTAATGGTGTGTTTGCTCTGTGCCAGGCACAGACCTAAGCATTTTACAGTATTAACTCTTTTAATTCTCCTAACAATTAGTATGAGGTAGGTACTACCGCAGAGAACTTACAGCAATAAACTCTGCCCAGGGAATTCCAGCACAGTGTTAAGGGCACTGAAGGATGAATAGGAGTCCGTCAGCGGCAAGTTCTTCTCCATAGTAACACTGTCCACAGCGCCTTTAAACTTTGAACTTGGTCCCTGGGTGGTTTGGACGAGTGGGCCCAAGAAGAAAACTCCACTGTTCAGCTGGTTTACATCCATTCCTTACCCTGCTCTCCTTGCCTGCCTCCACCAGGGAGGCCTGACGGCTAAATCCTTGCTTTCCCAGGCTGGCCACGTGGCACAGATATTACCAATGGGAGTAGGAGTCAGCTGGGGGTTTCTGCGTATGCTTTTGTTTTCCTGATGAAGTGTGCAGGCCTGGTCATCCCTGCCCCTCCTTCTTTCCTGCTTTAACTTGGGGCATGACAACTGGTACAGTGACAGTCGTTCTCACAGCCAAGGGGAATCTGAGCCAACTTCTCCTACGTGCAGTGCTAGGAACCTATGATGCATTTAGGGGCCATGAACATATTTTCATTTCTTTCAGAATCAGAAGAAAAAACTGCAGCCTGGCCATATTCACCTTTATGACAGTGCAGTTACAAATTATAATTTTAAATTCTTTTTGATAAAGAAAAGAGCCCAGGAAGGCAGAAGTATCTAATGCCCAGGACACTGATAACACAGCCGGGGGTGGGGAGAGGGCAGGACCAAGATGTTTGCAGATTTTCCAGGCCTGATATCATTTAGCCACAGAATCAACACCAGCAGCCTCCTGCCTCCCTCTTTTATGTGTGACATTAAGTGCCTCTTTGTTAAGCCTCTATAAATCAGGCTCTCTGTTATCTGCAGCTGAATTCATGCCCCTGAGACAGCCTTCCTGTCAGGATGAAGTCTTGTTCTTCCTTCCAAGGATGCTAAATGTAAGGAGGTCAGGGAAGCTTCCCAAGATTCCTAGCATCTCAGTTCATCAAAAATTCCTGGAGCCCAGAACTATCATTCCAAGAACAGCTTTTATTCGGGACTTACCTCAAGCAGTGAATTCTGGAGCTTCACACTTAGGGCCTCTTTCTCTTCTTGCAGATGCTTTATTTCATTTTCTGATTTCTTCTTCACTTCCTCCAACTGTGCTTCTACTTCCTAAATGATGAATGGAAGAGTTAACCACACAAGCCACGAAAACATGGACAGGACACACCCTGCCTTATTCCCAAAGGGGTTCAAAGAAACTCACAAGAGTCATAAACTACTATAAGAAAACATAAATTAGGGCTTCCCTGGTGGCGCAGTGGTTGAGAGTCCGCCTGCTGATGCAGGGGACATGGGTTCATGCCCCAGTCCGGGAAGATCCCACATGCCGCGGAGCGGCTGGGCCCGTGAGCCATGGCTGCTGAGCCTGCGTGTCCAGAGCCTGTGCTCCACAACGGGAGAGGCCACAACAGTGAGAGGCCCGCGTACCGCAAAAAAAAAAAAAAAAAAAAGAAAACATAAATTAGAAATACATGAGAAAGTCCAAAGAAAACAGGTGCTAAATTCACACCACAAAGTCGAATATATACTGGGGGTGGGGAGGTGGGGGCAGAGTAAACCCCTGGCTTCAAGTTTTGTAGTGTCAAATAAGAAAACAGAATGCTCATTACTGACAAAATTCTCATGGTTCTATAAATCAAAAAGCCAACTACACCCTCAGTTGCAGGGAAATATCAAAAGCAGAATGAAATTTCTTCTTTGGCCTTCTCAACAGCATCCTTACTTTAGTCAAAATGATGGGATTCATACGGCTGCTTCCTCCATGGTCCCTCCCCACAGTCTCACAGTCTCACACAAAGCAGATCCAGATAAAAGAACATTCTGGAGCCCATGTGAGTGGTGCAGCTGCATTTTAACTGTGTGATCTTGGGCACATTTCCTAACCTCTCTGTGATTCAATGCATTACTTACATGCTTAGCACAGTTCTAGGTACATAGTAAGGGATCGATAAATGCTAAGTAGTACTATTCTTACAGATGCTTACGCTTTCTGATCTAGCTTAATATCTGCGGAAATTTTTCAAGTGTCTAGAGCAGTGGATGAAATATTCTGTTCCTCGTAGCTGAATTTTAGGTAGATATTAAGTCATTTATTTGTTCAACAAATATTTATTGAGACCTACCATGTGCTTGGCACTGTTCTTGAAGCTGGGTATAAAAACAGACAATATGCTTACTCACCAGGAGCTCACATTTGCGTGAAAGAGACAGGCAGCAAAGTCAACAGCTATAACGCAGTAGATACCATGCTGGATGGTGATAACTGATTACAGACCTTTATGGTCTAACTGGAAGTAGATGACATATTAGCAGTTGACGTTTACTGAGTGTGTGCCATTTTCTGGGCGCTTTTCACAGATCATCTCGTTGATCCTTATGAAAACCCTATGAGCTAGGTAGTATTGTTAAAGCTCATTATACAGATGAAGAAATGAAGCTTGAAGAGGTTAAATAACTTGCCCAAGGTCATGCAGCCCGTAAGCAGAAGAGTCAAGATCCAGACTCTGCAAAGGATGACCCCTTGGCTGTGCTTCTTCCCTGCCTGCATGGGTCCAGTTATACGTGGACATTTTTCAGCAGTAAGTACTACAGGACTACACAGTCTGTGGTTGGTTGAACCTGTGGATGTGGAGGAACTGCAGATACGAAGGGCCTACTATAAGTTATACTTGGATTAACCCCCACGTTGTTCAAGGGTCAACTGCAGAATGAATGGACTTTATGGCTGATCGAATGTGAGGGATGACAGAGAAATTATGGATTTCTGGATTTCTGACTCCTGGATTTCTAACCTGATCATCTAAAAAGATGCTGCTACTGATCATCTGGATGACATCTTTACACTTTCTATGGGGCCAGCCCCAGGCCAGGCCAGTGGCCCTGGGGTGGCGCTTCGCATTGTCCCTGGGGTCAGTCATTTAAAAGAGATGAAAAGAGGGCTGTGATTGGATTGTAAGGGTTGCATGATGTGGACACTTAGGTCAACGTATAGTGTCTTCAGTAAATCCACCATCTCCTTTTGCAGGACTTGTTGCTTTGGAGAGTTCATTTTCTGAAGATGATAGATAAACTTTTTGTTTAAAACAAGTTGAGATAACTTAAGCAACCATCAGAAATAAGGCCGTCCCCTCAGCAAAGATTCTGATTTCTTTTTACTTCATTATTTAGTCCCTCATTCACAGAATCTTTTATTGAACAGAAGTTTTGTTTAACCTGCTTATTGGTGCAGACACTCGCTAACTCTGCCAAGGCATGTTCACTGTAACAGTGGAAACCCCCTGCAAGAAAGGTGCTTAGCATAAAGCAGTGGCTATTTCTAACCTTGCACTGCCTAACGTCCTAGGGTATATGTAATCAATCACAGCTTCAGCTGTTGCCTTGACAAATGGACCTAGAGGGAAAAAATTTCCCCCAAAATTTCCTCAAGTGACCTTGAGGATTTCAACAGGAAGCGTTAACATTCTCCTCCTAACTCGTGGAAAGAGAAAAAACAACTACAAAGACAAGAACGTGAGGAAAAAGAAGGAGATGAGTGCTTTCAGATATATAAATTGCTGCATCCCACCCCTGGAAGAAGGCTCCATGGGCTATGAATTTACAGGATTCACAGAGTACTTTCATAAGCTCTGTTCTCATTTAACTCTCATAATACTTATGGAAAAAGGCTTTATTGCATCCATTTCACATGAAGCAAATCCAATGGCTGGTAAGAGGCAAAAGCAGGACTCCCACCCTTTTTCTGCTTTCTTGTCTAGATTGTCCACAATTACTGGCAGTTTAAGAAAAGACACATAAGGGAGCCACTGTGATGGGAACAACAAATAAGCAGCCACAGGAAATCACCAAGCAGAGATTTCAGTTGGCATTTTAAAGGAAAACACGTTAACTTTTTTCAAGAAGAAAAATCACTCTTCGGTATGTATTTATAGTAAAGTTCCTGGTGTAGCTGAAAGAGTAAACCAGTACAAAGCCTGAAATGTCACTCAGAAAGGGAAGGCAGAAGAGATAATGATCTTAAAATTTCCATACTGTATAAAAACTATAACCCACAGCAAAACATTGCAAATAAACTACACTTCAATTTAAAAATTTGAATACAGAAAAAAACTATAACCTACAGACCCAAGACGTCCAAACAGAACCCCAAACAGAAAAACACAAAGAATATCACACCATGACATATCATAATCAAATTGTGATATGATAAAGAAAAAAGTCTTAAAAGCAATCAGAAAACAAAAAGATACACTATGCACAGGGGAGAACAGATGAGAGTGGCTACCAACTTTTCATCTGAGGAAAATACAAACCAAAAATTTTAAAAAGTTGAACAGCATCTTTAAAGTGCTGAAAGAAAACAAACTGTTAACCTAGAATTCTATATCCAGCAAAATAACCTTCAAAAATGAAGGCAAAATAAAGACATTTTCAGACATATAAACACTGAGAGAATTTGCTGTGAGCAGACTGACACTACAAGAAACATTAAAGGAAGTTCTTCAGGCCAAAAGAAAATGATACCAGATGGGGCACTTGAATATGCCAAAGGAACGAAGAGGGTAGCAATGGTAAATTAGAAAATATAAAAGACTTTAGTTTTCTCATTTAAAAATTCTCTCTAAGAGATAATTGACTATTTAAGGAAATAGAAAAGCGATGTAGAGTTTATAACATATGTAAAGTAAAACATATGACAACAACTTCACAAAGGTTAGGAAAGGCTAAATAAAAATAGTGTGTTGCTGTAAGGTTTGTACAGTGAAGTATATATGTATTGCTTCTCCATACAAACCTTACAGCAACACAATATGTATGAAGTAACATCATATTATTCGATGGCAGACAATGATAAAGTCGCATGTTATAAATCCTACAGCAACCATGGCACACCATCCTCTCCCCAAAAGAAGAATATCTAACAAGTCACTACTGGAGATAAAAAACGGAATACCAGGGCTTCCCTGGTGGCGCAGTGGTTGAGGGTCTGCCTGCCGATGCAGGGGACGCGGGTTCGTGCCCCAGTCCGGGAGGATCCCACATGCCGCGGAGCGGCTGGGCTCGTGAGCCATGGCTGCTGAGCCTGCGCGTCCAGAGCCTGTGCTCCGCAGCGGGAGAGGCCACAACAGTGAGAGGCCGGCGTACCACAAAAAAAAAAAAAAAAAAGGGAATACCAAAAGCTATATATTCAAGCAATCAAAAATAAACAGGAAAACAGGCAAAAAGAAAAAAAGATGTGACAAAAAGAAAAAAAAAACTCAGCAATATGGTAGACTTAATGATAATTACATTGAATGTAAATGGTCTAAATGACCCTCAAAAATCAGACTGCCAAGCTGAATAAAACAGAAAATCCAGCTAGCCTATTTGGGTTGGCCAAAAAGTTCGTTCAGGTTTTGTAACAGCTTATGGATCCCGAACGAACTTTTTGGCCAACCCAATACAAACGCACTTTGACTAGAAAGACACAGGTAGGTTAAAAGTAAAGGAATGGATTAAAATAGACTGTAACACTAACCACAAAAATGATAGAATGTCTGTGTTTTTATCAAAGTAGACTTCAGGACAAGGAATATTCCATAATGAGTAAGGGGCCAATTCATTGAGAAGACATAATAGGCCTAAATGTGTATGTACCTCATAAATAAGTTTGAATTTATCTAAAGCAAAAACTGACAGGACTAAAAGGGAAAATATAAAAACTGACTTAAATTTGATATTTCAATACTCCTCTCTCAATAATCAACAGAACAAATACAGAAGAAATTAGTAAGGAAATAAGATACTTGAACAACACTATCAACCAACTTAACCTAATTATCATTTATGAAACACTCCACTCAAGAGCAGCAGATCCATATTCTTTTCAAGGGCACCTGGACCATTCGTCAAGATAGACCATCCCTGGGCCATACAATAATATGAGCTAATTGAAAAGGAAAGAACAGAATCTGTTCTTTGATCACAAGAGAACTAAATTAGAAATCAATAACAAAGAGACATCTGGAAAGGTTCCAAATCTTTGGAAATTAAGCAACCTATTTCTAAATAATGAAGAGTATTTTTGGAGTTGATAGAAATAAAAAGTTGAAAAGAATTAGACAAAATCATTCACATTCACATTATTACTGAAATTAGAAAGCAGAGGCCTAGAATGGTTTGGGGTGACTTATTTAAGGTGACAACGTGGCTGCTTCCCCAGCACAGCACTTCTTACACCCAGACTTGACAGATGGTTTCAGTGCATGTCTTGTTCCTCCTTCCAGACTGTGAGCTCCCTGTAGGCATGGCTGATTCGTGTATCCCTGCATTGCTCAAAACACCAAGCATGCATTCAATGAATGATAAATAAACCATAAATGGATATTGGCAGGGTGAAGACCTGAAGGCTGCTCTCCAAGGCCCAGGGCAATGTTTATTCTGTTCTGCTACATAGACAGAGGGCAAAAGTTAGTGGTTTTGGAGTCAAGGCAGCCCTGACTCACACCCAAGTCATGTGATACTCAAGTGACTTCATTTCCCAGGTTCCTCATCTGTGAAATGGGAAAACAAGCCCTGCCTACGGGGCTGAGGTAAGAATTAAATCATGGAGTGGAGAGCTGTTGTTCCTTTTGGCTGCCCAGCCTCTGATCCTTCTCTGAATGTTTGGGAAATTCTCCATCTGATACATCAGAGCCATCTTTCCACCACAGAACCAGAAAATGTCAGACCTACCTTCCCAGACTCCCTTGTGATGAGGGCATGGGCATGTGATTGAGGCATGTGATCAAGTCATGTGACCAGTCAGACACACCCACCCTGGATTTTGAATTGGAAGCCATCGATACGTACAAGCTGGAGTCATAAAGGATCTGGCAACTGAACTTCCCAGGGGCAGCAGGGGCAGCCATTCTACAGCAGCTCTGACTGACGGAACTTTCCGTGACGATAGAAATGTTCTAAAATATAATGTAGCTAATGTGTAGAAATCCCTCAACACTGTGCTATCCAATCTGGGAGCCACTAGCCATATATGGCAATTGAGCTCTTGAAATGTGGCGAGTTCCACTGAGGAACTGAATTTAAAATATTATTTAATTGTAATTGATTTAAATGTAAATAACCACATGTGTCAAGAGGCTACCATATTGGACACTGCAGTTCTGCAGGCAACATCCAGGGCCCAGTGTTGGTGGTGTCAGCTGTGTAAACAGAAGGTCTGGGCTCAGACATGGCAGCAAGGGTGTCTTCATCACTGAGTAGTTTGCCAAGCCCAGTTCCCCGGTTTTCCAGAAAGCTTTTCATTACCCTTTACTAAATTCCTTTCTTACCTAAACCGCCCAGGGTGGGTTTGTGATGCTTGCCACCCAGAATCCTAAGTGATACAAATGAGGTGTAGAACGCAGCAGTGTCTAGAACAGCTCAGTGAGGACTCAATAAATCTTTCCACACTCTCCTAGGAATCAACGTGGGCAAGTGCTAATTATAGGACACGTACTCTGCTCTGTCTGTGAAGATTAAGTCGTAATATCATCTAATCTTACAGACAGGAAAGGCAGATAAACTGTCTGGGTGAACTCCAGCCCATCTCCTGTGGTGTCTTTTTCAGGTTAAGGTAGCATTCACGATACACAACATACTTATACTCAAGGGCCCAAAGGAACAGTGTGCTCTTAACTCTAGAGGGGAAACCGGCATCTATTTTTAGTCCATGAACACCAGATCTGGGACCTCTTCAAGTTTTTACCTTCCTGTAGTCTGCATGGCCTAATTTATATAACTTATATCCTCAGTTTGTAGAAATGACCATAATTTTTAAAAAGAAAATAAAAAACCAGGAGGAAATGCAATTTATTTCTACATGATTCATTTCCCAAATGGAACCATGCCTCTGATTAAAGCTGAAGTGGGATTTCTACACTCAGAGTCAGGCTTGGCTGACAGGTTACCGGGGCAACCTGTAGCTCTGGGAGAGCTACTGTCCCTCCCATTGATTGTGGCTCACGATGGAAAGTGACTTCAGCTTTCCTCCAATGAGGATTGGATTTGTGCAACCTGTCACTGCTCATGGGGAGGAAAGTGCTTTCAATACAGTTGCTTCCCTCTCTGTGCAGGGATGGGAAACCATGGCCTCTGGAGTCAGGCTGTCAGGTTTTAATGTAGCTGTACCACTCACTGTCTGTGTGAGTGGATATATAACATCTTTGAGCCTCAGTTTTCTCATCTCTGAAATGGGGATATGAACACTCATTTTGTAATCCTGTTGGGAGGATTAAATGTGTCCATAAGAATAAAGTGCTTTATAAAGTATAGTGGACACTAAATAATATTATCACACATGATGTCATCTAATGCACATGGTAACTAATCACAGCCACCGTTTATCAAACTTTTGCTACATGTTGTACACTGAGATAAGAGTTTATATATAAAACCATATTTAGGGGCTTCCCTGGTGGCCCAGTGGTTAAGAATCCGCCAGCCAATGCAGGGGACACGGGTTCGAGCCTTGGTCCAGGAAGATCCCACGTGCCACGGAGCAACTAAGCCTGTGCGCCACAATTTCTGAGCCTGCACTCTAGAGCCTGAGGGCCACGACTACTGAAGTCCGTGCGCCTAGAGCCCGTGCTCCGCAACAAGAGAAGCCACCGCAATGAGAGGCCCGTGCACCACAATGAAGAGTAGCCCCTGCTCACTGCAACTAGAGAAAGCCTGCGTGCAGCAATGAAGACGCAACGAAGCCCAAAGTAAATAAATAAATAATTTTAAAAACTACCATATTTAATTCACATAACAAGCCCCCAAAGTATTTATCCTTATTTTCAAAATCAGGTTTCAGAAAGATTAAGTGACCTGTCCGTGGTAGTAAAGCCAGTGAAAGAGTCAGGACTTGGACCCAGGACTAGACTTTCTTAAGTTCATTTACTTATCCAACCCATATTTATTGAGTATCTACTACTCTTCACCACCACACATTGTATTCCTCAGTGATATATGATTATCTTTCAGTGAAAACTCATAGTGATAATGCAAGTTCTTAGATTAGAAAGAAGCCTTCTTATAATAATTAAAGCACCACCTATGCTCACAATAATACTGATACACTTCACTCTTTTCCTAAAGCATTCATATACATGTTATTTGCTTTCCTCAGCAAACACGAGGGATGATGCTTTGCATTCCCTCTCAGCAGAAAACGCCCCCTTTGGTGGGAAGTTGGAACAGTACTCAGAGGCTGAGAAACTTCTCTCCCACTGGTTAATTAATTACCTTCATCTACCTAGTGCCTCTTACGCCTCAGGCACTATGATGTGCTTCGACTTTTCACACATGGATTACCTCATGCAATCCTCGCAGCTACTCTGTGAGGTGCTATTATCACCATCTGTTTTATAAATGAGTAACTTGGGGCCCCCGCAGAGTTTCCCTGTGAGGAGTCCAGGTTAAATAACTTTCTGTGGTCACAGAGCTAGAGGGTGGCAGAGCTGGGATTTGAATCCAGGCAGTCTGCCAGGCCTGCGTGTTCACTTCATGTTATTTCTCTCTGTTTTTGCAGATTAGAGGATTTGAATTTCCCTAAGTTAAACACTCATATGACACAATTCCACCCCATGTCAACAACTCTAGGCCCTATTGTCTCACAGCCCTGGGGTGCCCTGTCTCCTCCTGAAGACTCTGAACTCCCTCTGATCAGAGAACTAGCTGAAATCTATATACAACAGGAGCTCAGTAAATGTTTGAGGAAGGAAAGAAGAAACAGAAGAGGAAAGGAGGGAGGTAGAGGCAAGGAAAAACAAACGGAATGGTATCTCTGAAAGGGGATCTCACCTTCTGTAGCCTCTGCCTCTCAGCTTCCACTGATGAGCGAACTAATTGGATTTCCACCATGTGCTTCTTCACCAAGTCTTCTAGGCGCTTCACCAGCTGGTCTTTGAGATGTTTCTTCTCCTCTTCTGTCTGATCTTTGATTTTACGGAGGTCTTCTTCATATTTTTGCTTCATACATTCTGTCTCAATACATGCCTCTTTCTTGGTCTATAAAAAGAAAAAGGGCTTGTAAAACTGCCAGGGTGGGGAGAGGAGGAGATCACCATTTCTCTTTTGTGTAACTTCTACAATGTTGATTACTGATTTCAAAGCATGTATCACAAGGTACAATAAAGTTTATAAAATCACATTTGATATCTGTAAGAGACTTCACTTTATCCACCATCGGAAAAGGGCTTTTTGTAGTAGTGTATCTATTGTCATAGGATCAGATATTCCAGCCCATACTATGGCGGTTTCTAAAAAATGTTTTGTTTGTTTTGACTGGGAACATATAGCAGGAATCTTAAGCAAGCTTCCAGTTTCCCAGGAGCTAATGATAAGGAGTTGGGGGAATTCTGCTACATTCTCAGTCTCCTGGCTTGACATGCAATGACATGCAGTTGGCAGGACGTTGGCTGGAACTTCACACCCATGCATGCACCCCTGAAACTATGGGACCTGTTGCTTCCAAGTGGACCTGTCATGGTTTGGGGCTGGCCTCCATCTGAAGCTCATTCCAGCAGAGTCCCCCTGTGACTGCTCCATCCCCAGGACTGGGTCAGAGAGTACCTGTGTATCTGTGCCTCCTTTCGTGCATGGACACTCCTTGGGAAAGTTCTGATCCTGCTGAGGATGGAGACTGCAGGCTTCCAAATCATTCTCTTTCCCTAGGACTTTATTCTCTGAAACCCTCTCAGTCTTCATGTCATCTGCAAGTACAGTGTCAACATCATTGGGAATGCCCTTGGCCTTGGCCTCATGCCTGAGGCCTCTGCAGTTGGGTTGCCATTCTGCTATTCAACTATTTTGCCCTTGACTCCCCTATGTAATCCCTGCTCCATGGCCTTCTGGCCTCAAGCAGGGTCCAAGTGGTGATTGTCACCTTTGCCCAAGTAGCATCTTGAGTTCAAACAGTTGTCCGGCTCTCCCTTCTTAAACTAGTCATCTTCAAATTTTTTTGATTGTGCTTTCCATAGTTTAAAAAGAAATTGAGGACGTTCCTGGATATATGTACATTCAAAGGATTTAAATAAAGAGATTTCAAGTATAAGACAAAAAATAAATATAGTTACAATTGCTCAGTTTCTTCCCATATGCCCTACTTCTGAGACCACTGCTGTAAACCCTCTATACCCTCTGGTTCCAACTCGTACTTTCCAGCCCGAGGTGATTTCTTCTTTCCCAGACACCTCACTGCTGCCTGGGCCGCACCCATGATAGCAAGGCATGCTGTGGGCTGTAAAGTAGCAGTCCCATAAACTCCCTAGAGGCAGAGCCTATGTTTTGTGCCTTTGTTATATCTCCCAGTGTCAAGCTGATGACACTGTACATACTCAAACACTTTCTGATGAGGGAGCTCAGTGGAAAGCACTTTGGAGTCAGATAATCTGAGACTCAAACACCACCTCTATCACCAGGCAGCTGGCTGGCCTTGAGCTAGCCACGTTAACTTTCTCAGCCTCATGTCTTCATCTGTGACATGGGATACTGACGATACCTAACTCACAACATTATTGGGAACACCCAATAACATCACTGTGTGAATGATGTTAGAGTATAAAGCGTTGTCTAAGTCTAGGGAAAAGCCAGAGCTGAGAAGTTCAGGCACTACGGTGGATCTGGTGGAGAACTTTCTGGGGGGCCAGACATCCTTTTGCATCATGCCTTTTAAATACCTGACCTGCGGCAGCTCTGGATGTCGGCTCACTTGTGTCCTGCATGGATGGGACTTGCCCACCAGGCAGGTCGGATCAAATAGCCCTGCCCTCCACTCTGCTCCCTCAACGTCTCAAGGCTGCAAGCAGCGTCAGGCCAACCTTTGCTGTGTAAGGAAATCGTTCCGGGCATCTCACCGCTTTTCTGTGTCACATGACACTCCTGCAACATTAGTCTGTCTTTGGCAACAGCCAGCTTCTCCCCAAGTTTTTCTGCAGTGCTTTTTAACTCTGAATTCTCCTGTCGAGCCTCCTTGAGCTGCACATCCAGGTCCTAAACAGACAGAAAGGGTCTCATTTCTCTTGTTACAGTGCTGGGTCAAGACATCCTGTGTACATCAGATCTGAAAAGTGGGTAAGTGCACAGCATATGCCTTTAATCTCTGGAATTCAGTGGCTCAGGGTTCATCAAATCCCTACTCATCCTCTGATTGGCTGTGTGACTTCTGGCAAGTTATTTAACCTTTCTGTAGTGAGGATCAAATGAGATAAAGTGTCTGGGATGGAAAAAAAAATGCTCAGGGAGTATGAAGGATACTAGCTGCTGTTACTTTTAGAGATGGGGCTCTGTGAGTCTGTGGGCCTCATGTAACTGACTTGTCAATGGTCTGGCTTTCCACAAATACAAAGCCCCAAGGATGTTAGGACAGCAAGTTGTTACGGAGTGAGTGGGGGGTTTAGAATTAGGCTGAATTGAGTTCAAACACTTTGTAGCTGTGTGCCCAGCTAGGGCCATCCTTAAGCTTCTCAATTTCGGTTTTATCTTCTCATCTCTAAATTGTAAGTCTCTCAGCTCTCAGAGGACAGGGATCAAGGCTGGCTCACCGTGTGTCTCCTGCCCACAGCCCCGGCCTGGCACATGGTAGGTGTTGCACACACACTTGCTGAATGAATGTGGTTGAACTCCATGGAGGTAATAATGCTCGCTCTGGCAGAAGTCAAGGGCTTCGCACAGTGCGTGACACACGGTAGGTGTTCGACACTAGGGGCCATGCTTAGTCTCCCATTTGGAAGGTAGGAAGAGTCCCTGCTTTACCTGAATGCGGTCCTTCAGCTTCTGGGCGTACTTCTTCAGGTCACTTATCTTGCGGCCCCTGTGCTCCAGATCCCCTTCTAGCTTCCGGACCTGGGCCTGCAGGGCCACCTCCTGGGCCTGGAAGTTCTTCCGGAGGTCGGTCTCCTTCTCCTGCCACTGCCACAGGGCCTCGCTCACCGACTGCTGCATGGCCTGCTGGACGGCCTCGTTCTCCCGCTCGTACGTGGCCTGCAGCTCCTCAGCCTTCCGAGCATAGTCCTTGCTCAGCTGCTGGTTCTCCGCTCGCAGCCGCTCCACTTCCAGCAGGACCTCCCGCATTTCGGGGCCGCAGCCCGGCTCGGCCTGGGGCTTGGGACCCTCCTGGGCGAGCCCGCCCCACCCGGGCGCCTCGTGGCCGCTCATGTGCCGGAGCCTCTTCTCGTAGTCGGCCTTGAGCTCCAGCATCTCCTTGGAGAGGGTGAGCACCCGCTCGGCGTGCTCGGCCTCCACCCTCAGCTCCCTCTCCTGGGTCTCCAGCCTGCACGCGGCCGACCGGGCCAGCGCCTCCTGCGTCAGCCGCTTCTGCAGCTCCAGGGCGCTCTCCAGGGCCTGGACGCGCTGCCTCAGGGCCTCCTCGCCCGCGCGGCCCTGCGCCTGCAGGAGCCTGGCCTCCGTCTCGGCCACCGCCTTCCGCAGCTCCTCCTGGTGGGCCTCACGCAGCGCCTCCATGCCCGCCTCGGCCTCGTCCTGGCGGGTGTTGAGGGTATAGATCACCTGCGGGAGAATTCGCGGGGCCGGGTTAGTGGGAGGGGCGTGGGTGTGATTGAGGGGCCACGTGACCGGAGAGGGCCGTGACCCTGCCGTGACGTAGGCTGATCCCCACGAGCTGCACCTGAGAAGAGGATTTGAGTGGAAGTGATTAGAAACTGTCCTCAGGAGAAACCGGTAAGGAGTTCCATTGGGACCTCTGGGAAGCACCATGGGAATCCAGTGAAGGGTCTGAAACAATCTGGGCCGCAAAAAGAGCCCCTCAAAACCAAACCAAAACAAAATACAACAAAACACTAGAAAATAGAATCCAGCAATGTAAAAAAAGGATTCCACACCATGGCCAAGTGGTTTTTATCCCAAGAGTGCAAAGTTGATTTAACATCTTAGAATGGGATTGACATATAGACACTACTATGTGCAAAATAGAGAGCTAGTGGGAACCTGCCGTATAGCACAGGGAGCTCAGCTCTGTGCTCTGTGACGACCTAGATGGGTGGGATGGGGGCGGGGGGCGGGCAGAGAAGGAGGGAGTCCAAGAGGGAGGGGATATAGGGATACATAGAGCTGATTCACTTCACTGTACAGCAGAAGCTAACAGAACATTGTAAAGCAACTATGCCTCAATTAAAAAAAAGAGAGAATAAACAGAAAACCGAAAACAGTAAAGAAAAAAAATCAATGTGACACACCACGTGAATAACATAAAGGACAAAACCCACAAGATTGTTTCAACAGACACAGGAAAACCATTTGACAAAATCCAATACCTCTTCATAACAAAAACACTGACCAAACTAGAAAGAGAAGGGAACTCCCTCAACCCAATAAAGGGCATCTATGAAAAACCCACAGCTAACATCGTACTCCATGGTGAAAAACTGTTCTCCATAACTTCAGGGCTAGGTGCTGAATACACATTCAGAATCTCAGAAAATCCTCATGGCAGCCCTGCAAAGTTGGTATTTTTCTCCCCATTCTAAGAATGAAACATTGAGGTTCAGAGAAATTAAGCAACTTTTTCAAGGTCACAAGGGATAAGAAGATTTGAATAACCTGTGCTCACAGCATGGTACTGCACTGTATCTCACCGTCCCTCTTGAACATTCATTCATTTACGCATTTACTGAATATCTCAGATGTACCATGTTCTGTGCTGAGCACTAGGAATATGTGCTGATCAATAAGGCAACTGAGGGCTTCCCTGGTGGCGCAGTGGTTGAGAGTCCGCCTGCCGATGCAGGGGACACGGGTTCGTGCCCCGGTCCGGGAGGTTCCCACGTGCCGCGGAGCGGCTGGGCCCGTGAGCCATGGCCGCGGAGCCTGCGCGTCCGGAGCCTGTGCTCCGCAACGGGAGAGGCCACAACAGTGAGAGGCCCGCGTACCGCAAAAAAAAAAAAAAATTAAAAAAAAAAATAAGGCAACTGACATTGTGACCTCAAAAATATTATAATTGGTCAGGAGAATCTGACAAGAATATGGTCAGTTTCAACGCACTAAGTGCTATGTGAGGGATCAGCACCACTTACTAGGAAAATACAGAGGGAGGGTCTAGTAGAAAAGACAACTTCCCAGAAAAAGGGAGCCTTGTCTCCTCATCCTTGGGGGTGACCCGTTCCCTTTTACATGTCAACCTTCATGTGGGTAAGAACAATATGACTTCTTTGTGTTGTATCATAGCACTTGGTATGAAGTTGAGCACACGACAGGTTCATAATAAGTATCTATTACGGTACTATTGCTGGTCATCAAAGATTCATGCTTTCTTTCCACAGAGTTGCTGCAGAGGAACAGCCACCAAGCAGAGACCACGTTTCCTAGTCCCCTTGCATCTAGATGGGACCATATGACTAGTGATTGCCAATGGAATGTGGCCAGAGGTGGATGTGCGTCATCTCAGGGCCAACGCTGGGGTTAGGGTTAAGGGGAGGGTTAAGAAGGAGGCATGTCCTTTCCCGTCTCTTTTTCCAACTGCAAACTTACTGTGGAGTGCAAGATGGAAGGTGCCTGGGTCCTCAGTGACTGAGTAGAAGGCCACCTGCCCACCAGGAGCACTGGCCTTGATCTCTACACGAACAAGAAATAAACTATCGTGTTGAGCCTCTGAAGTCTTGACATTTATTTGTTACCGCAGCCATGATCACCCTGGGAGAACTCACAGGACTCAGCATATAGTCATACTCACGGCTATGATTAATTATAGAGAAAGGATACAAAGCAAAATCAGCAAGCGGAAAAACGAGCTTGGCAGTGGTGGAGGTCAGCGGGGAGTCTGGAGGAAATGAGGTGAAAGCTTGCAAGAATCCTCCACCAGTGGAGTCACACAGGACTTGCTTAATTTCCCCAGCAAGGGGGTGTGACAACACATGTGAAATACTGCCTACCAAAGGAGCTCATTGAAGAGGTAGCAAGGTTTTTATTGGGGGCCAGTCGGGTAGACAACTTCTTCTCGGCATTACCAGAATTCCAGACTCCCAGAAGGAAACTGCTCACATAAATCACATTGTTTGCATGAACAGTTAAGGCCTGCTGAGATGTTCTTATTAGTGTGGGTGATGGGAACCCTCTGGAAATCCACGTTCCCAGATGCCAGCCAAGGGTCAATTTTGCAAACAGACCATTCTAAGGATAAGCAGTCTCAGGTGTGCTATGTTAACTTTTCTGCAACCTGACACCCCAACTGATAAAAAAAGATTGACTTTTATTTTCAGTGGAGTCAAGCTGTGGCAGATCAAATCTTAACCTAAATGGGGTTTTCTCACGGTGAAGAACAAAACATCCTTGTAAAGTTTATTCCGTGAAATTTGGCATTGGTTATTCCATTGAGGATAAAATAAGTGAGTGGTGGTGGTGGTGATCTTGGGAACTGCGGTTCCTATATTCACTATACCTGTACAACAGAAAACTTCGATGGAGATCCAGTATATTCTGATGCCACTAAAGCACTTAATGAAGAAAGAACCCAAACATTGTACCCATTTGAGTGAGAACCATGTCACCTGGATCAGGGTCTAAAGGACTTCAGCTTTTTCCAGCATTCACTCATGTGAGTCTGCCCTGTCTGTGAAAATGCTCCCCATGGGCACACCCTTGAATTAACACAAGACCAGATTTCAGGCTGGAGGTAGCAGAGAGGGTCTCACACTAGGCTCGAGCCTCAAGGCACTTTGGCATGTACACTTTTATTCGTGGTGTCTTGCAATTAAAGTCCCCAAACAATCCCCACCAAAGACCTGCCCAAACTGTTCTCTTAGGCTGAGATCTGGTTTCAGAACTTTTGGCTTTCTAGAGGTGCCAGACCCACCGTCTCCTGACCTTCCTTAGAAGGTTACTCCAAGGGTATGTAGACATAACCTGGAAAGTATGATACGTTATTATTCATATCATATTTTAGTCACCATCCTTTTTTATACACATATACATTCATATGCACCATTTTTTTTTATTTCATAGATATCTTGGAGATTATGCCATTTCTATATATAAAGAGATCCCTCATTTTTATTTTTGGCTACTTCCTATGCCATAGCATATGGATGTGCTATGAATTATTTCTCCATTACCTGCTGATAGACATTAAGTTGTTTCTCTGTGGAAGATCATCAATATGTTTGCTTCGGTGTTATTAAATAAAATTTTCCTTACTCTTTTTTTCCATTCCTCCTGGTAATCTTGAGGTCCAATTTTTGCTTATGAATGCAACAAATGAAATTCCAGAGCTTGGTCTTAAAAAACTAATCTTCACAGTTAGTATAGAATCTTAGGAAAGAGATGAAAGAGGTGTCTCCTCTCCCAACCGTAGGTGGGGAGAGATGCCATTTTCCATCATAAAACTGATATGAAGAATTTGTATTAGAATTCTTCAGTTCAAAAGCATCAAACTCATTTCCCTGAACAACATGGAGTCATTTGTGAATGTTCACAGCTGTGCCCATGGCAAGGGCACTCCTGGCACTACTCTGTTGGGTCATCTTGCCTATTCTCAAGTCAGTCTCATCTTTTTCCACTCTCTCCACTTCCTCATTCCCACAACCTTGATCTCTGAGCTTGCCCTCCTTCTTCCCCTAGCCCAATAGTCTCTTTTTACCTTAATTTCTCTCCTTTAAAGCCACAACCAATCATGTCAACTACCTTCTTATTGACATCTTCAAATCACCTGCGCACCTCATCTTTAGCCTCCAGATCAACCCATCCACCTCAGCTCTTGTCAAATACTACTAACTGGTACTTAAGATTTCCAACCTCATCTGTGCTCTCCATGCAGATACCATTTAATTGAGTTATTGTAGTAATTCCCTATTCTTTTTTTCCACAAGGGCTATTTCAATTTTCTACCATGTTTCTCAGGGCTATGACCCTAAATCCTGGCCCACTGCTACTCTCCTAGCATAGTTATCTCCTGTTTTTTTTTTTTTTTTGCGGTATGCGGGCCTCTCTCTGTTGTGGCCTCTCCCGTTGTGGAGCACAGGCTCCGGACGCGCAGGCTCAGCGGCCATGGCTCACGGGCCCAGCCGCTCCGCGGCATGTGGGATCTTCCTGGACCGGGGCAAGAACCCATATCTCCTGCATCAGCAGGTGGACTCTCAACCACTGCGCCACCAGGGAAGCCCCTCTCCTGTTTTTTTTGAAGGAGTAATGATTAAGGGCTTGGACTCCAGAACCAGCCAAACTCAGCTGAGGTCCTAGCTTCACTGTCTCTTAGCTGGTGACCTGGGTCAGGTGATTCAACCTGTCTGGAGCTCAGTTTCCTAACAGTAAAATCGGATTAACAATAGCACCAACCTCCTAAGGCTACATTGAGGGCTACATGAGATATTGCATAGAGACACCAGATACCCAATAACTGCATAATGAATATTACCTTCTGTCCAGAGAAAAGGACTTGGACTTTTAACTGCAGGCTGGGAAAAAGCCAGAGCATTTGGTCATTCTTGGTATAGTATTGGGGGCAGAAGCAGACTGGTGTGGTTAAAGAGAGAATGGAGGGTGGGGAAGGGGAGATTAAGAACGTGTGCCATTCTTCCCCAAAACCACTGGTGAAGGGAATAGGGATAGAGTAGGCAGATGACTAGATGGGCAAACAGGATCAAAGTAACATGGAGGGCACTAGAGAAAGGCAGATAAGAAGATTTAGTAGAAAGGAAAAGAAACAGAAGAAATGGTATAACTCAAGATAAATGAGTTTTACTTGGAACAATTGGGGGAAAGCATAAAGAATTTCACCTCCTATGTAAAGTGTCCTTTAGCTCCCTCCAGATACTAGAAACTTATCCCATTTATCTGTCCTCCAGTGCACTGTGAACCACTTGGTTGTTACGGTCCTTTCATATCATAGTATGGACATTTAGATGCTGGATGTCAAAGTAAAATGTGAGCTTCATAAGCATAGGGACCTCAGCTGATATATTCTTTAGTTCCCCAAGCACTTAGCACAATGGCTGGCCTGATCCAGACTCTAGTGTGTTTCCTGTTAGACTGAACGAGAACTTTGTAAGGGGTGGCAAGAGACTGAACGAATAGGATTCCAGAAGAGAGACCTGCAGGCGTAGAGGCCCTGAAGTGGGAACACACATGAAAGAGACAAGCATAACAAGTAAAAGACTAGGCTTTGGACTCTACACTGCCTGAGTGCAGATCCTCTTTGCCATTGCATGGATGCCATACAACATATAGCAGATGCTATCTGCTCTGTGTGACCTTGGGCATGCCATATAATCTCACTGGGCCTCAGTCTCCTCATCTGTACAATGGGGAGAATAAAGTTCCTGCTTCATGAGGTTACTGAAGGATTAAATGAGACAGTGCTATACGGCACATCACATAATGCCTGGCTCACCCACCGTAAGCACCTATGGGACCTGGCTGTTCCTATTATGGTTGTCCACAGGGCACTTTAAGCCTGATGGAGACTTCTGTGGCAATGGCACTCCTCTTAGGGAAGGCAGTATAGTAGAACTGGTGGAGTAGGGGTCCTCTGGAGTGAGAGAGACCTAGATTTAACTTCCTGGTAAGAGAGATTGCTGGTGGACCCAAGTTCTGTTTCTCTCCTTTGTCCTTAGAAATAGAACCTTAACTTGTCCGTGGGCACACTGCCACATTCCTCAGCCTCCCTTCTAACTTGGAGCAGCTAAGTGACCAAGTTTTGCCTAGTTGGATATAAGCAGATGTGTCATTATTTCTTCCGAGATGAATCTTCTATTTTCAAGCGTTCATCTTGAACCATGAAGGGGATGCCACAGGCTAAGGTTGGCAGGACAATAAGATAAGAGGAACCGGGGTCTCTGACACAGTGGAAGACCATGCCAGCCCTGCAGTGATTCCAACAGGATTGCACTGGGTTTTCTGTCATTCACAGACAAACTAGCTCTGTTTGATACATATACTTCTCAACTCTGATCTTTTAAAAATTGCTTAAGTTATTTCACTTCTTGAAGCCTCAGTTTCTTGCCTATAAAAGAGAGATAACCCAGACCTGTTTTTTTTGAGGCTCAAATAGGATTACATCTTTTAGTTGTTGGCACATAGTAGGTACTTATTAAATGTTTTTGTCTTCTCTTTTCTCACACTATGCCCTCAAAAAGGAACGTTGCTTGTTTTTTGGAGACACAATCTGCTCTACCTCCCCACCCTACCCCACCCTCAGAGTCTGAAATTGTTGAGCAGATCTTGAGCATACCCACCCTTCTCCTGGGCCTGATGACTCACAGGTCACTTGGCAACCTTTCCGCTGCCACCTGCTTGATTTCTTTCAGTCACCACCTACTCAACTGAAACTTCAAAGTGACTGACCCAAGCCTTATTTGTGAATCTTCTCCCTCAGGAGGAGGCCAACTTCAGAATCCATCAAGGGACATGAATAATTCAGGAGCCAAGAGAAATACTGAGCAAGTTGCAATGTCTTCCCAAGGGTTTTAGAAATTCACTGCTAATGGTGTGAGTTCAGAGAAAATTTCTGCAGCGGGCCTGTTAAGGTCTTAGAGGTCGAGTATTGTAGGTTTAACAGAGCTATAATGAATGGTTTCTGAGCATCAGATCGTAACGAAAGTTTCCATCCAGTCTGGCAGCAGGAGTCAGAAGTGAAATGGAAAAGGAAAACAGGAAATAATATTTATTGAGTGCCCAGAGTATAACTTCTCTGGGCCAGGTGATATACATATTATTTGTCAATAAATCTAACAATTTTACAAAGTGGACATTCTCATGCTTCTTCCTGTTTGACATTGGGTGGGGTTAATTTAACATCTAGGAGGGATAGAGCATGGTGCTTAAAAGGAGGATTTGGATCCTGCTGGACCTGGGTTCACATTGTAGCTCCAACTCTCTCTAGCTTGAGGGAGTTATTGAACCTCTCTGATTCTGTAACATGGGGAGATCAATGCCTACCTCATAGATTTGTTTGGAGATTAAAATGACATACAGAACCTAAAACCGTTAGCAGCATTCCTAGCACCGAGTAAACACTCGAGAAATTCTGACTGCTATTATTTTTACTATTATTGCCAAAAGACAATGTTAAAAATAAATAATAAAATAAATAAAATAATGTTAAAAAGTGCAGATGCTAGGATTGAAACCCAAATCCTTTTGGATCTAAAAATTAAAAGAAATAGAACAATTAGCTTGTTTAGAAAAAACCTGGTGATATTCTTTCATTCAATATTTTTATAGCATCTACTACACGCTCGGCATGGTGCTAGGCACTAGAAGAACAGAACAAATAAGATCATTCTGTTGAGGGGTTTATAGGTTAGCAGAACGTGGTAGATTGTCCTGTTTTTCCATTTTTTCCTTCCTTGCTATAGCCCTTCCAGTCTGTGGACAGCATTTACTTTTCTTTCCTTTTGGGCTTGCCTGTGACTTGCTTTGGCCAATGGAATGAGAGTGAACTTGTTGCAAACAGAGGCTTTAAGTGTGTTTATGTGTTTTGGCTTGCTCTGCTTCTAGAAGAGTACATTTAGGGTAGCCATGGGTTCCAAAATGAGAGACACGTGGAACAGGCTGGACCCCAACCCAAAGGCTGGAGTGAGCTTGGCTCAGCCAAGCCCAGTAGAGAGCAGCTGTACAGCAGCCAACCTAAGCAGGAGATAAAGCACTGCTCTTGTAGGCTGCTGAGATTTTTAGGGTTGTTTGTTACACAGCATTATCACAAGAAAACCTGACTAACACATGAAAAGAGAGAGAGACAAGTAAGCCAATTAGTACATTTAGTGGTATTTGAGGTGCTT
Organism: Pseudorca crassidens; assembly: GCF_039906515.1. Classification (NCBI taxonomy): domain Eukaryota; kingdom Metazoa; phylum Chordata; class Mammalia; order Artiodactyla; family Delphinidae; genus Pseudorca; species Pseudorca crassidens. The sequence goes on from NC_090299.1 coordinate 44,744,243, forward strand.
TGCTAGAAATCTTCTAGAGAAAGGCACAAGGGTCACAGGGAAGGATCACATTGCTCCAGTAATTCTCTCCCTTCCTTCCTGCATCATCATTAATGGATCACTCCCATCAACATATAAGTGTATTATAATTTTTATCATTAACAAAAATCTTTCTTTTGATCCCACATCTCCCACTTTTCTGCATGTCTTTATAGCAAACTCCTCAGATACTTTGTTTATACCCATTGTCACTAATTCCTCACCTCCACTTCTCTCCTGAACCCTCTCCAGTCAGGCTTTCAACCTCACTAATCCACCAAATCAACAGTCACTGTTTCACTAATGACCTCCAAGTTGCTAAAGCAACAGAAAATTCTCAATCTATCTGTTTAACTTTTCAGCAGCATTTGACATAAGAAATCACTTCCTTCTCCTTGAAACTTTGCCTTCACTTGGCTTCCCTCCTACTGACCACTGACCACTCCTTCTCATCTGATTGGCTAGTTCTTCCTCACCTCTCATCCTTCAAATAGAAGGGCCTCAGAACTTGGGCCTCGGACTTTTGCATCTCTACAAACACTTTCTTGGGATCTCATTCAATTTCATGATTTTATGTATGCTTTTTTTTTGCTAATGACTGTCCAACTCATGTGTCCAGGCTGGACCTGTCACCTGAATGTCAGATTCATGTCCTGTTGCTTACCAATATCTCCTCTATCTAACATGCACCTCAAATTTAATTCTGGGGATTTTTCCTTCAAAACCTGCTCTTCCCACATTATTCCCCATCTCGCTCCATAGCAACCCCCTTCTTCCAGCTGCTTACGTCAAATTTTAGAGGCTATCAATAAATACATGAAAAGATGCTGAACATCACTAATTATTTGGGAAATGCAAATCAAAACTGCAATGAGAATCACTTTGTTGTACACCTGAAACTAACACAACATTGCTAATCAACTATACTCCAATATAAAATATAAAATTTTTAAAAATTAAAAAAAAACTGCAATGAGGTACCACTTCATGCCCATTAGGATGATGAGCATCAAAAAACAAAAAATAAGTGTTGATGAGGATATAGAGAAATTGCAACCCTTGTGCACTGCTAGTGGGAATGTAAAATGGTTCAGCTGCTATGGAAAATGGTATGGTGGCTCCTCAAAAAATTAAACATAGAATTACCATGTGATCCAGCAATTCCACTTCTGGAATTTCAATTCCAATAATTGAAAGTGGGAACTTGAATAGATATTTGTACACCCATGTTCACAGCATTATTTACACTAGCCAAAAGGTAGAAACAACCCAAGTGTCCATTGATAGATAAATGGATAAACAAAATGTGGTATATACTTACAATGATGTATTTCTCAGCCTTAAAAAGAAAAAAATTTGGACACATGCAACAACATGGATGAACCTTGAAGATCTTAAGCTAAGTGAAATAAACCGGTCACAAATGGACAAATGTGGTGTATGATTCCACTTGTATGAGGTACCTAGAGTAGCAAAATTCACAGAGATAGAGAGTAGAATGGTGGTTGCCAGGGGCTGGGGGGAGGGGGTTCTGGGGAGTCAATGTTTCACGAGTAGAGAGTTTTAGTTTGGGAAGATGAAAAAGTTCTAGAGACAGATGGTGGTGACAGTTGCACAACAGTGTGAATGTACTTAATGTCATTGAACTGTACACTTAAAAATGGTAAATTTTATGTCATTTATATTTTATCACATTAAAAAAAGACAGTTAAAAAAAGTTTAGAGCCGTCTCTGCCTCAAATCTGTCTCTGACATCCTAAATCCACTCCATCAGCCAATCCTGAATCTCGCCCCTTCTCACCATCCCATCCTGCCCTTAATCTGAGTCATGAGCACCTCTCACTTGGACCATTACAATGGCCTCAACCCTTGTTTCTACCTTGCCATCTAAAGTCTGTTAAAAGTCAGTCAAAAAAAAAAAAAAGTCAGTCAAATCATGTCTCCCCACTGCTCAAAACCTTCTGATGACTAACCACGCAGAAAATGTCAGAGCCTACGGCAACCAGAAGGGGGTTACATATTCTGGCTCCCCAGGCCCTTTCTGAGCTCACCTCATCTTCTTCTCTTTCTCACTCCCTCCACTCCAACCACATGGACATCCTTGCCGTGCCTCAATCATGCCAAGCACACTCACTCTCTCACTGCATCTCCGTGTATATTGTTGCCTCTTCTGGGAGGACCATTCTCCTTTGGGTTTCTCCTCATTTGCCACCTTATCAGTGAGACCCGCGCTGATTACCCCCCAAATCATTGCTCTCCTCATACTTTTTCCTGCTTTATTTTTCTTCATGTCACCTTTATCTGACATATCATATATTTTACATGTTGTTTTTTTTTCGATTTGCTTATTGGTCTTCCTCTCTAGAGTATGAGTTATACGCGGGTAGGTTCTTTTGTCTGTTGCGTCCACTACTAGATCCCAGAACGGTGCCTGACGTGTGAAAAGGACTCTGTAACTATTTGTTGAATGAATGAAAAATCTCTTTATCCAAGCAGAGAGGCATCAGAGTGCAGAGGATACTTGAGTTGGGTATGAAAAGATGAGCAAATGTCATACAGGTGAAGAGAAAGGAGAAGAAAATACAGGTAGGGGGAGTGCCAGGAGCAAGAAGTAGCACAAAGGCATGAAATAGGGGGGACTGGGAGGGGACATGCAAGGGGAGTCCTCCTGGCCAGAGCCTGGTGAGGGGCATTGGCAAGACGGGGAGGACAGCATGACCCAGCACTGGACAGGTGGGCAGGGGTCAGACACTCAAGGGTCCAGCATCCATGTTAAGGAGTTTAGAGTTTATCCTGTTTACATAGCACATGGTGATCATGCAGACTCCCATACCTTGCCCTGAGATCCTGATGTGGTACGGCTGGGGCATGGAGAGGCCAGGACCTACATTTTTTTAACACTCGGCTGCCTAGGGCTTCAGGCTCTAAAAGCATATGGTGCATACTTTGAGGAACTGTGGCTTCTATGCCACGCAGGAAGCTTTTCTTACAAGACTCTACCTCTCTGAAATTACAGAGAATAAAACTCTCCATAATGTTTAATTTTACATGGCAACTTGACGGGCCACATGGGGCCCAGATATCTGGTTAATATTATTCTGGGTGTGTCTGTGTTTCTGGATGAGATTAACATTTGAATCTGTCAACTGAGTAAGGCAGATTGCCCTCCCCAGTGTGGGTGGGCCTCATCCGATATCCAGTGGGGGTCTGGATAGAACAAAAGCCTGGGTCAGGGAGAATTTACTCTCTGACAGCTTGAGATGGGATGTCAGTCTTCTCTTGCCCTCAGATTAGGATTTACACCATTGGTTCTCCTGGTTCTCAGGCCTTTAGACTCAGACCACCAGCTCCCATGGGTCTCCAACTTGCAGATGGTACACTGTGGGACCTTTCTGCTCCATAGTCACATGAGACACTTTCTCATAAGGAATCTCTTTCTACATATATATCCTATTGGCCCTGTCCCTCTGGAGAATCTTGATTAAGACATTCTCCATTTCATAAGTTTGGGGACCACTGCCCTGACTTCAGTGTGGAGTCCAGATGCGATGGGGCAGGGAGAAAACTGTGGGAGGCAGGGGGATGAGCTCGGGGTGAGCTGGAGTCAGAGCAGGGGAAGTGGGAAGGGGTGTGGGTTCAAGAGTGGCCAATTAGCAAGAGTGGCAGGGCAGAGACTCACTAGGTGTGGGGTAGGGGAGACGGAAGAGTCCAGTGGATTCTCCAGCTGGCATGACTGAAGCGGGGCGGGGGGTGTCCATGCTACCCCACCTCAGAAGCATAGCATCCTGGGATGCCAGAACATGGATAGGTCAAGGTCACTGCTTGACTCGTGTCCCTGCACATGAGGCAGCTCCAACTCTCCTGGCACCAAGTCAGAACAGAGGACTAGCTAAACCTTAAGAAGGAAGTCCTGAATTTGGGTGCTGAAACTCCTGGGAAGAGCAGAGGTCTTGTGATTGCTGTTCCTTTCTTTATGGAAATGGGTTAAAACAGGTCCCAAACAAGGCTGGGCTCCTGCAAGCAAATGGGCTTGGAATGGAGGCCAAGATACTCATTGTTTTAAAGAAAATCTCATCATTACCCATCAGACAGCCATTGCTAGACACCTAGCTGCACATGGCACTGAGCTGTGAGGCATAAGCTTCTGAGTAATTGAAGCTCAACTGTCTCCCAAACTTGTTTAGACTGAGACTTAGCTGAAAGGTAAGGGCAGTCTCTTCAGAAGGCTCTTACTGAGAGCCCCTCCTCTCACTAGCGGAGGCCAACACTCACAGATACAGGCCCGCCTGCCTTCCAGGGAGTATCACCCTCTGCATAAGATGAGTGGATATATGTATATGTATAACTGATTCACTTTGCTGTACACCTTAAACTAGCACAACATTGTAAATCAACTATACTCCAATAAAAATTTTTTTTTAAAAGCTTTAAAAAAACCCCCAAACCGGGGCTTCCCTGGTGGCGCAGTGGTTGAGAGTCTGCCTGCCGATGCAGGGGACACGGGTTCGTGCCCCGGTCTGGGAAGATCCCACATGCCACGGAGCGGCTGGGCCCGTGAGCCATGGTCACTGAGCCTGCGTGTCCGGAGCCTGTGCTCCGCAACGGTAGAGGTTACAACAGTGAGAGGCCACAACAGTGAGAGGCCTGCGTACCACAAAAAAAAAAAAACAAAAAAACAAACCCCAAACCAAAAAACAAAAACAAACAAAAAAAGATGAGGGACCATATTTTGAAGCTCCAATGACTTGCTTACAGCTTCTTGGAACACAAAGACTAGGGCTAGCTCCCTTGGTTAGCCAACCTGGTTAATATTTATGCATATGTGTTGCAATACTTCCTTTGTGAACAAAATCAATACAAAAAATCCTTTAAAAACTCAATACAAAGAAATCTTAATACCTCTCACAGGAAATACTTTAACAGAGAAGTACTCCAGGTAGGAGCATCAAAATCTATAACTACAGATACAAACAAAATCATGTGAACTTAATAGCAGAAAAAGTGGAGGAGTTTAAGGTAGTCTTGTTGCTGCTGTGGGTGTAACGAGGTGTGCAAGGTGCTGCCTGAAGCTTCGATACGGGTGACAGGGAGCTGCAAGCCACAGGCCATGTTGCTTGCAGCCACTCTCTGCTTTCAGAAATAAGCTCTTCAACTCAACCTCAAATAAACTTCTCCTGGGAATGAACGTGCGACAATAGAAAGAGCATTTGGCTTTCATAGAGTTGAGGGCACGCCTGCTCTCTGTACTTCCTAAAAATGTCTGGAATCATTTCTTCCAAACCACCTTCCTTGTGATTACTCTACTTTAAGGCCCCTTCATCCCTTGCCTCACTAGAGTGTTCCATTTACTGGGCCCAAGGTCATTGCTATGGTTGTTACTATTACCATCATAGAAGAGGTCCAGGGTGCGCAGCTTGTGCTTAGGTTGGGGATGAACTGGAAGATGTATATATCACTTCTGTCAGCACCCATAGGCCTACACTTAATCTCAGAGCCAAAAAGGAGTCAGGGAGATGCAGTCTCTGGCTGGGCTGCCTTGTGCTTAGCTAGAATATAGATGGTTCTATTACTAACAGGAAAAAAGAGAGACAGGTTGCTTCCCCTGTGCCAGTACCTTAGAAAGTTACAATCTTGCCTTTTACCAAATCTATACCAGCTATGTTATATACAAATGAGGATGCCAAGGCTCAGAGATTTTAAGAAATTTTGCCAATATCCTTCATCCCATTAGGGCAGAATGGAAACTACAGCTTATCCCCTGATTTTCAGTCCAATGTTCTTTTTCTCTAAATTGAGTCTTTGGTTTAAATTGAAAAGGTTACCATAGAATTTCTAAGCTGTGCCAGATAAATACAATGACCTTTAAAAATGAGACCAGATTGTGACATTGCTCAAATGTTGAACAGAGATGCAAAAGGAGCCAGTAAAATGTCAGAAAGAAAGACGACTATATTCTTAGAATTTTAAGATTATAAGCAAGATACCACAAAGACCATTTTTTCATTTCATAAATAAGGCAACTTTGGCCCCAGGAGTCTACTGATTTCTACACCATCGCACAGCTTGTGTGGAAGAGCCACAATGGGGCCTTTATCTCTTGATTTTCAGTGTTCCTTTCACTGAATCTCAAAGTCCCTCATGAGAGAGAAAATGGGTCTCAGAAGAGCCTAAAGTTGGAACCCGTGAGACTCCCAGGAAGTCCCACTTTCTCTCCTCAGGTGTTATCTACAGAATTTGTTACTCTCTTATCTGACTCATATTCACCTTCAATTCAACAACTTCCATTTATAGAAGCCCTTCCCTTCATCCATCACCGTGCTGGGGTGGAGGGATGTGAAGATATAGAAGCCATGGTCCCTGCCCCAGGAAACTTACAATTTAGTAACAAATATGTAAAACAACCATGAAGTGATGCAAGATGACATGATGGCAGGATACAGGGTGGTGACTACTTTATTTTCCCAGAAAATGTAATATCCCACCCACCACCTGTGAGAGACTCTCACCCCTGGCCAAAGGGATGAGTAGGTATCCTTGGCTGGCTAATGATAGAACCCCATCCTTCTGATGGGGTTGTCATGGAGTTGTCATGGCTGGAGCTCTAGCAGTCATCTTGGACCATGAGGAGACATCAAGAATGAAGCTTTGCAGCCGGCAAGGCAGAGCAGAAAGATACAAAAGCCTGGCTCCCTACAGCATGAATCTTCCATCCCAACCTGTGATTGTATACTTCCGGTCCTCTTTTATGTAAGGGAGTAATACACTTCTCATTTGTTTGGGTTTTTCTGTTATATGTAGCTGAACCTAATCCCAAGTAATTAAAAGCCCATTTATTTTGCTCACTTTTATATCTCCTGTACCTTGCATTGTATCTGGCACAAAATCTGTGCTCATGAGAAGTGTCTGATGAATCATAAACAAATGGGTTTGTATTAAATGGCCCACACCACCAACACAATAAAAATGAATATTATGCATATATACATAAAATATATGTAGCTATTTATAGTTCAGGGATTATTTTGGGAGTTGCTAGGGATTTTTCACTGTAGCTTTTAAGATCCAGTTGAGCTGTTGTTTATACCCCTCACTTCTTGAAATAACACACATAATCTTGCTTTTGGAAGAGTCCTGAGGTCAGGCTGGCAATATTTCTTTTTTATCACAGCAGTCTTTACTGTCAGCTCCATATGCAAAGCAAACTGCAAAACCATATGATCCGCTGTCCTGGACTTTTGTAGCTAAAGGGAATAAATGGCCAACTCACTAGTTTTCTTAAAAATATACCCACCACCAATTTCTTTGTTTTTTTTAAATTGAAGTATAGTTGATTTACAATACTATGTTAGTTTCAGGTGTACAGCAAAGTGACTTGGTTATACATATGTATATATCTATATTCTTTTAAAATTCTATTCCATTATAGTTTATTATAAGACATTGAATATAGTTCCCTGCTATACTGTAAATCCTTGTTGATTATTTATTTGATATATAGCAGTATGTATCTGTTAATCCCATACTCCCAAGTTATCCCTCCCACACCTTCCCCTTCAGTAACTGTAAGTTTGTTTCCTACATCTGTGAGTCAGTTTTTGTTTTGTAAATAAGTTCATTTGTGTTATATTTTAGATTCCACATATAAGTGATATCATATGGTTTTTGTCTTTTTCTGTCTGACTTACTTCACTTAGTATGACAATCTCTAGGTCCATTCATGTTGCTGCAAATGGCATTATTTCATTCTTTTTTCATGACTGAGTAATATTCCATGGTTTATATACACCGTATCTTCTTTATCCATTCATCTGTTGATGGACACTTAGGTTGCTTCCATGTCTTGGCTATTGTAAATAGTGCTGCTATGAATATTGGGGTGCCTGTATCTTTTAGAATTAAAGTTTTCATCTTTTCTGGATATATGTCCAGGAGTGGGATTGCTGGATCACATTACTCACCACCAATTTCTTTTAAGGGGAAAGAAATCACCCTTACGAAGTAAAATATATCTCTCCTTATGCACACATCCCCTTTTCGGTCAATCATTTAGCAAATATACCAGGCACGGTACTCAGTACAGGGGGTCCAGCATGCTCAAAACAGACTCAAATCCTTGTGTGCATGAAGCTGACTTTTTAGTGAGAGAGTCAGACAACAAACATGTGAAATTAACAATCTTTTAGGACGTGATAAATGATAAAAAAAAGAAAAGAATAAAGCAAGGAAGGAATATTTGGGGGGGGGATGGAGTTAAAATTTTACACAAGGCAGTGAAGGAAGGCTTCACTGAGAAAGTAACATTTGAGTGAAGAGCAGATGGACACGAAAGAGTGAAGAATGAAGGGTATCAGGGAAGAGCCCTCCCAGCAGAGGTTTAAGAGCAGAGTCCTAGAGGCACAAGAATGTGCGTTGGGCTATGGAGCAGCAAGGAGGCCAGCGTGGCTGGGGCAGAGTGAGCGGTGTGGGCAAGGAGCAGGCAGGAGAGGTGACAGGACCAGGTCGTGGAGGACCCGTGTCTCCTTGAAGAATTTTGGTTTTTACGCTGTGTGAAAGGGGAAGCCCTGGAGAGCTCAGAGTGTGATCTGATCCACATTTTATAAAGATCACTCTGGCTGCTGTTGAGAATGGTGAAAGCAGGGAGATTCATCAGGACACGTGTCTCTTCTGGGTCCCACCAGCCTTTTCCCCCCTCTTTTCTTTTTTTTTTTTTTTTTCTTCTGACGTACGTGGGTCTCTCACTGTTGTGGCCTCTCCCGTTGTGGAGCACAGGCTCCGGATGCGCAGGCTCAGCGGCCATGGCTCATGGGCCCAGCCGCTCCGCGGCATGTGGGATCTTCCCGGACCAGGGCACGAACCCGTGTCCCCTGCATCGACAGGCGGACTCTCAACCACTGCGCCACCAGGGAAGCCCCCCCCCCCACTTCATTCCTTCGGTGATCTTCCTCCCAAGCCCACTTCAGACCCAAGAGCCATTTCGTGCTCCCTCTGTCCCCATCAAAATGTATTTTTGGATTCTTCCATCACACTAGTCAACAACAGCTGCCACTGCGAGCAGATTTATACCCAAGGAAAGCAGAGTGAAGAACAACAGTCTGTAGAGTCTCCACTGGCTGAAGGGGGTCCACGTTCTCCCCAGCGTTCAGTCGGGACTTCTTCAGGTGTAAGCAAAGCAAATCCAAGTACGCTTATTTTCTACTGTTGATAAAGAAATTACCACAAACTGACCAGTATGGCGTGGCTAGGTTCTTGCTCAAGGGCTGAATGAAATTGAGGCGTTGCCTGCTGAGTTCTCATCTGGCGGATTTGGGGAGAAATGTGTCTCCCATCTAATTCAGGCTGTTGGCATAATTCAGTTCCTTGTGATCTTAAGACTGTCATCTGGGACTGCTCTCAGCTCCTAGAGGTCACCTGCGTTCCTTAGTACATGGCTCCCCCATCTCCCTCACTGAGTTTTTCTCACACTTCAAGTCTCTCTGATTTCTCCATCTGCAATCGCTGATTGGGCTTTCGGGGCTCATGTGATCAGATTACTTGGAACCTTAATTACAACTACAAAATCCCTTCCAGAGAAACCTAGATTGGTGTTTGATTGAATAACTAAAAGAAGGTGTATATACACCAGGGGCTGGGAATTTGGGGCTATGTTAGAATCTGCCTAGTGTACCAGGTACACTAGGTAAGTACCAGGCAAAAGGGAACACACTTCCCATGTGTCTGGGAAGGACCTCCGAGAATGGAAGGAAGAGGTATAGGAGCCAGGCAAGGCCTCAGAGCACGCATGACTCACACTCTCTCTACTCACCTCTCATCTCTGCTGACTTCTGATTGTCTCAATTCGGCAGAGCTCCTCCCCCCACAGAACAAGAAAGACCACCACCATCAGCTGCCCTAGCTCCTGCAATCACAGTTTTGTTATTCCAGCAAAAAGAGAATTTCTCTCCCCTAATGACTGAATATCAATCCAAAGGATTCCCCCAGCCTAGGTCAAGTACTCCTGGATGGGATGGGAAGTAGAGCACCAAGATTGAGAGCCCTCTGAGAACCATGTGGAAAGGGGGAAGAGTTCTCCAAAGGAGGGAAATGGAAAGCTTGCTGGATAGACAAATAGACCAACTATGACCATACTCAGCTGTCTCAGTCTTACCCACAAAGACCTTAAATCCCCTCTGCATCTCTCCCTTTCCTTTTCTTACTTGACAGTTAGTCTTGCCTTCTCCACCCCTCATGAGGTCTAGTTCTAGAATCCACAAGATTAAGTTCAAACCTACAACAGCTGGGGGTGTGGGATGCATCAAGAAGTTAAAGGAATGATGCTCTGTAGAAAAATCCAGAAAGAATTCTGGATGAAAGTTTAGTCCTTGTTCTGTACTAACTGTGATATGGAGCATGTGGTGGGGTCGGCTGTTCAGGTCTCTTTTCCAGAGAACCTGAGGTGAGGAGTATAGCCAGTTGATACCCTGAGATTCACAATCACAGTCCTGCCAAGGCAATGATCCCCCCAAGCTGCCTCTAGCCAACAACCAAGCCCAGGGGGAGGAACAAGGCTGGGCTATTTCTATCCAACACAAGACTCCTCTAATGTTCCCTCTCTGCTCAGGAGCTCTTCATCGGCCTGCCCAAGACTCTTTCTTAGCGGGACTGTAGTCTGTAGGTTTTTCTACCCAGTTCTTCCCTCTTGCCTCTCACAGGTGTCAGACCTGAAGCATGGTCAGTAGGTGCTGCCTGTCTACTCCTGTTCCTTCTCCCATTACTCTTCAGACTCTTCTCCCCATAAATCTCTTGCACATCTAAATTTGTCTTGCTGTTCATTTTTTGGAAGATCCAAACGGACACACATGTCAAAACTCTATTTCTCATCTGTAACTTGGACTGGATTTCTGGGGTCCCTTCTAGCTCTAAAATTCCACCTATTTGGGAGATTCTACAAGGTTACACCTGTTTGATGAAAGAAGAGAAAGAGGGCTGACCATCTAGATCTCTAATCTACAACTATTTGGGGCCTATGATCATTGCTCTGTTTGATTTTTATCCCAGCCTTTTGGTAATATCTTAACAAACAAGGAAAATAATTCTGGGCAAAGTTTCAAATGGCTATAAACATTTCAGGAACTGGTTGAAAACTCTATACATGGCTTGAAGCATCGTTTTGTCTTAACCAATCGTTCTTATACTTCAGTGTGCAGAAGAGGCCCCTGGGGGTACCTTATAAAAGGTAGATTCCTGGACCCAACCCCAAAACAGCTTCACTCAAGAGGAGGGTGGTAGCCCCTGGGAATCTGCCTTTTCATCAAACTCCTTAGTGACTGATGCTGGTAGGTCACGGAGTAACTCTGAGAAATGAGAACCTACGATAAAGTAAATTTGTATTTTTCTTAAGTTTTACAATAATTATTTACTGAGAACCTATAGTATGCTGTGTGAAGCTATACAGAGTCATTAACTCTGCATGGTGGGGGGCAGGGTGGTCCAAGATGATTTCTCATAGGTGATGATCTCTTGCAGCAGGTCATAAAAAATAAGAAGGAATTTGTCCCCCAGCCAATAACATGGTGAAGGCACTCCCAGTATGTTTAGGTCACATTAGGCAGGGGAGCCGAGGAGTCCTGGATTTGGTCAGCAGTGGAAGAGAAGACTACGGGAGGGAATATGGACCTTCTGCTTTAACTCAGTTACCACCTTGGACTTTATTTTCAACATCTGTGATATTGACAGAGAACATCACTTCAGAAGTTTAGGGAACAGCCCTCTTACCTAGATAAAACACAATGTCAACAGAAAGTTAAGAAAGAGTCAGAAGTAGTAAATGCTATTTGTTTTTTCTTCCATGGCGTAACACGTGCCAGAACTTAGAATGGCACTTGATCAGAGGCTCTCTGTGAAGCTGCGGGACCTCTGCTCTGGCTCCCTGAGGTGTGTGCTGTATTCTGGGGCGTCTCACAGCCCCAGGAGCGAGCATCTAATTTGGAAACCCCCCACTGTCTCTCAAGGTTCACCTGATGCAAAGGACTCAACTATCAGTGAGGGCATCTGAGCCCCCTGATCCCTGTTCAGAAGTGAGGATCCTTTGGTCCCCTTATAGTCCCTAGAGCTGATCCATAGTTGTCCTTGGGTTTGACATATGGTTTTGTCCCTTACACTTCAATCCCCTGTATAATTTTTTAAAAAATCATTTTATTTTTTGTTATCAAAATAGTACATGATCTAGGTAAAAATAAATCAAAAGAAAAATTATTTAAAAATTACTCCTGGGGCTTCCCTGGTGGTGCAGTGGTTGAGAATCTGCCTGCTAATGCAGGGGACACGGGTTCGAGCCCTGGTCTGGGAGGATCCCACATGCCGCAGAGCAACTAGGCCTGTGAGCCACAACTACTGAGCCTGTGCTCCGCAACAATAGAGGATGCGATAGGGAGAGGCCCGCGCACCGCGATGAAGAGTGGCCTCCGCTTGCCACAACTAGAGAAAGCCCTTGCACAGAAACGAAGACCCAACCCAGCAAAAATAAATAAATTAATAAACTCCCACCCCCAACATCTTAAAAAAAATTACTCCCAATTAAAATAACCTTTTTTAAAAAAAGAAAAAAGGAGTACATATATCCTACAATTTCAGAGGTTTAAGGGTGCTCTGAAGTGCATCTTTAAGTCTCTTACTGTCAAGGTACCCCAGTTCAGGAGTCCTTGAGAGGAAAGGAAAAAGGAAGACAGAAGGGATCGGAAAAAAAAGAACCCACAACAGAAACAGATCTAAATATTGAATTGTTAGTACAACCTATAGATTCAGCATTTGTTGCCTTGAACATAATAAGCTAAAATAAACATGGCTGCATTACCTTAAAGAAGTCAAAAGAAGAATAAAAATCACCTGTATCCCCACTGGTACAAAGAAATAGTCTCGCTAACATTCTCATGTGTTTCCTGCCAGGTTGCTTTTATATGTATATGCTTTAAGTTATTTATTTTCATAACTATGATCCTGGTATGTAATCAATTTCATTTCTTCATTTTTGCATTTACCATTATGAGTGATTTTTTTCTTCCTAAACATCATGCTTAATGTGGACATAAAATTCCATCACGTACCTCTATATTTTATTGCTATATACACCTATTGCTGGAAATTTAAGTCATTTTCAATGTTTCTTATGAATAATGGTGCTTAGAATAAAGATTTGCATTAAAGCTTTTTTTCATACTTTGGATTTTCCCCTTAGAATGAATTCTCAGAAGCAGAATTTGAGGATGAAAGAATAAGAACATTTTTAAGAGTTATCAACACATTGTCAAGCTGCTTTTGAGAACAGTGGGACCATTTCATACTGCCACCAGGCTAAACAAATGTCTGCATCACCATACCCTCACTATCGTGTGTTTCCTCTTCTTTAACCTTTACAAGTTTGTTGGCAAAAATTGTTGACTTACTTCCCATGGTCCTGTTTTAATCCCTTGAACCTCAATTCCCAGAGATGCCACTAAGACATTACAAATAAGTACCACAGATGTGTAAAAAGTGGGCTAAATCATTTTAATTAACGTTCATAAATGCAGCTTTAGGGACTTCCCTGGTGGTGCAGTGGTTAAGAATCTGCCTGCCAATGCAGGGGACACAGGTTCGATCCCTGGTCCGGGAAGATCTCACATGCTGTGGAGCAACTAAGCCCCTGTGGCACAACTACTGAGCCCGCGAGCCACAATTACTGAAGCCCGTGCGCCTAGAGCCCGTGCTCCGCAACAAGAGAAGCCACCGCAATGAGAAGTCCGCGCACCGCAACGAAGAGTAGCCCCTGCTCGCCCCAACTAGTGAAAGCCCATGCGCAGCAACGAGACCCAATGCAGCCAAAAATAAATTAATTAATTAAACAAAAAGAAACAAACAAAAATAAATGCAGCTTTATTCTTTCATCATGCTTCATCTTCTCATATTTTTAATGGAAGGTTTCTCAACCTCGGCACTTTTGACATCGCAGCACCCCTGGCCTTGACCCACTAGATGCCAGCAGCTCTCCTCTACTCCACTGTGACAACCAAAATTGGCTTCAGATGTTGCCTAATGTCCTCCAGGGGGTGAGGAATAGCCCCTAACTGAGAACCCAATGTCCCCTGGGAAGAAAATAGCCCCTGACTAATGAGAAACACAGAGCTCTGTTAGTCCACGTTTCCGTTCCAGTGTTAAACTTTTGATCTTCAGTATCTCAGACCCGATAGTGCCTACCCAACACCCTTTCCTGCTTTCTTCCTTGGCAAGAAAACCCCAATTTTGTTCAGCTGACCCCTCCCATGGGCTCAGAGGGTGAATTATGCCTGGTCTAAACCAGGCCTTACAGTATTGTCTCCTTTATCAATGACTCACTTTGATTTGCGTGTGGAACTCAGTCCTGGCCAAGGGGACCCAAGGAGACATCTGAAGGACCTCTGGGAAAGATTTCCTTATAAATAAAAAGAAGCACAAAGGAGAAAATGCCCTTCCTCTTCAGGAGATGTTGTCTTGTCTTTGTGTGTTGCCTGGAACTGCGACAGCCACTGAGAAACTCTGAAGGAGGAAAGCGTTGATATGCAGAGGACGGAGAAGATGGCAAGCACGTGGCCTGTGGTGACATCCTTGAGACACTGAATTACCAGCCACGGAGAGGCTCTACCTCCTGACTTCTTGTTATGTGAGATAACATACCTCTAAACTTTTAAGACTGTTGTGTCTTCCACAATTGCATCCTAACTGGCTATCTGGGAGCCCCAAATACAGTACCTAAGAGATGTGGTGAAATCAGGGAGTCTGGAGAGCTGATTCTGACCCTACAGAACCAGGTAAGCAGGTCCAGAAAGGTAGAAGAATAGTGGGATGGAAGCTGTTCCTCAGAGGCCAGGAGCTCAGGGAAGTAGATGACTTCCAAGGCCACCATGGAAAGTAACAGAAACTCTTGACACACAATGACTGGCTCTGTGTTCCCTAGCTCAGAGTGGGCAGAACTGAGCCTGGAGGTGTCCAATACCAGTAACTGGGGGAGCTAGAGGCTGATGGAACTAGTGCCACCGTACCTTGCTGGAAGGAGAGCATCGCAGTACAAGAGAAAGAACAAGGGTTTGGGAAGTGGAGTTTCAAGAGAGATTTCGAACCCATGTCTGACATGGATGGATGGGTGAGTAAATGGATAGGAAAGTGGGGAGAAGGGCAGACAGATGGAGGAGGGGCTAGGCAGAAGCTGCATGGGTGAGAAAGTGATGAAGAATATGGATGGGAGGGTGGGTGAGTGAGCGAATGGGACAGGGGAATGGAGGGGCAGTGGGTAACTAGATAGATGAACAAATGAATAACGACAACTGTTTTTGGGTTTTGTTTTGCTCACAGAGAGCCACATTCTTAAAGTGGAAAGGAACCTCTGGAGATCTCAGCAGGCCACATTCACATTTTAAGTGTGGCTCCATTTCACAGACATCCCCAAAATTAGACCTCAAGAGGATGCCCAGGGTATCCCAACTGTCTACGACATAAAACGTGTAAATGTTATAAAAATAAAAAGTAAGAAAGACACTTTCTACAAGTCAGGCATGTAAATGAGAATTGCAGATGAATTCCCAAACTGATATAGGACCGCACTCATAAATCTAGTATCACTGCAAAAAAGCTTTGGCCTATACCGAATCCGAGATAGCTGCACTTGTTAAAATTAAAAGGACAGTGAAAATGAAAGCAATGCACGTTTTTTCCACTGGCAGGTAGTGTGACCGACTCCTGAGTTCCTCTCTTAACCTCAGCGATTTGCCCTTGAAGGGAGCAGCTATGCCTAATTTGCTCACAGGGTTTTAATTTGCTTGCTCGTCCTTCAGTCAGCAAAACCAAAATGTCCTTTCAACTTTGGTAGCTGGGCTTTTGGTGCTGTTTCCTCTCACACCTGTTTGATCCCTACCCTGACGTTTCATCCTTCCCCACCCACTCCACTGGGGTCCCTCCTGTGGGTTCCTCTTCACCCCTCCGTTATGTCACACCCATCAGAATCTGTCTCCTAATCTACCAGGGGTCCCATCAGGTTATTCCTAACCCAGGTCCTAGCACAAAATGGAATTCAAAAATGTTTTAGGAATAAATAAGTCAGCTTGAAATTTTAGGACCAAGTTTTATTAAAACAGGATTTTAAAACTGCTCTCTATGTATATTTTACTCACATAAAAAGTTCATAAATGTATTTAAATGGAACGCAGCATTATTTTAAAAATAAGGCAATTTTCCCACTTACTAAAGCCCGCTCTCTTGCTGTCAATAATTTATACAATCATGTAATTCAGAGGAGGTTATTAAATGCTGGGATTGGCTGCCCAGAGAGCGTTTTGGCTGTCACTCCCTGGAGGCCTCTAAAAACTGACAAGCAGCTCATGCAGCTCAATATGAAAAAACCAAAACAACCCAATCCAAATATGGGCAGAAGACCTAATATACATTTCTTCAAAGAAGACATACAGATTGCCAACAAACACATGAAAGGATGCTCAACATCACTCATCATTAGAGAAATGCAAATCAAAACTACAATGAGATGGGCTTCCCTGGTGGCGCAGTGGTTGAGAGTCTGCCTGCCGATGCAGGGGACACAGGTTCGTGCCCCGGTCCGGGAAGATCCCACGTGCCGCAGAGCGGCTGGGCCCGTGAGCCATGGCCGCTGAGCCTGCGCGTCCGGAGCCTGTGCTCCGCAACGGGAGAGGCCACAACAGTGAGAGGCCTGCGTACCGCAAAAAAAAAAAAAAAAAAAGAGAAACCTAAAAGACATATCAACCAGTTGAGCTGCAATATATAAATCCTTATTTGAATCCCGATTTGAAAAGAAAATTGTAAAAATTTTATCAGACAACACTATGAAACAATACAACTACTAGAAGAAAACATGGGTGAAATGTGAAAAGAACAGATATTTTGTGATACTGAGGATTTACTGTTAATTTTTTCAGTGTGATAATGGTATTAAGGATATGCTATAAAAAAAGAATACTTATCTTCCAAAGATAGACACTTAAATATTTATGGATGAAATACTTCTGAGATTGCTTTAAAATAATACAGAAGTAGGGAGTAGATATGGGTCCAGAGGAGGCAAAGTTAACATATGTTAGTCATTTTTGAAACTGGGCAACAGGGAAACAGTACACTGAAATGTTGTATATATCAATACTTGAAATTTTCATGGCAAAATTTATATAAAATGACAATAAATGTCTTGTTGGGGAGCACATGATTGGTATCGCCAGAATCACATCAAGAAATCCAGCAGTAAGGAATTCTGAGAAATATAATTCTAAGCTTTCCAGCCTCTGCAGCACACATCAGAATCAGGGTTGAAATATGTGTGAGTGAAATGTTCAACATTGTCCACCCTCAAATCTGTAACTCAAACCCTGACCTCTCTCCTAAAGGACCATCAAAAATATCCAACTATTTCCTTGACACCTGACTGGGATGTCTCACAGGACCTCCAAACTCAACACACCAAAACCAAAACTAATGATCTCCCTCCAACTAACCCTCCCCTGCTACTAACCAGCTGTGTGACCTCGGAGAAGCCCCTTAGCTTCCCTAGTCTCTAGTGTGTGAACTGGGAGAATGACTAAATCATCTCCAGGTCATCGCTAGCTCCAGTGGTTAAGAATCCGCCTCTCAATGCAGGGGACACGGGTTCGAGCCCTGGTTCGGGAAGATCCCACATGCCGCAGAGCAACTGAGCCCTTGAGCCACAACTACTGAGGCTGGAACCCGTGAGCCACAACTGCTGAAGCCTGTGCGTGCCTAGAGCCTGCGCTCCGCAACGAGAAGCCACCGCAATGAGAAGCCCGGGGACCGCAATGAAGAGTAGCCCGTGTTGTCCACAACTAGAGAAAGCCCGTGGGCAGCAATGAAGACCCAATGCAGCCAAAAATAAATAAGTAAATAAATAAAGCAAAAATTAAAAAAAATAAAAGAGGAAGGCCATGATATAAAAAAAAAAGGGACTTAGGCTATATACTTTTTGAAGCAGCACTATCTCATGATGATCTTAGCGTCAGTTTAGCCATTAGTGATCATTTATTCAGTATCGGCGACTGCAGTATATTTGACTGAAATTTCATATAGCCCATAATTGGTTTCAGTATGGGCGCGTGCATCCTAGAACCAACAAGCCAGAAAGCTGCCTCTCTGTGGCCAAGGAGCTGTCTGTTGTGAAGATAATTTCGAAGGCTGGGTTTTTTTGTTTTTGTATCTGTTTCAGAAATGTGACAGGTACCATGTTTTCCAAGGCAAGAGGAAGAGACGGCTTTGACCTCTAGTGCCTGTTGAAAGCATCTGCAGAGGGTGACTTGTCATTTTTATTGCATAAGTGAGGGTACTCCCACAGGGAAGCGAAAGGGGTGATAAATACGATTCTCGGGGGCCGTTAAATGGCATTTAGTGGGAGGAGGTGCCTGAGCGACAGCGGTGCACAGCTCAGGGATCACAAGGACACCCTCCTCCTTTCTGTGGCTCCCTACGCTGCATGCTGGTGGCGCTGCTGGACTTCATTTTCTCTCCGCTCAGATGGTTTACCTGATTTAACGGAGTAAAAAAGTCAAGTAAGCCTAATACAAAGGGGAATAAAAGGTAGTTGGAAAAAGGTGGAGAAAAAGTGGCTCAGCCTCTTTTGGCCTATTCAGAACTCCCCCAGGTGTAACAACAATGCATTTAAACTCAGTTTTTCCTTTTTAAAAATGAAACTCTCAATATTAAGTAATAATACAAGTTCCAGAAGAATATACCATTTATATAAAAATCTTATAAAAGAGAAAACCCAAATATTGTTTACTAGTGTTTAGAGAAATGTAGCAAACCCTAAAGAGAAGCAAGAGAATTGACAAATACAAAAGTTTGGTCAGTGGTTACCTCTGGGGAGGAGAAGAAATACAGTTAGGGAGGGACACAGTAATTGATAATGTCTTGTTGCTTTAGCTGAATAGTAAATACATGTGCTTATTTTATCATTATTCTTTGTACCTTCCATATAGGTATTATGCATTTTTATATGTGTGAAATATTTCATAAAACTGCCAAGGTTCCACACCAAGCTCTACCTTCAAAAACGTTGCCATGAAATTGGTCAATGCTGTTCTGTGTTATAGAGAGGAGATAGTTTTAGACACATTGGAAATATGGGAAGGAATGAATGAATTCAACTGAGTTCTAACACCTTCTGGGGTAAATATACTTGAAATGTGCAGATGACACAGATCTTCTGCAGCACTATGAACTGTTAAGTACCACAACCACCAAGGCATTGGAGGTGATTGACAGAGCAAACTTCTGAAGCTGTGACTAAACTCAGTGTATCTTTCCTCAGAGGCAATATAAGCCTCACATCAGCTTGGGCATCCTATCCTATCCTTTTTTTTTTTTTTTGGCGGTACGCAGGCCTCTCACTGTTGTGGCCTCTCCCGTTGTGGAGCACAGGCTCCCGATGCACAGGCTCAGCGGCCATGGCTCATGGGCCCAGCCACTCCACGGCATGTGGGATCTTCCCGGACTGGGGCACGAACCCGTGTCCCCTGCATTGGCAGGCGGACTCTCAACCACTGCGCCACCAGGGAAGCCCTATCCTATCCTTTTTTTATTGAAGTATAGTTGATTTACAATATTATATTAGTTCTGGGTATACAAATAGTGTATTTTAATAGATTATACTCCATTTAAATTTATTATAAGATATTGGCTATATTCCCTGTGCTGTACAATCTATCCTTGTAGTTTATTTATTTTATATATAGTAGTTTGTGTCTTTTAATCCCCTACTGCTATCTTGCCCTTCCTCTCTTCCCTCTCCCCACTGATAATACTAGTTTGTTCTCTATATCTGTGAGTCTGCTTCTGTTTTGTTTTATTCATTTGTTTGTTTTATTTTTTAGATTCCACAAATAAGTGATAACATAAAGTATTTGACTATCTCTGTCTGACTTATTTCACTAAGCATAATACCCTCTAGGTCCATCCATACTGTTGCAAATGGCAGAATTTCATCCTTTTTTATGGCCAAGTAATATTCCGTGTGTGTGTGTGTGTGTGTGTGTGTGTGTGTGTGTGTGTGTGTGTACCACATATATATATACCACACATATATACCACATCTTCTTTATCGACTCATCTGTTGATGGACACAGGTTGCTTGCATCCTTTCCTGTCCTTGAGATTCAAAGGAAATGTGACTTGAACCTCCAGTAAACATTCAGCACCATCAACCTTTTGGGTTTTCATGGGACTGGCTTTTGTTTCTCCCAGTCTCCTCTAGCTCCACATCCTTGCTTCCACTGGACTCATTCTCTTTAGGGATCAGCTCACTGCCCTGATGTGCTGTCCTGCCTCTGCAGACATTGCTAAGTGGTGGACACTGCCTGGACATCTTTACTTTCCCAAGGACCATCTCTACAGGGGTAGGACTAGCCTGCATCGTTGGGAGGGGTGTCACACTGCACAGCATCATAGCTCAGAAAGCAGCTCAAAGTTGGATACCAGGCATCTAGGTTCTTAAAGTTAAGCCATGAAAATTTTCATCCATTCGCTGGTGTGTTTTTCATCCATTTACTATGTCATTTAGTTGCCATCTCTACACACCAAGGTGGGCACTCCTTCCAATATTCGTCAGGTGAGGAATCTAAGGAACCTGTTAGATAACTTTCTAAGGCTCCAGACAGTCTGTGGCACGCCGGTGATGTGAATCCAGGCCTGGCGACTGTATAGCTAGGGCTCTTTCCCTGCATCACATTGTGCCCTGTAAACATCTCAGAATTTCATGACATGCTCAGTTCATAAAGAATTCATATACAAATTCTGAGGAGCCTCTCTTCCCAAGGAGGACAGATGGAGAAGGCAACCAGCAGCAGCAGCGAAGAGGCATGAAAAGCCAACACGAAAACAGATGCCCATCCAGGACCCACAGGGAAAGGGAGGATAGAATTTGGTAGGGGTGGTTATCCAGGATCCCTTTTGCAACTAAGTAAACCTTGACTGTACCCCTGACTTGCCCCAGAGATACAAGGAATTTATTTCACTTTCTCCTTGCAGCAACCTTGAGGCAGGTAGGTAAGGTGGCTGCTATGCCTTTTAGATCATGATAGGGAGTCCTGGGGAAAGTTCAAGGGGTGGCCTAGGCAGTGGTAAGGCTGGAAACAGAACCAAGTCTCCTGATGCTGTTATGGACTAAATTGTGTTCCCTCCCAAATTCCTGTGTTGAAGCCCTAACCCTCAATATGACTGTATATGGAGAGAGGGCAATTAAGGAGGTAATTAAGGTTAAATTAGGTCATAAGGGTGGTATCCTAATCTGATAGGACTGGTGTTTTATAAAAAGAGGAAGAGACACCATAGATCTCTTTCCTTCCACATGTGTGCAGAGGAAAGGCCATGTGGGGACAGAGTGAGAGGATGCTGTCTACAAGCCAGGAAGAGACCCCTCACCAAAAACCAACACTATCGGCACCTTGATCTTGAACTTCAAGCCTCCAGAGCTGTGAGAAGATAAATTTCTGATGTTTAAGTCATGGGATCTTTGGCATTTTGCTATGTCAGCCCAAGCTGACTAATACAGAAGCCGACACATGGCTCTCAGCACCAGGCTCTCCCAACCCTGGCCCATCACTCTAAAGACACCCAGGCCACCAATGACTATTCATAATGACATTTTTTTAGGCCTCAACCCATCTTCCCTCTTTGCACCAACCACCAGTCAATGCTCCCTCTTGAAGGCTTCTTCTCCCAGATGAAACACCACCCTCACCTGTGTCTCCTGGTACCTCTCAGAAGGCTCTTTCTCAGACTCTCTTTCATGGGCTAGCAATCCCCAATGTTCTGTTTTTGACAGCATTTTCTTACGTGGCAAATTCTCCCTGGGAAAGATGCCAAGAGACCTATTTCCATGAGGATCTTGGACAATCTCCTCCATATCAATGAATAAGTACCCAGCCTAGAATCAGCTCATACCAAATATTTGCTGAGTGAATGAGTAAATAAACAAATAAATGGACTAACCCCTAGGAGTTGATAATTCCTAAAACTGCATCTCTAGTTGAGATATCTTTTCTGAGTTCTAGCCCTTCTGTCTTAGTCAGGGACTGCCCACAATAATGCTGCATAACAAACTACCCCCAAAACTCAATGACTTACAACAAGAAGCATTTATTCTCATGTAGGGTAACCGTGGTTGGGCTTGGCTGAGTGGATCTGCCCTGCATTTCAGGTCTTGTATTGTCTGGGCTTGGCTTGAGGCTGTGAGCTGGATTCGGGTCTGCTTACTAGCACTAGGCTGTAGGGGCAGAGGCCAATCAGCACATGCTTTTCTCATGGTGATCACCAAATTGCACGAGCATATTTAAGGCCTCTGCCTGTGTTCACACTCTCTAACATTCCACAGACCAAAGCAAATCTCAAGAAGCCCATCATGGATGGGATGAGGACAGACTCTCTGCTCTTTGGGTAGGGGAGGGCAATAAGAGTGAGTGAATATTTACTGAACAATAATGCAAAATCCAATCTAGCACAACTAGACGACAAATGTCCTACAAGACATCTCCTCCTTGAATGTCTTACAAGTTTGTTAAATTTTCTATGTTGTTTGCCAAGAACCTGCCACTCTGCCAATTCCCTCCTTCTGTAGAGTTGAGTCTTCATGTCCATAACCTACTAGCAGGGCATCCTGCTGAATTTGGGCAGAACATCCACTTCTGACTCGCAGCTCTTCTGAATTCTGAATCATCCACCTTCTGGAATCCTTCACTGTCCTGGCCCACACAGCTGACCAGCTCTCCCACTGCAGATATGTGCCTGATTCACTCCTGTGTTTTCTGTACTTCTTGGACACTGTGTCCCTGGCTACTCTCAACAGGATGCTTATTCCCCAGCTCCCACTTGTTCAGCTCTAGTTCTTCCTCCGCCTGTTGACCGCAGCTACCAAGGGCCCACCACGCCCTGTGAATCAGCTTGCCTAAGTTAGCAGGAGGAGACTGGACACTGGACTGTCCTTTCAAGCATTTGCCTCCTATACTGGAAACAAGCTTCTTTTTTTCAGCTCTTCTCTGGGGACAGCACCACATGGACTTGGCTATGAGCCATCTCTCATGAAACTGACATTAGGACCTAGCAAAGGGGAAAGAGGTCAGCGAATAAGTTACTGATTAACTTTTGTTTTCTTGGTTTAGATTATATTCAGGGTGTGTGTGCTCACATGCGCACGCGCGCACACACACACGCACACACACACACCCCCTATACTCAGTTCTGATCTCCTTGCTCATGTTTATTTAGGCTGTCACCATACAATTCACTGGCTTCCTCAGGACAAATGGGCCCTGCTCCAGGGGCCTGAGGACAGGAATAGCAGGTCTGGACAGACGCACTTTGGCAGCGTGAAGAGGAAAAGCTGTACAGGATGAATGTCACAGTATTTCTGGCTCTTGCTTGCTGAATTAATGTCTCCCTTAAAAAAAAGCTGACCCATTTTTCTAGCCCACAGCCCTAATGGACTCTTATTCAGAGGCCATCCTCCCACATAAAGAGCTGTATTGTACTTAATGATAAGCCTTTTAATGGAATTGGCTATTTCTGGGTCTCTCTCTGGGAAACGGCCATTAATGAGCTTGCAAGTGCAAGGAAAAGCAGATGTTTGAGGGGTATGCTTCTCAAGGGCAGAGCACCCTGGGCAGAGCACCCTGGGAAGAAAATAGATGAAAACCAGTGACAGCTTCTTTTTCACTTCCTTGAAATTAGTTTGGCTTAACCAAAACTATGATCTAAATAAACTTTGTCTTCAAAATATGAAGCTATCACTCCTCACGCAACCCACCCACCACATCCTATCTGCATGATCCTTACTCTACCCACAAATGCTTCTGTAATCCTAATCATAACAAAATCATCAGCAGACTGCAAAGCTAGACCAAGACACGTGGGTAAACTAGCAGGTTAACATCTATCATTCCTTCAAACCTGCAATTGGTCAATGCCTATTTAAGAGACTGAATGCAACATGAGGAAAAGGATGGAGCAGAACTGCTGAGGTGAGATTAATCTTTCTTTTACTGTCTGGAGCAATTCAGCTCTAGCCCCAAACCTGCATATTTACTCAGCAAAACTGAAGCCTTGAGGTTAACCAGTGGTGTCCTCCTTCACAAAGCATTTTATTGTACTCCTCATTATTTCACAACCTCTTCCAAGTCACACCTAAACTGGAAACAGCCACTGAGGTGTGCACAATACCTCTCTTCAGGGTCTTTTTTTTTTGCCATTTTGGCATCCTTCTGCATTTCTTGTGATGTGATGGCACCCAGAGATGCATTAACATCCCTTATAGATGGGAGATTTGCTGGTGCACCCACCGTTTAATATGTCTCCTACTGTCACCCCCTGTGTCCTGGCATTAATGGAGGTGCTAAAGATATATTTAAAAGGTATAATGCAAGGTCCTTGTCATCAAGGGTTTCACAGTTCTAAGTAATTCAGCCCCTATTATTATTATTGAGAGCAGGACACTATGCTAGAAGCTTCTGGAAGTTCAAATATGAGGAAGGCAAAAGAGAGAGCCCTGATGATCCTAAAGGCTTTCTCAAACTGTAGTCCACAACATCACCTGAGCTTGTTTAAAATGCAAATTCTCAGGCCTCACCCATGATCAAATGAATAAGAAATGTTGCAGGTGGGCCTAGCCATTTGTGTTTAATACTAACATTTGAACAGCACTGGCCTAAAGAGCTCCTAGAGAAGCAGAAGAAATAAGACAAACACACAGTCTCTCTGCTACCAGACAGAGCAAGTCCAGGGCCAGGCAACAGACCTGGACATATTATATAGACCAAAGGCCAAGGACCCGTTGCAGTGATTTTAGAGTCAAGCTAAAGTCACAGTCACCAGTGGAGCTTTTAAAATGCATAATTGCCTGAGCCCCACGCAAAGGTTTTAATGCACTGGTCTCAATTTTTGTTAAAAATGCTCACTAGTTGATTCTGACAATTATCAGAGGCAAGAACCTCACAAAGGTCTGAGAAGGAAGAAGTCTTTGGTAATGATGAAGAGGATATTGTGAAA
Organism: Pseudorca crassidens; assembly: GCF_039906515.1. Classification (NCBI taxonomy): domain Eukaryota; kingdom Metazoa; phylum Chordata; class Mammalia; order Artiodactyla; family Delphinidae; genus Pseudorca; species Pseudorca crassidens. Next base: position 44,769,311 of record NC_090299.1, read on the forward strand.
GTTAGCCAATGGACCCAATTCCCATGGCTACTATAACAAGTCACTACAAACTTGTGGTTTAAACCAACAGAACTTTATCAATGGTGGAAAGCTTTCAGTTTTTCCTCTACGATCAGGAACAAGACAAGGATGCCCACTCTTGCCACTTTTATTCAACGTAGCCATTAGCCATTAGGAAAGAAAAAGGAATAAAAGGCATCCAAATAAGAAAGGGAGGAAAAAAACTGTCATTATTTGCAGATGACACGATGTTACCTATAGAAAACCCTAAAGACTCCATCAAAAAACTGTTAGAACAGTTTTAGAATAAATGAATTCAGTATAGAACTGTTAGAACTGTTAGAATAAATGAATTCAGTATAGTCTCAGGATACAAAGTCAATATACAGAAATCTATAGCTTTTCTGTACACTAATAATGAACTAACAGAAACAGAAATTAAGAAAATGATCCCATTCACAGTTGCATCAAAGAGAATAAAATACCTAGGGATAAATTTAACCACAGAGGTGAAAGACTTGTACACTGAAAACTATAAGACATTGAGAAAAGAAATTGAAGACAAATAAATGGAAAGATATTCCATGTTCATGGATTGAAAGAATTAACATCGTTAAAATGTCCAATCTATCCAAAGCAAACTACAGATTCAATGCAATCCCTGTCAAAATTCCAATGGCATATTGCACAGAGCTACAACAAATAATTCTAAAATTTGTACGGAAGCACAAAAGATCCCAAATAGCAAAACAAACTTGAGAAAGAAGAACAAAGCTGGAGGTAACACACTCCCTGATTTCAAACTATACTACAAAGCTATAGTAATCAAAACATATGGTACTGTCACAAAAACAGACATACAGATCAATGGAACAGAATTGAGAGCCCATAAATAAATCCATACATATATAGACAATTAATTTACAACAAAGGAGCAAAGAATACAGAGTTGAAAAAGGACAGTCTCTTCAATAAATGGTGTTGGGGAAACTGGACAGCCACATGCAAAAGAATGAGACTAGATATTATCTTACACCATACACAAAAATTAAGTCAAAATAGATTAAAGCCTTGAATGTAAGACCTGAAACCATAAAATTCCTAGAAGAAAACATAGGCGATAACCTCATTAACATGGACCTTAGTGATGTTTTTGTGGATGTGACTCTAAAGGCAAGGGAAACAAAAGCCAAAAATAAGCAAATGGAACTACATCACACTAAAGAGCTTCTGCACAGCAAAGGAAACCAACATCAAAATGAAAAGGCAACCTACTGAATGGGAGAAGATAATTGCAAATCATATATCTGATACGGGATTAATATCCAAAATACATAAAGAACTCATACAACTCAACAACCAAAAAAAACCTGATTTTAAAAATGAGCAGAGGCTCTGAATAGACATTTTTCCAAGGAAGACATACAGGTAGCCAACAGGCACATGGAAAGATGTTCGCCATCGCTAATTACTAGGGAAATCAAAATCACAATGAGATATCATCTCACACCTGTTAAAATGGCTATTATTGAATAGACAAGAAATAAATATTGGTGAGGATGTGGAGAAAAGGGAACCCACTGTTGGTGGGACTGTAAACTGGTGCAGCCACTGTGGAAAACAGTATGAGATTCCTCAAAAAATTAAGAACAGAACTACCACATGACCCAGCTATTCCACTTCTGGGTATTTACCTGAAGAACATGAAAACATTAATCTGAAAAGATATATGCACCCCGATGTTCACTGCAGCATTGTTTACAATAGCCAAGATACAGAAACAACCTAAGTGTCCATAAATGAATGAATGGATAAAGAAGATGGATACACACACACACACACACACACACACACACACACACACACAGTGGAATACTATTCAGCCATAATAAAGAATGAAATCCTGCCACTTGGGACAACATGGATGGACCTTGAAGGTATTATGTTAAGTGAAATAAGTCAGATGGAGAAAAACAAATACTGTATGATTTCACCCACATGCGGAATCTAAAAAAACAAAAACAAACAAAAGCAAACTCATAGGCACAGAGAAGAGATTAGTGGTTACCAGGGGGAAGAGGGTTGGGGGCGGGTGAAAGGGTGAAGGGGGTCAACTGTATGGTGATGGATGGCAACTACACTTGTGGTGTGATCACTTGGTAGTGTACACAGATGTTGAATTATAATGCTGTACACCTGAAACCTATTTAATTTTTTTAAATAAATAGGTTTAGTGCCCCCTTTAATTCTCAGAAGTGTCTCAGTTTGGATGATTAATTAAAAGGTCACTCTAACTATAGCTGTAGTTTATGCAAGACAAATAAGGTAAATATCAATCAGCAGGCCGTCCCAAAGAATTGAAACTGAGCCTCACATGAAATGATTAGTGAATGAGTGTTCACCCACATGTTTTTGGTTTTTTGTTTTTTTTTTGCGGTCCGCGGGCCTCTCACTGTTGTGGCCTCTCCCGTTGCAGAGCACAGGCTCCGGACGCGCAGGCTCAGCGGTCAAGGCGCACGGGCCCAGCCGCTCCACGGCATGTGGGATCTTCCTGGACCGGGGCACGAACCCGTGTCCCCTGCATCGGCAGGCGGACTCTCAACCACTGTGCCACCAGGGAAGCCCCACCCACATGTTTTAATTAGAGATCCTCACACTTTTTTTCTGTAAAGGGCCAGGCAGTAATTATTTTAGGCTTTAGTCAGTCTCTGTCACAATGTTTCAAATCTGCCATTTTAGCACAAAAGCTACCTGAGACAATCTCTAAGTGAACGTGCATGGCTGTGTCCCAATAAAACTTTATTTTGGACACTAAATTTGAATTTCATGTACTTTTCATGTGTCACCAAATATTGGTCTTATTTTGTATTTTTTTTCAAAATGTAAAAACCATCCTTGACTCACAAGCCATATAAAAATGGGCAGCGGACTGATTTGGCCTGGGACATGGTTTGCTGACCCTTTTTTTTTAAATTTTGGGTGAAGTAGAAAATAATAGTTTCATTGCTTTGCCAGGCAAAAGGGGCCACAGCAAGCTAATGCCCTCAGAACTGTGTGTCCCAACCTGTAGGGTTGGGAGAAGTGTTATAGTAATGGTTCAAAGAGGGCATGATCAGCTGGTGGACGTTCTTCTGATCGGTTGGTGGTGAGGTAAGTGGGAGTCAATATCATCAACCTTCTGGCTCCAAAAAGTCTTGGGTCTACTTGCTTGTGGGCAGCACACAGTTAACTTCTCCCACCTTGTGGAGGTTTCAGTTTCTGCAAAACAGCTCCAAGATATTGTTGTGTGTATCCCTTGATGGGAACCAGGACCCTGCCCCAAGGCTGTCCTATTGTTTCTCTTGACTGTTCCTCCCTTGTCTTGCATCCCCTCCCTTTCTTAATTAACAACTGTTTGCACCTGCCCACTGGAACTCAGTGCTGACACCTGTTTTAAGTTTAAAAAGTTATGTATGTTAGGTTTTTTTCTTTTATAGTTTTCATTTTCAATTATTCAAAATGCTCACATGACATTGACTAGGAGGGCTTCTATTGTATTTGAGAGCTCCTTTCTACTTCTCTCTGTAAGGTCCATGAGATAAGGGATTTTACCTGGCACATAAAAGGCACTCAGTAAGTGTGTCATAAATGAAAGAAGTTAAATTATGCAACATTTATGCAATGGACTATTGACACAACCATTAAAAATTGTGTTGAAGGGTTCTAGATTTACCGTGAAGGGGAAAAAACCCAGCTAACACAATAGTTATGTGTGATATAACTCTTTTTAAAAATCACATGTCTATATTTGTATGAGAAATCAGATAGTAGGCTCTGCAAAAAATGGTATTAGTTATTGTATCACTGTAGTTATTATGGGTTTGGGGATACTTTAAAATCTTTTTCTTTTTGCTTCTCTGTATTCTTGATTTTTCTAAAATGGTTGTGATTTCTGTGTATGATTGGTCACCGTTGTTTTTATTCTATCTCGTAATTCTAGTGTTCTGAAGGAATGTGGATCTGACCACATGGAGGCACCAAGTTTGGTCCAACCCTGTGTCTGTGGTCAGGTGCTGGGAGTGACTAAGTCAGATGTTGGCCTGGGAGGGCATGGGGGATGTCCACTTATTTGTCAGATATGCCAGTTCTCCACTGTGCTCAGAAAACTAGAAATTAGATGCTAGCACCTCCTGAGTTCTGGCCTTGAGAAAGGAGCCTTCCCACTCTCCCATAAGACGACTGTACCTAGGCTGTGTTTGAAATGTGCTATTTTATCCTAGGAGCCGCGGGAGGTCCAGGAAGGGTTTTGTTCATTTAGTCCATCCACGAACACTTGCTGGGCACTGATCACTAACCAGGCATTGTTCTAGGCACCAGGGGGTATAGGAGAGAACAGAGCAGACAGAAATTTCTGCCCTCAAGGAACTTCCTTAGTGGGGAAGAGGAGGCCATAAATAGATTAACAGATAGAGGAGAAAAATGGAAACAGCAGATGCAGCTGAGGAGATCTCATGGTCTAGGTGAGCAAGGAGGCCCTCCCTGAAGACATCTGAACCAAGCCAGGAGCAGGCTGAAGAAACCACGAGGACAAAGGCTCCAGGTGGCAAAAGCCTGGCACATCTGAAAGCCTGAAAGAAGGCCAGTGTGGCCAAGGAGATGATGCTGAGAAGTAGACAGCAGCCACCTCAAGGGACCATATTAAAGAATTTACTTTAGGTGAACCCATTTTATTCCAAGTGAAATGAGAAGCCATTTGTGGGTTCTAAATGGAAGAATGGCATGCTCTGGTTTATACTGTATAAGATAATTCTTGCCGCTGTGAGCGGGGGCAAGGGTAGACCACGAGGAGGCCGCAGCAGGGGTTGGGGGCCAGAGGGGAAGGAGGCTTGGACTAGGGCGGAGGCAGAAATGCAGAAGGGAGGTGGACTGACTCATTGCGTTTATGGGGTAAAGTCATCAGGACTTGCTTCAGAACTGGATTCAAACAGGAGAAAATTCAGTTTGTCTTCGTTTCTCTTAATGTTAACAGCTTAACTGAGATATAATTCTTGAGACCATATAATTCACCCATTTAAACTGTACAATTCAATGGCTTTCAGTATATTCACAGAGTTGTGTCACTATCACTAGAGTCAACTGAAGAATATTCTCATGACTCAGAGAGAAACCTTGCACCCCTCAGTCACTACCCCCATTGTACTTTGTACCATATTTTATTTATCCAGTCTTCGGTTGATGGACATTTCATTTATTTCCGGCTTTTTGGCTATTATGAATAATGTTGCTCTGAATACTGTGTACAAGTTAATTTCTCTTGGGTTTATACCTAGGCATGGAATTTCTGGCTCATATGATAACTCTCTGTTAATTACTTGAGGAATCACCAGACTGTTTTCCAAAGCAGCTGCAACATTCTACAGCAGTGTAGGAGGGCATGATTCAATTTTAGTATCACTCTGGCTGCTGTGTGGAGAAAGGATTGGAGCAAGGCCGGGGGGAAGTGCAGAGATCAGAATGGTTACGCAAAAGTAGAGGCATCTTAGTAGGGTTCAAAGACACCCAATTTAAGGTGTACTTCATCCTGTTTGATGGCAAAAAGATTTCTGTGAGATAGCTGTCTGTACACCCTATGCGTCACTTTGTTAAACTAAAAGATTCCAACAGAGAGGGCCTGTTAAAACAGATCTGCAGCTTTCAAATCTAGAATCCTAAAGCAAACTGGTATGGAACTGTTTAAACATCTGTCCCTACGCAGCCTCCTGCAGGCAGGAGGGTATTTTCAGAGAAACTAAGGGAGTCAGTGGGTGCAATGAAACTTCCACAACTTCAAGCCATAAGAACACAGGGCTCAAGTGGCAGCCTGCTGCTGGGGACTCGTGTGGCAGTAAGCGTCACTCCTACTGCCCGGGACACTGCCCTGGCCTCCCAGTCCAGAGAAGGCCTGGCTTTGTTCCTAGTTGCCGTTTTTGACAACTGGGCAGTGGTCCTGCCCCTCTGCAATTCTTCTAGCTCAGCAAGAGAAGGGAAAGCAACATCTATCAGGCTTACAATAGTCCCTCCGCCGGGTGAGATGCTCCACTTACATTCCTTAAGTTAGTGAACCCTCACAACAAATCACCAAGGAAGAAAGGACTATTTTTCTCAATTACAGATAAAGCAGGTTGGCCCCTTTGGATTGGAAAGTCAGAAAAGTCTCTCTGAAGAGGTAGCATTTTAGCTGATATCAGCCATCCAGGGATCACGAGTAAGAGCGTTCCAAGAGTAACCCCCAAATTGTTAGGTCTCCAGGTGACCTCATTTTTATTCACATTTAATTTTCTTTTATATTTATTAATATAAATAAGAGTAAGAAGCACCCCTCTAGAGATAAATCAAGTTTAAATTCATTTAAAAGATAACCTGGAGTAGAAATTATAATTCTTTTCCTTAATATTTCTGATTTTATACTCAGGGTCTATTCTCCATACCAGCAGTCCCCCTACCCCATCCCTAAACAATCCACTCTCTCCCCTCAACATCCAATATGACTGTCCCCGCTAATGTGTCTCCATAGACCTCAGTAAGGTTCTGGAACGTGGGGAGACACAGTTCGCTTGGTCTGGTTGTGCTACTGTGCTGGGAGTGGTGACTCTGAACTCCAGAACCTCCCACGGAAGGAAGGAAGGAAGGATCTACAAATAAGTGCTACAGTGCAACTCAGAGGTCCCCTGCTCTCAGGTGAGGATGCTCTCCCAGTGACAGAATTCGTTTTTACTATAACACTTTACCAAATTCCTCAAAACGGAATTCATCCTAAGATCTGTGTGGTGGGTCTTTAGGAAAGCCCAATAAACAAAATCCTTCTTCTCCAACGAACTAATTGAAATACAAGACCAAGGCGTGAGGCTGTTTTGAGACCAAAATAACACATTACCGATATAATATTAAAGAATGTGACATACCCACGGGCAGGCTGCATTCCTGATATTTACCCACCTAGTCACAATACTGGGCCAGGGCATTTCTTCCTCCCAGAACCGCACCTACCCCTGTAAAATCGACGGCACGGCTGACAGAGAAGAATGTGTGCTTCTATGGGCAGATCACTCCATAAGAAACAAGGGAGAAAGAGGAAAGAGCTCTGCAGACCCAGCTCCGGCCCTCAGCCTCACTGCTTAGATCTACATTTCCCCTCACCTGGGAAAGAGCACTAAAGATGATTGAGAGAGGTTACGGAAACACAAGGATGACCAGGGAAGAAGCATCACCCTCACACACACACCTAACACTGGGTTCTGGATGCCCTGGTTCTGTCACTACATCCTAATGTGACGTCAGGCAAGAATACTGGCCCTTTCTTGGGTCTCAGATATTAATTCTCTCAATTAGAGATGGTGCTCGTCTCCTTGCCATGCAGAACTGCTGTGCACACAGAGTATGAGTAAGTATGTCAAAGGCTGTGCAAAGGACACAAATACTAGGGAATCATAAGGCATTACTAATGTGCAGAAGTTGCAGGCACTTGATTCCACCGTAGCCCTTATAGGGTCTTCCGAGATCCTGGCAGACGTCATTTAGGAAGGGTGACGGAGAGGGTCTGTCGGGGTTATCTTACTTCTTATACTTTCAGCTTGGCAGCTTCTGGCACTAAGAGGACTCTCATTGCCTCCTGGGTACTTTTCCTCAAACTGCTCCAGATGAGAGGTTGTCCCACGGGTATATGGAGTCATGCTTGTGGGCTGGGCTCCCAAGAGTCAGCCTTCAGTTCAAGGGAGGCTTTATGGAGAGGGAACACGTGCTTTCCCCCTCATTTTCATGTTCTAATATAAAAGGGTCTTGGCTAAACTTGTATTTGGGGAGCAAGACACGCCACCCCACCTTGAAAATGGGAATTGGGGAATCTCTGGGTATGAGGGATGCTAACGCTTCTGGATATGAGGATGTGGAGAGACCTACAAAAGGAAAAATCAGCTGGAGATTTCTGGGCAGGTGCAAAAGCAGGGACTGGCTGAACGGGCCCAGGGACAGGGCTGGGCAAACATGCCTGATGCTTTCAAGACCAAAGCATCTCACAGACTTTAAGGGGAAATGGATTTGGAACCTCCTGTTCTCCCAATTAACTCCTCTGTGCCCACTCTACTGTTTAAACCTTTAGTTGTTCTAAACTGGTGGTTCTCAACAATGTGTGAACATTAGAGATCTTAAGGGGCTTCAGAAAATAGCAGTGCCTGTCACCTCTCTCTCCTCTCCTTCTGAGATGGAGCCCGGGCATTGTATTCCTTTTGTTTGTTTCTAACTTTTATTTAGAAATAATTTCAAACTTAGGAAAAAAACTGCCAGAAAAAGAATAGTACAAAGAACATCACATACCATTTACCTATTCTTAACATTCTGTCCCATTTGTTTTATCATTTGCTCTCTATTTTTATTTCCTCTATTTTATTTATAAAATAAAATTCTTTGAGAGTAAGACATCACACTCACCTCCTTAAAAATAAGTTCAAGGTGCATTTTCTTAGAATAGGATATTTTTCTTGCACAGCCATGGTATACTTGTCAACGCCAGGAGCTTTAACATTGATACGAATACTTTAATTTTCTCTATCATCATATTCAATTTGTCAACTGACCCAATCATCTCCTTGTAGCATTTTTACCTCCAGGATACAACCCAGTCTAGGATCAGACATTGCATTTAGTTATCGTCTCACTGGTGTGTTTTTAAAATCTCTCCAGGTGATTTTAATGTGCATCCTGGACTTTGGACCACCGTGTAAATGAATATTTATTTGCTACACTAACACATAATGAGGGCGCCCCTGGTGGCGCAGTGGTTGAGAATCTGCCTGCCAATGCAGGGGACATGGGCTCGAGCCCTGGTCTGGGAAGATCCCACATGGCGCAGAGCAACTAAACCTGTGCGCCACAGCTACTGAGCCTGCGCTCTAGAGGTCACGAGCCACAACTACTGAGCCCACGTGCCTAGAGCCCATGCTCTGCAACAAGAAAAGCCACAGCAATGAGAAGCCCGTGCACCACAACGAAGAGTAGTCCCCACTCACCGCAACTAGAGAAAGCCTGTGTGCAGCAACGAAGACCCAATGCAGCCAAAAATAAATATAAAAAACAACCCCCCCCAAAACCCCACATAATGAGTGTTTACCAGGTGCAAAGGATTGTGAATAAATTAAGGAGCTTATTATCTTAAGGGACATACTATATACAAATCAACTATAATATCAGATGGATAAGCATGATGAAAGAAATATTAACCAAATCCGTAGGCAGAAACTTTAAATTTAACAAGCTTACTGAGGGTCTACTATGTGGCAGACATTGTACAAACTTCTGGAAAAACAGATTAATAAGAAAGAAATAACGAGTATACAATTAGTGATTAATGAATACATGATTAATTACAAAAGTGAGATTTTTTTCAAAGATTTTTCTTGGGGGAAGTGAGACTTAAAAGATAAGTAGAATTCAACGTATAGAGATGAAGTCATTTCAGGAGAGGAAATATCAGAGGGAAGTGAGTGCACAGAGGAGGAAAGGGAGACGTGCACTTCACTGTATTTGAGAACTGGGTGCCTGGGGTGGTACTTGATCCTCCTGGAAAAGTAGGCTGGAAAATGTAAGATGGTACAGTCACTTCGGAAAGTCATCTGGCAGTTTCTTAGAAAGTCAAACATAAATTTACTATACAACCCAACAATCCCATTCCCAAGAGTAATTTTGTTACCCAAGAGTAACAAAAATGTGTGCGCAGGAATGTAATGTCTGTAGCAGCGTGATTCATAATAGCCCCAGGGTGGAAACAATCCAAGTGCCTATTAACTGGGGAATGTGATCATCAGAAAATGGTGTATCCATACAATGGGATACTACTGAGTAACAAAAGGGAATGAATGAATGACATATGCTACAACAATTGATGAACCTCAAAAACATGATGCTGAGATTTAGCAACTAAGTGAAAAAAGCCAGATGGAAATACATGTTGTATCGTTTCACTGATATAAATGGAAAGGATAAATTTATGAAGACAGAAAGTAGATCAGTGGTTGCCTGGCATTGGGGTAGGAACAGGGACTGACTACAAATGGATACAAAGGATGGTGATAGAAATGTCCTAAAACTGGATTATGGTTATGGAGCAGCAACTCTGTAAATTTACTAAAAGATGGTGAATTGTATGTTTAGATGAATTTTATGGTATGTAAATTATACTTCAATAAAGCTATAAAAATTAAGAAGTTATCAAAATCAGACAGAAAGGAAGCAAGAACAGCAATCTTAGAAATGAAAAATGTAATTCTAAAACTTAAAAGATGGGGCTTCCCTGGTGGCGCAGTGGTTAAGAATCTGCCTGCCAATGCAGGGGACAAATGTTCGATCCCTGGTCCAGGAAGATCCCACATGCCTCAGAGCAACTAAGCCCGTGCGCCACAACTACTGAGCCTGTGCTCTAGAGCCCACGAGCCACAACTACTGAGCCTGCATGCCACAACTACTGAAGCCCATTCCCCTAGAGCCCGTGCTCTGCAACAAGAGAAGCCACCACAATGAGAAGCTCGCACACCGCAACAGAGAGTAGCCCCAGTTCTCCAGAACTAGAGAAAGCCCGCGTGCAGCAACGAAGACCCAACACAGACAGAAATAAATAAATAAATAAATGTTAAAAATAAATAAAACTTAAAAGATGGGAAAAACTCTGGATTGGACATATTATTTAGAGGATTGGGAAATAGGAAGACAGGATTAAGGAATTCACCAGGATACAATAGAGACAAAAAGATCTTTAATAACATTTTAGGATATGGATGGAGAGGCGACCTTAACTCACCTAATGGCAGTTGCAGAAAACTGAATGGAGGCAATGACAGAGAAACAATATCTGAACACAAAATCATTGATAATTTTCCAGAATTAAAGAGAGCACCCGAGTCTTCAATAGAAAGTACATTCACTACCAACTAGAGAGTTCTAATGAAACTGCTAAACGTCAAAATACACATACACAAATGCTACCAATAGAAAAGGCAGATTATCTACAAAGGAATGAAAATTTGATTGGCAGTAGGATTTTTACCAGCAGCAATTAGTATCTGAAGACAATAGAACACTATCAACACTGTGCTATGAGAAAACAGCTGTTCACTAGAAATTTTTTTTAATTTATTTATTTTATTTATTTATTTTGGGGTGTGTTGGGCCTTCGTTGCTGTGCGTGGGCTTTCTCTAGTTGCAGCAAGCGGGGGCTACTCTTCATTGGGGTGCATGTGCTTCTCATTGTGGTGGCTTCTCTTGCAGAGCACGGGCTCTAGGTGTGCGGGCTTCAGTAGTTGTGGCATGCGCAGTCTCTAGAGCACAGGCTCAGTAGTTGAGGCGCACGGGTTTAGTTGCTCCACAGCATGTGGGGGGATCTTCCCGGACCAGGGATTGACCCCATGTCCCCTGCATTGGCAGGCGGATTCTTAACCACCGCACCACCAGGGAAGTCCCATCACTAGAATTTTATACCCAAGTAAACAACCATCCAACAGTGAGGGCAAAATACAGACATTTTCAAATATACAAAGAATTTCTTACCCCACCAAGACCCCTACGGAAAGAACTATTAAATGATGAACTTCAGCTAGAAGAAAAGTGAACCGAAAGAGAAGGCTGTGGATTCAAGAAAAAAATAGGGAGTAGAAGAATTGGTGAAATGTCAGTAAATTTAATGAACTCAAGTATAAAAACGATTGTAAATTTTAAAAGGTAAAAAACTTTAGACAACAATGACAAGATGGGAAAGGGGAGGGCTGTTAAATGGGTAAAGTATGCAAAGCTCTTTTGTAGGGAGAAAGAATTATGTGATAACTTTGTTAGAAAAACTATAGTTAATTACGTATGTGGAGGGGCTTCCCTGGTGACGTAGTGGTTGAGAGTCCGCCTGCTGATGCAGGGGACACAGATTCGTGCCCCAGTCCGGGAAGATCCCACATGCTGCGGAGCGGCTGGGCCCGTGAGCCATGGCCACCGAGCCTGCGCGTCCGGAGCCTGTGCTGCGCAACAGGAGAGGCCACAACAGTGAGAGGCCCGCATACCGCAAAAAAAAAAAAAAAAAGAAAAAAAAGTATGTGGAAAAATAAAAGACAAGGCTGAGAAGAATAGGAATAATGCCAGAAGCGCTCAAACCAGCAGTGGAAAATGAGGGAATATAGATCATTTAACTAATCCAGGATGGTAAATGAAAAACACAAAATATGATGGAAGAATAAGTCCCAATACGTTAGTTATCACAGTAAACGCACATGGATTAAATTCACCTATCAGAGATACAACTAAAATAAAACTTACAGAAAGATTAAATATAAAGAGATGGAAAATATCACATATAAAAGGTAGCCAAAAGAAAGGTGGCATATCAATATCAATATTAAAAATGCCTAATTTAAACAATTAGCATGAAAAATGGTAAAGAGGGGCCCTACATAATAAGAATCAACTGTGATTTCTAATGCAGAATATACTTTGAGAAACACTGCCTACTATGCACTAGGGATCATGGCTGCTTTCTTCACTGCCGTATCCTTCAGTGCTTGGCACATAATAATTGTGCCAAAATATCAATATTAATGGGCAGAATGACTACCATTACCACATTATATTGAAATGATCTGTTTATGCATTTGTCTCATCACAAGGGCAGGGTTCCTATCTTACTCAGTTTTATGCCATCAATATTGAGCACAGCACCTGGCACACAGTAGGCACTTCATAAATTCAAACTGAGTTCAGGGTTCATCTCTTCCATAAAGTCTCTCCTAAATGTTCTTACCCATAATGACTTATCCTTTGTTTCTACTTCTATAGCACTCACAACTTGAAACATCCAATTTAGCAACTGATTACAGAGCAGTGTCTTTTAGGTTTCTCTCCAACCTTATTTCTCCAAAAATATTTTAGGTTCTTTGAAGATGAAGATGCCTTATACTGTGCCCAGCGCCTCAAATCAATACCTTTTTGGGTCGATGTCACTATTTGAATGACTCCAGATTAGATCAGTGGTGCCAAGCAGCACATGCCAAGGCCTCCAAGGAGTATCTCCATTCCCCCGTTTCCATCCTTGACTAAAGAGATCACTGTTTGGGCTTCCCTGGTGGCACAGTGGTTGAGAGTCCGCTTGCCGATGCCGGGGACGCGGGTTCGTGCCCCGGTCCGGGAAGATCCCACATGCTGCAGAGCGGCTGGGCCCGTGAGCCATGGCCGCAGAGCCTGCGCGTCCGGGGCCTGTGCTCCACAACGGGAGAGGCCACAGCAGTGAGAGGCCCGCGTACCGCAAAAAAAAAAAAAAAAGAGAGAGAGAGATCACTGTTTGGATACAGGCTCATTTGCAAAAAATGTGGAGAAGTTAATGGGAGGGATAGGAGAAGGCAGCTGGTGTCCAATTCCAGGTCTCTGTGCTCTCTTCCTTCTGGCAAAATAGTCAGGGAGGAAAATGCCTGTGATCCCACAAAAAAGTGGGTGTGGGAAGTGGGAGGAAGATAGTTGGGGAAGAGAGTATGTCCCATACTCAGAACCTGGACCGGACGTTCCACTAGCAGGCATGTTATCAGGAGTAATTATTATGAGATCGAAAGGAAACCCCAAGGCAACTAGCTAAATTCAAGCACTCGGGACCTTGTATAAAAGACAGAGAGGGATGTTGTTTTCCGTCTACACAACAGGCACAGGAGGGGAACCTACCACAAGGAGCTCCTAATTGGGAAGCTGCAGGGGGCTAACAAAGGACAGGGTGTCCATCTTCTTGCTGGTCTTCATAAGGAAGACATCACAGTTCCTGGAGGTTCAATCAGGGCTCTGGGATGAGGTAGGGAGATGGAGGGGCTGACCTCCCGAGGTCCTTTGTAATCCAGTAATTAAATGGTGAATCGTTCACTTCCCCATTTATGCTCTGTACCCAGTTTGATAGTAAGTCCCCTGGGCTGCCTTCCAGGTTTACTACGGTGACACGCAAGCTGCTGGCGCTCAACAAATGAATCAAATGTTTAAATAGCCCACATGACCTCCTCCCCGCCTGTAAAGTACGGCGATGAATGAAATCACAACATTCCAGGCACTATCACTTGAGCAGAGCCCGCAAGGAAACACACACACACACACACACACACACACACACACACACACACACCCCACAGCACTGATTCAACTCGATTCACATTCCCACCCTGGGAGCACAGGCCACCTGCTCAGCGTGGAGGTTGTAGGAGTTTCCTTGGCAAGGATCCTTTCTCTCAGCTGCTTTAGGATGGTGTCTCCAGAAGGTCACCAAGATTTAGGACCGCTTCCCTTCCGGGTTGGCCTCCGAGGCAAAGTTTCAGCTCGGATTCTGCCTGGGCCTCCCTCGGGCGCGTCCGCACTCCCTCCCCGGCCCGGGGCGCCCCGGACGCGCAGCTGGCCGGCCTGCAGCGCCTCACGTTACCTTGGTGAGCTGGGCGATCTTCTTGCACATTTTCACGTGCATCTCGGGATCACAGTCCATTCTCCAGTCGGCGCCACCTCCGGCATCGGCTTTGGAGCCCGGGCAAGTCCCGGGAGCGTGAATTTTGCTGTTGAGGGCAGAAGCCATCGCTGAAACGCGTCAGGCACTCAAAGCCTCTCGATGGCTCGGCTTCTCGATGCCCACGGTGTGTAGGTGCTTGCGCGCGCGGGCGTGTGAGTGTGTGGGCTTTCTCGGGAGAGGTGGCACTGCAGTCCCGCCGCCCGCGCCACCGCGTGGCTCCCGCGCGCCCACCCTTCCTCCTCCGGCCCTCGCTCGCTTGCTGGCTCTGCGGGCACCCGCACCCTGCGGCGAAGCGCCGAGAAACCGCACGTGCCGCTCGTGACCCGCGCGCAGCTCCCGGGCCCGTGCGGGTTTCGCCTGCAATCAGCTTCAGCGACGAGAAGCCAGTGGCCTTGGAGAGGTTTGCGCCGGCCAGGCGCGGCGCTCTGGGACACGTGGGTGGCGCCGGGCTCCGGACTCAGTGGCGACGGACCCCGCCCGTGGTGGGCATCCCAGGCCAAGGAGAAAGAAGAGCCGGCCTCAGCCTCGGGCAGCTGGGGCGTTTGGTGTGGGGAAGGGACCCTGGCGACGTGCTGCTGGCGAATGGATGGCGAGAGACCGGGCACCTTGACGGGTGCACTCAGCCAGCGACTCCGGAGCCTCGGAGCTGGGCGCTGAGGGCTGAGGGGGGGGGGGGGGGCGGGGTGCCGAGAGAGGGGCGGGGAGGGGAAAGCGAGTCGCGGGGACGCAAGGAGGTGCGGGGACCCGGGCATACGTTTTGGGCCCCTGCCTGGGCTGAGGGTGGGAGCCCCCCTTCCCCCATTTTAAGAAGGACCCCGGACGTTGCGGGAGAATTGCAGGAGATTACCAAAGGGAAGAAGCCAAAAGGCCTGCCGAGGAGCTGGTGACCGAAATCTGGGACGAGAAAGCGCAGAGTACGTAGTGAGGGAATGTGTAGTGTAAGAAAGCAGAGAAAAAAGTCAAAGACAGGGGTAGAAAGGATGGTGACAGGTGTGGGAAAGGAGGAAGCAAAGAGGAATGAAGGAGTAGGTGAGTAACAAATGGAGCTGAAAGTCTGAGCAAACCGATCCCAGGGAAAGTGAAGCGACTCAACCACACACCTGGCCACCGGCCACCCGGAGCCAGAATCCTGTCAAGTCTTTGGATTACGAGCTTGTGTGGTTTTCGTTTGTTTGGTGAGTGGAGGGGTTAGCGGGCCAAATTTCTTTGTGACTTGCTTTTTCTGGTTTCAAACAGTGGGCTTTGGGGAAAGTGACAACATCCTGATCAGAATTTCCTAAAGTGTGAAAACAGCATCAAAATAATAAGCAATTTGCATGGTTAATATATTTCATTTTACAAACTGCTTTATATCAGAAGTTTTAATAATCTTGAAAAAAAAACAAGCAAACCTCAAGGGGTCTCAGAAACCACGATCCCATCCCTCCACACTACCCATTTTTATAGATGAGGAAATACAGAAAACTTGTACCAAGCAAGGCAATTACAAGTAGCAGAGTTGTGTCTGAAACGGAGATATTCTTATTCTAAATTCCTTACTTTCACCCCAATACATTATACTTCATAGGCATAGCCAACCTGGGTTTTGGTTCCTAGTTTATCCTCTTAGGTTCCCTCTCCAGGACAACTACCCCCTCCCCCAATTCAATTAGAAAACAGAATGCCTGAATCAGAATCACTGCCAGGATGTTGATGTAGACTCTTGTTCCTATCTTAGATTCCATGAGTCAAAATCTCTGGAGGTGAGGATCCAGAATCCACATTTTAAACGAGCGTCCTACTTAATTCCAAATTTAGAGTATTTTCTGCAGGGTCTTAATATATAATACATTTTACAGGAATTCAACCACTTTGTAAACTAGAAGAAAATTAGCCTTTTTGATTCAGAACTTTATCAAAAGTTGTTCTCCTCTGTGGAAAATCACATCATCAGTGGCTTTGTGGCTCATATTTGGTTGCTGATACAACACACTTGTATTGTAACTGCCACGTTCATGGTGAGTCTGCCAATATGTGCAAGTGTCTGAGTACTACATTATGTCATAAAGTTAATCAAGCCAGAGCATTTCCATACTGAAATGATTTAATTATAATTGCTTTCCTTTTATTTCTCCTTTCTATTACTGTCAAGAAATTATACTGAGTTTTAAAATGTGTTCACTAATTTAAAAAATTATCTATGAATTTCAAGATAATACCATGAACATTATAGAAAAGGTGATATTGGGCGTGAACAGGATTGAGAACCACTGCTCTTGATGATCTTATACACACTAAAGTTTAGTGATACTGCTTTCTAACTCCAAGTTTTAGTTATTTAATTATGATCTTATTAAGTCTGGGGGCCAAAACATTTTCCAGTTGGATATATTATACTTGCAACTTTATAGTGGCAGACAGTGGGGAAAGCAGATTCCCTTATCAGGCTTTGCTGGACTGCAGTTACTATAATCAAGGTACCACAAGCTGGCCTGTCTTGCAAAGAGTCCTTTGCAGTTTGCTGGGGTTTTCTAACACCGTGACTAGTAGGTCTTTTCACACTATCAGGAGTGAAATAGAGGGCAGAAGAGGACTATGTGCTTTGTCTAATACAGGGCATTTATTAGCCCACTAATGTGGTCTTGGAATTATGCCATGCTCTTTGCACATGTTCTCACCCCCACTAAGGCACTTATTATTCTCATTCTACAGACTAGAAAATTGAAGCTAAGGGAGGCTAAACACCCAATTTTACACAGCTAGTAAATGGATCTGAGTCTATCCAACTTCAAAGGCTGTTCTTCCCAGAGCACAGTGCTGGCAATCCGAAACTTTTTAAAACTACAATCAATTTGTTTTTTCTTTAGATTATAAACATATAAGCTTCTTTTAGTTACCCCTCTCCTCAATCTCACCTGTAATAATACAAAAAATGGGTATAAGAAGAAAGCAAAAATCACCCCAAGTCCCACACTCAAAGAAAATTGCTGTTAATATTTTGAAGATTCTTCTAGACATCTCTCTGAAAACACCTAGAAAATGTTAAGTACATATATGTATTTTAAAATAAATGAGATACTGTAATAATGTTTTTGAACCCTATTCACTCAATCTTATTTTCCTTTTGCCAGTAACAATCTACATTCCCATTTTAAACAGCCAGTATTCCATTATATACAACATATTTACCCCACCCATTATTGAACAATTCTTTTTTTTTTATATTTTAAGCAAAATGCTTCATATATGTTTATAATGTTTGCTGTATTATGAGAATATTCAATTCTGTTCTAAAGGACAGGAAAACCAAAAAGGATATATGAAACTTATGTTGGATAGAATTCTTAAAATGTGTTAAGTACAGAGTATACTGTAAGACAGGATAAAGACAGAATGGAATATATGTAAAAAGGAGGGAACGAACAAGAGTGTTACTAATAGGTGAAAAAAGATGGAAAGACCAAAGATGTAAGGTAAAGATAATGCCACCTTCAGGCTGACAGCTGTATCATCCCTAAAATGCCATTTGTTGTTGACACTCATTCTGGCCCCGTGAATGTCCTGCCCCAGAAACACAGATAAAAAACATGGCTCTCAGCAGGCCGTTATCCAGGCATACGTGCCTTTGCACATTTCTAACAGAGCAAGCACGTATTGACTCTAGGCATCCTCCACCTGCTGAGCCCCTCTTTCAATTTCAACTGTGGTTCTCAAAACTGAACGTTCAGGGCTTCCCTGGTGGCGCAGTGGTTGAGAGTCCGCCTGCCGATGTAGGGGACACGGGTTCGTGCCCCGGTCCGGGAGGATCCCACATGCCGCGGAGCCATGGCCGCTGAGCCTGCGCGTCCGGAGCCTGTGCTCCGCAACGGGAGAGGCCACAACAGTGAGAGGCCCGCGTACCGCAAAAAAACAAAACAAAACAGAACAAAACCCTGCACGTTCAGAAGTCAAGGCTGCTGCAGCAGACAGGACAACAACACTGCATACCCCAGGATTCTGGTAATGTGGTCCTCCACCTCCCTGGCACCCTATCCTAAATGTCTTAACCTTCACTATACTTTCCAATTGACTTCTGTTTAAAAGTGATTCAGTAAACCATGGGATTTGAGCATCTTAATTTGGGCTGTAAGGATTTGCTGTCCATGACATCTGGGATAGTCTGTCTGGTAGTGTATTTGGAGATTACCATTGCATCAGGAAAACTTCCTATATGACATTATACACGGATCTTTGCACAGATGTGCAAGTATTTCCATAGGAGTAAATCCTAGAATAAACTGGTTTCAAAGAGTATGCAAATTTTAAATCTTTATATATTCTATACTGTTCTGGAATAGTTATTCCAAATTATACTCATTAATAGTGCTCAAAAATGTGTGTTTTCCCATGCTTGTGATCTTGAAATATCTTCCAATTTAAAAGGGGAAGAGCGTCTCCCCTACACCATTTGTTTGATTACTAGTAGGGCTGTTAAAACACCTTTCCACAAATTGATCAGTCATTGGAATTAAACTTTTTGTGCACTCTTTTTGTCTGGCTGTCTTCTATATGTTGAAGTAACTTTCTAGACCCAAGATAGGGCTGCTACTGTGTAGGGTGCCATGTCAGCAAACCAACACCTACATAATTTTTGTGTCCCTGTAATGCTCTGTGCGACCAGAAACACAGTATATCCAGTCAGCCAATCCCCAAACACCAAGCCAGCTCTGGGCTCTCTACTTAGTTTCTTCTTACTCTAAACAAGGTTGACTAGGTGACCCCAGCCAATCAGATATTTTCTATTTTTCTCTTCCTTGTTCTTTATTCTTTATCCTATAAAAGCTTCCTGCCTTCCACCCCATTTTATTCTACTTCATAAAGTGCTAAAGTTTGTATCACCAAAATTGTCTTTAATCATTTTTTAAAACTTATTACAAGATCTTTCTTTGCAGGGGCTTTGAGCACTTTACTTATCATACATATTGCAAACATTTCCCCCAGTTAGCAATTTACGTTTCTTATGCTCTATGAATATCTTGAATTTTTACATAGGTAAATCTGTTTATCTTTTCTCATATTTTGGAATAAAATGTTTGGTGGCAAAATTTTAGCCAGATTATATTAAATATTGATATGATCACCATGAGTGCCACAAATTGTTTTGGAAGCAGCTAGTGGGCAATGAGTCTAGTAATGCGAGCATTGGTAGTCATTTTTCTCATCTTCATACCTGAGAATCCTGCTTGTGGTAACAGAGGTGTGAAGCACAGGGATAAAAGAAGAGTTGAGTACATGGGCTAAGAGCAGTTAATCACACAAGTAGTCTTTCCAATACCTGAAACATTTAACAGCCAGTTTGCAAAGTACATTTGACTTCACTTTAAACAGGCAGAAAGGGAATCTGGCCACTCAATACTGCTGCCTTTCTGGTCTTTTTCTAGAGTTCAAAGGTAAATAAACAATAGAACTCTCCAAAACTCGAAAAAGGAATGGAACTGATGCTTTTAAATTCTCTTTATTACACAGCAGTAGAGTGCTCTCTACTTAATGGAAACGAAAAAGTTTTTTAACTGAATTAAGTAGTGGTAATAGAATGACCTATGGTTCAATTTTTCAACCTAGCCAAGTCGTTTTTCAATTTCCCTTTCCAGAATTGACCACTGTTTTTGTTTGTTTTGTTTTGTTTTTGTTTTTTAAGGTCATCTGGTGTCTCTGCAATACAAATCCAAGTATCACCTAGAATATGTACATGGATTTAGAATTTCTCAAATTTTGGTAAACATAAAAATTATCATGAGCTTGATAAAAATGAATAATTCTGACTCCTTCATCAGAAATTTTGATTCAGGTCTGAGTAAGGCATTTTAAACAATCACTTCAGTGATGCTGTTGTGGATGGTACCAGACCCCAGTTTGAGAATTGCTTTAATGTCTCAAATAAGCCTGAACAGTTCCCTCTATGTCGTCCTGCTTTATTACGTCCTCCTCATCCTTTCTCCTATTCACATCCTATCAGCCTTCATGTCTCAGCTCAGGTAGCACTCTGAGGGAGCCCTGACCTGACTACTCCAGTCAGAGGTGCTCTCCCTGAGCTCTCATGGCACTTAGTATACAGCAGACGTCTCTAAACTTTGATTCAGCAACTGATCAGAAGAAACTTTTTGAGCATGCATTCCAATAATGTACTTCTTGACCTATGATTGTACTGTACTAATATTTTATATACACTGTAAAATATACCCAAAAGAGAAAGTTAACAGATGAATTAAAGAAAATATGACAAATTATTGTTAATTTGACAAAAATTTTGGTATATATTATTAATATATTGTGATATAGTATTTTAGATGAAGCAATTTAATTGAATATGCTTCAACATTTTAAAAAATCTTGATTTATCATTTTAGGATATTGTGATTCAGAGGTCTAATTCTAAGTTCAGTTTATTTCAACATTGATTTTAATAGCTGCTATAACTGAAAACATATGAAACTTCACAGGTTCAAGGGATGGATATCATTAAAGTTACTTACTAAATTATGGTTATCAATTTTGCAATCCCATACACCAATTTTCATAAAGGATTTTGCTCAAATTTTGTTGAAATTCAGTAAAGTTATATCTTCCTTGATACCAATCAATTCTCACAAGCTAATCATAAAATGTTGCATTTCTATATGTATTTTTAAATAGGTAATTATTCATATGGTACAATATTCAAGAGTGAAAAAATGAAATGACTTCATTCCACCTCTGTTTCTAGTCACTGGTTCCACTCCTGCAGAAGCAACAAATTCTATTCCTACATGAGCATAAAAAGCATGTGTATATTTAATTTTCTGACACATTTTACACTTACTACCATACTGAATGAGGAAGGATGTGGTTTTCCTACACCATATCCCTTCCACATTCCTCAGTCTTATTTTATCAGAATTCCAATAGTAATCACTTAATATGATAACAATGTAAATATGGTTCATGGGCCAAAGTGTGCTCAAAATTACTCCTACTTTCTTACACAATCCTTCTTTGTCTTCTTTTTTAATTCGCTAACTGCTAGGGATAGATTTAAGTGTGTGTTGGTTTCAGTATTCAGCAAAAACCTGCTCTTAGGCTTTGGCCTTGCCCTTTGGGAGGCTGAAGAGCTGACTACCTCTTTCACTATCATTTCTGGCAACTCTGAAATTGTACCAGATCAATGATAATGGTTCTTTTTTCCAGATGAACATCACACCTATTCAGATTAACAACATCTGTATTATTAACAAGGCAAGTATATTAGTTACGGTAATGTTAATTGCTAAAATAAACAAACCCTACATTTCAGTAGCTTAACACAGTAGAGTTTATTTTTTTGCTCACATGAAAGTCTGAGTTACTTGTCTTTGGACCCCCTTCCTATCTAAAGTGAATCAGCAGTTGGCTATTTCTATCTGTGCTCCAAGATCCTCCAGGACCACATAGTCATCTGCATCCAGCCAGTAAAAGGCAAAAAGAATATAGAGAAGGTATATCCACTTCTAAAATACCTTGGGGCCTGGACTTGACATACCAACTCTGTAGTCATTGGCAAAAACTGATTATAGGCGAGAACTGACTGAGATATAAGGGGGTCTGGAAATATAATTCCTGGCTGGGTAGCAATTTCTCATAAGAACTCTACACTCTGAAAAGGGGAGCACACAATATGATGGACACAGAATTATCTATTACAAATAATTCAGACTTACTGTTAATATCTGAATATATATTTTCTAGTACAGGTAAACATTTGGGATATAAATTGAAGTGAAAAATCACACTGAAATGTAAGCTCCATGAAGGCAGAAATTTTTGTCTTTTTTGTTGACTGCTAAAGCCCTAGGGCTTAGAATAGTACTTGGCACTCTGTAGGTGCTCAGTAAATATTTGCTGAATGACCAACTGAATGAATGTATTTTATGCACTGAAATTCTATTAATCAGGTCAAATATTATGTGTATGTATTGCAAAAGTAAAGTGCTGCAAATAATTGATTTGAAAACTGTTAATTTTATGTACAGAAACAGATATTGAGAACATTCTGGTAGCTGAATAACGGAAACAGATGAACACGAACATTAGACTAGATAACGTCTAGAAGAATACCTTAAATGTATAAAAACATTTAAATAACAGTGCAAGGCAGAATAATAGATTCAATTGTTTATAATTCCAATAGCTGTAGAATTGGTATACGAAAATTCAAAATTTTAAACAAAGAACTAGTATTAGATTTTAGTTAATTTATACCATTTAGATAATTAATTTTCAAGAAAAAGTCCAATTTGGGAATTCTTCAGTCTTTTGAGGATAACTGAAAAATGGAATGTCAACTCTCCTACCTCAGATTTCATGAAGAGGACAAACTCCAAAGATATATAAACCACATCTATGATAAATGACCTTTAACCTGGATAAAATAAATGTAAAGGTTACCGAAAAATAAAAAGAAGATAGTAATAGAGAAAAATGAGATACCTAAAGTATTGTTTTCAGTCATTAAATTTCAAAATGTCAGTTGTAATAAGAATATTTTAATAAAGACAATTCCTCTTCTACCTCATATCATATACAAAATTAACTTGAGATGGATCACAGACTTAAATGTGAAAGCTAAAACTATAAGGCTTCAAAAAAAACACAACATAGAAGAATATCTTCATAACATTCAGGTTGGCAAAGATTTGTTAGAGCACTAACAATAATAGAAAAATAACCTGATAAACTGGATTTTATAAAAATTTAAAACTTCCACTCATAACATACCATTAAGAAAGTAAAAATAAAAGGCATAGACTGGTAGAAGATACTTGTAACACACATACATATATCTGACAAACAACCTTGTATACCAAATACGTAAAGAACACATCATTAAGAAAAAGATAGCATAATTTACAAGTGGGCAAAAGACTTGAAAAAGTACTTTCAAAAGAGGTATCTGAAAGGACAATAAGCATATGAAAAGGTACTCAATATTGCAAATCATGGAAACGTAAATTAAAGCCACGATGAGATACTACTATACAATAACAGAATCGGTAAAATTAGGGACTGACAATAACAAGTGTTTGTAAGGATGTGAAGCAACTGGAATTTTCATACATTGTTAGTGAGAATGTAAAATGATACAAACACTTTGGAAAGTGTTTGGCAGTTTTACTCTATGACACAGCAGTCTGGCTCATTCCCTAAAGGAATGAGTGCCTACAGCCACAAAAAACACAGAAGAATGTTTAATTGCAGCTTTATTTGTAATAGCCGCAAACTGTAAAGAACTCAAATGCCATCTAACAGGTAAATGAATAAAAGAATTATGGCATATTCATACAATGGGATAGTCTACAGCAATTTAAAAAACTGAATCATGGATACGTGCAAACTCCTGGATGAATCGCAGATATTATGTTGATGAAAGAAGCCAAGTGTAAAACAATACATACTGGATGAGTTCATTCACATAAAGTTGAGAACAAGCAAAATTAATCAATCTTTAGAAGAGATGAGTGGTTATTTCTGGGGGAGGTATAAACAGGGAAAAGGGCACTAGGGAATCAGAAATTTTTTATACTTTAATCTGAGTGTATACATCTTAATGTGAGTATGCATTATGTGAAAAAATCAAGTACACTTAATGATTATTGCACTTTATGTATTTTAGTGTAGGTATGATTATCCCTTACTTAAAAAAAGAAAAAGAAAAAAAAAAAAAGGCACATGGACAAATTGTCCTGGCAAGGTTCACTCAATAGATTGGATGACAGAGAAAAAACCACATCACCACACATAATTATTTGTAGTTAGATCAAAATTTATTAAGTTATATAATATTAATATAAACAAAGTATAGGGAAAAAACCTCAATC
Source organism: Pseudorca crassidens (assembly GCF_039906515.1). NCBI lineage: Eukaryota > Metazoa > Chordata > Mammalia > Artiodactyla > Delphinidae > Pseudorca > Pseudorca crassidens. Next base: position 44,793,668 of record NC_090299.1, read on the forward strand.
ATAATACATAGAAAAAAAATCTAAAGCATTATATGGGAATAACTATATCCTGATAGCAAAAACAGTACAGAAGATGAAAATATGAAATTTCAGAATATTATTTGTAAAGAAGTAAATAACTCCTTATGCTTTTGAGTCTACAGAGGCTAAAATTTAAACAAAAAGCTGGTTGAAATGATTGCTATGTATTATGCATCATTTCTTTAAAAAAATTTGATATTTGCTTAAGCAAGGGGCATTTTACAAAACAAGTCACTGAACACAAGTTTTTCTGAAAAAGTCTTCCGCAGTGCACATCTTATTGAAGGTGAGCACCTATTGCAATTGTGGTGTATGATGCCTGAATGAGCAATCTAATTGCTGACAATACTAGTTTTCCTATATTTTTAATGTCAAACTTCTAAAATCTGACTAATGAAATTGTAATAGAATGATTACATTTTAAAAAATAAAATTTGCAGATATATTTTTGTGACACAGGGACACTCATCCAAAAATTTGTATTTGGTGTACTTCGAATTGCTTCATTTTATCATTATTCTAGTTACCCTTGTACTTATCTTTAAATTTTTTTCCCTTGTCCCAACATCTGTTGCATTTTTTACACGTTCCATGTACTCACACACTTTGTTCTAAGTTTCCTAGAGACCTGCTTCCTGAGATCCCCACTCTACTTACTTGACACAGCAGTCATCGTGGGACTTTCTTTCATGGCATTCCTTTGTGAGATCGTATATTTTCAGGATCTCATGTCTTCTTACTTAGATTACTCCTTTGTTTTGGTGAAGCACATCCTCCAGTAGCCTCCTAAAAAAGGGTACATGGTAGGATAAAATTTTGAGACTGTGCTAGCCTAACCTTTATTTTAGCCCCATACTTGATTGGACTGTCTATATTCTAGAGAGAATACTAGACTGGAAATCATTTTTCCTCTTAGATTTGAAGACCTTGCTTTCATAGTTTTCTGCCATCTTCTAGTGTTGCTACCAAGGAGTCAAAATGCCATTCTGAAAACATCCTTTTATGTAACCCTTATTTTCCCCTTGTGGAAACTTTTAGGATCTTTAACCCTGGCATCCTGAAATATCATCATATGCCTTTGTGTGTGTGCGTGTGCATATGTGTATGTGTGTGTGTGTGTGTTTTAATTCATTGTACCGTGCACTCAGTGGATCCTTTTAATTTAGGAGCCAGATGTCTTACATTTTTGGGAGATGTTCTTTAATTTTTTATCTTCACCTCCTTTCTCTGTTCTCTCATGTTGGAGATCGTATTAATCAGATGTTGCATCCCATTCTGATCTTCTTTCTTTGCTATTTTTCACCTCTGCTTTTTTGTTCTAATTTCTGAAATTTCTTCAGCTTATCTCCCAACACATCTATTTCGTATTTAACTTTGGCTCTCCTATTTTTCCAATATTCTTATTATTTACTAATTATTCATCTTTTATAGCACCCTATTCTTAATTTTCATGGGTGTAATATATTCTATGTTTCTGAAAATATCATAGCATCTTTGAGAGCTTTATGATTTCTGCCTCATTTTCAGTTTTTTTTGTTTTAGGTACTTTTAATTGTTTTGGTCTTCATCTTTCATTGTTGAACGTATCTTCAAATGTCTAGTGATCCTTGGCTATCAGCTTATTATGACTTCAAGGGACTGAAAGCCACGTATGAATGAGCAGGGCTGTGAACTCTGGGTTTCACTGTAACAAATAATCAAGTGGCAAACTGTTTTTTAAATTGTCCATCTTTTTAGATGGGCTGGTCAGGGCTGGGGATAAGCCCAGCTACCAGATTCTGTAGTGAGGTGGTGAAAGGGCACTGAAGGATTATAATGTTCAGAATACTGACCTTCTCTCAATCATCCTGTTTTCAGAATAGCAACTCACTACCACCACCATTCTCCCCCCCCCAGGCCCCAGTTCTGATCCATTTGGTTCAATTTCTCCAGAGAATAAGCCTCTAGCCTTCTGCTAGAAAAAGGGAAAGCTGCCTGGCTACAAAGGGAGAACAAAAATAAACTTTCAAATAATTCCCTTATTTTCAACTTTGCTCCTCAACTTCACCTCCCAGGGTACCTTGTGCCCCCAAATCCTTGACTCTTTGGGGGGTTCTGGAAGGAAAAGATAGGTGTTCCAAATTTGTGGACCTTTTCTGCAGTGAAGAGTGGCTGTGAGAACTGTGCTACCTATCAAGTATTAAAAAAAAAAAATAGAAAGTAGTGCTACCAAATGTAAAATAGTGGGAAGCAGCTGCATAGCACAGGGAGATCAGCTCAGTGCTTTGTGTTCATCTAGAGGGGTGGGATAGGGAGGGTGGGAGGGAGTCGCACGAGGGAGGGGATATGGGGATATATGTATACATATAGCTGATTCACTTTGTTATACAGCAGAAACTAACACAACATTGTAAAGCAATTATACTCCAATAAAGATGTTAGAAAAAAACAACAAAAAAGAACAAAAACAAAACAAAAAAAGATGTTAAAAAAAAAAAAGTAGTGCACTTAATCTTTCCCTTCATGGTAAAAGAGAAAGTAACTTTAAAATACACACAAACGAAAAACAACAAACCCCCAAACTACCTATTACTGAGACATCATTTTGAAAATTTGTACGTCTGGAAATGTTTTAATGGCTATGTGATAATTTTAGCCAAAGACAATGTGTCTCCTATAAAAGCGCTCATATCTCAATTGACCTTCCTCTTTTATCTCTTAACAACAGTTCTAATCTTGGGTCAACTATGTGTTAGCCTCTCTCTTCCTGCATCAAGTATTCGCAGATAAAAATACAACACATAATGGAAAGAACCAGAGTGTTCCCTGGGAACAACTACAAGACTACAATCCAAATTTAATCAGTGTTACTCACACATTCATAGGGTTGCCAGATAAAATATGGGATGCCAGATAAATCTGAATTTCAAATAATTAATTATTTTTCCTCGAATAAGTATGGCCCCTATTTCATTGTTTATCTGAAATTCAAATTTACTTGGGCATCCTGTATTTTTGCTAAGTCTGGCAATCCAACACATTTACTTAAACAGTGTATCATAAGTAGAAAGTGACCAACATAGAAAAACTGGGTTTAAAGAAGGAAACTGGGATCTGGACCAAAGCTATTCAAGCCACTGGGCAAGTCTACATTACTACCAGGCAGGTAGCCATGGGCAACCCCATATGCACCCACTTTGCAATGTACAATGCCTTGGCTGTGGCCAAAATTAATGCTTTCAATTACTATAGGAACTTGGATTCTCTAGGTAGTGTGGCCAGCCCCTTGTGTCACCAGAGCTGTGCCACTCTATCAAGCCATTTTGGTTGCTCAGGGTTCAATCATAAAGCCAATCTAGGGTCTTTTTTGATGGACGATGGCCATACTCTTGGACAGTTCCAATTATTTGTGCACCTCCCAAACAAAGTTGCCCCAACCAGACCTAGATAATATACACACAGCAAGATATCAGTTGATGTATTGGAGTGTCAGGTCTCATAAGCTGACACCATGGATTGAAGGGGAGCATTAAGCATGGGTTTAATAGTTAACCCAAATATAATAATTTCCCCCCAATAAAATATTACTAGCTCCTTCATTTATAAGCTGTAATATTTTAAGACTGTTTCATCTGGTTTCTGTTGATATCTAGTTTGATACCAAACCAGCTCAGTTTCTGTGTATACTAGGAACTCAGTTACAATCTTGTTAGGCTGGCTGGGATCCTGTCTCCTAGGTGAATACTGGTTATGTCCTACGCTAGGAAATACAGCATAACTTTCCAAATGATTTCACGAATTTTCATATCATGTTTCAGGGTCATCTATTTCTTCCCAGATAAACTACCCAAATTCCAGACTACTTACTGTTTTATGCTCCAACCCTAAGCTGTCACTAACATTTTTTTGAGCTTGAATTGTTTATTGTTCACTGTACAGTGTTATATACATTATCATGTCTTAAGTGGATTATTAATAGACTCAAATATTTAAATACTTTGTATTGAATTGGACAAGTCACTTAATTTTTCTCATCTTCAGATTCCTCACCTCTGGAAATTATCTTAAAGTATCTTTCATAGTGTCATTTCAACGGGTGCTATAAGATTAAAAAAGAAAATAGATGAACATTAGTTATGACTTTGGTAAATACTGCCCAGCTGTGGAAGGTCATTTCCAGGTTTATGAGCTGCTGTCAATGAGAAATAAGCAATGATCAACCACATGCAGCAGCTGCAGGGGATGAGGGGAGAGGTTCCTCACAAAGGTCTATGCTCAATTTGTAGGAAAAAAAAAAAGGCAAAAGCCACAGTATTCAGGTCTTAGAAGAAGGTAGAGGACTGGCTTTCACCAATGCCCCGCTTCTGCCTCAGTTTCAATGCTCGTTGCTTACAGACTTGTTCTCTGATTCAACCCAAGCCCTGAAAGTGGTCCTTGAGATGGGGTAAGATATTTTTGCATTTATACATAATATTAAGGTTTTTTTTTTAACCTGAGTGAAGATGTGAGTTGAAAGGATTTTTACACTGTGCCACAAAAGTTTATTTTTGAATATTTCTTTTTAGAAATTAACAAAATCCTCTTGGAATTAAATGGATTACATTTTATGTCACTTGTGGGCTGGAATAAAATTGATTTAAATTTCTATTTAAAACTAATGGGCTGCTCCAAAAATATTGAATTCTCTAACAATGGAGCCAAAAGTAGAAAATCATTTATTATGTAAGAGAATTTATGTTTTCAGTAAGAAAACAACCCAAGTGACTTCTAAAGTCCTAATTGCTTTAAGCAATTGAATAAAAGTTAATTCAGGATTGACATTTTAAATGAAACATGTATATTCCTAGTACATTTGATAACAGTTCTTCATTGGAGGCTACATTTTAAACTGACTCCACAGTTTAGAAGCAACTCTAGTACTGTCTGCCTGCTACATTGTTATTTTAAATCATTATTCTAAAATCAAGTATTCTTTTTCCATACCTTATTGAGAAGGGCTGGTCATAGCTCTTACAGCTAAGAGGAGCTGGGTAGATCAGATCACTGTGATACCTTTACCCTCTCCCTTTCCTTAGTCTCATATCCAAAAATTGTATAGTATATAATCCTACTGCTGCCACCAATAGAAAGAGATTAGAAGATTATATACAAGGATCACACTTAAACATGTAGCCATTAACTAAATTTTGTTCAAAACTGGCAAAGATACACCACAGAGATTTTCCTTTTGATGACGGCAAGTAGACACAGAAGAAATACCTGGTGGTTGGTGTCAGTTAGTGTAGCTCCTTCAATTTTCCTCAGTCCAATGGATACCACTCATTAGTAGAACTTATGTGCCAGCAGCTTGTATAAAGTTGTCTCATGAAGTCTGAGTAGTTATCCAGACTTTCTGGGCTTTTATACATACCCCAGCCATATGAGCATAACACTTCTGGTCCTGATCTTTGTGTGCCACTGCCTTGTGAATTTAGTATATACAATTTAAATCTGTGTATAAAATACCTATTTATTTTATGTATTCCCTTAGCTGACTACCTCTTGTGGGGTTTAATTGTTGGAGTGTGCTCTCCATCTGAATTCCCACTACACTTCGATGACTGTCTCATTTTCAAATATTTAATGGCCAGTGTAAGGAGTAAGCTTATATTCTGTGACCCTAGCTCACAGTAAATGAGCATCAGTGGCCAAAAGCCTTGGGGTAATTCACATTGGTTCAATATATTTTAAAACTGATTTCTTATGTATATCATCTGATTTAATTTTGCACTCCCAGTGAGTGTCTGGATTATAGTAGGCACTCCATAATGTTATTAAATGACTAAATTTCTATTTAAAACTAATGGGCTGCTCCAAAAGATATTGAATTCTCTAACAATGCAGCCAAAAGTAGAAAATCATTTATTATGTAAGAGAATTTATGTTTTCAGTAAGAAAACAACCCAAGTGACTTCTAAAGTCCTAATTGCTTTAAGAATCTACTCTAATATCAAAACACTGTTTTCACCATAGAGAAAATGTTTTAGATGGACAGTTGTGATTGGAGTCTCAGCAAAATAATTCCCTAAAGGTGACCTAACATCTGCCCTCCTCCTGCCATGTCTAGATTTCTTCTGTTAGAAAGCTGATGGGCTTAAAAAAACATGTTTATCGTCTTCTGGGCTCAAGGTATCTGAGCTGCTTCAACAAAAAGAGACTATCTGCACCAAGACAGAATAATACCTTTAAATACATTGATGTCTGTTGGTTTAGAAATTCTGTTTCCTTACTCTTTTGATACATATTTCTATAAATAGGGAATAAATTCATCCTTCTTTATCCTAATTATGGGGACTGCATTTAACCAAAGGCCCATGGAGGGAGAGTGTGAAAGTGGTAAATTCACCCCTAACCCCACACCATGGCGCACAAAAAGAAGTAAAGGCTTAAGGCTTATTTAGGTATCTATCAATCATTTTGTGCAACCTGGAATTACTTATATACAAACAAATGGGTTCAAATCTGGGTCTTGACTGCATATCTGACACTTTCCTCTTCAACTGTGTTTCTTTTCTAGAGCTGCCAAGTCACCTCCTATCAGATACACTGTATCTCTATGGACTCTATTCAGCACTTGGTGAATGTTGAATATGCCTTAAGCAAAGCAGAATCTATTTCATTTGTGAAGAATAAATGACCATACTCTGTTCAGCATGTACAAAGCTGTTGGTTTATTCAGCTGGGAAGCTGGGGAAAGGCTTCCTTTGGGAATGAACAGCAAAAATGTGTTCATGAACAAGGCACTTTTACACACACACACACACACACACACACACACACACACACACAGGAACATATGATGGTTACATAAACATCAACAGATTTTAATTTTTAGACCCCTCTACCTCTTCCCACCTTCCCCTAAAAAAAAAAAAAAAAGAAAAAAAAGAAACAAAGAAAGAAACAGGTTTTTGTAACATTTTAAAAACCAACTTCATAGAACATCTACATAGGAACAGTTACTGATACATTCAGTTACACTAACATTATATGGTTTCAGTTCAGTAACAAGTTTTCCATTAACAAGTATTTTTTTCTACCTACTATAATTCCCTCCTTTTTCCTTAAGAGGAGACAACTAAGGTTCAGCAGAAACTACTCATTAGGTTATAAACATTCTCCTCTCTCCTTAAAGTTGCTATACATTTATAGAATTTGTGATTCCATTAATGCTTCAATTTTTTGATGCCACACTGTATACAGCACTTAATTATGGAGAACAGGAAAAAGCAAAACTAAAATAAGGAGAGATATATATCTTTAACAATCTGTTTTCTGATTCCCTTTAGATGCCCAATCAACCAGGATCACACAAAGGTTTCACTCTTTATTGTAGGTGTGTGAAAAGACTTACTGGTCTCATGCATTTTATGTATGTTGATTTCTACGTTTTGACTCATCTAAATAAACACAGCAAGATTCATTTACAAGGGTACATATGCTTTCTATTCAGCCAGAATAAAAAATCTAAAGCTAGATGTAGGAAAACAATGATGCTAAAAAACTCTTCAACTTCAGACTGTATTAGGCTGAGAATTTCTGCAGTAAAGTTCCTGAAAAGTTTGCAATGGACATGGAAAGTGCATGAAGTACTGCTCCAGGGAACATCATACAGATGAAATACTTTAATCCACTAACATAAATGCTCTCTTAATTTTTTCCCATTGGTCTTTGGAATGGGTTTTATTTGCTCTTGACTAAGGTCTGGATGCCAAGATGCAGGAAATATAATTGCCTACGGAACAGGTGTCTGTTTAATCCCCAGGTATGATCTTATAAGCCACTTTAGCTAGAGACTGCCTGGTGGGAGCCTATAAAATGTTTATGCCGTAACTGCAGGTTCCATAATAGGTTTGGAGCAGTGTAGACTACTACTACACTACTGCACTCCCTCCCCCCAAAACAGGAACTCCTAAAGGGTGCCATATATAGGTCTACCAATATAAAAAGAGGGAGATAAATCCATATTCCCACCATTTTCTTTTATCTAGTTATTCAATTTAACTCAGCTACCTCCCTAGAAATGAGTATCAGAGAAAAGTATGCTCAGAAAGGTGTTACTGGGAGTAGCTAACTTACCACTTTCCACAATGGCTATTCTGAAAGTTGGGTAACAAATGGGGTAGTGGCCTCCTTTTCCTTCCCATTAATAATTAGGTATCTAGTTAAGTCCATTAGACAGGCAGAGTAAACTGCGGGGAGAACTAAGTGTGGAGAATAGTCAACTTATCTCTTGTAATAAGGTCCCTTTTGACTAATTCTCTACTGAAGTTCTCATTTTAACCACAGGGTCTTTCAAAGTGAATGCTCACAATGCACATCTTCTGTACTGGAGTTACAGGACTCTTGGGTATTATATTCAGTACTTGATCGTATTTTGGCATATCAGGACAGTTTGGTTGAGAAGATGTTTGTTAGTTCCTCAACTGTGGGCTGTGTAACTGTATTCCTTTCTCAACTGGCAACACGAGAGATATGAGAAGGAATGGTGGATCTTTATAGTGATGCAGTTAGGAGTTTGTTAACTGCCTTTTGGAAGTCAGTGTAGGAGTAAGTAGTGTTGATGGGTTCAGTGCGGGTTGTTTCCTTAACTGTTTTAGTTAACCAGCCACAGCAACAACCAGAAACACATGAATTAGGAATTTGTTTTAGGTACTCAGGTATGGGAGTGGCTCTACTCAATGTTCGGCTTAACTGTTTGGTGGCAAATTGCAGTGCCCCATTTAGAGTGGCATGATCTCTAGAAAGCCGGCTGGGACTCATAAGGGGCTTTTGAAAAGGTGGGACTCCACAAGAAGCTAGAGGAGGCCATTCAGGAATCGGTTCCAGTTTGGGTACACAATGGGAGCAATGGGAGAGTCTTAGTCCTATCTCTCGTAGTATATGGACTGGTGTGCTAGCATCCAAGAGTTTAGCATGATACAACCAGGAATTAGGATTTAAAGGTTTCCAAGTTGTAGAATATTTTAAAAGGCACTTAACCTGCCAGGCAAGACTCTCAAGAGGTGTTAGGTTGGGCACCACAGGGTCCTCTTCTTCAGAGGAATCCCACTCTTCCCCAGAACTCTCATTTAGGTAGTTAGCATTTTCTTCTTCCTCACTTTCTGATTCTGATAAGGGGTCAGGAGAGGGATTTCTAGGACCCATTAGAATAGAACAACAGTATAGAAAAAAAGGTAACAGAAAAAGGTAACAATCTAAGCCAGTAAAACACTAACACTGGCAAATAGAAGCAGAAGATGAGAAATCCTTTCAATAGGATTCATTTGTCTGTTTCTCAGTCTGTTACACACACACAGTATGCCTCTGGCTTGCACCACTGTGCAGTTCTTCAAGATTATGTTGTATATTCTTCACTTACAAAGAAGACAGCTCAGTTCTCAGGACCAGTTCAGTGTGTAAAATTTAGTCACTTACCAGTGGCACAGGTCAGAGTCTCTCCTTCAAATCCTGGCTACCCAAGAAGAGAAGGGGTCCTCATCTAGGCAAGCTGATTTTCTTAGCATGGTCTCAACTGGTTGTGAAATTATGAGGAGACACTTTGTGTACTCTTTTTTGCTGGCAGAGATATTATATCTATTTCATAATAAAAAGAAACTCAGTGGTCGCCTTCTTTGTCCGCTGGTGCAGCAACTTTTGCGCAGAGAGATGGTGGGACGAGGTGTCAAGGATCTGTCTGGTGTGCACGGATCTGATGTTTTCCATAGGTGGTGCAAATGTCCTTGGAAACTGGTGACTTAGTTGTTGGACTATCTGGAAAGGTAGCCTTAACCTGTGAATGAGAAGACTAGAGACATGATATTAAAGCCTGAAAGCACTGGGTAACATTATTATCCATCTAACTTCATAGACTATCCAAGCACATGGTGTTGAGCAAGAAGCCTTATCAGCTTTCCCATCTCTAGCACATAAGTTTAGGCAGAGTTTCCTACTGGGAATGGATCCTACCAAGACAAAATTGGGAAGAAGAGCCTGGGGCCACTTTAATCTTTTGTTGGTACATATCTGGGCTAGTTTTTTTATCATGCAGTTCTAGCCCAGGAAAGAGCAGATCCCTTATGCTCCAAACTCCAAATAGGGAGCTATAAAAGATATCTTTTTTATCTTTAGAGGTGCTTGTTGGGATTAGTTCTAGGGGACCTGTGCTGGTTGTAGAGCTGGTTGTAGAACTCTTGCTGGGACCCCAGAGGTTGTGGTCCTATGACCATACTCTACAGATAATGAGGGAAGATGGCAGGTATAAATCTTAATATAGCAGGAGTTAAAATGAATATAAACAGCTTAAACTGACAATTAAAAGGCAGACACTCAGACTGGATCAACCAAACAAAACAAGATTTAACAATATGCTGCTAACAAAAGATATTTTAAAGCAAAAAGAACCAAAAAAGGTCAAAGCTAAAAATATGAAAAAATATATATCAGGTAACTGTGGACCAGAATAAAGCTGGGACAGCAACCTTAATATCCAACAAAAAATATTTCAAGGCAAAAAAATATAAGGGACAAAGATTGATGATAATACTAGTAAAAGGAAAACAATGAAAGTGATACACTCATCATAAACATCTATGACCCTAAAGGCACATCCTCAAAATTTCTCTAGTAACAACTAATAGAACTGACAGGGGAATATAAGCAGGGATACAAGCATTCTGAAAAAGTTAAAATATTAATATACTTTAGGTATTATATTATTTAAGTATACAAAACTCTACACCAAACAGAACAGATATTAAGTACACACATACACACACACACACACACAAATAGTTCATGCATTAGGTTATAAAGTATAACTAGATTCCAAAGGGTCAATTTCATTTAGACTAAATTCTCTAACCATAATGCAATAAAAGTAGATATTAAAGGTTAGTTAAAAGTAATCCTGTTAGGAAACTAAATAGCTCATGAATCAATAAAATGGAAATCATAAAAGATATTAGATATAAAACTGAATAATAATATAACCTCACAAGCAAAAATTTGTGGGGTATGGCCAAACCAGTGCCTAGAAGAAATTTATAGCTTTAAATACACTGATGAGGAAACAAGGAAGTTTAAATACGCACAAGTTAAGCATTCAATTCAAGACAATGGAAAAGCGCAACAGCAAAATAAGCTGAAAGGAAATAATAAAGGCAAAAATTAAATAGTATATAAAAGAATAATAGAGTGATAAAACTGAAAGACGGTTTTCTGAAAATATGAATAAGAAAAACAAAACTGGTGAGAGTTATCAGGAAAGAGATTTTAAAATACCCCCCCAAAATTAAAAACATAATATATGCTAAAATGTGAAAACCTAGATAAAATGGCTAAATTCTAGAAGAATATAAAATACTAAAATTTGTAAAGGAAGAAATAGATAACTTGAATAAAACAGACCAGTGTTAAAGAAACTCAAAAGGTAACAACCTATTAAAAACACCAGGTGCAAATGGTTTTATAAGAGAGTTCCACTAAACTTCCAAGGAAATTAATACATATTTTATATAAATTGTTCCAGAAAAAAGAAAAATAGCATAAAACTCCTTTTATGAGGATAATAAAATATTAATTCCAAATCTAGAGATGAAGCAAATAAGAAAGGCTCATTTCACTTGCAAAAATTTCAAATATTACCTAACAAAATGTAATAGTGTATTAAAGAAAAAAAGAATGTCACAATCATATAGAGCTTATCATAGGAAAGCAAGAATATCTCAACTTCATAAAATTTATAAATATAAGTCACTACAGCAATAAAATAAATTAGATAATTTTATTAACTATGGATATTTAACCGTTCTTGGTTCTTGATCAACACCTATTTATGTTTTAAAAAACAAAATGCTCTTACCAAACTAGGAAGAGAAAGTTACTTTCTCAACAAGGTAAAAATTATCTATGAAAAACTTTCAGCAAATATTCTAAATGAGAAACTTCAGATATATTCCCTTTAAAAATGAAATTAGGGAATTCCCTGGTGGCGCAGTCGTTAGGAATCCGCCTCTCAATGCAAGGGACAAGGGTTCTATCTGTGGTCCAGGAAGATCCCACATGCCGCGGAGCAGCTTAGCCCGTGCGCCATGACAACTGAGCCTGAGCTCTAGAGCCCGCGCGCCTAGAGCCCGTGCTCCACAAGGAAGAATAGCCCCCGTTCGCCACAACTAGAGAAAGCCTGAGCGCAGCAACAAAGACCCAACGCAGCCAAAAATAAATAAATTAATTAAAAAAAAGAAATTAGATAAGGATGTAAGGACTGATATTGTGTAACAAAGTACCAGTGTAACAAAGTACCAAAGTCCTAATCAATGTTTTTTTTAAAAAAGGTGTGAGAACTGGAAAAAAGATATAAAACTACTAATTTACAGATGATATGGTCATCTAACATTAAAAAAAGCCTAACTTATAAACTATTAGAGCTAATAAAAGAGTTCAACAAAGTTCCTGGATCTGAGATTAACCTATGACTATTCATTAATTTATTTATATAGCTCTTAAAATTTTCCAGGTACTATTCTAGGAACTGCACAAATGTTAACTCATTTAAAATTCTCCTAACAATCCTATAAGATAGGTACTTTTATTGACCCCATTTTATACATGAGGCTTAAGCTACCTGTCCAGGGTCATATATCTACTAAGTGATAGAATCAGGATTTGACCCCAGGCACTCTTAACACCAGCAATACTAACCATGAAATGTATTACATACATCACTTGCACAATAGGGGCAAAATAAAAAACCTATAAAGGATTTAAGAACTAATCAATAATATGCGAGACCTCTATGAAGAAGACTGTAAAATTCTAATGAAGGACATAGATGATTTAAAATAGACAGACATTCCATGCTCTTGGATGGAACAATGAATATTATAAAGAACTTTTTTCCAAATTAATTTGTACAATTCCAATATGTTAAGAATAAAATTCCACATATAGCTAAACAAACTATTTAAGCAGAAGAGTAAAGTAAATATCATGGCCTACAAGATATTAACACATATTATTACACATGTTACAGAAGCCACAGAAATTAAAGTAGGGTGGTTAGTATAAGAACAAATAGTCCAATGGAACAAAGCTCAGAAATAGAGCCACATAAGACTTAAGAATGTAGTATACAGTAAAGTTGGCACATAAATCAAGGGGGAATGAATGCATTTAGTATATAGTAATATTGGTAAAAACTGGCTCATTACATGAAGAAAAATAAAACTGTATAACTATATAATGCCACATACAAAGGAGGACTCATGACAGGTTAAAGACCTAAAGGAGAATTGTAAAACTATATAGTTAATAGAATATAATGCAGAAGAATATCTTTGTGACTTAGGGCCAGAGAAGCACTTCTTAAAAAAACATAATGCACAAGACCAAAATACGATGAATTCAATTACATCAAAATTAGTATTTTTGGATTGAACTAAACACATCAAGAACAAAGTTAACTACAAATCAACAACAACCAAAAAGGTAGCAGTCTCAATAAAGAAATGGACAAAGGACAAAAATATCCAATTTACAGAAGAGAAAATCCACAGGCCATTAACTATATGATGAGTAAATAGATATCACATTATTCTATTATTTTGGTAAAAATCAGAAAGCTGGAAAAAGCCAAGTGTTCGTGAGGGGACTAAAGGAACTCCCTTAGAAACCAGCACTACTGGTGGGATTACAGACTGGGGTAACCTTTCTGAAGAGCAATCTGGCAGCACTACTTAGTCAAACTATTTGCACAACTCATGATGTAGGAATTCCACTCTTGGGTATATATAGCAGAGAAATTCTCCATAAGACCAACATGTACTCTGGGGAGTCATCTTTGATGGTAAAGAAATAGAAGCATTCCAGGCTTCCATCACTGGAGGAGTGGATAGGTTAACATGTGTTAAAAGCACATTAGAAGTATACATAGCAACATGGATGGACTAAAGGCATAGGTCTGAACGAAAAAAGCAAAACCAAAATATCAAGATCCCACTCATGCCATCATGTAGGAATGATTTCCGAAATGAAAGTTAGCAAACATCTCTAGTTTCAAATACACACTGAAGTGGATATGGTCTGGCTTCGTGTCGGTACTATTCCTCTAAAAAACATTTCTCTGGCTTCTACTCATTCTTTATCTAATTTAGTTCTCTGCAGTGTCTGGCACGTATTAGGGGCTTAGCAAATTTTTTGGAAAAATTAATGAGAGAATGATGAAGGCCTGCTGTAAGTAACTATACAAGCATGTTTCACTTTTATTCTAGGGAGACAAAAATTCCTAAATTATATTCAGGTGATTTGGTAGTATGTTGTACAAAGACAAATGAAATAATTTTTTTAAACAAGATCAACAAAGATAATGCTACTAAAGCAACATAAAGGTCACTGCTTATAACTTCATCTTTAAGAACATGAGTGCAAATACTTTAAAAAGTTTATAATATTATTACCTACTTCAATCTGAAAACAAAAGGAAAATTTAAAACATACCGTATTTTATTGAGACAGGTGTTAACTTTTTTTAAAAAACTAATTAATTATTTATTTTTGGTTGTGTTGGGTCTTTGTTGCTGCACCCGGGCTTTCTTCAGTGTGGCGAGCGGGGGCTACTCTTCGGTGCGGTGCGTGGGTTTCTCATTACGGTGGCTTCTCTTGTTGCGGAGCACGGGGTCAGTAGTTGTGGCTCCCGGGCTCTAGAGCACAGGCTCAGTAGTTGTGGCGCACGGGCTCGTTGCTCCGCGGCATGTGTGATCTTCCCGGACCAGGGCTCAAACCTGTGTCCCCTGCATTGGCAGGCGGATTCTTAACCACTGCACCACCAGGGAAGTCCCCAGGGGTTAGCTTTTAATTCTTCTGTCCTCTTATATTTTTACTATTTTCATTTCAACCAGATTCCATTTGCATGATTATTGATTGGCTATACTTCAGTAATTATGTTGCTCAAAGCATTCTTTAAAAGGCTCACCCTACTTTTTTTTGTTAAGCAAAAATAAAACAGTTTCTTTGAAGGCATATGTAAATTCTAGAGTGAACCCATCACTGTTACCTCTTTACATTCCATGAGTAATAATACCCTCATATCAAAAGTGAATTAACCACTTACTCTGTACACTCCCATGCATAATTTACTTTGACAGAACCATTTTTCTGTAATTTCAGAACTAAATAGCCTTACCATACGAATTAGTTAGTTTGCTTAGTTTAGTTGCTACAGTGTGTTCTTTTCCCTATAGCATTTAGAGAAAAAGTCAAGACACAGGTAACCTAAAGGCAGTGAGTTTAAGCTTAATATAGCATCTTTTTTTTTTTTACCAGTTTTATCGAGGTATAATTAACAAATTACATATATTTAACATGTACAATGTGATGCTTTGATATACGTATTCACTGTGAAATTGTTACACAATCAAGCTAATTACCATACCCATCACCTCACAGTTACTATGTGTTTTTTTTGCATGTGATGATAACACTCGAGATCTATTCTCAGCAAATTTCAAGTATACATGATCAACTATAGTCATTATGATGTACATTAGGTCTCCAGAAAGTCTGTATGCTTTGATATCTATTTCCTCCACCCGCTAGCCACTGATAACTCCCATTCTACTCTTTATTACTATGAGTTCAACTTTTTAAGATTCCACATATAAGTGGGATCATACAGTATTTGTCTTTCTGTGTCTGGTTTATTTCACATGGCAGAATGTCCTCCAGGTTGACCCATGTTGTTGTAAGTTGCAGGATTTCCTTCTTTTTAAAGACTTAATTGTGTATGTATATAAATGTCACATCTTCTTTATTCATTCATTCATTGATGGACACTTAGATTATTTCCATATCTTGGTTCCAATCTTAACCAAGATTAAGATGTGAATAATGCTGCAATAAACATGGGAATGCAGATATATCTTTGAGATAGTAATTTTATCCTTTGAATATATACCAAGAAGGGGGATTGCTGGATCATATGATAGCTCTATTTTTACTTTTTTGAGGAACCTCCATATTGTTTCCCACCAATGTGTTTAAGGGTCCTAATCCTCACCAACACTTGTTATCTTCTGACTTTTTGATAACAGCCATCCTGACAGGTGTGAAGTGATACCTTATTGTGGTTGTGATTTGCATTTCCCTGATGATAAGTGATGTTGAGCTCCTTTTCATATACATGTTGGCCATTTTTAGGTGTTCTGTGGAAAAATGTCTATTCAGGTCCTTTGCTCATTTTTAAAGCAGGTTATTATTAATTTTTTTGCTACTGAATTATATGAGTCCTTATATATTTTTGATATTAACATCTTACAGGATATATGGCTTGAAAATATTTTCTTCCATTCCAAAGGCTGCCATTTTTGTAATCTAGTATCTTTTTTTTTAACTTTTCAGATAATGTTCCAAAAATACTGAACAAAAACATGTTATTAATCCCCCCTGCCCAAGATGGTCAAAATATACTTAGGCTGACCTCTGGTGGCCAGATGCCTCATCCCTCAGTAATGACAAAATGGTATGAAGTCACCTCTCATTTGTGGGTAACCAAATAAAATATGGTAAATGAAATAATATTGTTAGAAATTTCACAGTTAAACAAAGCAACAAAGGTAGCAGGCACCCAAAGCATAAGGAGAGCTGAGCAATTAAAGGCCACAAAATAAGAAAAATTTCTCCAAATATTAGTTTGTTCTAACTTTTAGTTCACCAGTTGATTTTACATGAAAAACAAATGGTATATTCAGTGGTTCCCAAAGTAAGAATAGTTCTACACTATCTAATACTGTAGTCACTAGCCCCATGTTTATTGAGCAGTTTGAAATGTAGCTAGTGTAAAATAATTCCCAATTCCAAAGACTTAATAGGAAAAAAAAGAATGTAAATTATCTCATCAATATAATTTATGTTGAGTACATGTTGAAATGATACTTTGGATATAGCTGGTTAAAAAATTAATGCCCGTTCTAGGTTTCTTTCACCACAGCTGTCTAGGTATTCTACATTTTAGCTATAGTGAGATTATAAATGTTATCGACTATATTCCATGCACTCTTAAACCTCTGCTTTCCCTCTAGCTGATTAACCTAAAATACCCACCCCTCTTGCCTTTTCAGAAATTAGACATTTTGATAATTTTGAAATTATGGGCAACCCAATATTTACTATTACTGCTACCATATTTACTATTTTAACTAGCATTTGAATACCTGCAATGTTTCAGGAATTAGGACTATGAAGAGAATAGATGAATAAATTATGGCATGCTCATACAATAGAATTCTAGAGCAACCTATATGTACCTCAGTTTCCTCTTCTTAAAAAGACGGAAAGAATTTACAAGGGTTGTGCCTAAGGATTAAATGAAGTAAAGTGCTTAGAACAGTGTCTTGGCATATAAGGTGATGAAATAAAATTCATACTTTATGGCAAGACAAGAAAAATTTAAACATAAAATTTTTCTCTGCCTGTTTTGGGCCTCCTCCCTCCCCTTTAGTGTGTGTTGTGTATCTGCACTAACCAAACCTCCTTAGGAGATAACCTTCCTTCTTAATCTTGTAAGGAGTCAAGATGACCCATGACCTACTACTCTCTTTGTAACTATAGATCTGGATTGTGTAAACTGTCAATAATACGTCATTTGACGTATAACCCTTTGTCTCAAAAACATATATTACTGGGCTTCCCTGGTGGCGCAGTGGTTGAGAGTCCGCCTGCCGATGCAGGGGACACGGGTTCGTGCCCCGGTCCGGGAAGATCCCACATGCCGCGGAGCGGTTGGGCCCGTAAGCCATGGCGGCTGAGCCTGCGCGTCCGGCGCCCGTGCTCCACAACGGGAGAGGCCACAACAGTGAGAGGC
Organism: Pseudorca crassidens; assembly: GCF_039906515.1. Classification (NCBI taxonomy): domain Eukaryota; kingdom Metazoa; phylum Chordata; class Mammalia; order Artiodactyla; family Delphinidae; genus Pseudorca; species Pseudorca crassidens. The sequence goes on from NC_090299.1 coordinate 44,811,543, forward strand.
CCGCGTACCGCAAAAACAAAAAAACCCCAAAAAATCCCCCATATATTACTGTGCTTAAGACCTCAAAAGGGCAGGACAGTCCTGAGCTTCCTGAAAGATTGTCTCACAGGTTATAACCCTCAGGTTGGCTTGAATAAAATTCTCCATTTCTTTCCTAGATCAACCATTGGTTAATTTTTCCTCGACAATGGGTCCAAAAGGTGTTGTTATGGTTATGAAAATATCAATATGAATAAACCTCAAAAATAATACTGAGTGAAAAAAGCAAGTTGCATACATAGGATCATTCATATAATGTTAGAACATGAAAACAATACAAGATACTTATTCAGAGATTTATTCAGATATCATTAATACATAAAAATTAACAGTAAATTCAGAAAATCCATTGCTGCTAGGGAGGAAAGGTAGTTCAACAGGAAAAAAGGCGTACAGGCTGCTTTGTAATCTATTTCTTTAGATGTTAATAATTGTCTCAAATAATTCTATTAAAGAACAGTTTAAATAAAGACTTAGTTCCTGCCGGAAGGCACTCCAAATTTCTTTATCTTACCATTACCCTAAACTCTTTTTCCATTCTGTGTTGAAAACATTGCCGTTATGCACCTCTGTAAACAGGCCTCGAAAGCCGGTACATCTAGAACAAGCTGTACCTAAATTAACCCGTGCCTCTCTTCCCATACTGCCTTACACGTTTGCAGACTCTCCACCAGACGCGGACCTAAGGCTTAAAAATACTGCGGCCCGCCTCCATCTGGAGACCTCGGAACATCCTCCCTTCCAGTAGAAACCAGGCCGCCGCCCAGCACTCCCTAGCTCTCCCTTCTTGACGGATCTCCGAACGAATCCCTCCTCCCCTTCAGCGGGGGCAGGGATTCGTCCCCTCAGCAGATTCCCTTTCTCACCCAAGAAGGATCCGTTCTTCTTCCTCGCCTCACTCCCAGCCTCAAGACACGACTAAGCCTGGCGCCACCAGCTCTGATCCAACAGTCACTCCGCCGTAAGGCTCGCACTCCGGTGGATACCACTTCCGGGGGCGCCAACTCCTCCTCCTCTTAGAAACGCCACTTCCCACTCGGAAAACGGTTTAAAAGACCCTAAGCGCAAGCGCCCCATTGGTGGGGTTGAAGGGGGTGGTCCCATCTCTTCCCACTCTCGCCGCTCTAAACTCTCGCGATAGTCTCGCGTATTTCCTTCTCCCGCGGGAGTTATTTGAACGCTCTGGCGGTTACCACGCCCTCGGCTGTCGGCCGCCTGCAGACTGGAGACTGAAGCGTACCTGTGGAGTCCCTGACCGTGGTCAGTCGGTCAGCTGAAGCCGAGCGCTGACAGGCTTCGTCACGACAGGGTCCCGGCGCCATGGGGGCGGAGAAGAGGCTGCTGCCGATTAAGGAGGCCTTCCAGCTGGCGCAGCAGCCGCACCAGAACCAGGCGAAGCTGGTGGTGGCGCTGAGCCGCACCTACCACTCGGTAAGAGATGCGGCCCGCGGCACCGGGCCCCCGCCCCTCCCTTCCCCGGCTCGGCCTGGCCTCTCCCGGGGGCTTCCCGCGACCTTCCCGACTCCGCGCACCAAGACTCCAACCTCCTTAACTTTCACGACCTGGTTCGGAGAGGCAAACCCTCCCCTCCCCCCCGCCTCTTCCCAGCGGCCTCCGGCGCGGACCGTTAATCCTCTGGCGGTGAACTTGGAGAAGAGTTTGCGCGTACCGTGGCGACCGGGCATCTAGTGTAGGGCCGCAGCGTGGATCCTGAACGCGGTGTTGTCCCTCAGATCACCGCCCACATTTAATTACGTAAACCTCGCCCCACTGTTAAATTGTATAAAATCACCAATTAGCAAATTAATCGTTAGGACTTGGCTCTTCTTAGTCATGTAAATACTGTTTGTTTCGTTTTTAAATGAAACTTCAAGAAGAATAGGACCATGAATTTACTGTTTGTTTCGTTTTTAAATGAAACCTCAAGAAGAATAGGACCATGAATTTCGGGAGAATAAATTATCTTGAGGTCCGAGAAAAATTGTAAGTCAGTATAGGGCTTGAGGATATGAGGTAGGATGTGAGTTATATCAAAAGGAAATTGCTGTGTAATATTAAGGGTAATACGGTAAAATGCAAAAGCTGTGGTTGATTTTGGGTTGTTCATGAAGAAGCAGATTTTTACTAAACTGGTACCAAGGCATCATATTGAGAATTCAAGGGTGTTAAAAAAAAAAAATCAGAGGAGTCCTTTCACTGTCAAAATTCATGTTTGTTTTCTTCCTGGGAGAAATAAATTTCTCTGGAGAGAAATTAGTGCAAATTTATTTCCCCTTTGATGGTTTGGATAATTGAGAGTTTACTAAATAATGATTTTAGTTTGTTTGCGTTAGGGCTGGTGTTTTCAGTGTCTTAGAGTAATGTTGAGAAAAAAGGATTTTATCTCTGCAGTTTGTGAAGGGTTTCTTTTCTCTTTCAGGTGGATGACAAAACAGGTTTTTATGAGGAGTTTGTTAATTACCTTAAATATGCTATGGTGGTCTATAAACGAGAACCAGCTGTGGAGAGGATAATAGAATTTGCAGCAAAGTTTGTTACTTCATTTCACCAATCAGATATGGAAGATGATGAAGAAGAGGAAGATGGTGGCATTTTAAATTATTTGTTTACTTTTCTATTAAAGGTATACGAAAACTAGAATTTCGAGGGAATATTGTAGAAAATTTTACTATTTTAAAAGGGCCATGGGAGTTTGTATATCTTAGAGAATGAATATCTGGTAATTGAGAAAATGTCTGAACGAATCTGCCTTTTATAGGAAATATTAGAACTGTCATTAAGATTAAAAAGTGAACTTTTAAAAACTCCAGCATTGAATTTTTAATGACCATTCTAAACCAGTTCTTACATACATTTGTTTGAAATGGGTTCTCTAGTTCAAAAGTAAAGAGTTCCTCCGAAGAGGAATATGCTTTTGTAATTTAGCAGATACTTTATACTGTGTATTTTGAGACTTTTATGTTATGTAATGTGTATTTAGCATGTATATATGGATCAAGGTAGCATTATAGTTTTTCTGCAAGGAATGAATTATTGCTATAAATTCTTGAATTCTAAACATAGAATTCAAATGGTATGTCATTATTTAGTAATGGTATGTGACTTGGAATAAATTTTGTTTTGTTTCTGTTTTAGTCTCATGAAGCAAACAGCAATGCAGTTAGATTTAGAGTGTGCCAGCTCATAAACAAGCTCTTGGGAAATATGCCAGAAAATGCCCAGATTGATGATGATTTGTTTGATAAAATTAATGAAGCCATGCTTATTAGATTAAAAGATAAAATTCCAAATGTAAGGATACAGGCAGTTCTTGCTCTTTCACGCCTTCAGGATCCCAAAGATGATGAATGCCTGGTGGTTAATGGTATGTATAGCTCCTTAAATCCTTTTTCAGTTTCACTGACTTTGTTAAATTCTCAGCAGATGAATTTTCTTATTATGAAATATTATGGAAGAGCATAGTTTATATACACACACACACATACATGTATGTAAAAATATATGATTAAAAAAAAATACCCAAGTAGCCACCATCCAACCTAAAAATAAATAGAGCATCATCAATACCTCTGAAGCCTATCTTATGTCCCTTTCTAGTTATATTACTCTTCCTCTGAATTAACGAATATCTTGAATTTTGGGTTCCCTTTTGTTTGTTTAAACAGTTAACCACATGTATATACTTCTAAATAATGTTTAAGTTTTGCGTATCATTTTGTATGTTTTGTGGATCATACTATATTTTTCTGTGCTCTCAACATTATTTCTCATTGTAACATTCATCCATGTTGATACATTACTGATATACTGTTCTATTGTATGAATGTAAGACAATTTTATTGTTTCTATTATTGATGGACCTTCTAGTTGTTTCCAGTTATTTTCCTCTTAAAATACAGTGTCGTTGCTATGAACTTTCTTACACAGTACATGGCTTCTGGTGCACAGTTTTTCTAGGATATGTACCTAAGGGTGGACTTGTTGGGATATGTGCATTTAGCTTTATTAGATGAGGTACAAGTGTTCTACAAAACATTTATCAATTTATATTTCCAATAACAGTGCATAAACTTGTTCATTGAGCCATATCCTCTCTAGTGTTTGGTACTGTCAGATTTTTAAATTTTTGTTAATCAGGTTGTGTGTATCATATGTCATTGTTATGCATCTTTTCATATATTTAGCAGCCAATTTTGTTTCTTCTGTATAATGCCTATTAACGTGTTCTCATTTTTCTATTGGTTTGTCTTAATTGGAGTTCTTTATATATTCTGAAGGGAAATCCTTGGGTTATATGAATTGTTAGATCTTCCTGCTTTCGATGGATTATTTCACTGTCTTCACTATGTCTTTTTTGGGGCAGAAATTCCTAATGTCAGAATTACCAGTCTCTTCCTGTATGATTTGCACTTTCTTTTATTTAAGAAATCTTTCTCTACCTCTGGGCTCATAAAGATAGTCATATTCCAGTTTTCCATATATGCCTAGGTTTATTTTGGGAACTCTTCTGGTTTGTTTTTCTCTTTGTCCCTGTTACTACCTTTATAATTTTGATAACTGGTGGTAGTTGGTATTTTTTGGTGTTGAATGAGGGGCATAATAATATGTGAAACATATATGTTTAGTAGTCAACATATACTTGATTATAAAGCATGGGAAAATCTGAGAAATAGAGGTGAATAAATATTTAAATACAGGAAATGAGTTTTGTTCAATGATAAGATCAGAAGTTATTTCTTTTTAGGATTCATTAAAAATCAAAATACTGAGCTCTTTATAAAGCCATATCCGTTTAAAATAAACTGGCTTCCATCCTAGACTTGTTTCTAAATCTTAAAGAGTAGCAAAGACATAATCTGAATGATGGATTTTCCATGATCTTTAGGGTTATTTATTTTCAGTTTTAGCCTTCCTGCCTAGTCCATTGACTAATTTCTAATTCTGTCCTTTTTAAGGGATGTTGGCAGAAAAAAATCTTCAGCTAAAATTAAATGTGTAAGACTAAAAAATGATTTTTATCATTTTAAAGATTAAATATCAAAATGTGGGTTATCTATGACTATGGCTAACTAAATAATATGTTGTTAGCGTACTAAAATGTATTGCTCTATTTTTAGCATATGCTACTTTGATTGAAAATGATTCAAATCCAGAAGTTAGGCGGGCAGTGTTATCATGTATTGCGCCATCAGCAAAGACTTTGCCAAAAATTGTAGGGCGCACCAAGGATGTGAAAGAGGCTGTCAGAAAGCTGGCTTATCAGGTAAATAAGTCCAATATCTTATATAGACATGTTCTTAAAAGACAAGAAGCTGTATTCTTAAAATACTTTTTTTTTTAACATCTTTATTGGAGTATAATTGCTTGACAATGGTGTGTTAGTTTCTGCTTTATAACAAAGTGAATCAGTTATACATATACATATGTTCCCATATCTCTTCCCTCTTGTGTCTCCCTCCCTCCCACCCTCCCTATCCCACCCCTCTAGGTGGTCACAAAGCACCGAGTTGATCTCCCTGTGCTATGCGGCTGCTTCCCACTAGCTATCTATTTTACATTTGGTAGTGTATATATGTCCATGCCACTCTCTCGCTTTGTCACAGCTTACCCTTCCCCATCCCCATATCCTCAAGTCCATTCTCTAGTAGGTCTGTGTCTTTATTCCTCTCTTACCCCTAGGTTCTTCATGACACTTTCTTTTTCTTAAGTTCCATATATATATGTCAACATACGGTATCTGTCTTTCTCTCTCTGACTTACTTCACTCTGTATGACAGACTCTATGTCCATCCACCTCATTACAAATCACTCAATTCCATTTCTTTTTATGGCTGAGTAATATTCCATTGTATACATGTGCCACATCATCTTTGTGCATACATCCGATAATGGACACTTAAGTTGTTTCCATCTCCTGGCTGTTGTAAGTAGAGCTGCAATGAACATTTTGGTACATGACTCTTTTTGAATTATGGTTTTCTCAGGGTATATGCCCAGTAGTGGGATTGCTGGGTCATATGGTAGTTCTATTTGTAGTTTTTTAAGAAACCTCCATACTGTTCTCCACAGTGGCTGTACCAATTCACATTCCCACCAGCAGTGCAAGAGTGTTCCCTTTTCTCCACACCCTCTCCAGCATTTATTGTTTCTAGATTTTTTGATGATGGCCATTCTGACTGGTGTGAGATGATATCTCATTGTAGTTTTGATTTGCATTTCTCTAATGATTAATTATGTTGAGCATTCTTTCATGTGTTTGTTGGCAGTCTGTATATCTTCTTTGGAGAAATGTCTGTTTAGGTTTTCTGCCCATTTTTGGATTGGGTTGTTTGTTTTTTTGTTATTGAGCAGCATGAGCTGCTTGTAAATTTTGGAGATTAATCCTTTGTCAGTTGCTTCATTTGCAAATATTTTCTCCCATTCTGAGGGTTGTCTTTTCATCTTGTTTACGGTTTCCTTTGCTGTGCAAAAGCTTTGAAGTTTCATTAGGTCCCATTTGTTTGTTTTTGTTTTTATTTCCATTTCTCTAGGAGGTGGGTCAAAAAGGATCTTGCTGTGATTTATGTCATAGAGTGTTCTGCCTATGTTTTCCTCTAAGGGTTTTATAGTGTCTGGTCTTATGTTTAGGTCTTTAATCCATTTTGAGCTTATTTTTGTGTATGGTGTTAGGGAGTGTTCTAATCTCATACTTTTACGTGTACCTGTCCATTTTTCCCAGCACCACTTATTGAAGAGGCTGTCCTTTCTCCACTGTACATTCCCGCCTTCTTTATCAAAGACAAGGTGACCATATGTGTGTGGGTTTATTTCTGGGCTTTCTATCCTGTTACATTGATCTATATTTCTGTTTCTGTGCCAGTACCATACTGTCTTGATTACTGTAGCTTTGTAGTATAGTCTGAAGTCAGGGAGCCTGATTTCTCCAGATCCGTTTCTCGTTCTCAAGATTGCTTTGGCTATTTGGGGTCTTTTGTGTTTCCATACAAATTGTGAAATTTTTTGTTCTAGTTCTGTGAAAAATGCCAGTGGTAATTTGATAGGGACTGCATTGAATCTGTAGATTGCTTTGGGTAGTAGAGTCATTTTCACAATGTTGGTTCTTCCAATCCAAGAACATGGTATATCTCTGCATCTATTTGTATCATCTTTAATTTCTTTCAACAGTGTCTTTTAATTTTCTGCATACAGGTCTTTTGTCTCCTTAGGTAGGTTTACTCCTAGGTATTTTATTCTTTTTGTTGCAATGGTAAATGGGGTGTTTTCTTGATTTCACTTTCAGATTTTTCATCATTAGTGTATAGGAATGCCAGAGATTTCTGTGAATTAATTTTGTATCCTGCTACATTACCAAATTCATTGATTAGCTCTAGTAGTTTTCTGGTAGCATCTTTAGGATTCTCTATGTATAGTATCATGTCATCTGCAAACAGTGACAGCTTTACTTCTTCTTTTCCGATTTGGATTCCTTTTATTTCCTTTTCTTCTCTGACTGCTGTGGCTAAAACTTCCAAAACTATGTTGAATAAGAGTGGTGAGAGTGGGCAACCTTGTCTTGTTCCTGATCTTAGTGGAAATGCTTTCAGTTTTTCACCATTGAGGACGATGTTGGCTGTGGGTTTGTCATATATGGCCTTTATTATGTTGAGGAAAATTCCCTCTATGCCTACTTTCTGCAGGGTTTTTATCATAAATGGGTGTTGAATTTTGTTGAAAGCTTTCTCTGCATCTATTGAGATGATCCTATGGTTTTTCTCCTTCAGTTTGTTAATATGGTGTTTCACATTGATTGATCTGCGTATATTGAAGAATCCTTGCATTCCTGGAATAAACCCCACTTGATCATGGTGTATGATCCTTTTAATGTGCTGTTGGATTCTGTTTGCTAGTATTTTGTTGAAGATTTCTGCATCTATGTTCATCAGTGATATTGGCCTGGAGTTTTCTTTCTTTGTGACATCCTTGTCCGGTTTTGGTATCAGGGTGATGGTGGCCTTGTAGAATGAGTTTGGGAGTGTTCCTCCCTCTGCTATATTTTGGAAGAGTTTGAGAAGGATAGGTGTTAGCTCTTCTCTAAATGTTTGATAGAATTCGTCTGTGAAGCCATCTGGTCCTGGACTTTAGTTTGTTGGAAGATTTTTAATCACACTTTCAATTTCAGTGCTTGTGATTGGTCTGTTCATATTTTCTATTTCTTCCTGGTTCAGTCTTGGAGGTTGTGCATTTCTAAGAATTTGTCTGTTTCTTCCAGGTTGTCCATTTTATTGGCATAGAGTTGCTTGTAGTAATGTCTTATGATCTTTTATATTTCTGCAGTGTAAGTTGTTACTTCTCCTTTTTCATTCCTAATTCTATTGATTTGAGTCTTCTCCCCTTTTTTCTTGATGAGTCTGGCTAATGGTTTATCAATTTTGTTTGTCTTCCCAAAGAACCAGCTTTTAGTTTTATTGATCTTTGTTATCGTTTCCTTCATTTCTTTTTCATTTATTTCTGCTCTGATCTTTATGATTTCTTTCCTTCTGCTAACTTTGGGGTTTTTTTGTTCTTCTTTCTCTAGTTGCTTTAGGTGCAAGGTTAGGTTGTTTATTCGAGATGTTTCCTGTTTCTTATGGTAGGGTTGTATTGCTATAAATTTCCCTCTTAGAACTGCTTTTGCTGCATCCCATAGGTTTTGGGTCATCATGTCTCCATTGTCATTTGTTTCTAGGTATTTTTTGATTTCCTCTTTGATTTCTTCAGTGATCACTTCGTTATTAAGTAGTGTATTGTTTAGCCTCCATGTGTTTATATTTTTTACAGATCTTTTCCTGTAATTGATATCTAGTCTCATAGCATTGTGATTGGAAAAGATACTTGATACAATTTCAATTTTCTTAAATTTACCAAGGCTTGATTTGTGACCCAAGATATGATCTATCCTGGAGAATGTTCCATGAGCACTTGAGAAAAATGTGTATTCTGTTGTTTTTGGATGGAATGTCCTATAAATTATCAATTAAGTCCATTTGTTTAATGTATCCTTTAAAGCTTGTGTTTCCTTATTTATTTTCATTTTGGGTGATCTGTCCATTGGTGAAAGTGGGGTGTTAAAGTCCCCTACTATGATTGTGTTACTGTCGATTTCCCCTTTTATGGCTGTTAGTATTTGCCTTATGCATGGAGGTGCTCCTATGTTGGGTGCATAAATATTTACAATTGTTATATTTTCTTCTTGGATCGCTCCCTTGATCATTATGTAGTGTCCTTCTTTGTCTCTTCTAATAGTCTTTATTTTAAAGTCTATTTTGTCTGATATGAGAATTGCTACTCCAGCTTTCTTCTGATTTCCATTTGCATGGAGTACCTTTCTCCATTCCCTCACTTTCAGTCTGTATGTGTCCATAGGTCTGAAGTGGGTCTCTTGTAGACAGCATATATATGGGTCTTGTTTTTGTATCCATTCAGCCAGTCTGTGTCTTTTGGTGGGAGCATTTAATCCATTTACATTTAAGGTAATTAACGACATGTATGTTCCTGTTCTTATTTTCTTAATTGTTTTGGGTTTGTTATTGTAGGTCTTTTCCTTCTCTTGTGTTTCTTGCCTAGAGAAGGTCCTTTAGCATTTGTTGTAAAGCTGGTTTGGTGGTGCTGAACTCTGTCAGCTTTTGCTTGTCTGTAAAGGTTTTAATTTCTCCATCAAATCTGAGTGAGATCCTTGCTGGTTAGAGTAATCTTGGTTGTAGGTTTTTCTCTTTCATCACTTTAAATATGTCTTGCCAGTCCCTTCTGGCTTGCAGAGTTTCTGCTGTAAGATCAGCTCTTAACCTTACGGGGATTCCCTTGTGTGTTATTTGTTGTTTTTCCCTTGCTGCTTTTAATATGTTTTCTTTGTATTTTATTTTTGACAGTTTGATTAATTTGTGTCTTGACGTGTTTCTCCTTGGATTTACCCTGTATGGGACTCTCTGTGCTTCCTGGACTTGACTATTTCCTTTCCCATATTAGGGAAGTTTTCAACTATAATCTCTTCAAATATTTTCTCAGTCCCTTTCTTTTTCTCTTCTTCTTCTGGAACCCCTGTGATTTGAATGTTGGTGTGTTTAATATTGTCCCAGAGGTCTCTGAGACTGTCCTCAGTTCTTTTCATTCTTTTTTCTCTATTCTGCTCTGCAGTAGTTATTTCCACTGTTTTATCTTCCTGATCACTTATCCGTTCTTCTGCCTCAGTTATTCTGCTATTGATCCCTTCTAGAGTATTTTTAATTTCATTTATTGTGGTGTTCATCGTTGCTTGTTTCATCTTTAGTTCTTCTATGTCCTTGTTAAATGTTTCTTGCATTTTCTCTATTCTATTTCCAAGATTTTGGATCATCTTTACTATCATTATTCTGAATTCTTTTTCAGGTAGACTGCCTATTTCCTCTTCATTTGTTAGGTCTGGTGGGTTTTTACCTTGCTCCTTCATCTGCTGTGTGTTTTTCTGTCTTCTCATTTTGCTTATCTTACTGTGTTTGGGGTCTCCTTTTTGCAGGCTGCAGGTTCATAGTTCCCGTTGTTTTTGGTGTCTGTCCCCAGTGGCTGAAGTTGGTTCAGTGGGTTTTGTAGGCTTCCTGGTGGAGGGGACTAGTGCCTGTGTTCTGGTGAATGAGGCTGGATCTTGTCTTTCTGGTGGGCAGGTCCACGTCTGGTGGTGTGTTTTGGGGTGTCTGTGGACTTCTTATGATTTTAGGCAGCCTCTCTGCTAATGGGTGGGGTTGTGTTCCTGTCTTGCTAGTTGTTTGGCATAGGGTGTCCAGCACTGTAGCTTGCTGGTCTTTGAGTGAAGCTGGGTGTTGGTGTTGAGATGGAGATCCCTGGGAGATTTTCGCCATTTGATATTACGTGGAGCTGGGAGGTCTCTTGTGGACCAGTGTCCTGAAGTTGGCTCTCCCACCTCAGAGGCACAGCACTGACTCCTGGCTGCAGCACCAAGAGCCTTTCATCCACACAGCTCAGAATAAAAGGGAGAAAAAGTAGAAAGAAAGACGATAAAAGAAAATAAAATAAAGTAAGACAAAATAAAATAAAGCTATTAAAATAAAAAATAATTATTAAGAAAAAATTTTTTAAAAAGGAAAAAAAAAACGGACGGATAGAACCATAGGATAAATGGTGAAAGCAAAGCTCTACAGACAAAATCTCACACAGAAGCATACACATACACACTCACAAAAAGAGGAAAAGGGGAAAAAATAATAAATCTTGGCCTCAAAGGCCACCTCCTCAATTTGGGATGATTCGTTGTCTATTCAGGTATTCCACAGATGCAGGGTACATCAAGTTGATTGTGGAGATTTAATCCCTGCTCCTGAGGGTGCTGGGAGAGATTTACCTTTCTCTTTGTTTGCACAGCTCCCAGGGCTCAGCTGTGGATTTGACCCCGCCTCTCCGTGTAGGTCGCTGGAGGGCGTCTGTTCTTCGCTCAGACAGGACGGGGTTAAAGGAGCTGCTGATTCGGGGGCTCTGGCTCACTCAGGCTGGGGGGAGGGATCAGTATGGAGTGCGGGGCAAGCCTGCGGCGGCAGAGGCCAGCGTGACGTGGTATCCGCCTGAGGCGCGCCGTGCGTTCTCCCGGGGAAGTTGTCCCTGGATCACGAAACCCTGGCAGTGGCGGGCTGCACAGGCTCCCCGGAAGGGAAGGGAGGGTTGTATAGTGACCTGTGCTCGCACACAGGCTTCTTGGTGGCGGCAGCAGCAGCCGCCTTAGCGTCTCATGCCCATCTCTGGGGTCCGCGTTGTTAGCCGCGGCTCGCGCCCATCTCTGGCGCTCCTTTAAGCAGCATTCTTAATCGCCTCTCCCCGCGTACCAGGAAGCAAAGAGGGAAGAAAAAGTCTCTTGCCTCTTCGGCAGGTCCAGACTTTTCCCCGGACTCCCTTCTGGTTAGCCGTGGTGCACTAACCCCTGCAGGCTGCGTTCACGCCGCCAACCCCAGTCCTCTCCCTGCGCTCCAACCGAAGTCCGAGTCTCAGCTCCCAGCCCTGGCCCCGGCGGGTGAGCAGACAAGACTCTTGGGCTAGTGAGTGCCGGTGAACACCGATCCTCTGTGCGGGAGTCTCTCCGCTTTGCCCTCCGCCCCCCTGTTGCTGTGCTCTCCTCCGTGGCTCCGAAGTTTCCCCCCTCCGCCACCCGCCGTCTCCGCCCGCAAAGGGGCTTCCTAGTGTGTGGAAGACTTTCCTCCTTCACAGCTCCCTCCCACTGATGCAGGTCCCGTCCCTATTCTTTTGTCTCTGTTTATTTTTTCTTTTGCTCTCCCCAGATACGTGGGGGAGTTTCTTGCCTTTTGGGAGGTCTGAGGTCTTCTGCCAGCGTTCAGTAGATGTTCTGTAGGAGTTATTCCACGTGTAGATGTATTTCTGATGTATCTGTGGGGAAGTAGGTGATCTCTGCGTCTTACTCTTCCACCATCTTCCCTGCCGTAATCCCTCTTAAAATACTTTTGAAAAATATTTGGCACATAATAATTCAATTGAGATTTTTATGGACGGAGAGTGTAGATAATTTAGGTAGAATCTTATTGCATTAATGTGTTACCAGATATTAATTTTTTTGGAAATTCTGGATAATTTTCTTAGGTGAAGGAGATATTACTAGTTATAAAATACATAAATTATATTGAGTTTAATGGCCATTTTTTTATTATCATCTCTTTAAGGTTTTAGCTGAAAAGGTTCACATGAGAGCTATGTCCATTGCTCAGAGAGTAATGCTCCTTCAACAAGGTCTTAATGACAGATCAGGTAAGTTAGATATCATTATAGACAAAACATTAGTAGATTTTGAGGTTAGATTTAAAAGGTTTAGGAGAGTGTCCTAAATTAAGTCAGGTAAGCCTATCATTCCCACAGCCTGTCAAAGTTTATCTACGTGTATTGTATAGAATACATTTTCTAGGGTTAAAGGTCTTGGTACTTAGAAGTAGCAGTTTGTTTTAATTTTTCTGTGTTTTATGTGTGGAGAAACTAAAGCTTAAGGCTATAAAAATAACATCAGAAGTAGGGCAGGATCTCTTTTTCACCGCTTTCGCTTCCTTTAAAAAAAATGCTGTCTTACCCCTTTTGTGTATATCCTCCTATGAATGTGTTCTGTGTATCCGAAACAATTAGAAATGGTCAGACCAGTATAATTTTTCTAGTCCCCCCCACCTTTTCTCTTTGTTACAGCTGGAGAATCAACTTATAGCAATGATATGAAGAATGATATATTTTAAATTTCCAAACCCCATGAGAAGGTTAAGATGGCTTAATTTTGCTGTAGCAAGAAAACATGAGTTTGAAGGACTAATGACTAGGATGACTTTAAAAACTAAGAATAAGGTTTTTCAATCATATGCTTGTATGATTCACTACTGCACATATCAATCATGTAATAAATGGATGAAGTCAGGCAACAAGTAAAATAATAGGTGTTATATATAGTCTAGACTAGTACCTGAAGCCCAGTGAACTCAGGGGAGAAGGAATGCAAAAATATTTTTGTAGGCTGTGGTAGTGGTTGTATATTTGGTTCTGACCTATTCCATTTTCATATGGAAGTGAGCATCACAGTGACTTTTCACTTTTTACAATATCATTGTACTTTTAAGTTTTTCTTTAGTATGCATTGTTTTGCCTCTGTCTGGTCCCATTTTTCTAGTAAATGTCGACTTAGTTAACATTGATCTGGTAAGAGTTAATTAAAACAGACAAAATATAGGAAATGGAAGCTAGAGGGAGACTTTGTTCACCTGTGTTTCAAATGACTTAACAGATGCTGTGAAACAAGCAGTGCAGAAGCATCTTCTCCAAGGCTGGTTACGTTTCACTGAAGGAAGTATATTAGAGTTGCTTCATCGGTTAGATGTGGAAAATTCTTCTGAAGTGGCAGTCTCTGTTCTCAATGCCTTATTTTCAGTGACTCCTCTTAATGAACTGGCAGAAATCTGTAAAAATAATGATGGCAGGTATGTAAAGTATTCATTATTTGAAATATGATACGGATGAACCTCTGCAATTAAAATTAGTCCTCTTCTGCATTACTTAAGATTGTATCAGTACTTTTTATCTACATGTCTTTTCTTTAGTCTGGTGGATGTCTTTTTTCCCTTTTTTTCCTCCTTGTGTTAGAACTCACTACTTTATCATAGACTACTTTAGCTGCGTTTTTTGTTTTGTTTTGTTACTTTGATTTTTGCATTAGCTTACCATGGAAAGTCCAACAGCATGGATCCCTATTGTGTTTGCTCATTTGATTTTTTTTTTTTCTCTTTTGGTTTAAATATTTTCATTCTCTTTTGTGTGGATAAGTTAATGACTCTGCAGTTAAAATGATGGTGGTTATAAATCAAGTCTGCTTATTCCCACTTTTCTACTCAGTTCATATTTTTACTGGATATTAAGATATATTCTGTCTCCCTTTTAAATGAAGGAAATTGATTCCAGCAGATACATTAACTCCTGAAATTGCTTTGTATTGGCGTGTCCTTTGTGAATATTTGAGATCAAAAGGAGATGAAGGTGAAGAATTTTTAGAGCAGATTTTGCCAGAGCCTGTAGTATACGCTGAGTATTTACTAAGGTAAAATTGTTTTCTTTGGTTTGGGATGTACTTGTGTTGTACTTGTGTTGTTGTGTGTATTAACTTTCCAGCCCCCTCCCTCAAAGCAATGCTTGATTGAGAATAAGTTGAAAACCATTTTTTTGGACAGGCAAGGATAAATAGGTATACTGATTGAGTCTTTCTAAAGAATATCCTGTGCTGGTCAGTATACTGAAAGACCAAAGTCAATATGTTTTGGGACATTTCCTTAAAACTGGTAAGATGTAATGATGAACATTTCTCCATAAAGTTGATGATGATGTGTTGCTCTTTGAAATTGGTTGGCGAACTTTTTCTAAGTGCCAGACGGTAAATATTTTAGAGTCTGTGGACCATGCTCTGTCGCAACGACTCAGTTCTGCTGTGGTACTGCAAGAGCAGCCACAGAAAATATGTAATGAATAAGTGTGATTGTTTTCTGATCAATCTTTCATCAACTTTTATGGACACTAAAATTTGAATTTCATATAATTTTTACACATATATTTACATATATATATATCATTTAAAGATGTAAAAATCTTAGCTTGCAGGCTGTACAAAAACAAGCAGCAGGCTCTCTCTGGTGCATGGGCCACAGTTTTCCAACTGACAGGGTGGACCTCTGGCCAGTTTTAGTATTAATTAAAACTGTTACGGTTTGGCTTTTGTTTTTTAAAAAGTTTTTTCAAAATATCTTTTTCTTAAATTATTTGAATTACTCTAGTTTCTACTTGGTTCACTTTAAAATTATACAAGTAGGGTTTCCCTGGTGGCACAGTGGTTGAGAGTCCGCCTGCCGATGCAGGGGACGTGGGTTCATGCCCCGGTCCGGGAAGATCCCACATGCTGCGGAGCGGCTGGGCCTGTGAGCCATGGCCGCTGAGCCTGCGCGCCACAACAGGAGAGACCACAACAGTGAGAGGCCCGCATACCGCAAAATTATACAAGTAAAATTGTACAAGTAAAACATGAATGCATTTTTGTCAAAATTCAAATACAGAAGTATACAGAATAAAAATGCGGTATTTCCTCTTACTCCTAATTCCTCAATCCCATTAATCTCCTTAGAGTTAACATCTAAACAATTTGGGGTATACACTTTCAACCCTCTTTCTCTACATTCACATACACATATACTAAGTGCATGGTTTTTAAAAATATAACACATTCTACATATTTTTGGTTTTTTTCAACTACTATCTGAGATCATTATATTGGTACATATCAGTACAAATCTATCGCAATCTTAATAACAACCTATCACTCCATAGTACGGTGATAATGTTTAATTTACTTTTCTACTGATGGACATTTAGGGTATTTTCAGTTTTCACTGATGAAGGTGTTTTAAATTTTCTTTACATTTTTATGTATGTTTGGGATTTTGTAGGGTTGATTCCCAGAAGTGGAATTGCTGGGCCAAAGGTTATATATTTTTTCAATAGATATTGGTGTGTAGATTTTTAACTTCATGATTTTGATGCATTTTTTAAAAAGCTTTACATATAATATGGATTATGGGCCTGAATTCTCTTGGTGTGAAATATAGTGTCCTGCTTTTGTGTATAATGGCCCCACATGTAAGTTAGGGAGCGAAACTAAGAACGTATTTGAATTTTGTATGCAAAACATTGAATCCATAAATATCTTAAATGTGAGCCAATATGGAGACTTATAGCTTGAGCTCATAGTAACATGAAAAACGTGGGAATCTACTTAGAGTTTTAAGGGTAATTATTTCAGGCTTTAATATTTAACTGGAGTATTCATTATAATGGTGTTTGGGCCATGTTGAAATGTACCCAAAAGGAATGAATTTTGATGCAATGCTTAATAATATATGTTTATATAAAAGTAATAAGTGCTCATAGAAGATTGAAAAAATATAAGAAAATATGAGGAAATGTTAAATATTATATTTAAATAACAGAGGGTGAGCATCTCAAAGACTGGTTCACAGATTGATTAATTCTTAGTTACTGAAAATTGACATGTAAAGAGCTTGGTTCCTCTAACTTTAAGAGGTCAGGGATTCTTATATTTCCTTTGTCACTTAATCTGTGAGTTTTGAAATAAGTTACTTGGATCAACTTGTTTTTTTCACATATAAAAAGGAAAACTTTAAAGATCATATTTAATTATTGAAAGAATACTTAAGAAATAGGATGATTTTCTTTTTGGAGCAGTGTCACTAGATAGGATTCGTTTTCTCAAGAACAGAGACAAAATTAAATGGAAAAATTGTTTCTTGATAATCTCAAGTGTATTCTCAGACATTTTGTAGCAGGAAGAGTTAATGACTCAGAATGCTGATACAAAATGATTTCCTGTTAATTGAGGTGTTCACATAAAGAGAGAAATTGGGGATGTTAAATGAGGCCTATCAAATTTGAGTAAGAAAAAGGGACACTAATAGAATTTTAAGAAATCTACCTTAAATTCTTAAGAGAGTTTAAAAAAAGACTTTCTTGAGTGGTCTCTTCATTATAATGACTACCTTTAAAAATGGTTGGAAAGAGACGATTTCATGGTAATTAAAATTGGTAGGTCGATTTTAAGTTGTATTTATGCAGTTCAGGATTTGTAATTATTAATGAAACAACTACTCTTTAGGTATTTTTAAAAATAAATTCAAAGTCTTGATACTATGCATTGTGCTAAAGCTGGGATGGAGAAGTAGGAGGGATTCAAAGGTGAGTGAAGGTTTCTTAGCTTGTCAGAAATCAGTAACTCTACTGATTTATTGATTTTGATAATTATCAGTTTTGTAGCTTTTGTTTAGTTTCCTGCTAGAATCCAAAGGGTGCCTGATGGCCTTGAAGGTCCTAATATCATTGCCAGAGATTTATGAGCTTTTATTTACTCTTGGCTGTCATTTTATGAGTCAGTTCATTTATTCATCATTATTCTGCAGTGTTTATAACTTGATTTTTGTTGACAATTTAAAATGACATTTTTCATCAGGATTATCATTTCATATATTACTTCCAACCTAAAGGCACCTAGTTGTATAGGTTTAAACTCTTAATTCTACTTAAACTCTTAATTCTGTTTTTAAGTAGCTATTTTTGTTCCACACAAAAAAGGAGACCTTCTGGTAGACTCTTGAATGTTATCTAGGTGAGGGTTGTAAAAGGCTTTAATTTGGGCAGTGATAGTAAAAATAAAAGGGTAGTTGACGGTGCTTGCTTAGTAGCACCTACACTAAAATAAGAACAATATAGAGATTAGTAGGGCCCCTAAGCAATGGTACTACAAATTCATGAAGCTATCTATATTTTTCTGATTTTTTTAAAAAGGTCGTTGTATTCATGCATTACTTATGTAATTACTATTTCTACTACTATTCTTTTAAACAAAATAATGGTTAATTAAGGATGATGAGGGAAGACTAGCTCTTTCTGAATAATTGGATTTTGGAGACGGGATTTAGAACTTTATAATTGAGAATACTAGTGACATTGAAATAGTTATTTTGAGAGATACAAATATGTACCTTTTGAAAATTTCCCATAGGAAATTTGAATCTTTAATGAAAATATATTTTCCAAATTCTTTTGAATCAAGCCAGTAAGTTCACAGAAGTTCATGACAATAACACAGAAGTTACTCTGTAGATCTGGATTAGTATAACATGGTATAAATATCCGTATATTTGGACTGATATGAGCAGAAAATGACCTTTTCTGACTTAATGGGGAGCTGTTTAATGTTTAATGTTTCTAAACAGATTCTACATCTTATTAATTGTGCTTGTTTTAGTTATATTCAGAGCATTCCGGTTGTTAATGAAGAACAGAGAGGTGATTTTTCTTATATTGGCAATTTGATGACAAAAGAGTTTATAGGTCAACAATTGATTCTAATTATCAAGTTTTTGGATACCAATGAAGAAGGAGGAAGGTACATTTAAATGTAAACCCTTGTTCTTATTTGCGCTTCTAATTTTATGTGTTGAAATATAGTCTTGTTACAATATGATTAAATATATTTAACCTAGCTCCCTAAAGTGTTATATGAAGTGTTCTCTTTCCTCTTATATATATGGAGTATGTAAGAGGAAATATATTTATATACTGTCTTTCTCCTAATTTCTCTCTCTCTATATGAATATATGTATATATGGAAATATAAGTTTCTAATTCAGTTCCTTGAGAATAAATCAATAAAATTGCAGGTTTTTGCTTAAAAGTTTCTATTAGTATTACTAGTCCTCTCTAATAAATACAGTCTAAAAGATTTGATTCACTTATGGTATTTTGTCATTTCATCATGTTGATTTATGAAAGATTATAGGGCCATTTATAAATTTTTTTTCAGAACGTGAATTTTGGTCTAAAGTCTGTACATATATTTTTGTACCTATAGTGATAAATATAAAAAAGAAGACAAATTAAGTCTGTAATTAAGTCTGCAGAATAGGTGAAACGTTAGAGATATAATGTGTTTCTACTCTTGTACTGAAATTAAAATAGTTCTTTTTGAATGCAGGAAACGACTGCTGGCTATCTTACAGGAGATTCTTACTCTACCCACCACCCCAATATCCCTAATTTCTTTTCTTGTTGAGAGACTGCTCCACATTATTATAGATGATAATAAGAGAACACAGATTGTAAGTAATTTTCTTCATTCTTGATAAAAATAAAAGATTTTGGTCAATAACATTGAGGGTTGTCTTATTCTCTTTTCAGTACTTTTGGCTTTAATTGTTTTGTTTTAGTTTTGTCTCTTTATCAAGTCTTTAAACTTCTTAAAACCAAATCTCTCTCACACACACATTTTAAAAAATATCTCCTTTCTTTTACCATATCTATCATTGTGTTGAATCAGTTTGAAATGGAGCAGGTTAGGGAAGAGGTGACATATAGGCATTGGTTGCTAGAAGGTTTGAGGGCCGACTGAATTTATACATACCTGGGTTCAAATCCCCTCGGACGCTTTCTCGATTTGTGGCTTTGCCTGAGTTATTTAATTTAGAATTTTTACCTGTCTGCAAAATCAGAACAATGAAATTTATCTTTCATTGTTCAATGAAGCAATGTTCATAAAGTGCTTGGTAAATACAGAAATAAATATTATCTATTATTTTACTATATTCAAGTGTTATTTTCTCTGGGGTAGCCCAAAAAGAGAGGCCTGTATCGTTGATTTTCATAAAATCGTATAGTCTTGGAGTTGCGAGTTAATTCAAAGGTTGTCTTTTCCACTCCTTCCTTATATAGATATACATAACATAAATTCTTTCTACAACATCCCCAGTTAGTGGTTATCCAGCACCTGCTTAAGGTACCTTCCTTTGGGATGCAGCTTTTTCCTGAATTGGCCAACTCCAATGCCTAGTGGCTCTGAAAGAAAAGTGTTTAATCTGCTGTCATTATTTATGCCTTGTATACCCAAAGGAAGAATAAAAGAGTATTCTAATTTTTTATATTCCACTTCCATTGGAGCTGAACAAGGGAGGGAGTTGAGGATTTTAGGCAGAAAATTTTAGTTTTATGGTGCCTAAGATTAGATGCTCTTTTCATTTTTTCTGTTTCAAAGCACTATATGAAAGAGAATTTATCTTCAGTGTCTATGTGCCTATTTACCTTCCCATAATCTTAAGAGTTTTTAGTCAGATGTATTGTTTGGTCATTTTTTTTCTAAAATTGTCTAGCAAATAGAATGTGTGCCATTTTTGCTTGTATATTTTGCTCTATTTTTCAAGAGATTGTGGATACAGTTTGGAGTTTTGTATAACAGTTCGATGTCATTTTCTGATATATAACATATATTAAAGCATGTATTCTGAATTATAACTTATCAGGTTACAGAAATTATCTCAGAGATTCGGGCACCCATTGTTACTGTTGGTGTTAATAATGATCCAGCTGATGCAAGAAAGAAGGAACTCAAGGTAACTGTCTTCTAAATTAAAGAAATGCTTGAGTATATTGTAGTTGTGCAAGTCTTTTATTTCTTCTTGTACATTTCCAAAATTGCACAAAGTCAAATTATTGGTTAACTATTAAACTATATAAGAGTATCTAAAATGTTATCAGATTATGTCAGTCTGAAAGATTTGCCAATCTCTGTTTCAGGAAGACTGCCACTTTTTCTGTATGTACCTGACTGCTTAACTTCTAGATGGTTGAAATGGTTTTAAATAATACTCTTCAGTTTGCTACAGATTTCATATTAATAGTTTTTGTTTGGTGTTTACACAATTTATATCTTTTCTTAGATGGCTGAAATAAAAGTTAAACTTATTGAGGCAAAAGCAGCTTTGGAAAATTGCATTAACTTACAGGATTTTAATCAAGCATCAGAATTAAAAGAAGAAGTAAAAGCATTAGAAGATGCCAAAATAAACCTATTGAAAGAGACAGAGCAACTTGAAATTAAAGAAGTCCACATAGAGAAGGTATAGATACATTTTTCATATTAAATTTCAGCTACTGTTAATCATCTCAACTAAACCTTGTTTTCTTAACTCAGCTGCTGGAATATATTCACTTAGGAGGGATTTTTTTTTTTTTTTTTGTGGTACACGGGCCTCTCACCATTGTGGCCTCTCCCCTTGCGGAGCACAGGCTCCAGACGTGCAGGCTCAGCGGCCATGGCTCACGGGCCCAGCTGCTCCGCGGCATGTGGGACCTTCCCAGACCGGGCACGAACCCGTGTCCCCTGCATCGGCAGGAGGACTTTCAACCGCTGCGCCACCAGGGAAGCCCTAGGAGGGATTTTTAACAATACCATGAACTAATACAAAAATAATATTTTTCCGCCTGTTCCTTTCTATTTTGGACTTCGAAAGGCTTTAATGAACTTTAATTATTGTAGCTAAGACTTTATTTGATTTGCTCCCTTGTCATGCTAATCCCTAGAATCTGAAGTCTTTCTTCCTTGCCAAGGAAACCTGCTTTCCAGTGGTTTCCTTCTCTTTGTTTTGTTCTGTTTTGTTTGTCTTGAATGGTTTAGAAAAGGAAAATGCATCTTTCACTTATTTGTGGAAGACTCATGACCTTTCCACTGCTAGGAAAAGAATTTCTATAGTAACAGTGCAATTATACACATAATTTTTTAAAGTTTAATTACTCTTTTGTTTTTAGAAAAAGCTAAGTAACTTTGTTATTTTAAATGAAATACTGTATAAAATAGATAACTAATAAGAACCTGCTGTAAAGCACAGGGAACTCTACTCAATACTGTAATGGCCTATATGGGAAAAGAATCTTAAAAAAAAAAAAAAGAGTGGATATATGTATATGTATAACTGATTCACTTTGCTGTGCACCTGAAACTAACAACATTGTAAACCAACTATACTCCAATAAAAATTTTTAAAAAAAGAAATACTAAACATATATCTAATAACATTTAAAGCTTCGTTTCAGCAGTCTTTTTTAATTAACTTAGTTGTATTTGATACATGAATATTATTTTAATGTAAGGTAAAATGGTATCAATTACTAAAATATTTGCTATTAACTTTAATTCAGGAGGTCTTTTAGGATCTTGCCTTTTGTAGTAAACATCATTTATTACTGTAGTTTTGGTTTGGGAAGTGCTGATTATTCTTATAAAGAGAATGCTGGATAGGGAAGAGTTTACTATACAGGAGAGTTTTGTAAGTTATGTTATGTCCTTGAGCTCTGCAGCCATAGATATCCCTGCTCTAACACCCTACCTTCCCAGTGGGTATGCCTGAATTTTATTTTCATAGCTAAGTAGCTTATTTCTTTTGTTTGACCAAGTCAGTGGATCGTTATAGGCTCTTAAATTTGAGGAGCAAATTTAAAGTGAAAAATGAAAATATAAACTGAAAAATGATATAAACTGCAGGTCTGAATTAGGAAAATTTTAACTAGGGTGATCTATCATGGTTATTATTATCTGTTTAACTTTACCTGCTTTGACCATTTATCTGTTCATTTGTCCTATTTTAAGGGTTATAAATCTATTACAGTATAATTACAGTATAGTATAATAAATGCTATGTTCAGGTAAGTATAGGGGTTTTATGGAGAGGGTGGTATTGGCTTCCCCAAAAGAAATGTTTCAGCTTGAGATTTGAATAAAAATAATATAAGCAAGTAGTTACAGGATCCTTTTTTTGTGGTATTCACAAGTATAAATTCATTTGATTCTCATTATGACCTAATGGAATTGGTACAATTATCCTTACTTTATAGAAGGCAAGTAACTTGCCTGAAGTTATACAGATAGTAAATGGTAGAGGCAGGATTCAAACCCAGGCAAGTGGCTTTGATTGTGCTTTTAATGCACTCTGTGTCATCTCTCCTCAGTGAGTTGTTAAGGGAATGTTATAGGCAGATGGAATGACGTGTGTGAAGGCCTAGAAGTTAAAGAGTGCCTGTTGTGTTTAAAAACTTCAGGTCCACATGACTAAAGAATTGAGGTGGAGAGATAAGAGATAAATCTGGGGGGAAGAAATTAAGGGCCAATTCATGTAAGGCCTTGTATAAACAATATTTTAAAAATTGTCCCTTACCCAAAGATCATGGTGAACCACTAAAGATGAGATTTATGTCTTATAAAGATCACTGTTACTCAGGAAATGAATTGCAGGCAGGCATACTAGTTTGAAGACTGTTAACAGTAATGTAGGATTGAGATGAGTGCAGTCTGAACAAGATAATGATGGTGGATATGGAAAGAAGTGATGGATTTGAGAAGTATTTAAGAATTAGTAACAAGGAGAAGAGTGAGTCAAGAATGTATCCTAGGTCTTTTGGTTTGGACAGCTGGGTAGATGGCAGTGAAATTTATGGAGGTAGCACAGGAGGAGGAATTTGGGTAATGATTGGTTAGTTCCCTTTTGGCCATTTTGAGTTTGGGAAGCCTGTGGACCATACAAGAGGAAATGTCTTATGGCAGTTTTATATATGAATCTGAAACTTAGAAAATAGTTGAACCAGCTTATAAATGCTAAGTTTTGTGACTGGATAAGGTTGTGCAGGGAGTGTGTATAGAGACAACATATCTTGGACAAAAAGCCTGGAGAAAGTAAACATTTAAGGGATGGGCAGAATATATTTTTACTAATGCTGAATATTTTGTGTTTCATTTTAGAATGATGCTGAAACACTACAGAAGTGTCTTATTTTGTGCTATGAACTGTTGAAACAGATGTGCACTTCAACAGGTATAGGTGCAACCATGAATGGCATCATTGAATCTTTGGTATGTTGGTGCACTTTGAGGCTTTATTTTAGCTCGCGCCTTCATCATTTTATAAGTAATATGTTCCTTGGGGTTCAAAAGAATGAAAAGACGATTTTAAACATCTGATAAATATAAATGGTAAAAAAGAAAAAGTAATACAGTGGCTGCTTCATATTGTGAGGATTAGATTAAGATAATGCATGTAAATGACCTGGTATATAAGTTATAATTATTCCTTTAGAAAATTTGAAAAAATTATTTTATGCTGGAAAGAGATGCAGAATATCTTCATTTTTTGAATAGTAAGAGGAAATACTGAGGTACATAAGGAATATTTAAGTACCAGAATCTTGCTGTGTAGAAAGACTGAGAAGAAGGTTACATTGTAAGCCCTGTGAAGGGAATTTGTTTATTATATATTTAAGGACTTTACTAAAGTAATCCTTCATAGGTAATCTCCATTTTACTGACCAGAGGGATATAAATACCACAAGCCTTTAGAACCACGTTGTCTGATAGAAATATAATGCAAACCACATGTAACTTTAAATTTTCTAGTAGCCACATTTAAAAATTAAAAAGAAATGTGAAATTAATTCTAATATACATTAATTTAAATATATTTTAATATATTTAACCCAGTATACCCCAAATATTATAATTTCATCATTTAATCAATATTTTATTGCGATATTTTACATTCTATTCTTCATACTAAGTCTTAAAGCACAATCTCAATCTGGACTAGTCATATTTCAAGTGTTCAGTAGCCACATGTGGTTAATGGCAACAGTATTAGACATGCAGCTTTAGAGTATTCTTTTTAATAGTGCTACTTATCCAAAGCAAATTTTGAATGTATCCAACCTCTTCCAGGATTCTCCCCAAATTGTTTTTACTTGGGATTAGTGAAAAACAGCCAATGAATGTGATCTAAAATCTAGTTCCTTGGATTGTCATGAGTTTCTAAATGTAGTAAAGAAAACCAATTATTGTTTATAACAGTCCAGAGCTGATTAAAACTAGATCTGTTAAACCGTTAGAATTTAGTTTTATTTTTAACAAAGCAGATGTCTAGTGAAAAGTGATACTGTTAAAGTTCTGCTTGTATACTTTATGTCTGGTTCTATTGCAAGAGAATGATAAATGATGGTATAATTAATTGCACAATTGAAGTAGTAAATATGAAGACTTACATATATATGTGGGGAAACACTATTGAGGGAAGAAAGAACACAAAATTGAATGGTCATAATGATTTTAAGTATATAAAAACAATCTTTCTAAAGATTGAAAGAGACTATAGAGGGATGTAAGTGAGTAAGGTATTTAAATATAGGAGTTATAATATTTTAATGAAATTACTGTGCTTTAAATAAAAATCATATATTAAGTGAACAAATATTTATTGAACATCTATACACCCAGTGCTGGGGATAGAGTGCACATGGTGTACAGAACACATATAGACTGCCCTTTTTGGATCTTCCGGTCAAGTGAGGGGGGCATCAATCAAATAAACAAGTGAAAGCTTATGCCATTGATAGTTGCTATGAAGAAGAGCTTTATGGTCATATGTGAATTTATGATAATGAGATTTCATCTGTTTATGGAAGGTGACCTTGAGGTGATGTTTGAGTTAGACGTTAACTATGTGACAAAGAGGGAAGAATGATCTAGACCTACTCTCTTCAGTATGGTAGCCACCAGCCACATGTGGATATTAAAAACCTGTGGCTATTAAATCTAGTCCAAATATATATATATATTTATACATATTTATAAATGTAAAACTACATTGGGTTTCAAACACTTAGTACAGACAACAGAGATTATCTCAATTTTTTATAAACATGAAAAAAGCCACAGCTAAAAAATCTCAATTTTTTAACATTGATTACATGTTGTATTGATAATATTTTGTCTATATTGAGTAAAATAAAATGTATTAAAATTAGTTTCATCTTTTTCTTTTCACTTTAATGTGGCTACTAAAAAAATTTTAAATGACATACTTGGCTTGCATTATATTTCTAGTGGACGGCACTGAATGGGAGGCGTTGAAATCAGCTCAATTGAATAAACAGAGAGCAAGAGATAGCATGGTATAAGGTGATACTGGGAAAGACTACAGAATGAGGTGTATCAAATATTATGTTAAGGGGTTTTATCTTTTCTATGAGCATTGGGAAGCCATTGAGTCAGTTTCGGCAGGTGGAGGGAAGGTATCTCATGATCAGACTATATTTTGCTCTGACTGTATTCTTCTGTTTTACTGATTTAATATTTACCTTTTTTTAAACCAAAAGTTGACTTTTTTGGGTTAATAGACTACATGGAAATGGAGTAGGTCTGCAAAATCATACAGAAATTTGCATTTTTTAAAATATACTATTGTAAATTTCTTATCCTAGTCAAAATTATTTTAATTTCTAATTCATTTTAGATTCTTCCTGGAATAATAAGTGTTCATCCTACAGTAAGAAATCTGGCTGTTTTGTGCTTGGGATGCTGTGGACTACAGAATCAGGACTTTGCAAGTAAACACTTTGTATTACTATTGCAGGTAGGATTTATCTTGTGATTAAAATCTTAATTATACTTCTTGAGATAAATACTCAATCTGTGGTGATTTTGCTAGTGTTATTAAGTTTAATTGATTCCAGGGCTTGTTGATGATGATGATTATGGATGACTTTTAAGGGCTCAGTTTTTATGTTTTGATTTTTTTGTTATTAAAACTTTTTTGTAGAAGAAAGATGAAATGTCAATTATTTAAGGTATTTAAAAAATTAATCATATAGCAAATATTTATTGAGTGTATATTATATGCCCAGCATTATTATAGACTTTAGAAAACAATAAGATAGGTAATGAAAAACATAAAAGTTGCTGTCCTAATGGAGCTTACATTTTAGAAGAGGAAATACACAATGAAAAATAAACAATATGTAGTATGTCAGATGGAAAAAAATAAAGCAGAGAAGGGGAATGAGGACTGGAAATAGGGAAAAGGAGCAGTTTGGTTTAGAAAGACCTCACTAATAAGTCAAAATTTGGGCTGTTACCAGAGGGAAGTGAGAATGAACTTTGTAGATCTGGGTAAGAGGTTACCAAAGAGAGGAAAGAGCAGGGGAAGGGGTCCATCAGTAGGACTCTGCTTCACATATTAAAGGAGCGGGAGCTCATATGGCTAGGCCAGATTGAGCAAAGAGGAGAATAGTAGGAGAAATGATTTGCAGGCAGCTGGTCATCCATGTCTTCTAGGGATTTCTAGTCTGTAAAGATGTAGCCTTCACAGTGAATGAGATGGGAAAGAATTGGTAGTTTTTATTTTCTTTTTTTTAAAAAAATTTATCTATTTATTTGGTTGTGTCGGGTCTTAGTAGCGGCATGTGGGATCTTTTGTTGTGGCATGGGCTCTTCATTGCAGCATGCAGCCTTCTCTCTAGTTGTGGTGTGCGGGCGTTGGAGCACACGGGCTCTCTAATTGTGGCCTGAGGGCTCTAGAACACAAGGGCTTAGTTGCCCCGCGGCATGTGGGATCTTAGTTCCCCAACCAGGGATCAAACCTGCATCCCCTGCATTGGAAGGTGGATTCTTAACCACTTGACCACCAGGGAAGTCCCAGAATTGGAAGATTTTGAGTAGGGGATTTTTATGCTGTGACTGGATATAGTGTTGGTTAGACCATGGGTTGGTTGGCAAACCTTTTTTCTAAAGGTCTAGAGAGTAAATATTGTAGACTTTGCAGGCCATATGGTCTGTCTCAACTGCTGCTTTGCTGTGGTAGTATGAAAACATCCATAGATGATACATAATTGAATAAGCGTAGTTGTAGATCAGTAAAACTTGTATTTATGGACACTGATACTTAAATTTCTTATAATTTTAGCATATAATGAGATATTATTTTTTAACCATTGAAAAATGTACAATTATTCCTAACTTGGAGGCTGTATAAAAACAGGCAACAAACTGGCCCGTGAGTCATAGTTTGCAGATCCCTTATAGTAACTATAGGGATACAGTATGGAAGGAAGGATACTCATAAGGAAGCTATTGCAATAATCCAGGAAAGAGGTGATGATGACCTGGACCAGTGTTGTGATTATTGGGGTCATGAGAAGTGATGGTAATTTAAGTTTGAAGACAATGTCTATAGAATTTGCTGATAAATTTGATGTGGCGTGTGAGAGAAAGAAGTGGAAGAAAACAGGATTTTGGCCAGAATAACTGGAAAGATGGAATTGCCCTTTCCTGTGATGGGGAAAACAGAATAACAGGTTTTACGGCAGATAGGTGAGGTAAGGAGTTCAGTTTTGGACATGGTAAGTTTGAAGTTTGAGGTACAAGTGGATATATTGAATAGGCATTTTTAAGTGGGTTTGGAGATAGGAGAGAGGCCCAGGCTGGGGAGAGGAATCTGGAAGTCTTTATTCTATAATAGTATCCAATGCCTAGAAACTGGATGTTACCTGACAAATGAGTATAGTTGGAGAGGAGATCTCAACTTTATAGTTCCCTAAGCCTCAGGTAACATTTAAGGTAAGAGAGATGAAAAGGAACCAGTAAAGACCAAGGTGAAGTAGATAGTTAGGGGAGAGTGTGATGTCCTAGAAGGCAAGTGAAGATGGTATTTTAGAGAGGCCAGGGTGACCTAACTGTCTAATGCTGGTGACAGGTTAGTAAGGATTCATTGTTGACCATTTTTGGCAAGTAAGGAAGTGTTTGGTGACTTTCATGTGCCTTAGTTTATGCACAGGGCAAAGCCTGTTGGAGTAGTCCAAAGAGAATTATGGGAGAGGAATTGGAGACAGCCAGTGTATACTACTCTTTCAAGATTTTATTTTGTTAGGAGTAATGGAGAAATGGAGTGGTAGCAAGAGAGGATATGGGGTAAAAAGAGTTTTTGGTTTGGTTTGAATTATTTTAGGATGGAGAAAATTACAGCCTGTTTGAATCCTAATGACAATGACCCATTTGAAAGGAAAAAAACAATATAGGGAAGAGAGGGCAGTTGCTAGAGTGCTACTGAGTAGACAAGAAGGGATTAAGTCTAGTGTATCAGTAGAATGCATTTGACTTTTTAACTCCTTTGGACATGTTTTTAACATTTTTGGGCCTAGTTTTATTTGGAAAATATACTTCCCTCCACCTCCCCCTGTAAAAAGACAGTGTGATTCATGTAGCCTCTTGGTGTTGTCAAACGTAATGGGATAAAAAAGCTGCAAGGAATTTTAGTGCAAATTGCTTGCCAACAGGTGAATGGGAGTGCTTTGCATGTTCAACATGAAAATAACACATGACAACATGGATTATCATTTTTATGAAGATTATATTAAAAGACTCAACCAATAGTTGAATTTTCCCCCAACATAAAATCCTTATCTTGAAGCATCCTTTAATGTTGCATATGACATTGCCAAGAAAAAGAAAACATACAATTAGGGAGAAATTGGGGAAGTCATGTGTTCTGGAAATGGTCAAACTGTTTGTGACTTGTATCAAAGGAAGAAAATTAAACCATACTTTTGTCAAAAGGCAGTCCTCAGAAATTTCATTTTGTTGTAATTTCCTTTTTTGGAGTACTTGACATCTAATCAGTTCATTTAATGTGCAAGGATTAAATTCCTGACAGTGCTTTGTTTATATTTATCATCCCATGCTTGTTATCAGAGAAAAATTTCTATTATTGTGAGATCCTTTTGGAAACTTAGAATGTCAAGTATTATCTTTAAAATGGTGTACAGTTTCTTTTCAAAGAAACTGGAAGAAAAATCTTGGTACTTTGTCCAGATGAATCATTTATAGTGCTTGGCCATACATCTGGTTTTGCTCCAGGATGAATGAATGAATCTCCCTGTGTTATACAAAGTCATTACTATTTATATCAGCAGGTACTGGCATGAGTGATTCTGGTAGTAATTCTAAAGGGAGTCTTGTTTACTATTTTGAAATCTATTGGCTTTATAGGTGCCCAGGAAATAAAATACTACATTTTCAAAGAGGTTTTGCTAAGAAATTAAACCAGTAAGTTCTCTATTTCAATTTCCTGGTTTTCTAGAGGATGGGTCATTAAATGCTAGATTGACCCCTGGTCATTACTTTTTATTTAAGTGGAAGAAAAATCTTACTAGAAAATTTGATAGTGAAGGGTTCATTTATGTCTAGCTTATTAAGTATAGCGCTTTTTACTCTACAAATGAGGTAAAATGTTCATTAAGATACCCTATATACCATTATGAGTACTTCTGAAAAATTGTATTGAGAAGTTGTTGTTTTCAAGTAGAGGAGATTAGAGTTAGACAACTATATAAAATTTCTAGTACTGCAGCAAAAGAAATACCATAGAACTCTTTCCAAAGACACATAAATTCACTTGACTTTTAAAGATGAAATGTGGATTTTGATCCTTTTAATTTTTGCTGACATAACATCAATAATAAGTGTTTTGGTCATTTCAGACAGAAGAAATTAATATGAATTTAATGCTTACAAGTGTCCTGGAGCATTAGGAAGCTATTTAATACTAACTCATACCGCATTTGACGGAGCTATAGGAGCCTTGATACTGTTTGCTCCTATATAATTTTCTGTAGTGAAAAAGAATTGTCAAAATCAAGTTCATGTGAAAAATAAATGAATGTTTCTTATCAAGACCATTCCATAATTTTACCTTAATTTCAAATCAAAACAGTTAATAGCAGCCTTGTCATAGAATTAAAATTTTTAAAAATGAAAGTTTAGGGGCTTTCCTGGTGGCACAGTGGTTGAGAGTCCGCCTGCCAATGCAGGGGACACGGGTTTGTGCCCTGGTCTGGGAAGATCCCACATGCCGCGAAGCGGTTAGGCCTGTGAGCCATGGCCGCTGAGCCTGCGCGTCCGGAGCCTGTGCTCCACAACGGGAGAGGCCACAACAGTGAGAGGCCCGCGTACCACAAAAAAAAAAAAAAAAAAAAATGTGAATGATACCAGATACAAATGCAGTAAAATAAATTGTTTGTGGAATTTTGCCTATATTTTGACTGTTATTTTGAGGTGGGCTCTTATTAGGTCCTCAAAGGGGTTCGCAATCAAAAGAATTTAACCACTGAGTAGATTCAATTATTTATCTTTATAAAGGTATTTTCAGAGCTATCATTGGAAGATTTTAGATTAAGGGAAAAGAGCAGTATTTTGGGGGAGTAAGAAATCAGTTTTTTTTTTAATCAAGTTTTAGTAATAGAAGTTGACTTAAGAAATATATCCACACTTGTTAGAAAGGCAGGAGAGGGAAATTATTTCATTTAGAAATCTTAAATAAATATCCAATATTGAGAGCTATTGCTAGCCAGTGAGGGACTGAGAAGGACAAGGAAAACCAAGATGCTGTTGAGAGTAGCATGTTTAGAATTTGTAGTGAATAGTCATGACAGTACATTCTTATAAATAAGCATTTGGCTTTGGCAGATTTGCAAGTCTTGCCATAAGAAAGTATGTAATAGATGTGTCTTGAAATTTCCTTCAAAGTTTTGTAATTTTGAGCCATTTTTCTCGATTCATTCATTTGACCAACTTGTGGGTGATTTTTCTTCATTCTGTGGGCTAAGCTGTATAGCCAAGTAGCTTATCAGTGACCAAAATTTAAGTGTATTAAAAAATATAGTAAATCTTTTCATAGTAGAAATATTCAGCTCTATTTTTTTCATGGCTTTGAAATTTGGTATGTAAGAATTTGGTTTTCTTAAGTCAGGATAGATTCATACAAGCTGCTGGGTTTTATGGATTCAGGATAGGCTCATAGAAACTGCTGGGTTTTATGGTTCACTTCCTTTTATAAAGAAGTCCAGTTCAATGAAAACTGAATTCACTATTAATGAAATCTGAATTTATTGAGCTAATAAGAAAAATTTCTTTAATGAAACTTGATAACCTAGAAGAGTATTGATGTTCCAATGAATGCTTTTCATTGGTTAGAATGTAATGTTTTTATCTTGATAGATGGCCCCAAACAATTGCAATATATTGAACAGTTTTTCTAGATCTTAAAAAAATAATAAAATCATAGTTAAACATATACTTTTTTGTATATAAAAGGAACAAATAATATAATTCAGCTTGACTTCAGGGATTTTTTTTGACTGAAGACAGAATTTTTCTGAAGGAAATATAAAATGTCATGGTATAAATAAAAAAATAACTAAAATAAACTTTTAAGTTTTAAAAAATATTTATATAGACTTGACACTGTTGTTGCAGTTCGATTAATAATAAGATATATGTTAATTTTATGTAGCATAAACAATAAAAATATACCTAATTTGCTTTTGGTGGGGCATGTTTCGATTTAGGTTTTGCAAATTGATGATGTGACAATAAAAATAAGTGCTTTAAAGGCAATCTTTGACCAACTGATGGCATTTGGATTTCAACCATTTAAAACGAAAAAAATCAAAGCTATTCAAAGTGAAGGTGCAGAAGTAAACAGTAATGAAGAGCAAGAGTCAAAAGAATCTGAAGAAGAGGCTGATACAGCCAAGAATGTTCTAAAACTACTTTCTGATTTTTTAGATAGCGAGGTAAGAAATAATCATAGCCCTATTATTGTGAAATGTAATTGTCAGCATATATATGTTTATCCTCTTTGTAGTTTTTAGGCTGAAGTTTAAACTTGGCTAACATTTTTTTTAAATTTGCCTTTTGAATATTATAATTAAATCCTACTTTCACTTCTAATATATCTAATTTCTCACTATCAAATTACATTGTGTAGAGAATTGAAGTGTAAACAAAAATGAAATGACTGTTGGGGGGGGTTATTTTTTCATCTTTTTTCTCTGTCTTTGTGATCTGTGACTTACAAGTTTCCCCCCCAAGGGTCTTAAGAAATAATTTAAAATAATCTTACATTGGGTGGGTAGAAGTTGTAAGATATGATATGGGATTAGATCTCTTTCCTTAGGGTACTCATGAACTACATTTTTATAGCATATGTAAACATTTAAATTATAAAATTTTTATATTTTTTTGTTGAGGTGAAATTGACATTACATTAACAATTTTAGAGTGAACAATTCATTGACATTTAGTACATTAAAAATATAGTGTAACCACTGCCTCTGATTTTTAAAACATTTTCATTATCCCAAAAGGAAACTACCCATTAAGCAGTTGCTCCCTATTTCCCCTACCACCAGCCCCTAACAACTACCAATTTGCATTTTGTCTCTATGGATGTAACTCTTCTGGATATTTCCTATAAATGGAATCAGAAAATATGTGGCTTTGTGTCTGCTTTCTTTCACTTAGCTTGTTTTCAAGACTGTTGTGGCTTATATCACAAGCCTTCTTATGGCAGAATAATATTCCATTTTATGTATATACCAGAATTTGTTTAGCCATTCATCCATTGAAAGATATTTGGGCTGTTTCCACCTTTTGGCTATTGTGAATAGTGCTGCTATGAAGATGTATTTGTCTGAGTAGCTATTTTCAATTCTTTGGGGTATATTTCTAGAAGTGGGGTTACTAGGTCATATATTAATCCTTTTTTGTTGTTTTTAGGATTTTACCCCTGATCCCTATCCCAACTAGTTAATTAATACATCCTCACATATTTATCTTTTTTTTTTTTTTTTTGAGTGAGAACATTTAAGTTCTCTCAGCAAATTTCAGTAATACAGTAGTGTTATCAGCTAGTCACCATGTTTTACATTTGGTGTCTAGAACTTATTCTTTTTTTTCTTTTCTTTTTTTTTTTTTTAGGTATAATAGAACTGATAGTATACCCTTTTCCATATTTCACCCACCCACCAGTCTGTGGCAACCATTTTTTCTACTCTGTTTCTATGAGTTTGACTTTTAAAAAGATTCTGCATATGTCATATCATGCAGTATTTGTCTTCTGTCTTTGTCAGGCTATTTCACTTAGCATAATGTTCTCAGGGTCTACCCCTGTTGTTGCAAATGGCAGGATTTCCTTCCTTTTATGGCTGAATAATATTGCATTATATATCTCACATCTTCTTTATTCATTCATTGATTGATACGTGGGTTGTTTCCATATCTTAGCTCTTGTAAATAATGCTGCAATGAACATGGGCATGCAGATATCTCTTTGAGATTCTATTTTCATTTCCTTTGGATATATACACCCAAATTGGATTGTGTTTTTAATTTTTTGAGGAACTTCATTCTGCCTTCCAAAATGACTGTACCAGTTTACATTCCCACCAACACTGCACTAAGGTTCCCTTTTCTCCACATCCTTACCAACACTTCTCGTGTCTTTTTGATAAAGCCATTCTAACAGTGTGAGGTGATATCTCATTGTAGTATTGATTTGCGTTTCCCTGATGATTAGTGATATTGAGCAGCTTTTCATGTATCTGTCAGCCATTTGTATGTCTTCTTTGGAAAAATGTTTATCAATTCCTCTGACCATTTTTTAATCAAATTATTTGCTTTTTGCTATTGTGTTATATGAATTCTTTATATATAATTTTGGATATTAATCCCTTATCAGATATATAATTTGCAAATATTTTCTCCCATTCCATAGGTTGCTTTTTCATTTTGTTGATAGTTTCCTTTGCTGTGCAGAAGGTTTTCAGTTTGATATAGTCCCATGTGTTTATTTTTGCTTTTGTTACCTATGTTAAGGAGCTGACTATCCTGTTTTTTGTAGGTGTTTCATGTGGTAATTTCTTTAACTTTTTGAGGACTTGCCAAACTGTTTTCCATAGCAGCTGAACCATTTTACATTCCCACCAACAAAGAACAGGGTTCCATCCTTATCAACACTTGTTATTTTAAAATAATTTTGTTTTATTAATAAGAAAAAATTGTTAGTAAAAATTTTAGCCATCTTGTTTTGAATTGCCTTTCCCTAATAACTAATGATGAGTATCTACATGTGCTTTTTGGCTATTTGTATACCTTGTTTGGAGAAATATGTATTCAAATCCTTTGCTCATTTTTAAATTGGGGTGTCCTTCTGAATTCTTTATATATTCTGGGTAGTAGATCCTTATCAGATAACTGATATGTGGATATTTTCTCCTATAGGTTGTCTTTTCAGTTTGTTAATAATGTCCTTAGATTTTTAAAAAGTTTTAAATTTTGATGAAGACTAATTTATCTTTCCTTTTGCTGCTTGTGCTTTTGGTGTTATATCTAAGAATACATTGCCAAATCAAAAGTCATGAAAATTTATCTCTGTTTTCTTCTAAAAGTTTTACTCCTTTAGCTTTTAATTTAGGTGGATTGGTGCATTTTCAGCTAATATTTGTACATGGTGTGAGGTAGAGGTCCAACTTCATTGGTTTGCCTGTGGACATCCAGTTGTCTGAGCACCGTTAGTTGAAGAGACTATTCTTTTCCTATTGAATTGTTTTAGCACCATTGTGGAGGGTGAGAGAATCAATTGATCATAGGAATATGGGTTTATTTCTAGACTCTCAATTCTTTTCCATTGTTTGTGTCCACCCTTGTGCCATTACCTGACTGTTTTGATTCATGTAACTTCATAGTAAGTTTTGAAATCAGGAAGTTGAGTTTTCCAACTTTGGTTCTTTATTTTCAGTATTGTCTTGGCTATTTGGGGTATCTTGCAGTTCCTTATGAATTTGAGGATTGGCTTTTCCATTTCTGGAAAAAAGTCTATTGGAATTTTGATAGGGATTGCATTGAATATGTAGATTGCATTGGGCAGTATTGCCATCTTAATGTTATGTTTTCCAATCCATGAACTAGAATATCTTTACATTTATTTAGGTCATTTTTAATTTCTTTCAGAAATGGTATATAGTTTTCAGGGTACATGTTTTTTACTTCCTTGATGAAATTTATTCCTATATATTTTATTTTGGTTGCTATTGTAAATGGAATTGTTTTCTTAATTTCCTTTTTTGGATTGTTCATTCTTGTTGTATAGAAACTCAACTGTTTTGTGTGTGGATTTGATTTCATATCCTGCAACTTGGCTGCATTCATTTGTTAGCTCTTGTACAATAGTTTCCGTGTGTGTGTGTGTGTATTCTTTGGGATTTTTTCTATAAGACCAAGTCATCTGTGAAGAGACAGTTTTAATTCTTCCTTTGCAATTTGAATGTCTTTTATTTGTTTTTCTTGCCTAATTTCTCTGGCTAGAACTTGCTGTACAATCTTGAATAGCAGTGGTTAAAGCAGGCATCCTTGTCTTGTTTCTGATCTTAGGGGGAAAGTTTTCAGTCTTTAACCATTGAGTATGATGTAGAAGTTATCTTCTGTGTTTTTTTTTTCCAGTCATAAAAGCATGTTTAATTTTGTCAAATGGTTTTTCTACATCAATTGAAATGATTATTATTATTATTTTTTTTGCCGTACGCGGGCCTCTCACTGTTGTGGCCTCTCCCTGTTGTGGCCTCTCCCGTTGCGGAGCACAGGCTCCGGATGTGCAGGCTCAGCGGCCATGGCTCACAGGCCTAGCCGCTCCGTGGCATGTGGGATCTTCCCAGACCGGGGCACGAACCTGTGTCCCCTGTATTGGCAGGCGGACTCTCAACCACTGTGCCACCAGGGAAGCCCATGATTTTTTTTTTTAATTGCTATGGTACATTACATTGCTTGATTTTCTTATGTTGAACCACCCTTGCATTCCTTGGATAAATCCCACTTGGTTATGGTGTATAATCTTTTTAATATGTTGTTGGATTCCATTTGCTAGTAATTTATTAAAGATTTTTACATCTGTATTCATACGGGAAATTGGTCTGTAGTTTCCTTGTATTGGTCTTTGTCTGCCTTTGGCATCAGTGTAATACTGACCTCATAAACTGAGATAGGAGTTGTTTTCTCCTCTTCTATTGTTTTCGAAGACTTTGAGAAAGATTGGTGTCAAGTCTTCTTTAAATATTTGGTAGAATTTACTAGTGAACACATCTGGTCTTGGACTTTTCTTTTGGAGAGGTTTCTAATTTCCTTATTCAATCTGTTTATTGTTATAGGTCTGTTCAGATTTTCTGTTTCTTCTTGAGTCTATTTTTGTAATTTGTGTGTTTCTAGGAACTGGTTCATTTCATCTAGGTTGTTTAATTTGTTGGTATTCAGTTCTTATTATTCGTTTATAATCCTTTTTATTTCTGTAAGGTCAGTTGTAATGTTGCTGCTTTTATTTCTGATTTTAGTTGTTTGCATCTTCTTTTTTTCTTTGTTAGTCTAACTCAAGGTTTTTCAATTGTGTTCATCTTTTCAAAGAACCAACTTCTGGTTTCATTGATTCTCTCCGGCCCACCCCCGATTTTCTATCTCTTTTTTAGTTCTTTAAAGTGTAAAGTTATTGATTTGAGATTTTTTTTTTAAATGTAGGCATTTACTGCTATAAATTTCCCTCTGAACACTGTTTTCGATGCACACCATAAGTTTTTGTTTGTTGCATTTTCATTTTTATTCATCTAATTATTTTCTTTTTTTTTTTTTTGGCTGCTTTGGGTCTTTGTTATTGTGCTCAGGCTTTCTCTAGATGCAGCGAGCGGGGGCTACTCTTCGTTGTGGTACGCGGGCTTCTCATTGTGGTGTCTTCTCTTGTTGCAAGCTCGGGCTCTAGGCACGCATGCTTCAGTAGTTTTAGCTTGCAGGCTCAGTAGTTGTGGCTTATGGGCTCTAGAGTGCAGGCTCAGTAGTTGTGGCACACAGGCTTAGTTGCTCTGTGGCATGTGGGATCTTCCCAGACCAGGGCTCGAACCCATGTCCCCAGCATTGACAGGCGGATTCTTAACCATTGCACCACCAGGGAAGCCCCCATCTAATTATTTTCTAATTTCCATTTTGATGACTTCTTTGACCTTTGGTGTGTACGAAGAGTGTATTGTTTAATTTACAGACTTGTGAATTTTACAGTTTTCGTCTCTTGTTGCTTTTCAGGTGTATTCCATTGTAGTTGGAGAAGATATTTTGTATAATGTCATTCTTTATGAATTTATTAAGACTTGTTTTGGGCCTAATATAGCCTCTGTTCTTGAGAATGTTCCATGTGCACCTGAAGAACGTGTAGTCTGCTATTTTGGGGTGGAGTGTTCTATATGTTTGGTAGTTCTAGTTCATTTATGGTGGTGTTCAAGTCCTCTATTTCCTTATTGGTCTGTCTAGTTGTTCTATCTATTACAGAAAGTGGAGTATTGAAGTCTTCAGTTATTATTATAGAGCTGTCTATTTCTCCCTGCAATTCTGTCAGTGTATGTTCATATATTTTGGGGCTCTGTTGTTTGTTGTGTATATGTTTATAATTATCTCTTTGATGGATTGACCTTTTTAAAATCAATATTTAATGTCTTTTGTGTATTGTAACAGTTTTTTACTTCACATTTGGACTGCAGAATAGTGGAAATAAGTCCTTCCTTATCAGTATTTTCTTTTTTCTTTATTGGAGTATAATTGTATCAGTATTTTCTTAAATTTTGAGTTATTAGCCAAGTGATAGACTGACTTCTCATTGGCAGTTGTCCAGTGCTGTGGGCTTGCTGACATTGCATAGATGGAAAACTGTTGCACATGAAAACTGTTTGACAGTAGATGAATGGTTTTTGTTTTTTTAAATAGTGCAGGTACTTTAATCTTCTTTTGGCTAAACTAGATTCTGTGGCTTTGATTTTATTTTTGTCATAAACACTAAAAAATCTTGACTTCCTTGACTGTCCTCTGGACCATAAATAATAGTTTTTCACATGCTTTAAAGACTTGCAGTCCTGTCCCAATTAAAATTCCCATATTAGAAATTTTTTAAAAGACAGAGGGCATGCAGCCTTTGGAGTTGGAGACTTAAAGATTTGTGTTCTGGTAATGTCTGTGAATCTTCAATAAGGTATTTACTGTCTCTGTCCTGTTTCCTTATCTTTAAAATGGAAATAATGATGCCTATTCAGTGGGATAATTCTTTAATTTAGTCAACAAATATTTGAGAGCTATTTATGTGCCAGTCATTATATGCTCTTGAGAGTTCAATGCTGAGTGGAACAAAGTCTCTGCTCTCATGGTTGTTGTGAGCCCTAAATGAGTTTGTATGTGGAAAGCACATGCCAGTACCCTGGCACTTATTAATCTTATCAACCTCTACATTTTTCTTCTTATTTTTGAGTTTTGAAAAATTTCTGAAATAGTTCTTGTATCTGCTCATTCCTCTGTTTTTCCTCCTGTCCCCTCTAGTTTAGACTTGTCTTTCATTCCCAGATTATGGCCTGTCTAGATAATTTTCCTGAAATCTCATTCAAATCTTATCTCCCTACCCTTTCAAAAATCTTCAACCATATTTCTTTACCTAATTTTCGAGGTCTCTCTAATCTGATCACTGAGCAAACTTACTTTCCATCAATAATAATAATCACTGACATTTGTTGAGGATTTACTGTGTAGATAGCACTCCTTAGAGCTTTACATGTATTATTTCTTTGTGTTTTTTGATAAGTAGTTTTATTATCCCTTTTTTTTTGTATATGGAAAAAGTGAGGCACAAAGAAGTTAAGTAATATGCACAGGATCAGATCATGCAGCTAGGAAGTGTCAGAGGCTTGAATTTAATTCAGGCTCAATAACCAATATTTTTAATTACTACTCTTATACCTGTACCTGCATTTGAATACCACTACATCTTTTCCATTTTCTTCTCTAGGTTTGTTTTGGTTTCTCTTTCTAGGAATGCCTTTTTCTACTTGTACACGTTCTATTCACATTTTACCTATTATTCACACACATTGCCACACCCACCTCTGGAGCTTTCATTTATAGGCACCTCTGATGGCAGAGACCATTACTGAAGGTTTTCTATATCTTAGCACCATGATAAGTGTTTAATACATATAGTTTTGATTTCTGGTTTCACAATATTATAAGATCTTTTGGTTTTTCTAAAGAGTTTAAAAGGAATTGAAGTTTTCATAGCTAGACTAATAATTTGTCACATAGCCTTAACCTAAAAGGAAAAAACAAAATCTTTTTATATGCCTTTAAAATAATTCATAATAACAGGAATGATTTTGGATAGTTTATATACAAATACTTATTTTGGGCTACAATGTAAGGCTTAAAAAGGAAATACAAATAAAAAATTTCTTTTAAATGAAAGTCATTTTTAATAGGTGTCTGAACTCAGGACAGGAGCTGCAGAAGGACTAGCCAAGCTGATGTTCTCTGGGCTTTTGGTCAGCAGCAGGATTCTTTCTCGTCTTGTCTTGTTATGGTACAATCCTGTGACTGAAGAGGATGTTCGACTTCGACATTGCCTAGGCGTGTTCTTCCCAATGTTTGCTTATGCAAGCAGGTATTTAGTCATATCGATAAATCAAAATCTAACTTGAAGTTAAATTCAGGCTCCCTATGAGTCATATCTATAGTATTTTGTTGTTAATGTTCTTTTTCTTCAGTGG
This sequence comes from Pseudorca crassidens, assembly GCF_039906515.1. Classification (NCBI taxonomy): domain Eukaryota; kingdom Metazoa; phylum Chordata; class Mammalia; order Artiodactyla; family Delphinidae; genus Pseudorca; species Pseudorca crassidens. The sequence goes on from NC_090299.1 coordinate 44,851,704, forward strand.
TAAGTGAAGAACTTACTTAGATTCTATCTACCTGAATCATTTGGCTCTTTCCTAGATGAATATGTACTCTATCTTGGTGGGGTGCATTTAATATATAATGTTGTTGCTGCTTTTTAAAGAATCATGTTTTTTCTTTGCCAGCATACCTCAAATTGTTTTTCAATAGGACTAACCAGGAATGTTTTGAAGAAGCCTTTCTTCCAACTCTACAAATACTGGCCAATGCCCCTGCATCTTCTCCTTTAGCTGAAATAGACATCACTAATGTTGCTGAGTTACTTGTAGATTTGACAAGACCAAGTGGATTAAATCCTCAGGCCAAGAATTCCCAAGATTATCAGGTAGGTGAGTATGTTAGCCTGTGGATGGTCTAGGGATGGTAACTAGCATGCTTTGGTAAAATAACCCCTCTCACAGATTCTTTGAAATAGTGAGAAGCTACATATAGATCTTGAGATTTCTAGTTTATATGGTAGCACATAACACAAAGCAAGAAAAAGATCTTTTGCAACTATGTGGGTGGACCTAGAGGGTATTATGCTTTGTGAAGTAAGTCAGAGAAAGACAAATACTCTGTTATCACTTACATGCAAACCCTAAAAAGTAAAACAAATGAATGAATATAACAAAACAGACACACAGTTATAGAGGACAAACTAGTGGTTACTAGTAGGGAAGGGGAGGGGAGAGGGACAAGATAGAGATAGGAGATTAAGAGACATAAACTACTATGTATAAAATAAACTACAAGGATTACTGTACAAGGATTACTGTACAGCACAGGGAAATGTAGCCATTTTTTTATAATAACTTGAAATGGAGTATAATCTATAAAAATATTGAATCACTCTCTTGTGCACCTGAAACTAATATAATATTGTAGATCAATTATAATTTTTTAAAAAATCTTTTGGGAAATGGGGAGATAATCATATAAAAATAGAAGTAATCAGTGCTAACATTTTTGCTACTGAAAAGAAGTTACCGAAAATTCATCATCCTTACTACCCCCTCCCCACCTAGTTCTGGCTGTTAATCATTCTGAATAATGACCTGTTATGTAGGACTCATTGAGTCCTCAGTTGTTGGCTTACCTGCTCTGTTTCTGATACAAGGAAGGAGAATTCAAAGATTGAAACTCACCTCAGGCTTAGTTTTGTTTTTAATTCAAAGAAGATATAGTAAGTGCATACTCTCCCACAAATTACATGTAGCTGGTTTTTAACCCTTTAATATCATTTGATCAAACATTCACCATATTGAAAATTAATGTGTTAATTATTTCAGATGCCAGCTGATTAAGTTGAAAATATTGGTCTTCTGTTTTGTTACTTAGTGACTGCATACTTCATTTGAGTTACTATGTTACATGTTATTGGAAAGAAGATTACAATGGATATTAAGGCAAAATATAGTAAGGGTCAGTGATATAGCTACTAAGTGCTTTAGCGCTTTAGAAGATGGCAGGTTTCATGTGGTATGGGTGATGAGTACAGCATTACTAGTTTTAAATCTCATTGAGTAAAATTCACTTAGACCTTGTTGGGATTTGGGGAGTGGTTTGGATAGAGAGAAAGACTTTTAGTAAAGGTGATTAAATGTAGCTGGTAGTACAAGTCATGTTGGGGAACTGTGGAAAAAATCTGTCAGCTAAGGATCCTGACAGGGATCCTTAGGGAAGAACATTAGGATGGGGAATTCGGAGTTGACTCTGTTTGCAGGGCGTATAATGAAAGGGTATAATGAAAGGGTTAATGGGATGACAGTTACTTATTAGGCAGATTAATTTGGTGGTCAGTTTCATTAGGTGAGGTGAATTGGTAAGAGGAATAGGGAGAGAATATTAATAAAGAGGGCAGTTAAAAGTTGATATAATTAGGAGATAAAAGCTTACAGAAAAAGAATAATATTAGTAGTAGTAGTAGAAAGTAGACAGAAAAAAGTAGTAGAAATTGACATAGAAAAAAAATTACGGGTAGAAAAGCCTAGAAGAACGAACTTTGTGTGAGGCAAGGGAGATGGAGGAATCCAAGATAACTCTGAGGTCCTAAGTGTGGGTGACAGAAGACTTCAAAGAAGCTGTTGACATTAGGGCGTACTCTCATGATCAGCATCTTGGAGGAGTGAGGGAAATAGATTCGGCAGAGGAAGAAGTTGAACTGTCATGCAGTCTTTTTTTTTTTTTTTTTGTGGTACACGGGCCTCTCACTGTTGTGGCCTCTCCTGTTGCGGAGCACAGGCTCCAGATGTGCAGGCTCAGTAGCCATGGCTCATGAATCTAGCCGCTCCGTGGCATGTGGGATCTTCCTGGACTGGGGCACGAACCCGTGTCCCCTGCATCGGCAGGCTGACTCTCAACCACTGCGCCACCAGGGAAGCCCTGTCATGCAGTCTTAAGGTCCCAGCTGATCTCACAGAAGTTCCAGAATTGGGATAGTTCTTTGCTTTGTCCAGAATTGAAACAAGGCTAGGCTGTTGTACCTGTACATCTGCCAGTTATTGAATGTGGACTAACCGTTGCGGGGAAGGTGTGACCTTAGGCAGAGCCCGTTGTCTTCAGCTTGGATCAGTTCTGCACCTGGGAACTTTTAGCCTCCATAACTCGTGGTAGCCTGGAGAATGAATGGTCAGTAGTAAAGCAGATGGATCTGAGCCCTGTACCATGGCATCCACTCTACAAGAAGGGGAGCTCACATGGGGAGGACTATGATAATTTTGTTTTAGACATTTTGGATTATGTCAAGATAATTAGTTGGAAATGATAGATGTGTCAGACTGTATTGTAATCATACCATTTCAATTGACAAGGATTTTTCTCTTGATTTTCCAGGCCTTGACAGTTCATGACAATCTGGCTATAAAAATTTGCAATGAGATCCTAACATGTCCATATTCACCAGAAATTCGGGTCTATACGAAAGCCTTGAGTTCTTTAGAACTCACTAGCAGTCTTGCTAAAGATCTTCTGGTTCTGCTGAATGAGATTCTGGAGGTAAGTAGTTTCTAGTTACTCTTAATGTGTATAAATTTTTATCAAAGTAGAATTTACATGATTCTATTAATTTATGCATACATTAGTATGCTGTGACTTTGTTCATTTGAAGTAAATATTTCCTTCATAAATTTAATAGAATTTTTAGAATGTTGTATTATCAGTATATAGCGTTTTTGAAAGAAGATTAGAAAATGCTGCATTAAAAAAAGTTTTCTGTTACAGCAAGTAAAAGATAGAATGTGTGTGAGAGCTTTGGAGAAAATCAAGGCTCAGTTAGAAAAAGGAAATAAAGAACATGGTGACCAAGTTGTAGCGGCACAGGATGACAACACAACTACAGCTGTTTTTCAAAGTGAAGATGGTAATGACATACTAACCTGAGTATTTTTAAGATTCTGTCCTTTTCATCTTTACTGAGATACATTGTTTTCCTCCTCTAACATATATGTGATTGTATGTCAGAAATGGAAGAAAAGTTTTTCTAATTAAATCCCCTCAGGAAAGTGTATTACTGAGAAGTGTTCACTCACCATATAACCATGCATACTATGTTCCTAAGAGTTTTGTTTGCTTATTTTCCAGTGTTCACATTTTTTGGGAACACTTATTTATGATAAATTTTCAATAGCTGCTATTGGGACTGGTTGTCTTTGATTTGATCATTTAAAGTATTTCATGAGGCTACTTTTAATTTAGTTCATTAATAATTGTAGTATTTCCTTTAATAGAAAACAACAAAGAAGTATATATAACTCCTGTCAAGGATGTAAAAGCAACCCGAATGAAATCCACTCAGCAAAAGACCAACAGAGGTAATATATGGATTGACTAGCTTTTTTTAAAATAAATTTATTTATTTATTTAATTATTTAGTTTTGGTTGCATTAGATTCTTCGTTGCTGCACATGGGCTTTCTCCAGTTGCAGCGAGTGGGGGCTTCTCTTGTTGCGGAGCACAAGCTTGAGGCATGTGGGCTTCAGCAGTTGTGTGTGGGCTCAGTAGTTGCGGTGTGCAGGCTCTAGAGTGCAGGCTCAGTAGTTGTGGCGCCCGGGCTTAGTTGCTCTGCGGCATGTGGGATCTTCCCAGACCAGGGATTAAACCCGTGTTTCCTGCATTGGCAGGCGGATTCTTTTTTTTTTTTTTTCAATTTATTTATTTATTTTTGGCTACATTGGGTCTTCATTGCTGCGTGCAGGCTTTTCTCTAGTTGCGTCGAGTGGGGGCTACTTTTCGTTGCGGTGTGCGGGGTTCTCATTGTGGTGTCTTCTCGTTGTGGAGCATGGGCTGTAGGCGCGCGAGCTTCAGTAGTTGTGGCTTGCAGGCTCTAGAGCGCAGGCTCAGTAGTTGTGGCACACGGGCTTAGTTGCTCCATGGCATGTGGGATATTCCTGGACCAGGGCTTGAACCCGTGTTGCCCACATTGGTGGGTGGATTCTTAACCCCTGCGCCACCAGGGAAGTCCCCTGGATTGACTAACCTTATAACAAAACTTTTCAGTTTTGTTATCCAGTGAAATACTTTGTTTCCTTAGATAGGTATAAAGATCATTCATTGTCTTCAGTATCCTTAACTTTCTTTTTGATTTGTTTTAGCTGATATTAGGTTTTGCTTTGTGTCTAAAAGACATCAGTGTTGCTTCAAGTGCTTTTGATTGAAAGAAATATGATGCAAAAGATCATACTGCAAAGGACTATTTGGGTTAAATTAAGATTTTTATTATCAAATGATGAACAATGATTTTATATTTATATTATCAGTTGTTTGTGGTCTGTCCTTTATATGATTAAGCATTTTTGTCCCTTTTATCCTCCTAGTATATTTCTGGGCTTCTGTTTTCCGTTTTATTTCATATTTTCCCAACATAAATTTATTTTCAAAGGGATATCCAACAATAGGGGATTTGCTGGAATAAAGTAAATGTTGACTATTAGGGGATCACTTAGAAAAAAAAATGTGAAATTCAAGGTCTTTTTAATCTTTTATTATTTTCTTATTACAAAAGCAATGCATGCTTATTACAGAAGAATCAGAAAACACATCCAAGCAAACTAATCAAAAGAATGCTAATAATTCTACCTATGAACCAACCATTATTTTAATCCTTGAAAAATATTTTTTGAGGCCCTTTTCTGTGTAGACTTAATATTTTTCTAAATGGAAAAAAGTAATATTGTTTTGTAGCCAATCAGTTATTTAAATGCTAATTGCTGGCTAACTGTTTCACATTAGTCCCATATTGTTGGATGTTTTCTTGGGTATAACTGCATTAGAAGTTTACAAGCAAATATGTACAGTTGGAAGAAAACAGAAAGAAAAAGTCTCACTTGAATAAGTAGGGTATATAAATTTCAACCAAATGATCATACTGAATAATCTGCTTTTGATCAGATTGCTTTTAATCAGGTATAAGAACTACACCTCTTTTTTTTTTTAATAGCTCAAACTTCATTTATATATGCTGTTTTATTATCATAAATGAGCATCACAGGCCACTTCACTGCTTAACCTTGTGAATTTCTAGCTAGAATTTTTGTAACCCCCCAGCATATAAAGGGCTTTAATTTTTATACTGAAATGTTTTAGAACACACATTTGAATTGACCATGTATATGTTCGAATATTTTATAATAAACTATACCTTACTGATTAAAGTTCTATTTATTTAGGATCTGTTTTATGGGCTTAATCTCTCTTTTTAACCTTAATTTTCATTAGGTTCTCCATATACCTTGTGCTATGAGGTACTTTCTTTATATAACATTTTTCACATGCTTCTTTCCCCCAAATAAATTTAACAAAATTTGCCACCTATAACTCAATTTCCATCTTTTCCCTTGCCTATTAGAAATTACAAAAGAAATTAGTAAAATTTTGATCTTGCTGGGGTTCCTTTTCTCCATGGTGTTGATCATTTGTATCAAGGTGGCTGGGAACTAGGAGGAAAGGGTGTTGAAGAGGGAAAAATAAAGGATTTGGGTAGCCCAGAAAACAGGTTAAAAATGAGCAATTGATAATAGATTTTGATAATGATTTATATACTGTCTTTAAGGACGGAGAAAAGTGATAGCTTCAGCTAGAACGAACAGGAGACGTCAGACTCTTGAGGCTGAGGCTGACTCTGAAAGGTATGCCATGCACATCTGCAATATGTAAAGAGGTTTATCATCATTTAAAAAAAAATGTCTAGAAGTAAAAAAAAAAAATTGTAGTTTGTTTATACTGTGATTATTTAACAAGATAATCCGTGAAAACTTACAGCTTTTTAGATTATGTATCTAAGAGCATTTGACTTCCTCTGGCTTGTGTGCTTTTCCTGTTCGTTGACATGGCTTTTAGTACTAGGTAGTTATCTTTATGTTCTTTCAAATTGTATTTCCATGTATTCCTCTAATTATAAGATCATGTATGTATGACTTCTCTGAACTTGAATTTGCAAACTATTGAGATTCAGATTTTCTACATTTATAATGATAGAATAATTCTGCCTATAATTTGGATGATATTAGTTATATAGTTTATTTTTGGTTTCTGCCAATAAGCCATTGTTGGAAGCTGTTTACAGCTGTCTTGCATTCATTCATTCATAGGTAAAATGTATATATTTTCAGTTTATAACTTTAGATCAAGTTTTAATTAAAGTATCTTTTGGGGAAACTTGCTGTTTACAGTGTTTTAAGAATGTATTGCCTAAATAAATAGAACTTATTTTTTCACTACTTGAGTTTCCAAAAAAACTCTTGGGCAGTTGTTATGGTTCCTGTTTAATTACAAGCTTCATTATAGAAGTTTGGGTTTTTGTTTTTTGCTTTTTTCTGTATAATACCAGGTTCCATGTAGATATAAAAAAAAATTAGTTAGGTTTTCCATGGTTCACTTTGCTGGATAGCCAATCGGTGTTTTTTGGTTTTGAGATTTTAGTTTTAAGCTTAATGGAATCAGGATATCAATCACACACGGATAGAATGACAGAAACAAAGTTTTATTTATAAATAAACTGGTTTTAAAGCTTGTATTTAAATTGGTGTATTTCAACATCTGTTTAGTGATCATGAAGTTCCAGAGCCAGAATCAGAAATGAAGATGAGACTACCAAGACGAGCAAAGACGGCAGCACTAGAAAAAAGTAAACTTAACCTTGCATAATTTCTCAGTGAAGATAAAAATTAGGAGAAGATATGATGGAGGTGGAGTCCTTTGAAAAATGTCCTTTAAAATTATATTCATTTCTTTGCTTTAATAAAGTTACCCTTGTATGAAAATTAGAAGAAGTCTGATTCTTGTAGAACTTCCTGCTGTGTGATTCCACATTACTTTAGCCTGTATTGAAGCAGTGAGACAGCGTCCATCAGTGTGCTCCACAGACCATCTCCATCAGTCATGGATTTAATCAGAATCTAAGGTGGGCCCAGGAACCTGCTTTTTAACAGCCTTCCCAGGTGATGCTTATGAGTTCTCACATTTAAAATCATGGCATTATAGACAACTTTTAAATGTAACTAGCTGGTAACTTGCATTTGAAAAGTTTGACTTAGATGTGGCAGATCCAACATAGATAAAAACACCTCAGAACACATTTTAAAAACGACATCTTAAGGGAAAATGAAGTACCACAAACTGGCTAGAGAGGAGCTTACTTCCAGGAAAGACTAGTATAATGAACCAAAGTCCCCAGCATCCAAGTTCAACAGTTATCATTTTGATAATTTTGTGATTCTTACACTTAAAAATATTTTGATAATGCTACATGCATGAGTAATTTTTTTCATAGAATGTTTGCATATAAGAGCCCAAGTTTGCTTATGTTGCGATGGTTCCTGGGTTAGGGAAATGTTCACATATACATATTAATCATGGAGTTCTCTATGTTTTTGGCATAACAAAATATTTATTGTGGGTAATAGAAAATACTAGTAGGAAAAGAATGTGACAGGAAGTCCACTATATACTAATGTGTGAATGAGCACTATTTCTTCACTGTAAATTTATTTTCTGAATTGGCACTGGCCTGACTTAAGAAACTTAAAACTGTGTCAAATCAGTCCTCTTTCCTTCTGTAACTCCCAACCAAACACCTTTTACTCCTCTGATAATCATCTCTATTATTCAGAACAGAAATACCCTAACATCGGATCTAATACATTGGTTTTAATAATAATTGTGCTTTTTTAGGTTTATTTACCAGAGGCCATTTAAGGTGATGTTCTAAGATGGAGCTAAAGTAAGAATGCTGTGCTTTTTTGAGCCAAATTGCTACATTACATATGTATATGTGCTTTATAAAACTTAGAAATATAAAAGGAGTCTGAAGGTTACAAAGAATGCTTATTAAGAAAAAGGAAAAGGCAGATATGGTGGTGATATAAAACAATGAAAAATAGATGATTGTTTCTCATTCTGTTGGCTCTGTGTCTTTTCCTGTGCTTCAAATTCCTTACGTAAGCCTTTTTGTTAAATCCCTGTCTTTTTAAAAATAATTTGGGGGTTGGGGTAGGCTGGGAGAAATAAGGACTTAGAAGGTACACAAAATGTGCCATAAGTAAAAGTCTTTAGAAACACACTAAACTAAATCCCATTTACCCCACAGCCAGGCAATCCAAAGGGAAGGAGCCATGTGCTTACATACTTTACATGGACCACCATACCAAAGCTTTCCTTCTCAGCCATGGGAAAAATTAAGCATCAGACTTTGAGTATTCTTACTATTCAAGTTTTGGACACAATCACACAAGCCAATCACAAAAGCTATGCTTTTGTACTACTAAAGAGGTAAGGAATATTATCCTCATTTTAAGACATCCCTTTACACTTTAAAATAAATGGCTAAAATACAGTAAAATCAATGGATGTAAATCCATTTACCATTTTTCATTCAAAATGGATAACTTAAAAAAACCAAACAGTATTCTTATCTGCAAGAGGCACAGATTTGCTGAAGAGTCAACATGCAATTGTGCCATTGCTCTTAAAACCCAGACTTCATAGGTTTAAAAGTACAGAGAAATAACTGATCAGTTCAAATTCTCCTTATGAATGGAAACATGCTACTTGATAAACTATGATCAATTTTTCTATACATATATAACTTTGAAAGAGATATACTTCTAAGAGATACCTTTGCCTTTTACCAATTTGCTTCGAGGTAGTTGGTATCCACCTGTTATACAACTGTTCATGGGTCAGGTAATCACAAATCTTTACAATACTAGCCTTCTAAATCTCACAATGCATTATATATTAAGACATTGTGCACGGAAATAAAACTGGGGACAATTATATATTTAAACTTAGGGAGTAAAAAACTCACAAAATACCATTAAAAAGAGAAACTTCAAAAATCCATTTGTACTGCAAAATTCCACAATGGTCTGGTGTAAAACATGTAAAAAGACATACAAAGAATATAATCAAAATGATTAATGCTAATGATTTAATATATAGACAAATCACAAGACTAGAAATATTTCAAAATCAATCGATAAATGCTTATCAGCAGGAAGAATGTTGACGTACAAAATAAGGATAGTGCAAGAAGAACTGCAATCTATTTCTCTTCACTTTTGAGATTTTGGTTATGAACTGTACAGCTCGCTAGAGATGCTGCTGTCAAATTCAGATTCCATTCAATGGGACGATTAAGGCACATCTTAATGGGGCTCAAAGGGCAACTTGCTGTATTCCCATCAGACAAATTCACTTTCTCATCAGTTTTCACTTGTAGCATGCTGGAAAAAAAAAAGTGTAAAGCACTTTAGTTTTTACTTTAATTTCAAAGAAACTATCAACCTTGTAAAAGAAAATTCAGTAGTTTTATTGTTCAGACCTCTAAATAATAGAGATGATTGATGGGTTTTCTTTAGCTCCTGTCTCCTTAATGAACTGAATTCAACACAGGTAATTGAGAGGTCACTCAGATACCACTGGACAAAATTAGCATATACAGATTTCATCAGTGTACATCAGAAAGGATATTTAACCTACTGAGCTTGGCTGGATTCAACCTTTCTTTTAACTTTTCCTTTAACGTGCCAGGATCACAGCCTCTTTGAGACAAGAAGGAATTAACCTTTGTTGAATGCCTACCATATTCTAGGCACATTCACATGCATAATCTCAAATTTCATAACCACCAAGCAAGGTTGGTATACTGTAAGCTCATAAGAAACGATAAAAGTGAGTCACAGAGTTCCAGTACAAATAAAGTCGAATGGGCTGGAACTGGAATACAGTCCTTGCTCTTTCCCTTATGCCTGTCTACTAGCTCTCTGATGAGAATCTTTTCTAAAACCACAGAAACTTGAGAGTCCAAAGGATAGCTAGCCACTCCACATGTGTAATATTAAAGTCAATTCACATCTTCCAATGTGAATCCTTACGTTTAGAAATGATTTAATAGCTTGCTATACATTAGCTCATTTGACACGACTGATTAGTTCAGTTAGACTACATCATTCCTAAGCTTTCTTCAACCGCAGGTCAATGATCCTTCCCACTCGTAAAGAGGAAGCTGAGTTGTGTAGTATTTTAGTGGCTTATTAGAGTTGGTAAATGGCAGCAGCATCCAGACTTCTCGCCTTACAACTTCAAACAACTGACTCACTTGCCATTCAATAAGCCAGAGATTTAACCTGTTAAACCATATTTTAACAGCCATTATATTTTCACTGAGTTGAGTTCTCCCCAAACAGTCCCAGTTCCACCGAATGACATGGTTTCAATTTTTATAAATAATGAAACAAAATGACAGCTTAAAAGATTGTTCATTAAAAATAGTAACTCATCATTAAAAAAATATCCAAAACCTAGAGATATGATCAATAACAACAGTAATGTTTTTCCTTCCTCCAAGGACTGCTAGTCTTCATATTTTTATTTGTATTTTCAAAACAAGAAAGTCTGATGTATGACTCTTTGAGAAACTCTAAAGCAAGCTATAAAAATACAATGATATTAATTGAGGTAGCTTGGTAGGTAAGTATATCAGGCATCAAACTCTACAATAAAACAACGGCATGGAGCAACAAATCATAGTCCTAAAAACGATTTTTTTTTCTGTTTTCTATTTGATTGACAAAGGTGTATTCTTCAGAGAATACTATTCAGTAACTACACTATTGTTCTTTTCAATACTTTAAAGACTTTTAAAGTTACTTTTCTAGAGAGTGTACTCCAAATTTGGGAACACAAATGCCAGGGATGCACAAAACTATACACATGCATGGGAAGAAAATAGTCAAGAAAAAGAACTAAATGTTGTTAGTACCAATATACAGATTGACATGTTTAATTCATAAATATATACCTACAAAAACAAAACTAGCTGGTGTTTGAAGTTTGGGCACTACTGATCTTGAAGTGCTAGAACCAGAGGCATTCGAACAGCAGAGCTAGAAGTGACCTTTCTAGTCCCCACTTCCCCGCTTTTTTTTTTAAAAGAGATGATAGGGAAACTAAGATATAGGAAAATAGAAAAATGCTATTTTTCAGAGTGTTCTAACCAACCAGATGTATGAGAACTAATATAAGAATCTCGATCTCTAATTATAATCCAGTACTTACCAGAGCACTTTTCAATTCCATCTTCTCTACCAGTCAAATTAACAGTTTTTGAATACCCATCAGAAAGCACTTTTGGATACAAAGATGAAGATATAGTCCACGCTTTCAAAAAATTTGCAGTCTACAGGAATTTTTAACAAATATACCTTTATATTTGGAAATTAAAATTTTGACTAGTTAGGTTTAATGTTAGAAATTTGTCATAGAATCATATACATTTGTACCAAGTGAAAGATTAATGTTCAACTTAATGTATTTTTTAAACAATGATTTTTTTTTCATGTTTTAAAAATAGGTAATAAATTTGCAAAATTAAAAACAGATTAACTACAAAATGTTATACAATGAAGTCTCTCACTGCTCCTAGCCCCTCTTCCAGGAGCAACTACTGTTGCCAATTTCTTGTGTATTATTCCAGATAGATAGTCTCTCTGCATTGATATATATGTATATATGTCTGTTTCAAATATCTCCTTTCCCCCTACACAATTCTGAATACTGTTCTGTATCTTGCTTATATATTTTGGAGATTGTTCCATATTTGTACAATGAATATTTGATTCTTTTAATAGCTACATAGAAATCCATTCTACGGCTATGTCATAATTGACTTAGCCAGTCTTCAACTGACAAACTTTTGGGCTATTCCAATCTTTTGCTTAAAAATATCAATGTATTGAATATTCTTATGTGTGTCTCTTTAAGTATATGTGCAAGTACATCTTCAGGACTTATGTCTAGGATTGGCATGGCTGGGTCAACGGGTGCTTTAAAAATTTTGATAGATATTACCGAAATTCCCTTCACAGATTGTGTACATTTTTACACTCTGACCAATGATATATGAAAATGTCTTCCCTCAAACTCTTATAACAATGTATAATAAAATTTAGGGAAGCTTAAAAAACTGTATGCCCTGGCTTAATTTGCATTTCTCTTCTCAGTACACTTATTTTCATATCTTGAAGCCATTTGTATTTCCTTTTCTGTGTTGCCAGTTGAGACGATGACTTCTCTCGTATTGCCAGGCAGTTAAGAATTAATCCTGTGTTCTGTGTGATTAATCCACAGGGGTGGGATTAATCCAATCCCACCCCTCCCCACCCTGCCTAGCTTATTTGTTGTTTGTATCTGCTTACAGTGAGTTTGTCATGAATCCATTTTAAATTTTATATCATCAAATTTATCAGTCTTTTATTTCATGGCTTCTCTGTTTTACATCATGATTAAAAAGCTTAAGGAGCAGCATTTGAATCATCTGATAAAGTGGCTTTATATGTCCATATCCAGGATTCTAATGAAAGCCCAGCAATAGTGTATCCAGTGGTACTCTTGAGAGTAAAGAATTGGGGAAAATAATGTAAGGACCCAGGTTCCAGTTCTGACAATATTAATAAGCAGCCTTATGACCTTGGACATGTAACCTTAGCCTCCTTCAGCCTCACTTTCCTCATCTGTAGAAAAACAAAAGTAAATGACATCTTCCCTGCTTACATGTTTCTGATGATCTAATTAGAGTCAGTTAACATGCTTTAATAAGCATATGGAGCTATAAACAAATGCAAACGCACATACTTTGGTGAAAGGGGGAAGAAGCTGGAGAGAGGTACTTATCCGAAGTAAGTCCCCTTCTAACTCTATCTCTACCATCCAGGAACCCAGATGGCAAGTGAGGCTGAATAAGGCCAAAGGGTGCCTGCAATGATTATGGCAGACAGCTCAGCCTATTTTCAATACTCCAGTAATTTCACTCACCCTAAGACAAAGCCCCTCTCCACCATCTGAATGAAAGTTTATAGAATATGTGCATTTGGAAAGTATCAAAGATAAAAATCATTTGTGAGTTATGAAAATCCAAACAATCATCATCTGTGATTTAAAGTAATGATACTGATAATTCTAACAAAAATAATTTTTAATATATACAACTTATAATTTAAACTTGTTTTACTTATTACTGGAGATATGTGATAGTTCATTTCTGTCATACAGACAATAAACTTAAGGTGAGCCACACTGCAGGAAACAAATTTTAGTGTGATCAAGACAGGTCTGAAAATACCATTTGTAGAGCAGTTGCTATATGCCAGGTCCTATGCTAAAAGCCTTTTTTACATTACCTGATTAAGTTCTAACAATCATCCACTGAGGCTCAAAGAAGTAAAATGACTGACCCAAGGTCACACAACTAAGTGAGTCTTCAGGGCCTATGATCTATTTACACTATCCTGCACACTGACTCTTGGTTTGTGATTCTGTCATGATTCTCCCTTCGTGTTAATATCCATTTATCTATTTCTTTAGAATACTTAACATACGCCACATGTCTGGCCTACGACCATAACCTTATCCAGGAGACCTATATGTTTAGAGCATGACTTTTCTTTATGTTTAACTAAAGAGGGGGCTGCCAGTCATACTTTTAATTTCTCAGTGTGAAAAAAGAAAAAAACGTTAGGGCAGAGACTGACATGAGAGCTACCATAAAACTATTCTTTAGGTTAAGGGTTTCAGGGAACACAGTTTATCTTTTCAAAGAGAGAAAGAACTCAGTTGTATGCATGGATAAACAATTCTGATATAGGATTTGGAATTTGAATAGTTGCTATAATGTCGCTGAAACCATCGAATTTGAACTTAATGCCAGTGGGTGACTGGTTTATTTTCCTTTGGAAATAATTAACTGAATTAATTACTGTTAATTCAGTAAAAAGTTTACTGAATAGTTGTAACTCAGCACTGTCTTTGACCCTGATCTCTCTACAAATCTGACCAAATATCATGATATGGTTGTCAGTTTGCAAAACTAGAGCAGAGAACCTTCCTGAAGTAGAAAAGTGTATTCCCATGTTTTGGATGTAATAAGAAGTTATAAAAATGAAGTCATTGGTCTACTGGACCCTAAATGTGATGGTTCTTAGGTTCTAGGAGGCCAGTATAGAGGACCATGCCACAGAGCAAAATGTTTCACTTCTATACGGAGCTGGCATGTGTTCATCAGCAAGGTCCGCTGTTAAGTAAAGTTAAATCCTTAACCAGTACCTACCTAATATGTTAGGAATATAAAAGACTGTGATGGTATCTGTCTTCAAGGGTTTTGCAGCTTGGTAAGGAGACAGTGGGGAAAAAGTATTCATAAGTTACCAGAATTAAAAGCAGTAAAAAAAGGAGTAGCTAAGGGCAAAGGGATTACAGAGAAGGGAAAGATGAATCCCAGAAGTGGGGAGATGAGGGGGAAAAACATTTGAAATAGGTCTTTAGGGATGAGGATTTTAGGAAAGTGGGACAGAGGGAGACTTTAGAGCCTGAGTTCTGATCCTGAATCAAATCACTCACCGCTGAGTGTACATTCCTTAGCCTCTAAGCTTCAATTTAACTGGATAGTGAAGATAGAATACCACCATCTTAAGGGTAATGTGATTATTAAAGGAGTTGATGTAGATAAAGCACCTGGCATAGAGAATGCATGTAATGTGCCCAGCTGGACACATAGTAAGGAGTCAATAAATGTTAGTACTAATAACAAAAATCAAAATAAAAAATTACATGTGTGGGAATAAAGTATGGCAGATATGTGTATGATTTGTTTCTACAATGTTCACCATACTAGTTTGTTCCTATAATTTGTATAGTCAGATAATAATATGACAGTTTAATTTTGAATCTCTGGGCTTAAAGGGGATCAAACGTAAAAAAGCCATACAATGTAGCCAGGTAAACATGGTCCACTAGTGAACCATGAGGTCTAACACGACCAAATAGGTCCTTTCTCTTGTTGGCAAACTCTCTAAGAGTTAGGTTGTACAAGTTTTTTGGTTTTTTTAAAAGACTTAATTAATTTATCTCAAGAGTAAAATTTCCGTTTGGTAAGATATGGATGAATTTAAAGGCTTTGACAGATTGTTAAGGGGGAGATTTTAAGTCAGCCATTTTTTTCTGACTTGCTTTTGATTATTTGATGTGGTTACTGGAGAAGCAGAAGAACCTGGTGGTTAAGAGCAAGACTTGGAAATCTGAGAGTCTCGGATTAGAGTCCTAGATTTGCAATTTTACTGCAACCAATTTTAGGAAAATTACTTTTTCAATAAAAGATTAGCACGTATACAGATTGCCAACAAACACATGAAAGGATGCTCAACATCACTAATCATTAGAGAAATGCAAATCAAAGCTACAATGAGATATCACCTCACACCAGTCAGAATGGCCATCATCAAAAAATCTACAAACAATAAATGCTGGAGAGGGTGTGGAGAAAAGGGAACCCTCCTACACTGTTGGTGGGAATGTAAACTGATACAGCCACTATGGAGAACAGTATGGAGTTCCTTAAAAAACTAAAAACAGAACTACCACATGACCCAGCAATCCCACTACTGGGCATATATACCCTGAGAAAACCATAATTCAAAAAGGGTCATGTACCACAATGTTCATTGCAGCACTATTTACAATAGCCAGGACATGGAAGCAACCTAAGTGTCCATGGACAGATGAATGGATAAAGAAGATGTGGCACATATATACAATGGAATATTACTCAGCCATTTCTAGTGAGTTATTTCTAGTGAGGTGGATGGACCTAGAGTCTGTCATATAGAGTGAAGTAAGTCAGAAAGAGAAAAAGAAATATTGTATGCTATCACGTATATATGGAATCTAAAAAAAAAAAAGAAGAACCTAGGGGCAAGACAGGTATAAAGATGCAGATGTAGAGAATGGCCTTGAGGACACAGGGAGGGGGAAGGGTAAAGCTGGGACAAAGCGAGAGAGTGGCATGGACATATATACACTACCAAATGTAAAATAGATAGCTAGTGGGAAGCAGCAGCATAGCACAGGCAGATGGGCTTGGTGCTTTGTGACCACCTAGAGGGGTGAGATAGGGTGGGTGGGAGGGAGACGCAAGAGGGAGACGATATGGGGATATATGTATATGTATAGCTGATTCACTTTGTTGAAAAGCAGAAACTAACACACCATTGTAAAGCAATTATACTCCAATAAAGATGTTAAAAAAAAAAGATTAACACATGGTGCATAGTATGTGCTTAATTAGTAAGTGCTACCATGATTATCAGAGAGCAAACCATGGTAATCAAGAATTCAAAAGAAAACATTTAGAATTGAATCATTTCTACTGAGAAATGAGATAATCTACCTGATTTTTAGTTGAATGGAATGAAGGAGATTGCAGTCAGATCAAAGGTACCAAACAAATTCTCTCCAGGAATCAATGAACAGTTTGCATTGCTACGTGACTTAGAAATGATTCTTGGCCTTGTAGGGATCCCTGAATTTCTTAGTGAACTTGTATATTAAATTAGTACAACACAACTGTGCCTAAAGCAGTACTGTATTCAAATATTCAGTAACTACATGTGATTCACATACCTTTATAAAAATAAAATAGAAAACTTCAGTACTAAATTAATATGAAAGTAAAAGCAATTAGCAAGTTGTTTATCTAAAATAATGCCAACTAACTGTAAAAGATCGCCGAACCTGGCATGACTTAAAACAAATGTTTTTGAACCCTGTTCCCATAGGCCTTCTCAGGAACTTATCAATGATCATCATCAATGATTCCGACCCTCTTTTTTTTTTTTTTAAATATACCATCTGTGGCAGATTAATTCCATTAATAGCCTCAGTTCTTCACCCATCACTATATGCACTCTCTCTGCCCTGTCATTTTACCATGTCCTCTCATTCTGCCTCACCTATGTGATTTGCTCTAGCTAATGGGATATTAGCAAATATGATGCAAGCTGAAGTTGAGAAATTGGGCATTTATGCTCACTTTTACACCTCTGCTTTTGCCCTGAGAACATGCCTGGGCTGGTTTACTGGATGGCTATGAGAGACTCAGGGGGAAGCTGCTATGGAGCAGGGCGAAGCTATCCACTTGACAGCCAGCTAACCCCAAAACACTCCACGGAGCCCAGCCAATATCCAAAGAACCTCCAGGCTTATTTTCAAATCACTGATTCATGAGTGAAATAAATGCTTATTTACTTTAAGCTAACGAGTTTTGGGGTGGTGTGTAATGTAGCATTGCTGTGGCAATAGATAAATAATAGACCATCTCTTCTCAACTGGATCCTCACCATGATGTTTAAACAAGTGCGAGGTCTCTCATTCCTTAAAAAACAAGGCTTCACTCAATCTTTTACCTTCCTGAGGTTAATATTTTTAGAGTTAGATTACTTTAATGAATTGTCCTATACTTGCTCCCACCATTTTCGATACCTCTCATTCTTTAACCTACTCCAATCTAGCTTCCAGGGACAGCACTCCATGAGGACAGCACTAAAGTCACCAATGAAATGATAAGTCTAATGAACGATCTTTAGTTTTCAACTTTTTTGCCTTCCTAACAACGTTGATTCAACACTGTTGCCCATTTCTTCTGCTATGGACTGGATTGTGTCGGGCCCCTCTCTCCCCCATGCCCCTCCCGTCTCCCTGCCTCAGATTTATATATTAAGAGATATAGGGCTTTTAGGAAATAATTAAGGTGAAATGAGGTCACAGGGCAAGGCCATAATCCAATAGGATTGATGTCCCTATAAGACGAGAAGGAGATACCAGAGAACAGGAAAATGGCCTGCAAGCCAGGAAGAGAGCTCTCATCGGCAACACAGAACCCTCCAGATCTTGGACTTCCCAGCCTCCAGAACTGTGAGGCAATAAATTTCTGTTGTTTAAGTCATGCAGTCCATGTTATTTTGTTATGGCAGCCTGAGCAGAGTAAGATACACTCTTTCTTGAGACTCACTTTTTTTTGGCTTTTGAGACAAAAAACAATACTGGCTTTCCTCTGCCTCTTCCTGTCACTGCAAGGCATCCCACTCTACCTGCAGAATACATATTGGCATTTCTCAAGGTTGAGTCCCAGGCTTTCTTTTCTTCTTCTCCTATACTCTCCCTTAGCTCTCATCCATACTCAGTTTCAGTCATGAATGATATCCTAGATATCTCAATTTTCCTGAGTACTCAACCTAAAGCAGCTCTCCCTAAAAACTCCTTATGTCATTTAATTTCATTAACACAGAATTTACCAGTGCCTTCTGTTTTCTATTTTATTTTTCCCCCCTCCCAAAAAAATACAAGCTTGATGACAGTAGAAATCCCTGCTGGTCTTATTCAGTATATTATTTTCAGCACCTAGCATACAGAAACTGGATAAATATTTGTTAAAAAAATAAATCTGGGATATTTGTTTCTGGCCATGATGAAGTAACAAAATGAATTTGCCCTCTCACTTTAAACAACTTAAAAAAACCCCACAAAATATATGAAATAATGTTTTTAAGATAATGGACAACAGGAAGTACAGCATGACAATGATTCCTGACAAAAGGGAAGCAAAAGGTGGTAAGACCTAAAATTTTCTCTGGCTTACTGCTTGGAGAGTTTCCAGGCTGCAATATAGGGGGAACCCAAATAGAGCTTGGAAATCTTCCTGAGAAAGGAAGACAGAGTTTGGAGGTGAAGGAGTCCCAGGTGACTAGAATGTGTGGAGCAGAATACAGGATAGAGAACTGCAGAGAGAGCTAGTTCCAGAGCTCCTCGCAAGTCTGTAGATAAATACTGATCAGTACATTAATGCTTCCCACGGCTGTGAGAAAGACCACTGAAAACGACCAGCTGGAAAATACCTAGAGGCCATGCAGGACTGGATATGATTGGTGTTCCCACCAAAAAGAACGGAAAGACCTCCTAGCCCCTGGGGCATTAAGTAGAGTCCTCAGACAGGTGTTGGTACTACCTGACTAGTGGGGTAAAATTAGCCACTGAGAGGACGTGAACATGGTTTTTGAGAACGTGCATGGTCTATCCTTCACTTGCTCCTCAATCTTCACCACACCTGACATCATGCTCCTCCTTTCCGTCTTGACTCAAGACACACCAGTCATGTCTTATCCCTCTTACCCACCAGGAATACCATGCCTCATACTTTTTTCACATTCAGTTCTTCCTGGAAGATCACTGCTCCCCTCCCCATTCTCTGCCACTTGGCCTAGTTGGTTCCTACTCAGTCTTCCTACTCACTCTCACTCAGCTCAATGGTCATTTCCTCAGAAGTCTTCCTTCACTTCTCTAACTTGATAAGATCTCCCTATAAGGAATTCTCATAGTACCACCTACGAATTAAGAAGTTGTAAGATTTGTGTAACTGTTTTTTCAATGTCTGCCTCTCCAAACAAACTTGACCATGAATGGAGTGACATCTGGTTTTGTCCCCCCATCATATTCCATATGTCTAGCATACTGCCTGGCACACAGGAGACAAACCTTTTTGAAAGAATTAATGGGGTCTATAGATACTGGCTTTTAAAATCTAGCCTTCCGTATGTTTATATAACACAGAGGCAAAGAAGCAAACAAATGAATTTTCCAGGTTGCCTAGAACTGGAATTGAGCGGGAGAAAAAAGAAGCCAAGGTCTTGCTTAAAATTAAACAAAAACAAGGAAGAAAAAAACCTGGCAGGATGAAATCATTCACACACCTACTCTGCCTTTTATTTTTCTGTAATTAAACAAAAGGTGAACTCAGTAGGCTTTATATTATGATAATCACAGGATACTCAGCTCCACTACAAAGAAAACTATTTACTGCCCAGGAAAAATGAGGAGAAAAACATGGTAGCCATGAAAGCTGAATTAAAAATTTTGAATTACTAAGTGAAGAAATAGAGAAGGAGAAAAGGGGTAGAAAAGGGGAGAAGAGAACACTTGAGGAAGGACTTTAAGGTGTGAAGCACTGAAATCAATCTCTTTCCAACAGGTGGTAGCAGCTGGTTAAGGAAGAGAAGGGTGACCCTTGAACTTACCTTAGATAGACAAAGCAGGTCTGGAGGCTGCTGGGAGAGAATAAAGGTTTACAAAACAGAATAAAACTGGCATTGATGCTCCCCCAGCACCACTGTGCTGGATAAAGACAGGTCTTGTTCCATAGAGAAAAACAAAATAACACAGCTACACGTCAGAAATGTATTGTGTGTGAGGTGGGAGTGGACAACAGGGAGCGAGTATGGATGGGTGTTGGGAATTAACTGGATATAATAATCTTAATTTACTAAAAAAATACAATAATTTTTTTTCTAGTCACACTTTATTAAAATTCTACTGATATTACCAGGGGTCAGCAAACTTTTTCTGCAAAGGGCCAGATAATTACTATATTAGGCTTTGTGGGCTTTATAATCTCTGTTGTAACTACTCAATTCAGCTTCTGTGGCATAAAAACAGCAATAGACAAACACATAAGTGAATGAGCATGGCAGTGTTCCAATAAAACTACTTACAGACGCCCCAAGTTAGAAAGTTAATTTTGTTTGAAAATAGTGCTGTACTCCACATCCATTAAAAGGGAGAATCAGGGCTTCCCTGGTGGTGCAGTGGTTGAGAGTGCCTGCCGATGCAGGGTCGCCTGGACTCAGGTCCGTGCCCCGGTCTGGGAAGATCCCACATGCCTCGCAGAGGCTGGGCCCGTGAGCCATGACCACTGAGCCTGCGCATCCGGAGCTTGTGCTCCACAACGGAAGAGGCCACAGCAGTGAGAGGCCCGTGTACCGCAAAAAAAAAAAAAGGGAGAATCAAACAAATTATCTTTCTTTAACTTATACTAATTATGTTGCCAAAGTGAAAAAACAACTTGAAATATTTTTTGATAAGTTCCCTGAGTTCCTTTGTAACTCTAGTATCTAACAATGCATGGTAGATCAAAAGAAAAATATACAATATTTGTTGAATAAATTGAATAGTTTTCCATGAAAGATATGGGGCAATTAGTAAAGCAGAATGTCCGTAACAGTTGACAAAGCAATGGTATATAAGATATGCAATAACAATTCTAAGACAAAAAATCAAGACAAGGAATTACTAAAGTAGCTGTTTCATATTTTAACATAGTATTATGGCAATAATACTATATTAAAACTCTTTAAAACCTAACATTCTTCTCTTTACTCAGTTCCTATGAAAATTATAATGATGGGAAAATAACCAATTGTAAACAGAATGGATTTTTATTAACATTTTTTGATTTCATTAGAATACTTTAAATTATTGGGTCACAGTTTTAATATTTTTACTGATGGAACTGGCAAGTAAAATGGTAATATGAAGCCCATGCAATAAAGAATAGGTCAATGTATTTATTATTTCTTACATTAAAATATCTGTCTTTGTTTCATCCAGTTCTGACCAAATTAAGTGTGGATAAATTAAGACTTGAGACACTGATCTCGTATGTTTTCCTAAACTCGTAGGATACTTTCTCATGGTCTGTAATACAGAGAGGAAAGCCACCTGAACTGACTGCTACCACAGCTCTTCCTTTCTTAACTCATTATGAAATAAAATCTAATATACAAAAATGAAACTTATTCTACGAAATAGGCTGATCCACCATGCACTGTTAGACATGAGAGTTACAAAGGAACTCAGAGAACTTATCAAAAAATATTTCAAGTTGTTTTTTCACTTTGGCAACATAATTAGTATAAGCTGAAGAAAGATAATTTGTTTGATTCTCCCTATTAATGGATATGGAGTACAGCACTATTTTCAAACAAAATTAACTTTCTAACTTGGGGCATCTGTAAGCAGTTTTATTGGAACACTGCCATGCTCATTCACTTACGTGTTTGTCTATTGCTATTTTTATGCCACAGAAGCTGAATTGAGTAGTTGCAACAGAGATTATAAAGCCCACAAAGCCTAAAATATTAATTATGTGTCTTCTTTCAATGGTGAATCTTAGTAAAGCACTTACAATTTAATTTTGATTACTCTAACAATTTACGTACAACAAGAACAAATCTAGTACATAGATTAACTTACAGTTTTACAGTCATTGCTTTCTTTCTGGGAACATCACAGTAAGTACAGAGAAAGCCTAGCAGGAAACTATGTAGAGCAGTGCTTCCTAATTATGTTGCCCAAACTGTGTTCTGTGGGATATAAAATTTGGAGAATGCAGTTTAACATGCTAATGGGGCACTGCGACTCAATAAGCGCAGGAAAGAGAAGGCAGCATTTCCCAACGTTATTAGACCACAGAACGCTCTGCACACAGAACATCTTGGTGGACGAGCATTTCCTGGAATACACCTTTGGAATGCTTGCATAGCAAACTACATTAAGGTGACTAAATCATCTGGAAACGTTTTTCTATCAGAATGAAATTCAGAAAATCATCTACTCTATGTTTCACAGTTTTTCCATTAGAAGATAATTATGATGCTGAGTAACGGCACATGAAGTAACTCTAATTCTAAATTTTCTTTTTAAATGCTAAAGGATACTCTGTGCCGAGGGTTGCCTCAACCATACAAATTTAAAAGAATATCTTGAGTTAGGATTCAAAAAAAATATGGTAAAATGTTCATTAGCAGGACCAGAGAAGTATGCACGGTTAGTATCAGTTTTAGGTAGTTAAAGGAGTAATCACCCATCAGTTATATACCTGAGTGAAAACCAGAATTCTGAATGGAAAGAATATATATATATATATATATATATATATATATATATTCAGTCGGTTTTGAGGATAGACCACAAAACAGGAGAAGCTGACAAACTGAACTTTTTTCAATCCAATCGAAAGTGTCAACTTGAGTTCTGAATTTTTATGGGAAAATTTAACGTTTTAGGCAAATAGTAGCTTTAAGTACACATTAGGTTATTCTAGTTTGAAATTTCCTCAGAGGTGTCCAAAGTCCATTTATTACATCCAGATATGTATCAATTAGGAAAAGGCACACCTTTGCTTTAGGAATTCAAGACACTGACATTGAAGAGGTCTATATTATTATTTTCAATAGTCACACACAATTTTAGGTCATTATCACCTCCGAAACCATCTCTTAGAATTGGCCCTTCACACACCCCATTCTGCCCTCCCCTCAAATCTACACTGTGTGCAGCTATTAGAAAAAGACTCCTTAGAATTACACTTTGATCACATAGTTTATCACAATTCACAGAATAAATTCTTGGTTTGATCTCTTTTCTTCCTGTTACACCCACTTGGTGAACCTAATTACTCTTAAGTATAAGGGCCCACCTTTCTCCAAGCTTACATGCTGGCAACTGAGATAAAATCACAAAGCTGTTCAATCCTGTTATTTCCCGAGACAGTATTTCAAACATTATCCACAGAGCTCAATGCCCACCATGCTACTCTTAGATTACCTCTTGATTCATAGAAAACAGACTCTACTATCCTCAATACTCTGCCCATGAACTGCTTTGCATCCTCATATATTATCCCCACTATCTTCACGTTTTAAGAGAGAAATGGCTCTTCTGGCCAAAACCAACCTCTCTAATGATACCCCAAGATATCCCATAATGAAGTCAGGGGCTTCACTCCATTTCTCCTACTTGCCATCTCATTTTTCTATCTTCAATCTTTTTTTTTCCACTGGCTTCTTCCCATTGGCATCTAAACATCCTTCAACTGGGCTTCCTCTCACTACTTCCCTATTTTCTCTCCAATCGTAGCTATTTACATTTTTCTGTGCTAATTTTCTTCATTTCCTCTTCCTGCATTTAGTCAATCACAACATTTCTGGCTCTATTAGTCCACCAAAACTGCTCTCTCCCAAATCTCTAAAATAACCTCTTGTGCTATGTTCAATGGAACATTTCAAGGCCTAACTGACCTCTTAATAACATTTTACACTGTTGTTTTTTCTCTTCTTAAAACATATTTCGTTTCGCCACGCTCTGCTGGCTCTCCTCTTACCTCCTGACTACTCATCAGTCTCCTTTTGCACATATCTTTTCCTTTCTCCATATCTTTGGGGCTCCGAGACCCTATGTTCTTCATATTTTACACTGAACAGTCTCTTCCACTCTCATGGCTTCAATTATTTGCCCCAAATCTGTATCTCCAGCTCAGACCCCTCTCCTGAGCAAAAAACCCATATTAACTCATTCCTTCCTAAACATCTTTTCTTGGATACCCCACTAGATACCTCAAATTTCTTATGTCTAAAACTGAACACCTTGAGTGTTCTCTTATATCTCAGTGAATATTACAATCACCTACCCAGATGCTGAAGCCGAAAACCTGGATGTTATCCTTTATTCCTCTCTTCTCTAAGACAGGTTGATTCTACTTCATGGATCTCTCTCAAATATATCGATTCTTCCCCATTACTGCCACTATTAGGGCTCAAGATATATTTTTTTTCATCAACTGATGCTGACCTCACAATTTGGGCTATGCTTCCATCAGTAGCTTTATCTTTTGCCATTTTTCCATCTACCCCCTGCCCCATCCTTCATTCCTATTTTGTGTCTCAGCTATATGAACTAAATTAACCAGTGCTCCAGACAAGCCTGCTCTCTTCTGTCACCCAAATTTTCCCCATGCAATTTGCTTCTGCCTGAAATACTCTCTGGACTTCTAGTACTTTGTCATCCTTCAAATTCCAGCTTAAAAGTACGAATCCTTGCCTAATTCTCTGAACCTGGGTTCAATTTCCCTGTGACGTGCTCCTACAGTCAATCTCTCCCATCACAGCACTCATCTTTCTACCAGAATTGCCTATTCACTATCCCCCATGAGATGATAAGCTCCTTGAGAGTACAAACCATGACTTTCACCATTCTACCCTCTTAAACCATATAATATCCCACTTAAAACATAAAATACACTCTATATATTGAATAAATAAGTGATATAGATCTTCTTTTTCTCACTTAGATGGAAAAAGAACTTTTTGAACCTTTTCCGGTGCCTAAGAGCATATTGTAGGCATTCAAAAAGTATTTGTTGAAACAAGAATAGAATAGAATTGCATTTCCTCTTCTTCCTTTCCATGTCTACGGTTGATATATAGCAGTACAAATGTAGTCAAGTATAACTTTTAAAACTTCTGTGTATTAAACTATATATGGACAGTTAATCTTGAAATGTTTAAAAACAAGACATTTGTGGTAGAAGCAAAACTCTTTATCAACAGAAATATTCCATTAATTCATTATATACCTAGAAAAGTCCTGTTGTTAAAAGTCTATCTCAAATTTCCAGTCACTAAGTACTCTATGAAGAAGAAAAACACATATAAAATAATGAATTTTAGTGTCATTTCCAAAAAGGCAAAAAGAAGTATGGAATATCAAGAATAATGAGAAAAAAACAACACCTTAAGAAACATTTAGAAATCGGATAATATAACAAATATTGCTATAAATACAACTTTATAAAAATAATGTCCCTGTTGATTGAATGGAAAAAAAAGAATGTTAAAAAATAAAGAAGGAAAGTTATCAGTAAAAGATAAATAAAACTTTAAGCAGAACAGGAACTACTACTAGTAATTTTTAAAATGAGAAAAGGTGAAAAACAACTCTTAATATGATATTAAAAATTTTTTAAATGTCACAAGGATTTGAAATTAATTTGAAAAGTAATAATTAGGCATCTTCCATTTTATTTTTCTAGGGTGATCTCATATTTATAGTGAGGTGAAGAATCATATTAAAATAAATTTACACTTATACCTTAGAAAGATACAATGGTTAAGAAGCTGGAAGGAACAAAATACAGTTCTGTTGAAAAATGACAATGTAAACTAGCTTTAGTATGAAATGAGGATGGTATAAAGAATTAAAAATGAAACACTACACTTTATTCTCCATTCATGGCAGTCTTTTAAAAATATGTGTGAATATTTTTAGGTGAATTATAAGTTCTTTTAAAAAAATAACTATCAGATTTCTTCCCTCTTTTTCCCTGATATACTATTTGTTATAATATTATTTTTAGTTATCCTTAGGGCAAGAAACAAAGGGCATTACTTTTAGATTTGACTCATCTTTCATAATGGAGACTCTAATTTGACCACCTTTAAAATTTTAATCACTGAATGTTAGATAGTTAAAATTTTAAAATCACTGCATGTTAGATATACTGAAATAGGTATTATAAAGTTATTCAGTTAAGTAATTGAATTTTGGGGGTCATAATAATCTTCTAACCTATTAAAACTTGAGTTTAATTACTGATTTTAATATTTTAATTTAGGACCTGAGAGTGTTTTTTTAGCTTTTAAAAAAGTTTTTTAAAAAGGTAACAAAAATAAAGCTGCCAATACCTTCTGGACCCCACAAAAGCCTCCCCTAAAATACACAATGTAACAATGCAACCATATGATAAAATATCCTTAAATTTCCAAATGTAACCTGGCACTCTTTCACGTCAGGGAAGTAATCAACAAGCACTACCACACTCTCACTTATCCTAAATTGTCTAGCACCTATCAATAGGCAGAGCTTGAACTCACTATGATGGCAACTACAGTGTTTACACCCAATTTTTGCTAGGTTCTAGGGGTAACAGTCTCCCTGAGGCACAAATGCCAGGTCAGTATAACTGAGTAAAGCCCATGATTACTTGCTGAAGTCATTTCAGTTTGCATTCTGAATTTAGCATTACCTTAAAATTACCTGTATACGACTTTCTCCCTTGCTAGGCTACGGATCATCTCCGTAAAGAAATCCTTTATATTCATGGAATCTAGTTCAATGTCAGATATGAAAAAACTATTCAACAAGTTGCTGATTTATTGGGGAAAAAAATCTTTTTCCTTGATACTCTTTAAATAATAAAATCCTAAAGTGGTTCCCAAAGTAGTACCAAAGGGCCTAACTTAATGGTATGTAAGACTGATACCCTAGGATTATTACATGTTATAGTCTTTATCAATTTAGCCATGAGATAGTTTTTACTTCCTTCCAGATGGTCTCAAATCAAGACAATAAATATATATTAGCCTGTAGTGTAGTAGTTAATTTTTAGATAGTTATTTGGGCATATTTGTCAAACTGTTTTCTATATTTTATATTAGAGCTATCAGATGCAAAAGCAGGTAATGTTTACATTAATATTTTTAGAAGCTTTCTATGTCTCAAATATACTTTAATTTGCTTGAAATCCTGGACACATTTAGATGTGGGGAAGTGCACTGGGACATTTAGCAGCACCTAATTTCACGAGTTTCATACTAGGTGCCAAGAAATTAGATTGTCCAAATTTTTTGGAAATAAAACTAAATCAGCTGTTCTTTTTCTACCCATTATCTCATACTTTACTCAAGGCACCTACAATGAAACTTTAAAATTAAGTAGAGAAAAACTTACCTAGTTGGGATTTTGAATAATAGTTTGCCATTTGTCCACTGTTGCAAGACTGCCGTTTATGTCTTTTTGTTGACATTTCTGTGGTCTTCCATGGTGGTCTTTTTCTTTTGTTCAATTTGCTAAGAACTTCAGAACTATCAGAAGGATTCTTGTCATAGTTAACACATTTATTTAATTTACTATTGTCAAGTTGGCTAGGAAATTTATTGCTTGAAGGACTATTTGCTTTAGCATTTTCTATTTCTTTAGATTGCTTTTTAAAAGAATTTTGCCTAGCAGAATGGGATCTTAAGGTAATGTGCTTTGATTCTTCTATGTGAGTTTGATGATTACTTCCACTGTTAACAGATTCAGGAGAGTAAATGATTGTATTTAACTTAAAAGTATTTCTGTGTTCAAGATAGTTGATCTTCCTCAAAAATATTCTACAATCTTTTAAGGTTTTTGACCTCCAATTATTTGGACATACATTTCCTAGTCTTGGGCCCTTTTCAAAATCTTTTTGGCTGCAGTTTGTTCCATTCTCCTTTGCTTCTGACTTAAATTTATTCTCTAAACTACCATGTGTTTTGAAGTCAGACATTGCCACCCTCTTTTGCAAAAAGTCATCCCTGACCTTAGGTGGCAAAATAAACTGATTATCTACTGTGTTTTTTCCTTGGCGTGGGATGTCAGCATTTGTTCCTCCCTCAGTCTTACTCAAAAATTGGTTCTGACAAAAAAATCTTAAGTTCCTCCTTTTAGAGATCCAAGCACCTGTTCCATGGCTGTGCAGCTTTCCCTCTCTTCTCCACCTTTCATGCCGCAACCTCTTAAACTCAGTTCTTTTTAACCTAGTTAGTGTTAAATTACTTTTCACATTTAAGAGTGGAGAGCTAACCACTTTATGCAGTATATGCAACTTCCCTGCTGATTTTGAAGGAGAAGATAGTGCAAATTTTTTAAAGTGCTTTCTGAAGGGGCTGGTATTAAAATCAGAATATTTGGTCCCTAATTTAATTCCTCTGGTATTTATTACTTCCAAAGGGTTTCGTGCATTTGCTTTTCTAACTAGTGAAAGAGACTGCGTTTCTGTTGTTTGCATAAACCAGGTACAGAGTTCATTCAAATCATACTTTTTCCGAAAAAGCATTTTTACAGGTGAAACTTCAAGTTCTAAAAAACAGGTGTCCAAAGGGCTTGCTATTTTGAAGTTATCATTTTCAATGTGTTCTCTTTTTTTATGAACACAATTTTCAGCTTCATCTCCACTCACGGGCACCCAAGCATTTGTTATTTGCTCAAATCTATTGTTTAATTCCTCTAATAAGAAATCGTTTGAAGTAGAAGCAGCCCACCACCTGAGCAAAGGGTTTGATGAAATTATAGGGTCCAAGGATACTTCAGAAATGGGTATTAATTTATCTTCCAAACGCTTTTTTGCATTCCTTGAATTTCTAGCTCCTGGTGTACCTTTGGAAGCTATTTTAATCCTTGACTGCTTATGTTTGTCCTTCTGACTTTTACCTTTCTGCAAATGGAGTTTACACGATTTATGGAGCAGAGCATTTCTATAAATAAGTGAACCAGAAGATGCTAATGAATGTAAGAAATGCAGAGATGGTTTTTGATCCCTAATAGAATGTCTCAAAGGTATAGTAGCAACCATACTTTTTGATCCATTCTTAAATTCGTCAGCTTCAGTGTGCCTTGTATCCACGGTGCACTGGTGATCATATTTTACTTCAGGCAGATTTTTTTCTAATATATTCTCTTGTTCTAAGGGAGGTAAGCAGCTGCTAATACTTACTTCTCTCTCCTGAGGTGAAATTCTATTAATAGTCACAGATATGCCAGAGATTTTCACTTTTGCAGGTCTACCAGGCTTCCTAATTATTGCCAAAGACTTCTGATTTGGTCGAATAATGTTCTTGGAAGGTTGAGGTATCACAGACTTGTTCTTGATAGGTCTAACATATTCAAAGCCAGACCCCAAGGTCTCAGTTTCAGCAGTCAGACTTGAAATAGCACTTATTCTTTCACCCGAGTCTATTTCACATTCTCTAATATTTCTGAGACTATTATATTCTGTTGGAAAATCAGCAATGTTATTATTTAAAGACATACCATTGCTTATGTTTACACTTCCTTCAGAAACATGCCTTTTAGTTCTTCTTGACCTTCCATAAATAACAGTTACTATAATACTCTTCTTATATATACCTTCTTTTACTTCTGATAAGAGAGATTCTGGGCTTTTCTTTTCAGCACTAAAGGACTCATTTTGGCAAATGGTGATGTCCGTTTGGTCAGTTTTAGGTTTGGGTGGTCTTCCAATTGGTCGCTTAATCTGTTTCACAACCTGGGGACCTATTTTTTTAGGTCTACCTGGTTTTCTTTTAAAAGATGAATCAATAGCACTGCTTGAATATTCCTTAGGTTCCTCTTGTGGCTTATCACTATTCAGATCATCTGTAAACACTGCAGAGGATTCTGCAGTTTCTTTTGCACAATTAAATTTGTTTAGTTCTTTTTGGAGACCGTCACTATCATTAAGATTAGAACTATAATTTTCAAAGTTGGCATTTGGGATATTCTCATTTGTTTCTTTTTTTTTTTCATTTACTTGATGAGTTGGTCGTTTTTCTGAAGGAAGATAGCAATTTGATTCGGAATTACCAACTGAAGTTAAAGTATATTTGACTCCTTCACTGCTTTTAACCTCAGATAAAAACATGAGTTTGATAGGACTAGAATAGTTGGCAAAAGAAGAGCTTTCAATGGCTTCATATTTTGTTGGTACATTTTCAACACTGGAAATCAAGCTACCTGTATTTAAAACAGATGACTTTTTCTGGTTATCAAGTCTTTTGTTATTCAAATCTATTGTAGGTATATGATTGCTTTTAATATTGGTGGATGCCACTATGGGTTTTGATAAACTCTGCTCTTTGCATGTCATTCTACTTACAGTAAGAGTCATATTTCTACCAGCATGTTGATCTTTATCATCAATTTCGATCAATTTCTTGGATGCTTTATATCCTTCCGATAATGACTGATTATTCCAAGACTTTTTGGCCATATTTATTGTATCTTCCAAACGTTCCACAACAACTTGTAAATTAGAATTCATTGCAATTTTGTTTAAATCTATATTGTGTGAGCTTTCAATCTGAATATTTTTTACTGGATCTTTTTTTTTTGTAGAGTCACAGGCTTTTTTGGCCTTAGGTGATTTTTTGAAAATATAATTATTTGTTACGTATATAGAATACCACCCTGGAGGTACAATATTTCGTTTAGTTCTGCTCAAAAGTCCAGGGACATCACTTTTCAAAGGAGTTTGAATATTCTCTAATTTTGGATTCTCTTTATGATTTTGCAAAAAATTTTTTCCAGCCACAGATTTCTCCTGTGATCTTCTTATGCTCCTTTTCTCAGAAGTTGTTTTAAAGCTTTCTGGAAATGCATCAAAAGCCAAGTTAGCTTCTAAATTAAGAGGTAGTTGCAATGATTGTAATCCATAATCTGGTGAAAATGTTTCTGCATGATTATTACCTTGAAGGTTTTTAGAATTTTGTAAAGGCGGCCCTTGGCAATGATAGAATTCTTCTTTGTCCGCTGAAAATAGTTCATCGTGGCACACAAATTTCCTTGGATTTTTTTCAGTGTATTTTTTTCTTACAAAGTTTTCATCAAGACTAGCAAGTTCTCTTTTTATCTGTAAAGACTGCCTTCTAAATATGGGCGAATCAGGAGAGTTGCGCATTGCAAGTAAGGTTTCTTGACGCTTTCGAAATCTTGTCTGAATAATTTTATTTTCTACCTTTTTATCATGTTGACTCAGTAATTCCATAAAACTGTAATCACTGGCCTTTGCATTATGCAAGAGAGAGGTTATTAAATCTCTCAATTTTAAATCATTATCTCTATTACAATCACTGCTAGATAATTTTATAAGGTTTGTCATATCTATCGTTTCTATTGATTTTAACTTTTCATTGATACGATCCATTAAATCTTGAAAAATTACAGTAGTTTCACCTTTTTCTTGATTTGTAGTACAATTATTGCTGTCTTCCAAGAGCAAACAATCAGAGTTACTGGATTTTTTAGTTTTATGCATTTTACCTTCATGATCATCTTTGTCACTGCTTACTTCTGCTGGTGTCAGAGATGGAGGCTGGTTAATGTTTGTTTCAAGTCTGTTATTTTCTAAGGCTGAAAGCTCTGAGATGACATCTTTCAATTTTTCAAATCCTTCAGTCTGTACAGGTGATAATGGTGGGGGTGAGGGACTTCGAGATCTACAAACGTCTTTAAGACTTATTGAAACATCACGTATTTCCCTTGATGAAAGAGGAGTCTGAAAGGCTGATTTTGTGGAATGAATGTTTGGTAAGAGTCCAGAACAACACCTGTGAGAATTATAACTGTTTGCAATTCCTCTATTCACTACTGTCTTAATGTGTTCAATAGTTACAGTTTGGCAAGATAAACAATGTATATCTTTAATACAGACTGGCAGAGGCACAAAACCAGGGCTTTGTCTTTCATTGTGTAAATACCCTCTTTCTGCCAGCCTATATTCACAACTACAGGAGAGCCCATCTAAATCATCTTCAATAAGGGGATTTTGAGATTCTGAAGACACAGAATATGATGTATTACAACAGCAAAGAGAAGCAGCATTCTGCTCTTGGACTAGAAATTTCAACATAGCCAAAACTTGTTGCTGGTGATGTATGCACAAAGATTCCAAAACTTTGCTTAATGCTGATTTTCCTTTTTCCATTTTAGTAGCTTCCTCTGATTTTGCATCAACAGTTGAACTAAAAATAAAAATCAAACAAAAAATGAATTACAGCAAAAATACTAATATCGTAAGGAATTTTAATTTTAACAGAGTTTGAACAAAAGATATTTTGGTATTGCTGGACTCCTAACTCCTATGGAGAGCTGCAATAGTGACATCTTCATTATTGTTTAGCAAAAATAAAATGAAGCACTGGTGATAATTAATTTCCTATGATAAAATATGAGTCAAAGCAAAGCCCTATGTTTTGTGATATAAAAGCTGCTGTTGATGATAGATATGATTATATTTAGAGATTGCTAATGTTTAGTGCTTTGGATATATTAAGAATATTTAATGGAAAGTGCTTCAGAAGGAGTTAAAATTTTTGTAAAGTAGACATGTTATAAATTATTTTGATGGTTATCAGTCCATATTAGTACAAATAAGAAAAATAAGATGTAGGAGAAAATCTTTCTTATCTTTATTTAAAATAGATATTTTTCAAGGTAGTGAAAATAAAATTATGAATAAAAAAGAGTTTTGCATAGTCACAATCAAGGGATTTAGATTTCCTATAAATAACAGAATGCCTTTTCTAAGATTAAACTGTAGGCCTTTTAACCTAATAAGAAAATAAAAATTGAAGCTATTTAAAAATGAAATCTATTTTTAATTGATTTTAGATACTAAATTAATTACATCAAAACTAAAGGCATTACTTACCTAATTATTTAATTTCAAATGCTGGAAAATGTCCCACTGCAAAAACTAACATACATCTAATGTTAACTAAAACCCAGGATTACTTAGCAACCAATGTAGAGGTCTACAAAAGGCTTTTTAATCCAATACCAGCAGCAAGAAGAATAAAATATATTAAAAGAATTCTGTTTCAGAAAAGTATCTATTTAAATTAAACATATCACCAAACTCTGTACATGAAAATAGCCTCCCACTTGTGATTTCTTTTATTTGTTGTTGTTAGTTCCTGACTTGTAGAAATTTTATTTAGGGTTGGAGTTGAAATATGCTGATTATGAATTGCTACAGAAGATTGTATTTTGTTTAAATAAAGGGTTATTATGTTCATGAATATTAAAAATTAAAGAATTTTTCTTTTAAAATGAAGTGAGATTTATTTAAAAAATTTTCCTCCCTAAAACTGGCTTACCCTGTTTCACAGATAAGTATGCAATATTTTATCTACATTTTATAAAAACTACGTTGAGTAACAAAAACAACAAATTTTGCAAATTAGATCAAAATTTTTCTAGAAAAACAGTATCTTTGCTAGATTCAACCAATGTTTCACTACTACAACTAGCATGTGATTTGACATGAAGTAGCTATCAAAGAGATAAGAGATACGAAAGTACAGTAAAACTTTTTAAGTCCACTGCCACCTCTAGACAGATGAAGACAGGACATGACCTCAGTATCCTTTCTTTTCTGAAAATAATTTTTTGTAAATGTTTTCATGGTTGGGAGTGTAAAATAATTGAACTGAATCTGAAGATTCACTACTGGATAATTCAAGAAACCTATGTAGAGAACAGAGGCAGGAGTAAATGTTAACTATCAAATAAGAAGATATAAGTGATACTATACTCTTTCCCAGTAAATTAAAAATTATAATTTTCACATAAGCAAAAGAAAACCCCAGAAGTTCTGACAGACACATTTCCAACACGTTTCTTTAAAAGTTATGTTATGGCCTATTAAACATATCTGTGACTAAATAAAGAGATTTTACATGTCTCTCAGAAAAATACATTGCACTATATTTTAAAGATTAACATGCTTTTATAACAGTTCCTGAAATGCTCAAATGATTTTTCTCTGTTAGTAAAGTCTAGAGTAGAAATAATAAAAATTCATGACTAGTGTTAACTATTCTGAAAACCACTGATTTTTATAGCTCTCTTTTGACTTTCCAAGGAAGTCGATACTTATTATTTTTAATAATGGAACTTCAAAAATCTCAAAAATACCACAGTGGCCAGTAATTTCTATCTAATGCCACATGAAGAACAGCTTTAAGAAGTTACTAATTAGATATTCAGGTATTAAGATTTTATATATATTTATATATATATCAGATATTAGATAACTAAGTTCTCAAATTATAAAACTCCACAATATGCTTATTTGCCTTCAATTTTTTTCTTTTCCATATTTCTTGTATGTTAGAATCTCAAAGAAAAATCTAATATATAATAGTTGAATACACATAAGCCTCCAATCTAGAATTTATTCTCAATTGATTCTAAAATTGTATGTTTCACAGCTCCCTTGTTTTTCATGTTAAAATTTTTTTCTAACCTTTTCCTGTTTGATTTATATATAAAAAAAAATTCCGCTTTTTTTTGGTAAGTTTCTATCCATTTTGCCATTACAAGTTTTGTTGTTGAAATAGTTGTCTTTGGAGAAAGTTAATTTCTAATATTAATATTAATAAAGCTGCTTCCTAGAGTGAATCAAAGAAGCCAGTGTAGTCAGTTTTTTCTTTGCTTTTCTTTTTTTTCCTTTTACTGAATGAGTAAATCAATCACACACCAACAGTGTTGTAAATTTAAGTGCAAAAGCATTGAAGTGCTTTACTACAAATTACAACCTAGAAACACGTTAACTGAACAATTAAAATTCATACAATCAGATTTAGATATATAACAACACAAAGTAGAAACAGAATTACAGTACATTTACAACACAAGACAGATACATGAATTCATTAGAAAATATTGTAATAAATAATTCATGAATTATAGTGCAATTGATTTATGCATAAATATAACTAATTGCCTAACAATCAGTTTATATTAACAAAATCTGTCAAAATCAAGGCAGCCACAGAGTTTTACTAAATTACTGCGACAATGGAAATACTGCAATTAAAAAACAAATACAAGTATTTGTACTGTAAACAACTAAAAAAATCGGTCTCCCTAAAGTTAGTATACAATTTAATATAAAATTGTCATTAGCTACCAGAAATGGTTTAAACAACTTTACTGAGCAGTAGTTTTCTAAAAACAGAGGCACTGTTTTTTCTTTTCCTTTTTTTTTTTTTAAATATAAAATACTTGAGGAACATTCAAATAAGTAGAAAGCACATAAGGGTTGCTTTCACCTTCATTAAAAGTCTGCTGAAACTGGATTTTTCAGAAAATTGTCAGTTAATAAGTAGTAACTGGTAACTAAATTTATAAAGTACTTTGAAAGTTTAACATAAAGAACATCTTAACAGAATCACTGGGGAGAAGGGGAACCCATAAATTTCCCTGCCTTTCCTAGTTTGTATAATCAAAAGTTAACTCAACAATTAGAAACATTTTGTTTCTTTTAAAAGTTATGGGTTGATCATTACCTATAAACTATCAAAAAATATTTAATTTACTATTTCTGACCAAAAATAAATAATACAAGTACTAAAATGCTGCAAATTAACTATAATATTACCTATAAAACTACTGATCACTGTGAAGTCAATAGCAAAATGATCCCTGATTTTATGAATCCTGTAAAGTTTTTGGTCAGGTCATCTTTTAAATGATATAAAAGTGTTCTGTAAGTATCCCTTTACTATAAACTTCTCAATCAATTTATTAATGTAAATATAGTGTGAGGAATAAAAAAGCTCAATACAATATAAATATTATGTAATGCATTCAAGCCCCCAAATTCTTGCAAGTAAAATTCTATATAAAGCGGTCAATAAAATTGTGTTGAAACATTTACTTTAACTTTGTTTTTCAATGGGGGGGGAAGGGAAATATATTAAATAATCCAAGTTCTGGCCCTCACAAAATATGGCTTAATTCTTTAAAAAGAAAGATGACCCTGACATCTGCTGTTTTGCAATCTATTATGTATACTTGCTTAGTGGGGAAAAAAAAAGCAAGAGGATTCATACCCTAGTATGCAGGTAACATTAATAGCTGAAGAGGGTTCAGTATGGATCTAAGAGACCAAATAACTACTCGGTTGTGTAGTTTCCCACTCTTCAGTTTCCTTAAAGATATGTAAGCAGTTTTTAAATGTAATAGCTGAAAATTTCTTTAGTATTACATATATATGTGATTATTAGATACACACAAACACAAGTGTAAAAACACATGTATTTGACAAGGTGCACTTATTTTTTTAATTCAGCTTTAAGTATTCCTTTTGGACTTAGGAAAACTGGCTTAGAAAAAATGATCAGAACCTGAATTTTAATAGAGAAAAGGGGCACTCGAAGAATTTTGAATTTGTGAAGCAAATCCCCATTCTTTCTATGGAGGCACATGCTTTATAACATTTTACCACTAAAACTGCATACTTCATAAATCCAACATGGATACTCTGAACCACATTTTGAAACTGCTATATAAAATTACTGGTCTCTCTTATGAGTCTAGTAAAAGTTAAAATGCACTGCCCAGCTTCTAACTACCCAATTAGTAGAGAGTTTACATTACTGAAAGTTCAAAACAGCTTCAGTGTTAAATATCTGTAAATCTATTCAAGACCCTGAACAAACTGCAAATTTGGTTATTAGCAAAATGATAATGTATCGCCCACCAAAATGAAATCTGTAATTCATTTTGATAAACTGAAAATGTTTTGAAATGTCACAGCAGCAAATATATTAAAGTTACACTGAGGTTTTTCAATAGTAGGAGTGTGTCACAATCCTTAAAATTTAAAGTAGTCATAACATCAACTAACCAGCACATTTTAAACCAAAATTATCATTCTCAAGCTTTTTCTGTGCACATTATAAACATGCTCTAAGTTGCATTCCAACTTTCTTTTCTAACCTTACACATTAGCTTATTTTTCAAATGAAAAACAAAATTAAATTATTTTAATAATTAAATTACTTTTTGTTCTTAGTATTCCATCTTACATTAAAGGACTTTATAGCTGCTGGGGTTAACTATGTGTCAGTTTTTTTTAAAGTATATACCTTATAAACCCCAACTTCCTGCTAAATCAACTATTAAATGATAAATATTAAATTTCATTATACATATCATTTAAGGTTTTCTTTTCTATTCCCAGTGGATGCACTTGAGTGCATTTCATATTTCACAGAATGCACTGTAGTGTACTAATACTGTATATATTAATTTTTATTAGTGTGGAGATAGCTGTCCGTTTAAACTTTGATTGGTTGTTTGATATACTTACAACAAATGTAAGTATGCTATGCAAAAATGTTTACAAACTATTAATGTATTTCCATTATAAGATGGTTCAACTGAATGGCTGGAGTGGTCTTTCACCAATAAAAATGTTTCACTTGACAATTACTTGTTTTCCCACAACGCTTTATGCTATTGACTACTAAAGAAAACCTGAATCTTTTTCACCTATTTATACAAGGATTAAATACAAACTATCAGAATTAAGTAAGCAACTATATAGTTCTGTCCACAGTGAAAACCCTGAATAAAACTTTTTTTCAAAAGGCATGTAAGTGGTTTTTGAACTGTAAAATTTCATGTCTCCTGTCAGAGTGAGCATCTGTAATTCCCACATGTGTGTATACAGACACACAAATACACACCTGTGCACATACACACACACACAAACACGCATACACACACACACACACGCACATACACACATTTTCCTAACAAGTAATCTACACAGGCTTGCCGCTGTTTTTGCAGCTGCCAGTCCCTGAATCTGTCATATTATATAACCCAGTGTCTGGTAATCGGAGTTTCTTCTTCGGAGGAGTCTTCAGTGTTCCAGATCTTTCTTTTACCTTGTATTCTAAAGTGCTGTGAGGTACCCCATAAATTCCTTGTGCTTTGGAAACACTCATTTTTCCGCTCATTACCATTGCAATAGCCTCTTCCATTATTTCATGATCATATTGCCGATAACGGCCACGTTTTTTCCTGGGCTGCTTATTATCTTTTCGATCCAACCCATCTTCAGTATTTTCAGAGGTTCCATCAACTGTTCCATTTTTAGAATTAAGACACAAAGGAGAGAGGTCCCCATGTAGAAAATAAGAGTCAACACTTGAGTGAGTTACGGGCCCAGAACATTCTATTTTGTTCTGTTTAGGGAGTATATTTTTCAGTTTTTGGAGAGCTGATCCTTCCAGGACTGGAGAGGTTTTGGAAACTTGATACATAACGTCCAGCAGACCAGGACCATCAGGTTGTGGTTTTGAAACAGAACTTACTCGTAGCTGAGGAATTTTTAACTGTACAGTAGGATGTGTTTCATATTGTAGACTTTCATTTTTTTCTTTAAATTGAGTAACCATTTTCTGTAGAGTTAACTGATGGAGGTAACTGGAAGCTGTTGGGAATTTTAATTCTGAGGTTTCAAGTAGATTGAGTTTACTTTTTTCTGTGCGCTCTGCTTGAGCTCTCGCCCACAAGGCTACTTTTTGCAGCACTGCACAAGTTTCTTTACTGTCTTTATGTGAGTAACTATCATTGAAATCTCGAGTTTTGTTTTTAAAAGATGCAGGCTTCCCTGCTGGTAAGGCTTCTAAGTGGAGAAGTAAAGTTTTTTGAGGTATGCCATAAAGTATGCCTGCTTTATTTATGTCCAGTGCTCCAGACTGAATGTCTTTCAAAGCTTTTGAGAGCAAACCATCTGCAAACTCAGCACTTCTTTCCACATAGTCCTCTCTGTTTCTGTGTAGTCTCCTGGATGGATGGAATGAAACGATGGTAAACTGATGCATGAGAGACTCTCACACAGCTATGGAAGGGGAGGGTCCACTCCTTTATTACACTCCTTGCTTAGGTAACATCACTGCTTATGACTCTTTTAAGTCTGTGAGATGTAGTAGTTGCTCCTTATCAAAGCAAACGCTATAGTCCTGGTAGGACAATGTGTCAATCATACGGTGGCCTCAACGGGCAGACCTTCCAAGAACATAAAATCCTAACTCAGTATTTGTAAAAATATTCTCATGATGTTGCTATTCCTCTGACAGATGCTTGCAGAGCAACACTTATAATTTTTTTACAATTAGAGTTCCATTATATAAAATACCCAAATCCTAAAGGAGTTTTTGTTAGTAGAAAAGTGACGTTACCGCTAAACAAGTAATAAAAGAGTCAACCCCTTTAAAGGAAATTTGTAGCAGCAAGAATATTTCCAAACACAAATACCCCATATTTCCACAAGACTAATTTTTCTCTAGATAAAAACTTAAAATCTGAAACAAGTAGATAAGTTATATTTGGGTAAAATACTTTTAGATTTTATACATGTTATTTCTATTTCGAATGTATCACTATAACTTTTAAAGTTTCTTAAACAGAAAGCTCACTATACCTCATGACTCAAAAAGCTATTACAGCCTTAGTTGAAACAGATTACACTCTACATCTGAGATTTAAATGTTACTAAAAAGCTTCCTATGCAGTTTGTTAATGGGAAGATGCAAAAGTTACCAAAAAAAAAAAAAATCCAACAGAACAGCATTTCACTATTAACTATTTAATTAATTTAACAACAGCTTTTAAAGCATGAAAGGATTTTTTGTGGTGATTACTAGATAAAGTAGTCTGCCACCACACCTAGAACACAATGAAAAAAGTCTAAACACTGTTAAGTTAGTTGTAAGAATTAGTAAGCATAGTACTTTTAAAACTGGTTGATTGTTTTAAAAAATTAAATAGTGAAATTACATATTTTCCTTAAAATTGCCTCCTAAATATTGAATTTAAAATTCTCTTTACTCGTCCTGCTTCTTAGTTTGTATTCTATGATTAATTTGGTAGTTCATTTTAGTAACATGAACTAAAGTTTGGTGATTGTTCTGATAACTTTTCTTTAACAGAAAGAATAAAAAAGAAAGAGAAAGGACAAATGAAAGGTATGAGAGACACACACTTATGAGTGACAAAAATTCTGGAAGAAAACTATATATGTCAATCTATTCAGAGTAGTATTAAGAGTTCTCTCCATAATTTTATATTAATATTAAATTATATTTCCTAGATATTGCTTACCCAGCCATTGAATTTTCAGAAGAAGGATCACATATGGATGACTCTTCAGATTTTATGCTGGTTTTCTTTGTAGAGAGATCTAACACTCCATCCCCTATAATTTTTGCAAGAGAAAAAACTTTATATTTGTGACAGGTAATCCTTAACATTTTAACATTTCATATTTTGATGATCTACTAATTCATGACCTAAAAATTAACACTTGTATTTGACACATGGCCATCACCAACTCATCTTGTGGTTTTAGCAACAATACATGACTGGGAAGGCACTACATAGGAAAAAAGAACGGAGAAGGAGCTGGCACTGCCAAGTGATATGAAGAAACAAAGAGACTAGATATAAAATGTTTAAAATCCACCCTTGGTCACCTTTTCCACTGTTCTGCAGTGAACAGCCATTGACTGCTCATTCAATAGAAACATGACTGCTTCCTATTCAAGGCTGCCCAGATGATTTTAGGAAAGTAGGAATAATGTACGTTGAACAAAACAGAAAGCATAGAAAATATGATGATGAATAAGAAAGCGATAATTAGCATTTACTAGGACTAGTAATATGTGGAACACATACTTTAGGTAATCTTTGACTCTATGTACAGCCAATCTATTTTTTAGAACTCAGCATAGAATTTTCCTGTTTTAAATAACTGAAATGTACAAAAGTTGAATCACTGCCTATGTAATGTATTGTGGTTATACCTGTGATTGGAAGAAGACACAACAATATAACATTTTAGGAAAAATAAACTGTTAGAAAACAACTGCTTATGTATGTTACTAACATGTAGTTATTTTATTACTATTATAATATTGAATCTACATAGATGAAGCTTCAATGATTCAGATATGTTGTTAATCTGATAAACTTCAAAATCAAAAAGAATAAAAATAAAACTATGAATTTAAAACACAGCAATACATACTGGGAATATATCTCTACAGATAGCTAAAAAATTGAAAATTAAAGCTACAAGGAATAATTGTAAGAAAACCCATGTTTAAAAAATATACTAAAAAATTCAACTAGGTTTAAAAATAATTTAATTATGTGCAAAGCACTGTTTTAGGAACTTGGAGACCAGCAGTAAAAAAAAAAAAAAAGGTATACAAAGTACCTATCCTCACAGTGCTTGTGATCTAGTTAGATAATTCGTACACCACCACCACTGACAACAACCATATTTCAGGTTGATGATCAGTGCTACTTAGGAAAAATAAAGCAGAGTGAGCTGATAGAGTAATGAGGGTAGGACTAAGGCAGCTGCTCTTTTCTCAGGTATTATCAGTAAAGGCCTCTTGGACTTGAACAGAGTCCTGAACAAAGTGACGGTACCAACCAAGCAGATTATCTTGGGGAAAGCTTGTAGAAGGATCAGTGTGCAAAGG
Source organism: Pseudorca crassidens (assembly GCF_039906515.1). Taxonomy (NCBI): domain Eukaryota; kingdom Metazoa; phylum Chordata; class Mammalia; order Artiodactyla; family Delphinidae; genus Pseudorca; species Pseudorca crassidens. Next base: position 44,893,569 of record NC_090299.1, read on the forward strand.
CTATGATATGGAATCATATCTGGAATGTTTAAGGAACAGCAAAGAGGCCAGGGTGACTGGAGTGGAGTAAGAAGACTGTGAGAGATGAAATCAGAAATCAGGCAGATCACATAGGGCCTTGTAGGCCATGGTAAGAAATTTTATTTTGAAAGACAAGAAACCACTGGAGGATTCTAAGCATAAATCTGGCACAATTTTAATTTATGTTTTTAAAGGATCAATCTGCTGTGGGGAGAATGGACTGCAAGGGGCTAAGAGGGGAACAGGGACACCTGTTGGGAAAATGCTATGCTATTTCTCACCTCTAGGCTTTCACACTTTCAATCAGTTTCCTCTGCCTAGAAGTCTCTTAATCCTCTCCTTCTTCTATCCCCACACTCATCCTAATATTCACCAAATCTTACTCAACATTCAGTCATTCATGACACAACTTGAACTTGGCTGTCATTATTCTAGGTTCCTATACTTGCAATACTTACCTAGAGTATTTAGCATTTAGCAGGCTATATTCTAGTTTCTTATTGACTTATTAGTGTTAGCCACCAGACTATAAGCTATGTGAAGGCAGAGATCATGTCTATTTTATTTACTGATGTATCCCCACTGCCTACAATAGTGGCTGGCACACAATAAGTGTTCAATAAATATTTGCTGAAAAGAACTGAGAGGAACTAGAAGGAATTCAGTTATTGCTAGAGGTTAAAATGCCTAGATTGAAAGGGTAAAAAGGGAGACTGGACAAATAAAGTACATGGTACATACTACCTTAAAAAATTATTAAATGAAGTATCTTGCCCCAGTTTATCCATCCAGTCCAATCTTAGGCTTAGTCAACAACTCATCTCAACCATCACACTTCCTGTGCATCTAAACCACTTGCAGTTCCTCAAACATCCTATGTGGTGTCAGGTCTCTCAAACTGCAGTGCATGGTTCCCTCTGCCTAGAATGTTCCTTCCACTTTTCAACTTGCCAAATGCCTCATCTTTAAAGATCCAGATCCCCCCAAGTAGAATCTTAGTGTTCACCTTGTCAACAGCATCCTATAACACTTACGACACTCTCATGCAATTTTTGATTTACGTATCTTTTTCTTCCATGAGACTGAATTCCTCAAGGTCAGGAATCCTGACTTACTGATTTGTATTTCATAAACAAAAGGAGAGTGCTATAACCTACTAAAATAGAGAAATGAATGTTGTCTTCTCCTTTACTATCTCATTTCTCTTCTTCAGCACTTAAAATTTTACTATTTTAAGGTCTTACAAGACCATCTTCAAAAACGTCATTACTACCTAATCCATATTCAGATTTATCACTGAATTCACTCGTTTTGATTCTGCTCATTTTATGTGGTTTATAGCATATAAAATACACTCTTCATAAGTGTGTTATTCCTTGTCAGTGTTACAGAATAAATTAATGAATTTCTCCAGTTCTAAATTTTAGACTTTTGATATGGTCGATTTCAGGTTAACTACTCCACAAACCATAATTAAGGAGGTGCAGAGAACTCCTTCTCTCTCTCCTTTACATTAAGTGTGAAAACTAGGCTGTAGCTCCCTAGCTAGGACAGTAAAGGTATTCTTGTCCTTTTTGGACCACTCCTTGATTGCTGGTTTGATAGCTAATTTCAGTCTTGAGGATGAGCTAGACTTAAGCCCTGCTCCATCTTTAAAAGAATTACCCAAATCAGGCTTATATTACTGATTCTTCTTCTTTAGGAACTCTAAACAGTGGCCCAGGTGAGAAATGCTTTTATCTTTTTTCCATAACCCATTCTCCATACCTAGGCTGCCCATGTTATCTATTAAAAAATCTCACTTTTTGTTAGTGGTTTTGTCACCTATATTAAAATATTTTGCTGGTATCATGATTCCTTTTTCCATCATAAAGGCTGTGGCTCAAGACCTAGGAAAATCATAAAGAGTAACCCCTAGGTTTATCTGAAATAGAAAAAACAAAAACAGTAAGAGAAGGGGAGAAATAGCTTGGGAACTAGGATTAAGAAAAAGAAAAAATCAGAAATGGCAAAAAAGGGCATTTTCTTGCCGCTGCTGATTTGCATCTATCAGCATCACTTCTTCACAATGGAGATATCACATCATAACTAGATTGTTTTGTGTGTATACATTTTCAAAGTACTAATAATTAACTTGATGGATAAAAAGTAAGCACTTATCATGCTAAATGCTTCAGGGCAACAGAAAATAAGTAGAAGACAGAAAGAGAGACTGAAATTTATTTATCATTCACCTACTGGTAGGTACTTAGGCTGTTTTAGTTTTTCACTATTACAAACAATTCTGAAGCGAAAATCCTTCTAAATGTTTTCTTGTGTTCACGTGTAAGAATTTTTCTAAGATGCACACCTAGGAGTGTAAGTGCTGGACAGAAGGGTATACATTTTGAACTTCTGTAGATATTACTAAAAATTTTTTCCATAACCTTGACAACACTTGGTGTTGTTGAGATTTTTAATTTTTGCTAATCCGATGAGAAAGAGCAAGTTGCAGGAGTAAATGAACATGAATGCATTTGGTATGCATTTACGTGAATCTCTAAAGCACATAAAACTATTTTGCTTAGAGATGCATAAATAGGTATTGTCAGAGGTTGCTTTCAAGGATAAACAAAAAGATGTGATAGTTCCTCAAGAGAAAACATATTAGAAGCAAATATGATCAAATAACACATTTATTAGTCCTGGGTGACAGGAACATGATTATTACACTGCATTTTGCTGTATATAAGAAAATTTTCCAAATAATAAAAACAGATTGTTTCCATTTACTGGTTGTAGCCTGAGCATTAACAACATGATTTAATTATTTCTCAGCAAACACTAGTGCAAAAGATATAGGATTAAAGACAGGCTGATGTAATCTACCAACAAGGTCAGGTAACTGTCTACATGACACTACCAGATAACTTTAAAAATGGACTGGTGTTTGGAAAATTGAAACCATGACCAAATTAAGCAATTTCTTGAGTATCAACATTTTATTGGGTTAATTTTTTTGAGAATTTGCATTCCAAAACCAAGATTTGGATTTCTGTTTACAAATTATTTTCAGCTCTGTATTCTCCTGCAAATTCCTGATGAAGAATCTATTAAAAGCAGACAAGTACAACCCTCATAATACAGAATTGTCTTTCACTCCTCCAAGGACACCATTCTTTCTCATCTCTTACCTGCCTCTGTCCATTCTTCAAAGTATGCTCTGTGCTCTCTTGGCCTGGCTAACTTTAACACATCCTTCCGGATCGTCCCCTCAAAGAAAGTTTTCCTAATTTTTCCCCAGCCTTCTTTCATATTCCCATAGCACCCTTCATATTCTTCTATACTGTATTTATGATGTGTTATTATAATTTGCCTAGTTTAGCACCTGAAGCCCAATAGTACTGTGGGGATTTAGTAACTACGTTTAGAATCTATTTACTATTTACATCTAATTAAGTATACTTACTTAGCTGATTTTCTCACAAGACTCACTTCTAAGCAAGGGCCTGAAAGCAATAGTACCTCAATAAAGACCAATTCACTGACTCATCAATGACTTGCTCAATTCTGTCACACCAATCCTAAGCATATAGCACTGCATACAGCAGACCCTGACTGACAAAATAATCATGAAATCAATGAACTTTGTTCAGCTAGTCAGAAAATGACAGCAGAGTCAAAAAGTTGATATCTATATGGGAGAGAAGTTAGCTTCACACAAAGAGAAACTCCAGTTCAGTTAAAGAGGCTGAGAATGATTTTTAATCATCAATTTCTATATTCGTTAGGCTCTAATAATAACAGATTTTTCTTTAGAAATATCAAGTTGATGATCACTAACCACTAAATTAAATATGAATATTAAATATATTAAAAACGTATTTATTAACTCATCACAATACTATTGGTCACCGGTTGCTATACAAGACAAATTCATCAAGCTCAGTCCATACCTGAGTATGAACATGAGTTAAAAGACCTTCAAAAACACATTACCTATCATCAATATTAAAGATGTAAATATCAGTAAGATTCAGTACATGAAGGCAAGTGAATTTTAATGACAAAATATCACATACATTTTATGTTGTCTGGACAAGGAGAAAATATTCCAAATTAAATTTCATAATAACACTAATCACTAGCAATAAAACTTTCATCCAAATCAATGCAATGTAACATTTCATGATGTTTGATGCAAACCTATGTTAATAGTTTTAATAAATACCTTAATACTATTTCTACTTTATGTCTTTGATCACCTCTTATCTCTCTCCTTAAATGGGTCTTCCTGTCTTTCTTTTAGCCCCTCAATGTATTGTTCTAGTCAGCCTTCAGCTCTTGTTCTTCCCTACTGTACTCTCTAGGAGATTCCCCTGATTTCAAATATTGAGCATTTATATTTAACTGATTTCTAGAAAACAGAGCTTATATAAAAATCTAAATATATAAAACCATAACATTTTTATAGTGTGCAGAACACCACTCTAAGAGCATTATATGTCTTAACCCCACTTAGGGCTCACACAGCCCAATATATAAATAGGTTTTATTTATTTGCAATTTTTAATGATAAAACTGAAAGCAAAAGAGGTTTTAATTATCTTGCCCAAGATACCTGTAAGTAGTGAAATGCCATTCAAACTCAGGCAGTTATTCCAGACTCTGTATTCAACTACAATTCTAATCTGTGTAATGTTTTAAAAAGTCAAGTTACAATGTTGGTAATGGTGCAATAAATTTGCCACCATCACACATTACCAGTTTAGGAACAAATGCTTTTCTAAATAATCTAGTAATATGCTATCAAAAATCTTAAAAATGTTCACACTCCTCTAGGCATCTATCTTAAGAAAACAGTATTTTGGGCTTCCCTGGTGGCACAGTGGTTGAGAGTCCACCTGCCGATGCAGGGGACATGGGTTCGTGCCCCGGTCCGGGAAGATCCCACATGCCGCGGAGCGGCTGGGCCCGTGAGCCATGGCTGCTGAGCCTTCGCGTCCGGAGCCTGTGCTCCACAACGGGAGAGGCCACAACAGTGAGAGGACCATGTACCGCAAAAAAAAGAAAATAGTATTTAAGTGGTTTTATATACAAAGATATACCAAAGATTTCAGTATTACTGATAAGCACAAATATATATAAAATACACACTTAACAGGATCTCGCTAATTTTCTGCTTTCCCCAGGTTTGCCATAATGAGCATATATTCATGAAGAAACCCCACAAACTTATTAACAAAATAATACCAAAGTGTAAAAGCAATCACTTGGGTTTATCCAAATTTTATTTTAAAATTGTTTTTATTACTTCTTTAACCATTGAGTTAAAGTTTCAGGGTCATGGATGAAATAATATAATATCAGAGTAGCACATCAATTAAGCTTTAACATTGGTTTTTCCTTCCTTCATTTGCCTTCCTCTGCACATCAAACATTTTTTTAAAAGGGAAGAGTTATTGCTTTCTTGACGTGTTTTTATTTAGTGCATACATAGCTGAAATCCCATAAGAATTCACTCACCTACTATTCACTAATAATGACAAGGGACAAAATAAATCAGAGTGAAGTGCTTATAGTAAATTTAGAATATAAAAATAATACTAAATTTAATTAGGAAATATTACTGGTAAAATTAAATAGGGTTTTAGCACTTCCACCATATGCCATTTTAGAATTTCACTGCAGTTCTTTTTTTTTTTTTTTTTTTTTTGGCGGTACGCAGGCCTCTCACTGTCGTGGCCTCTCCCGTTGCGGAGCACAGGCTCCGGACGCGCAGGCTCAGCGGCCATGGCTCACGGGCCCAGCCGCTCCACGGCATGTGGGATCTTCCCGGACCGGGGCACGAACCCATGTCCCCTGCATCGGCAGGTGGACTCTCAACCACTGCGCCACCAGGGAAGCCCTTCACTGCAGTTCTTTTTTTCTTTCTTCAGTTATTCTACAAATACTGAACTAAAGCAAAGTTTCAAAAGGCTTCAAGTCAATACCTTGAAAAATATTTTTAAAAACACACTCTCTTTTTTATCCCATGTATTGTACTGTGTATTATGTAAGTTTAAGTTTCAACCAAACATTTAAAATGTGGGATGTATACTTATTACAACATCATATTGGAAGACTTTAGACTTGCTAGCCCTTAACATGCTCATTTAAAAGTGATTTATGAGTTTTAAAAATCTTTTTATTGAAATACAACATTCATAACAAGAATGAACCTAACTACACAATTTAATGAATTTTCACAAACTGAACATTTCGATGTAAATAGTACCTAGATCACCACCATCAACCCAGAAGCCCCCCATCATATCTCCTCTGGTCCTTACACCTACCTCCACTATCTTGACTTCTAACAGCCTTATGCATGCTGTTTTATGCAGCAATTTCACTTCTAGGAATATGTCCTAAGGTAAAAATTAAGACTGACTGCAAAATATCAGCTCGAGCATGTTCACTTATATACCTGAAGATACAGAATTAAGTATAATGTGATCCTTCCAGAAAATTGAATACTATTCAGCTAAGTAGATCAATTTAAGTATTAAAATGGATCTGCAGAAAAACAGTAACATATGGATGTTTAAAAATATTTAAAAAATACAACTTATAGAGGATTATATAATGAATGATTTGTGGGAATGAGCTCTGGGAGGAGAGAGTGAGAGTGTGTTAAGTGTGTGTGTTGAGTATGTTTATCCAGGAAATGATTTGGAAGGATTGAAAACCGAATCAGTTACTTCTGGGTGGATAAATAAAAGATCAGTGCAGAGCTTTACAGTTCATTCATTTGATTAATATTTATTGCATGGTTATAATATGCCATTTTTCTAAATGGCACAAAGGAAACAGTAGGGAGCAAAACAGAAAATGTTCTTGCTCTCATGTAATTTACATTCTAGTAGAACAAAGAAAAGTCAATAAAATATTGATTTCACAAGGTGGTAAGGCCTTACAATGAAAATAAAACACAGTGACAGCCAGAATAATAACAATGGCAGGTGGGAAGAGGTTACTATGTTGGAATAAATGATCAGTTAAAGCCTCTGGGAAGATGACTTGCTCTTTCTTAAAAAAGAAGTTTAATTGAGATACCTTTCAAAAATGCAAAAATATAGAATGATTGCTTCTATCCACTCTTCAGTTTATACAATTACCTAAATTTTTGCTACACTTGCTCTATTTATCTCTATCTACTTAAGTATTTTAAAGTTAATTCCAGCTGTCACATCATTTCTATATTCTTATGCATCTTTAAACATATGAACATTTTTGTACATAACTATATATAAAAATTCCTTGTTATCACCTAATACTTAGTTTGTACTGAATTTCCTCTAGTGAGTCCAAAATGTCTTTTTACAGTTTGTATGTTCAAATTAGGAGCTAATTTGTCTGTGTTATTCTTGATGGCTATGTCTCTTAAAATTTATAGCAGCCCTTTCCCTCATTGTTTAAAATAATGACACTGACTTTTTGAAGAGGCCAGGTCATCAGTTCTACTAGAGAATGTCTCACATTATGGTTTGTTCTTTTTGCTCTCCTATGGTGTCGTTTACTTTGCTCTAAAGCAAATGGTTCTCAAACTTTTGGTTCTCATGATCTCTTCACTCTTAAAAATTACTGTGGACCTCAAAGAACTTTTGTTTAGGTGAGTCATAATATTTACCATATTATAAATTAAACTAATTAAAAACTTTAAATATTTGTAATTGATAACTCTATAAATGTTTATAAAACATTTTAATGAAAAATAACATTGTCAAAATAAAGTGAGAACTTTAAAAAATAATTTTGCAAATCTTTTAAATGCCTAGCTTCTATTAAACTTCTTGTTTAATAGGAGACAGCTGGATTCTCATATATGCTTCTATATTCAATGTGTTCAGAAATCATACATCAGCCTCTGACTGACTGCACTACACACTTGTGAGAGAATGAGAGTGAAAAGGGCAAATAATATGTTATTATTAGTTTTGACCTGGTGTATCCCCTGAAAGAGTTTCAGAGACACTGAGGGCTTCCCGGACCACATTTGAGAACCACTGACCTAAAAAATCGCTTAGATTCATGTTCAACGTTTCTGGCAGGAATACTTCACAAGTGATGTATAAAGTCTATTTCTAATGATGCCTAAGTGATCAGTGTATTCTGATGACAACAGCCTGACCTCTCCATTGTAAAGTTCCCCAAGCAACCTCTCCTCTAATAGTTTTATCTTCTGATAATGTTTGATTCAGTTATCTTACTAGGCATTGCAAAATAATATTTTAAGTCTGTCGTGTCTGCCATATTTATTAACTGAAATTCTTCTTTAAGAATCTTCCTCAAAAGGCTATTTGGTTGTCCTGAAATACAATTTGTAAAAGCAAAGCAAAATAAATGCTTAACTCTTTCCTCTAATTGCTCATTTTCAAAGTAAGGAGTTGGTATGCTATGCTTCTCCAGTGTAGACTAATGACTTTGAGGGGCACCTTGTTTTTGTTTTTGTTTTTTTTGGATTATCATGAACTAATGGATTTTAAAACATTCAACATGTTTCAGTTGAAACTGTTTTTCCTTCTGATGCTTAAATGTTCTCTTATTTGGCCAATGGGGAACCCTTAACGTTGCCTCCTGTATTTGGTTGACAAATTAGTCTTTGGCACGTCCTTGCTTGCTGGCACAAGATGTTCCAGGCTCATCTTGTACATTTTCTGATCCAGACCTGGATTCCAAGGAAGCCTATTTCCCTTTAAGGGAAAATAATGTTTAGAAGACCACAATCTTGGTCTAAATTCAATGCCACTGAGCTGTCGTGTTATTGCTTTTAGAATATTTCAGTGGTCAGACTAAGAAATGCACATTTTTGAAAAGAAAAAAAATCATGAGTTTGCAGTGACATTTCCAATCTACACATATGTAATATTACAGGGTGTTTACTTTGATTTTACACTTGTTTGTTTCTTCTCTTACCCTGAAAATCTTGGTTTCCCAAAACAATGTTAACATGATTATATATCTGATTTATCCTAGAGATCCAAAATAACAAACAATGGCAATATTATTACTAATATTACTAAAAGAAGTTTAGAATTTCTTTGAAGCACTCTTTTGTCCTTAGAATATATTCCACCAAGAATGTATAGTCAAAATACTGGGTAAAGTCACCTGACATCATTCTTTTCTTAGTGTTAATATATTACTAACTTGATGCAGCTATGCTCATTTGTTACATTCTTTTTCAAATTTTAGGGACTGCTTTAACTTTAAAAAATGCTTATTCTTGGGGATCTGAACATTTATATAAAACTACATAACAAGGTCCATTCACAACACTTCTATCCTGCCTCCTCCGCCTCATTTACTTCATTCCCTTATAGGTTTTATCTTTCCTGCTTTGTTTATACAAAAAGAGAACATACATATACTGTTCTGCATCTTGCTTCTATCTCCTAAAACTTGAAAATGCCACTAAAAAGGGATCTTTCTCACTCTTTTTATTCAAATGCTCAGTCTGCCACTGTGTGGATGTACAATAATTTAGTTAACCATTTGTGTTACTTCTAATCCCTTGCTATTGTAAGTAATGCCGCCCAATGAATAACCCTGAGTGTATATCATCAATATTTGTGTAAGTGTAATTATAGGCTCAATTCCTTGAAGTGAGATTTCTGGCTCAAAGAGTAAATGCATATATAATTTTAACACGTATTGTATTGTCAATTCCCCTCCAGAAGGATTCTACCAGTTAGTATTCCCCTAGCAATGAGAATACTAGAGAGTGCCTGTTTCTTCACAGTCTCACCAGAAAGATTATGTTGTTAAACTTGAATTCTTATCAGTCTGATAGGTGTGAACCATATATGACTATTTCCTATGAGTTTATAAGTGTGTTTCCCTATGTTTAAAGGCTTTTAAAACCTCTTCTTCTATGAATTGACAGTAAAACAATGCACATTTTTCTATCAGTGGTATATCTTTCACTTCTCAATTTTTGAAACTCTTAATGCATTAGAGTATTAGTCCTTTATTTTGTAATATAAATTATAAATACTTTTTTCATAGACTACTATTTCTCTTTTGATTTTTCTAGTGGTGCTTTCTTCTTTATCACTCAGAAGTTATTTTTATACACTGGCATTTATTATTGTCTTATTGTTAAGCTGATATTCTAGCTAAGATATAAATGATGAAGAGGGCCAAGCCACAGAAAGAAGAAGATCTAAAGGCAGAGTAATCCAGGAAAGCCATCAGCAAGAGTGAAGGTTCAGAAGTGAAGTGAGCTTAGAATGTTTCAGAAATAGACAGACAGTATGACTTGCACATACTAAGCCAGGAAGAGAGGAAAAGGAGTTAAGTCCAGAGGGGTAGACAGGGACAAGGTCTTAGCAAAGCCATGTAGGTCATGGAAAGAAAACTTAAATTTTGTTCTTCATGTAACAGAAAACTAAGAGGAATATTTAAATATAGAAGTAATATCAGCTTTACTCTATTCAAGCTGTTATTTTGAACCCCATTTTGGCACACTGATAACTTCAAAGTTAAGGTACATATTATGGAAGCTGTATTTGGAGGGAAAATACATGAAAAAATTATAAGGGAAACCAAAACTCAGTGAATTATCACCTGGAAACCATGTGGTGATAGAGTGGCCAATTTTATATCAAACTATAACAAATATTCAGGAAATGTAATGGCTATAAAGAAATTGATTTTCTTTTTATACTTCGTACAGCTAATTAGGTTAGTCAAGTGACAGTTACATAACATTTATTTATGGAACTTCTGAACTTAAAGTGCATGGCTTTTTGTGATATTCTTTACAAAACAGAAAAGAGAAAAATCCAGCTTAAATATACCATAACAATTATATTTCTTGACACTCTATAATCTGACTTTAGGGAAAAGTTTTGACTAGTCTCTTGATTTTTAAGTGACTGAGACAATCTTCATACAGTTCCTCAAACATACCTGATTTGCTCCTGCCTTCTTTGATTTCTGATATTTTTTTCTCTGTTTTTGATATTTCTTCTGCCTGGAATGCCCTGCCCTCAGATCTTCATGTGGAGGACTTCTTCTCATTATTCAATTCTCTGTTCAAACTCATTTCTTCTGGGAGGCTTTCCTGACCACCTTACCTAAAATAATCCTCTCAAATCTCTCTTGATATCTTGCTTATTGATTCTTTTTGTAAAATTAGGGGCACGCTGACAGGCATATTTCAAAACAGTAACAAATAACTTCTGGAAATGGAAAAATAATAACAAATTAGAAACTCAAGACAAAGGTAAAACAGTGATTAGAATAGGTCAAGAGGGAATCAGTGAATTGGACATAGTTCTAAATTAAGTAATCAGGCTATAACACAAAGGGACAAAGAGGTGGAAGATATGAAAGAGAAGATAAGAGATATGAAGGATAGAATGAGAGGATCCAAAATATGTCTCAGTAAATTTTGACAAGAGAAAAAATGGGAGCTGCATTACACTGAAAAGATAATGGCTGAAAAATCACAAGTGATAAAAGAAATTTGTCCTCGGTTTTAGAAATGATAGGACCTCCAAGCAGAATGAAGAAAAGAAATCTACACCCGGGACTTCCCTGGCAGCACAGTGGTTAAGAATCTGCCTGCTACCGCAGGGGACATGGGTATGAGCCCTGGTCTGGGAGGATCCCACATGCCGCAGAGCAACTAAGCCCATGTGCCACAACTACTGAGCCTGCACTCTAGAGCCCATGAGCCACAACTACTGAAGCCCACGTGCCACAACTACTGAAGCCCACGCACCTAGAGCCTGTGCTCTGCAAAAAGAGAAGCCACCATGATGAGAAGCCCGTGCACCGCAATGAAGAGTGGCCCCCGCCCACCGCAACTAGAGAAAGCCCACATGCAGCAATGAAGACCCAATACAGCCAAAAAATAAATAAATAAATGAATAAAAAGAAAAAAATAATAAAGAAATATATACCCAAACATATCCAGGACAACCTGCAAAAAAGCATAAACAAAACACAGAGAGAAAAGTGAGAGAGAGATGCTAAACAAAAAGCGTGTAAAGTTTACCTACAAAGAAAAGATGATTTGTTGGGTGGTTATAGCAAAAATAGAAGCCAAGACACTATCATGGTAGCAGTGCTAAGAAAATAATTGTCAGCTTAGACTTGTGTACCCAGAAAAAAAATCTCTTTGAAGATCAAGGTTAAAAAAAAAGAATAAGAAACTGGAAAAATAATCCCAAAGGTTTACGACCAGTAGACCTTTATTAAAAGGATCTCTGGAGCCTGTGCAGCCCACCACTGCCAAGGTCCCGTGATCCAGGGACAATTTCCCAGGAGAACACAGGGCACACCTCAGGCTGTTGCAACATCACGCTGGCCTCTGCCGACAACGCAGGCTCACCCAGCATTCCATACCCCTCCCTCCCCCCAGCCTGAGTGAGCCAGAGCCCCCTAATCAGCTGCTACTTTAACCCTGTCCTGTCTGAGTGAAGAACAGACGCCCTCAGGCGACCAACACGCAGCGGCGGGTCCAAATCCAAAGCTGAACCCCGGGAGCAGTGTGAACAAAGAAGAGAAAGGGAAATAAAATGGACAACCTGGAAGAAATGGACAAATTCTTAGAAAAGCACAACCTTCCAAGACAACCATGAAGAAATAGAAAATATAAACAGGCCAATCACAAGCACTGAAATTGAGACTGTGATTAAAACGTTTCCAACAAACAAAAGCCCAGGACCAGATGGCTTCACAGGTGAATTCTATCAAACATTTAGAGAAGAGCTAACACCTATCCTTTTCAAACTCTTCCAAAACATAGCAGAGGGAGGAACACTCCCAAACTCATTCTACAAGGCCACCATCACCCTGACACCAAAACCAGAAAAAGATGTCACAAAGAAAGAAAACTACAGGCCAATATCACTGATGAACATAGATGCAAAAATTCTCAACAAAACACTAGCAAACAGAATCCAACAGCATATTAAAAGGATCATACACCATGATCAAGTGGGGTTTATCCCAGGAATCCAAGGATTATTCAATATACAAAAATCAATCAATGTGATACACCATATTAACAAACTGAAGAATAAAAACCATATGATCATCTCAATAGATGCAGAAAAATCTTCTGACAAAATTCAACACCCATTTATGATAAAAACCCTGCAGAAAGTAGGCATAGAGGGAACTTACCTCAACATAATAAAGGCCATATATGACAAACCCACAGCCAACATCGTTCTCAGTGGCGAAAAACTGAAAGCATTTCCTCTAAAATCAGGAACAAGACAAGGTTGTCCACTCTCACCACTATTACTCAACATAGTTTTGGAAGTTTTAGCCACAGAAATCAGAGAAGAAAAAAATAAAAGGAATCCAAACTGGAAAAGAAGAAGTAAAGCTGTCACTGTCTGCAGATGACATACTATACATAGAAAATCCTAAAGATGCTACCAGTAAACTACCAGAGCTAATCAATGAATCCGGTAAAGTGGCAGGATACAAAATTAATGCACAGAAATCTCTGGCATTCCTATACACTAATGATGAAAAATCTGAAAGAGAAATTAAGGAAACACTCCCATTTACCACTGCAACAAAAAGAAAAAAATATCTAGGAATAAACCTACCTAAGGAGACAAAAGAACTGTATGCAGAAAACTGTAAGACACTGACGAAAGAAATTAAAGATGATACGCAGATGGAAAGATGTACCATGTTCTTGGATTGGAAGAATCAACACTGTGAAAATGACTCTACTACCCAAAGCAATCTACAGATTCAATGCAATCCCTATCAAACTACCAATGGCATTTTTCACAGAACTATAACAAAAAATTTCACAATCTGTATGGCAACATAAAAGACCCTGAACAGCCAAAGCAATCTTGAGAAAGAAAAACAGAGCTGGAGGAATCAGGCTCCTGGACTTCAAACTGTACTACAAAGCTTCAGTAATCAAGACAGTATGATACTGGCACAAAAACAGAAAAAGAGATCAATGGAACAGGACAGAAAGCCCAGAGATATACCCACGCACAAATGGTCACCTTATTTTTGATAAAGGAGGCAAAAACATACAATCGAGAATAGATAGCCTCTTCAATAAGTGGTGCTGGGAAAACTGGACAGCTACATGTAAAAGAATGAAATTAGAACACTCCCTAACACCATACACAAAAATAAACTCAAAATGGATGAAGGACCTAAATGTAAGGCCAGACTCTATAAAAACTCTTAGAGGAAAACATAGACAGAACACTCTATGACATAAATCACAGCAAGATCCTTTCGACCCACCTCCTAGAGAAATGGAAATAAAAACAAAAATAAACAAATGGGACCTAATGAAACTCAAAAGCTTTTCTGCAGCAAAGGAAACCATAAACAAGACGAGAAAACAACCCTCAGAATGGGAGAAAATATCTGCAAACGAAGCAACTGACAAAGGATTAACCTCCAAAATATACAAGTAGCTCATGCGGCTCAATATCAAAAAAACAACTCAAACCAAAAATGGGTAGAAGGCCTAAATAGACAGTTCTCCAAAGAAGATATACAGACTGCCAACAAACACATGAAAGGATGCTCAACATCACTAATCATTAGAGAAATGCAAATCAAAACTACAATGAGGTATCACCTCACACCAGTCAGAATGGCCATCATCAAAAAATCTACAAACAATAAATGCTGGAGAGGGTGTGGAGAAAAGGGAACCCTCCTACACTGTTGATGGGAATGTAAACTGATACAGTCACTACGGAGAACAGTATGGAGGTTCCTTAAAAAACTAAAAACAGAACTACCGTATGACCCAGCAATCCCACTACTGGGCGTATACCCTGAGAAAACCATAATTCAAAGAGTCATGTACCACAATGTTCATTGCAGCACTATTTACAATAACCAGGACATGGAAACAACCTAAGTGTCCATCGACAGATGAATGGATAAAGAAGATGTGGCACATATATACAATGGAATATTACTCAGCCATAAAAAGAAACGAAATTGAGTTATTTGTAGTGAGATGGATGGACCTAGAGTCTGTCATACAGAGTGAAGTCAGAAAGGGAAAAACAAATACCATATGCTAACACATATATATGGAATCTAAAAAAAAAAAAAAAATGGTTCTGAAGAACCTAGGGGCAGGACAGGAATAAAGACGCAGATGTAGAGAATGGACTTGAGGACACGGGGAGGGGGAAGGGTAAGCTGGGATGAAGTGAGAGAGTGGCATTGACATATATATACTACCAAATGTAAAACAGATAGGTGGTGGGAAGCAGCTGCATAGCACAGGCAGATGGGCTTGGTGCTTTGTGACCACCTAGAGGGGTGGGATAGGGAGGGTGGGAGGGAGGGGATATGGGGATATATATATATATATGTATAGCTGTTTCACTTTGTTATAAAGCAGAAACTAACACACCATTGTAAAGCAATTATACTCCAATAAAGATGTTAAAAAAAAAAGGAATCTCTGATTCCAGAAGACACTTCGAGATATAAGAACAAATAATGAGCAAAGGAAAAAGGTAATCATGTATGTAAATCTAAACAAAACTTGATTATATAAAATAGTTACAATGTTTTAATTGTGATATCATAAAAAGAGAACAAAAGCATTGATAAAATGGCTATCGTGTCAGGGCAGGTAAGAAGTTAAAATATTCCTTACCGGACTTCCCTGGTCGCACAGTGGATAAGAATCTGCCTGCCAATGCAGGGGACACGGGTTCGATGCCTGGTCCGGGAAGATCCCACATGCCGTGGAGCAACTAAGCCCACGCGCCACAACTACTGAGCGTGCGCTCTAGAGCCCGAGTGCCACAACTACTGAGCCCGCGCGCCTAGAGCCTGTGCTCAGCAAAGAGAGAAGCCACTGCAATGAGAAGCCCACGCAACACTACTAAGAGTAGCCCCTGCTTGCCGCAACTAGAGAAAGCCTGTATGCAGCAATGAAGACCCAACGCAGTGAAAAAAAAAAAAAAGAAAAATTCCTTACATTAACTGCTGAGTTAACTGAGCATTAAAAAATTTCTAGGGAAACCACTAACGGAACAGCAGTAGAGTATATAACTTCAAAATTAGCAAAGAAAAAATGCAATCTAAAAGAAAATAACAAAGGAGGGAAAAAAGCTTAACAAATGGGACAAACAGAAAGCACAAAATAAGATGGTGGAAATAATTACAAGGGTTATGAGGCTACAAAAGAATACAGGATGCTATGGGAAAATATGAGACCGAAACTCAATTTTGGTGGTAATTAGTAAGAATGCATGTGTTATGTCTGTGTGCATCCAATTTAGGTGATGTGGGGGTTGGTTTTTCTTAGAGAAGTGATGTTTAAATGGAGACCTGAAGAAAAACCAAGTAAAATTTATCTAGAAAAAATTGGTGTGGGTAGGGGGTAGAGTGGCTTCTACACAGAGGCAAAAGCATGTACAAATGTTCTGAAGCCAGAGTATATGACATTCAAGAAACAGAGAAAACCAATATGAAGACTAAAGAAAGGTGCAAGATGAGACTGAATAGATAGGTAGGATCTGGATCTTGGTGAGTTTAGGATTTTACAGTTTATCCTAAGGACAGTTCAAAGCCATTAAAGTGTGTGTATGTGTGTGTGTGTTTTGTTTTGTTTTTTTTTTTTTTAAGTGTTTTTAAGCAGATGAGTGATATGGCTTTGATTTGGAATTTTAAAAAACCACCTGTTCCGTCTATCCCTAGAGTTAGAGAAGGTTAGATCAGAAGGGACATGAATCATTTAGATATGTTTTATTCTTCAGGTTTACTAAAATATGGTATCTTCTCAAGCACGGAACATAACATTTTCTTCCATATGTCTTCAGCCTTGGAAAACAAAAGTTCAGCATAGAAAAACAAGATGGATAATTTTATTGCCTTCATTAGTAGATACGGAAATATCTTCTGAATTGAAATTTAAAAAAAAAACAAAACTATTCAGTATTTTCCTAACAGAGTAACAACAAACTTCATTTATAAACAGCGTAGTTTATAATACGTGATATCATAAAATGATACATTGCTCTTTTAATTATAGTTTAACATCTCAGCTGACAGTGTCACCTACCTTAATCTCAGCCAAGAAACCAGACTAGAATGGCAGCAGCAGCAACAAAGGATACTTAATAACAATTAAACATATCACTGAAATTTATATATTTCATTCAATGAAATATAAAATTTACCTGAAGCCTAGTTTATATGTCTCATACATAATTTATTTTTTAAAAAAATCTTATTCAATCTAGGAGACATGATTTCCAAAGTTTAGCCTACTGAGCAATGTGAAATAATAATTTCTTAAAAGTATTTTTAACTTAATCTGTTGCCAGTTAGCTTAAGGGAGAATAATTCTAAAAATGTCAAGACATTACAGGTCAGTGCAATAATTAATGTTCATCATGACACAATGTTCCATATGTTGTTTAAGAAAGTATAACGATATTTCAGGATAATTTCCATCCAATATGTTTAAAATAAGAAATTTCGCTGCTAAAAACCCATAAATCCAATGATCAAGTTATCAGTTCTCAGTTCAGCTGTCAATAGCATTTGAAAATAGTCAAGATTTTTAATCCAGTAAATCCAATATGTCATATATCATACACGCCCTGGGGATACAAAAGTGAATACACAGGTTCCTGCGCCCAAAGGTTGATTACAGTGGGGAGATAAACACGGAAACAATTACAATGAAGTGAGAAATTTACTATAATGAAGATTCTACCAGAATATTCACTGGACCTCATGGTAGACAACACCACCACCAAGGCCAATAAAGTGCTGCTCTTTCATCTCTGCCCACATTTGATCTTGTTTTGTACAGAACTGGTAAATTCTTCATGGTTGTCACGATAATGATAAAGGTCCGTAAGTTGCAAATTTCTTCCTGTACTTTGGAATTCAGGAGAAGCTTTTACTTTGGGCCCAGATTAAAATCGAAAAAAAATTATTTTTGGTTATGCTAATGTTATTTCTACCTGTTTTTTAAGCTACTGCCCCAGGACAAAAGAATTCATAACTTACTTTCTCCCAGTTTCTGAGGCTCAGAGTATTTATACAAATCTGCAGAAATGAAAGTGCACATAGAAATCTCTCTAATATTTGAAATACCTGGTTAGAAGGTACAATGGAGAGGCAAATAGGAATGTATCTCTCAGGGCAACAATATTTTAAGTCAGTCTACAGTTTGTGGAAGAGAGGACAAGGAAAATGAGAAGTATGGAAACTGATTTATGAAGAACAATTAGAGAAGCTATATAAAGATTAGCATGGAAACAGAAGTTTAGACAGACAAAATAGTTTCAACAAATATTTACAGCACTAATAATAAGTAAAAGGAAAAATTTTCTCATATTGTTGCAGATGGAAAAGAAACCCCAAAACCCTAAAGGTTAGCATGGGAAAGAGAAGTCTGGAGATACAATAATTTCTACAAATATTTACAGTACTATTGAGTAAAATAATTACTGCAGATGGAAGAAATATAAAATGAAGGGTGGATGTTTCAGAGATAGGAGCTTAATTGTCAGAGCTGACAAACAACAATTTTTTGCATGTACTTATTGTCAATCAGAGGTTGAATTACCATCTTTTATATGACAGAATAAAAGAACCCTATATTGGGATGAAAGCTGAGCAGGATATTCTTTTGAGCATCTTTTACTTTGCTTATTTGGTTATTCTGTAATCTTCTGATAACTGTTTTTGCCTATTTTTCTAAGATGTCATGTTTTCCTCATTGGCTGTAGTTCTGTTTGATTAGCTAAATGGTTGTTAGTTACATCAGTTGTAAATACTGTCTCCAAATATGAGGCTTGAATTTTCACTCTCTTCACAGTGACGTTTATAACACTTAAGTTTTACATTTTAGTACAAATTTACACAATTATTGCATGGATTGTTATTTCTGCATCTTAAGAAATTCTTCCTTATTTTAAATTCATTAAGATATAATCCTTTATCTTTTCTAACTTTTAGTTTTGCTTTTAACATTTAGCCCTTTAACCCAACTAAAATTACTTTTGTGAGCGGTGTAAGGTAGGGATCCATTTTTTTCCCCCTCCAAGTGGGTAAGCAATTGCCCTGGAACTATTTACTGAACAGGCCATCATCCTGGTGATTTATAATGACATCTCTTCTGGGCTTGCTAATCTGTCCTAGTGATTTGTATATGGCCCATAGCACCCTGTTTGAATTATTATACAAAGTCTTGATATGTTTTAGAGAAGTCCCTCACCACCTTGACTTGGTAATTCTTGGCTCTTTTAAGTTTTACTCATAAATTTTATGATTGGCAAGTCATTTTTCACAATAAACCCTATCAGAATTTTGACTAGAATGACATTGAATTATTAAGTACATTAAAGATGAACTGCTACCTTCTAGAGTCTTCCCATTCATTTAAAATATAATCACTCATTTTGGGAGTCTTCTTTTATAACCTTCAATAAAGTTTTATAATGTTCTCCATAAGGTCTTAGTTTATTAGCTTCAATCTTAGGTGTTTTAATGTTTTTCCTGCTTTTGTTGCTATTGTAGAAGATTTTTTAAAAACTGGATTTTCTAATTGGATGTTATCATACTAATCTTGTGAGTAGTACCTTTTCTGAACTCTTTCATCAGTTCTAAAACTTTACATAGATATTCTTTCATATTTTCTATATACACAATCATACTGTTTGTAAGTAACCACAATTTTGTTCATTCTTTCCTTATAACCTATTACTTATTATTGCTTACTTTCATATTTCTTTTTTTCTCATCACGTTACATGAGTCAAGACGTCTCATAAAATGTTGAAAATTTTTATCATGTCTGTTACTTTAAATCATTTGGTTATGATGTCCCTCATAGCAGAAGTACTCATCTATTCTTGGGGTGATAAGCATTTTTTATAATAAATGTGTCAGCTTTTGTAAATTTTTTCTGTATCTATTAGGATGATATGGCTGATTTTTTTTTGTAATGTGTAAAATCATAAAGGTGTCTCAAATGCAGAATCATCTGTGCTTCCCCACAGATGATTTATAATATTTTTATGATTTATAATTTATATAAACATTTATAATGTTTATAAACATTTATAATTTATAAAAACATTTATAATGTTTTTATAATTCACTATATTCAATTTGCCAACATTTTGTTTAGAATTTTTGTACCTAGGTTTGTAAATAAGACTAGCTTGCGAATTTTCTTTCTTTTGCTATCTATGCCTTGTTTTGATAAAGATTATATCAATATTTCTCTTTTCTATTCTTTAAAATAGTCTGTAAAAGATAAGAATTATCTACTGCCTTAAGGTTATATAAAGTTACCTGTAAAACCATTTGGGATTAATAATTTTATAGATTTATAGGTCAGACAATCCATAAATTATCTACATTATTTATGGCTAGATTACAGCATCTAATCTGAATAAAATAAATCACAAAATGAACAAATGACTTAAACGAGTATTGTTGCAAAATTACAGTGAGAATAATGTGAAAAAAGTTAGCACTAGCAAATAATAGACAAACAAAGGCAGAACTAATCCTGCTACTACTAGTATGAGCATTTTACTAATTATACTATAAGGTATGAACAGTGAAGTCAGTCCAAAAGTTTTTTTAGTTCTTAAGAAACCATTTGAAATAAGGATTTATACCTTGTATTATTACTAATGAAACGCTCCAAAGTCTACATTGTGTAATAAGATACTGGGGGTGAAGTCACCACGATTAGCAAGACATTTAAAAATTGTTTACAACATCTTTATTTCAACCTTAAAAATTTTAATTTGTGGAAATATTAGTACATATAAGGTACTGGTGTGTATAGGTACACACATACATGTGCTACATTAAAAAAAATTTGGTATGCAAGTAGACAAAGTTAGAGCTTACCAATCTATACCACGGCAGAATAGTTTTATAAAAGAAAATCTGATTTGTTACTCTCTGCTTAAAGAAACCTAGCAGCTTTCTAGGGCCCTAAGAAAAGTCAAAATCCTTAATATTTCCTACATGGCTTTCTCACAATCTTACCCCTACCTATTTCTTTAGCCTCACCTATTACCATTCTCTCCCTTGCTTTATACACTACAAGCCACACTAAACTAAATGACTTTTCAGCCTCAGAATGTTAACATATATATTTGTGCACTTTGTCTAGAACATCAAAATAATTTAAATAAGTAACTACATTACTTATTTTCTATATATACTTGGGTCTGCCTTATTACTTAAATTCACAGAATCACAGAATGTAAGGACTGGAAATTTACTTTTAAAATGTCATCTATTCCAACCACTCATCTGATGCTTTTGAATGCCTCTAATGATAAGGCAACCAGGGAATCTTTTCCCCTTTCCCCTTTAAAAAAAAGTCTGATCTTTAGAAATATTCTTTCTTATATGGACCTGAAATCTGTTTCCACCTAACTTCTAGGTAGCGATCCTAATTCTACTCATTGGGCCATTCAGAGAAAGTTCAGTCCTACTTTAGTGGAAGAGCCATACAAATATTTACAGATAACTACCATGTTACTTCCAAGCCTTCTCTTCTGCGGTGGTAGGGAACAGGAGGTAGAGAGTAGGGAGAGACTAATGTCTGAGTATCTTTTATGAGTTGGTGACTTTATATTTAACTTTCATATTGCTCCAATGAGTTTGTTATTATTATTGCCAAGTAACAAATGAGGAAATTAAAGCTCTGGTAGGTAAAGTTAACTATTCATGTAACTTAAGTAGCAGAGCTGGGATTTCAACCACAAGTCTGTCACAGATACCAAAGCCTATGTTTTAGTCTCTTTAGAACACTGAACTGCCTCCCACAAAGGAGAAGAGATATAAGAGGGTATGAAACATGGAAAAGCAAGACAAACAAAAATTCTAAAAATCCCATGCTTTCTAACTTCCAAAATTCAATGTATTGATATATTTTTGTCCTTAAGACTTACATCAAAATCATCTTCAACATTTCTTTCTCTGTCTTATAACCTACCTAATTATTATCTCAAATTTCTCAGATCTTACTACATAAATGAACTCAAACAACCTACAATTAGGGAAGCAAAAAGAGAAAAGTATTTCCATATTTCAGCCTCTCTCAATTTTAATGTCTTACACAGTGAAAAGATTATCTTCTTTAAACACTGACTAGTGTACTCTTCTTTACAGTCTCCAACACCACATTGCCTTCTGCAATCAAACTTAATGCTGACATTTTTTCTGGCTTTGAGGCCCGACAACACTATCCTTAACTTGTATTAACAAAAGCTACTTGTTCTCTCTTCTCCAGGCAAACACTTGTTTGGCATCCTCCACAAGCACTTTAAGGTCTTCCTTCTTTTCCTCTGAGAATCACAACTCTTCCTTCAGTTAACAATTAGATAAGACCAATACCGCCTCATCATTCATGCTTCTTATGAAAAATGTATCTCCATATAGTTAATTATATTTATCCCATGCATTAACTTTTCTCTTTCCCTAGTTACATCATAAACAACTGAATACAAGTCATCTATTTCTTTTTATCTTTCACCTAAGTGCAAAAAACTGAACAGCAAGTGCTTAATGAATGTTCTCAGCTGTACATTACAAAAATACATTTTTATCATATATATCTTTTTATTTGTACACTTTCCTTTTAGGTTGCTTGCTAGAATTCTTTCACCATACACTTTACTGTGAAAAAACATTGAGAGAAACTCTCACTTCCAGTTTTATAAACAAAGTCAAATGTAATACAAAAGCTCTAATTCAGCACTTCTCTCTAGTCCATACTACATAGGTTAATTACAAGTAATATTACTTCTGAAGTAAATTTCTCTGTGAATATAAGGTTATATATATTTAAGAATACTAAAACATAAAATTATATGTCACACACACACATACACACACATACCACACACATACACACAAATCTTACCTTGCTGAGTATTTTGTTCTTGCATTCGATTCACAGTGAGGTCTAAGGGGCCTTCCTGCTCTTCCTGAAGGGAGTTTTCTGCTTGATTCATTTGGATACTCTTACATATTAGACTTGGTCCAATTGAACCATTTCTATTCTCTTGAATTTTACCACTTTTTGAAATATACTCAATTGCAAACTGACGTATCATCTTTTTCATTAATTCCTGAGCAACTAGGGGAATGTTAGGATCACAGTTCTGAGGAAGATCTAGGGAAGAAATAAATATAATAAGAATTAAAAAAGAGAATGCAAAATACCTATGTTTAAATTTATCTTAATTACAAATTAATGATTTCACAAGTCTCAGATTCAGTCCATAATTGCAAATGGTTTCTAGGACTTAGCAACAAAAACCTTGTTGGTTTAATTAGTATTATGAGAATATATCAACCCCAAACTTGGCATTTTTAATTGTTTCTTAAAAATAAATATTTTTGGTCCCAAACTAAAATATAAACAACTAGACATAAAAACAGACAGCTTATTTTCAGAGTTTTAATTCAAATGTATTCTACAAGATACTAAGACACTTAGTATGTGAACATAAATTGTATATATAAGTAACCAAGCAAGTTTTAACCTAATAGAGTAGGTATACACATTAACTATTAAAGAAAATATCTAAACTCTGTAACTATTTATTACCATTAATTCTTCAATTCTGTCAAATGTGTACTTCATATATAGCCTAAATGTCATCATCAAGGATTTTTTTCTTTTTTCAATTTTTCATATTGAGAAATTTCAATCAGAAAGAAAAAAATAAAGAACCCTACAATGACACAGACAGCCTCTACCAAGATTCAAGAATTGTTAGCATTCTGCCACATTCACCTTCTTTTTACTTTTATTGGTTTGCAGAACTACCGGAAAGTAAATTGCAGAATTATGAGATTTCACTCTTAAATATTTCAGTGCACATCTACTAAGATTCCCCTATAAAAACAGCAGTACCACTACTGAGGGTCTTAATCAGTCCTTGGTCCCAAAACATGTTGGTCAGCTACAACCAAAATAAAGGACAGCAGTCATATACAATTCTGCTTGAAACCTGTACAAGAGGTAAAAACAATTGAATGATTTTGTAAGAGGTGTGGAATAAAGACAGACCACTTATAAACACAGTATATAAGAAGTAATAAATAGTTTTAATATTGGATGGTGGTGGCTTTTTTCACACACACACTACTGGCCTCACCCCAATCCTTTTATTTACTCTGCTCCTTCAGAGGCAGAATGATTGGTGAACTAGGAAGGATGACTAAGTGTATTTGGTTAGGCTCCATACTTCTTCCTCTTAGAAGTGGGCCTACTTCTAGAGATAACGGGTTGGCCAAAAAGTTTGTTTGGGTTCTTCTGTAAGATGTTATGGAAAAACCCAAACGAACTTTTTGGCCAAACCAACATGCTCCTCTGCTCCTTAAATGCCTCAACTCTTCCCCAGGCAGATCAGTGCTGTGTGAACAGGCCTGCCCTGATCCTGGGCTGTCTGAGACTGAAGGGTTGAGTCTCCTTAGTTTTGGGGTTCAGTATTAGATGGAGCAATTGTCTAAGAGATCTAAAGGCAAGTCCTCCAACTAGCATCTACTTTTATAGATCCATGATTCTAAAATGCAAGAAGATTAGAAAACATACTATTTAAAGGTGAGGAAAGGCAACAAAACTACCTCCACCATATCTGATAGCAAAATGTGACCTCAGCCGACATCAATCTGTTTATGGTCCTGCAGAAATATCAATATATTTGATCACAGGGTGCTGTTTTGGACCTGCTGGAGATGTTACATAATAAACATCTCCATTACATTAGCACTTTCAAAACAAAGAACACTGAATTCTGAAAAAACATTTGAGAAGGGATTACGGGCCTATAAAAAAAGTAACATTATAGTCCTCACATTTATTCTTTGTTTAGAGCCCAGTAGGGAAGAGAGGTACTATTTGTTTCTGAGTACGAGAAAAAAAGACTTGGCTATACAGTTGAGCACTGAGCAACATGCGTTTGAACTGTGCGGGTACACACAGACATGGATTTTTTCCAATTAATACATACTACGGTACTGCACAGTCCATGGTTGGTCAGTCTGCAGATGTGGAACCCCGAGTATGGAGGGCCCGCTGCAAAGTTAGACTCATTTTTCACTGTGCAGAGGGTCAGTGCTCCTAACCCCCACGTTGTCCAAGGGTCAACTGTATATATCACATGCCCGTGGCTCATTTATTTTATAACTGGAGGTTTGTACCTCTTAATTTCCCCCTTCACCTATTTCATCTGCCAACACTCCTCCCCTCTGGCAACCACTTGTTTGTTCTCTGTAACTATGAGTCTGTTTTAGCTTAGTTTGTTTTTGTTTTGTTTCTTAGAGTCCACATATAAATGAGAATATACAACGCAAGGAATATGGTCAATAATACTGTATTAACTTTGTATGAGGACAGTTGCTTTCTAGACTTATTATGGTGATCATTTCATCATGCATGTAAATGTGAATCACTCCATAGTATACCTGAAACTAAAGTAATATTGTCAACTGTATTTTAATGAAAAAAGAAAGACTTAGCTATAGATTGAAATCTTAGCCATCTTCCTGAATTCAGGCTAGTTACATACCCCTCCGTGTTTTAGTTTCTCTGTTCATAAAAATGGAAATGATAATAGAACCTTGGTAGTCATAATAAGTCTTGCTCACAGGATATTTTAAAGTTATATGAGATTGTAGATAAAATACTGAACTCCTGTACTTGTCATTTTAATAGCTGACATTTACTCCACTGTTATCTTAGGTTATAGTGAAAATAACAGAAACAAAAAGATGCAGGCCAAGCAGTTACATTTTACGTAAATCATAAAATGTCAAATAAGTAAAAATATTAACTAACTAGGTTAATATGTAAAATTATTAACTAGCTGGGAAAACACAAAGGACATAATTTCTAAGCCCATGTGATATACTGTGCTCCAGAATAGATAGTATTAGCACATGTAACCCAACTAAAGTGATTTGTAACAAAACGAGAAATTTCCATGTTACACATAAGGATTCCCAATTTATACCATTTCTTGACTATTACTTCCAGGAATCCTTGAAGGCATCTGTGAACACTCTTTTCCATCTTTTTTCAAACCTAATCTTGCTTTGAATTATGTGTTAAAAGGAGATACTGATTTACTTCTAGGTATTTTGGTTAATTATCCTGTAATGTATTGGCTAATATCACTTTATCAATTCAAAATAATTATATTTATCAAAAAACAACAGAAATATGATCAGACATATCATGTGACTAGGGCTATACTTTAGAATTGAGTTTAGAGCTAAGTTTAAAGCAGAATAGATAATGCTACTTTATTCTATTCATCTACTCAGTTTTTGTTTATATTGGGAATAAGTCTATGTGTGAGACCAAAGGACGTGGCAAAAAACAAACAAACAAGATAAAAAAGAGAAAGAGACAAAGAAAATGCTGCTCAGCTGCTGATTAGTGAGCCTTCTAGAATACTTGTGCAAATTATCAAAACTATAAAAAAAAAAACTGAATTAACTAAAGATCTAGGCCAGGGATATAAACTCAGATAGTTTCAAAATTCAGGCAACTCACAAACCCTGGGCTAGAAGAGAAAATATGTTGCCAAATGGAAATGGTATGCCCCAAGAAGATAGAAATAATTTATTTTTGCCCTATCTCTTCATTTTCCAAATTTATCTAATTCAAGAGTTTAGCAAGTTGTTTGTAGTAGCCAGTTTCAAGATGGTCCTTAATGATTCCCACTCCCACCTCCTGGTTTCCAGGGTTGTGTAGTCCCTTCCACATTGTATTAAGGGTGGAATGTGTGATTAATAATAACATACTGCAGAAGTGTATGTCACTTCCAAGATTAGGGTATAAAAGAATATGGTTTCTACCCTCGATACTCTGAATACTGGTGTTCGCTGTGACCCCCACCCACACTATTCTGTCCTCTTGCTCTCTCATCACTCACTCTGTAGAAAGCTGTCCTGTGAGCGGCACTGAGGAGGCTCACAAGGAAAGGAACTGAAGTCTCCTGCAAACAGCCAAATGACTGAACTGGGAAGAAGATTCTCAAGACCAATCAACTCCCAAATGACTGAAAAGGAAAACAACACAGCAAAAGTTATGTGATGAAGCTAAAGCAGTGCTTAGAGAGCAATTTATAGCAATAAACACATATATTAAAAAAAAATTCAACCCAGTAACCCAATAACCTAACCTTCCTCCTTAAGAGAAAACGAATCAAAAATTAAACCCAAAGCAAGCACAGAGAAGAAAATAAATAAAAAGTTAGGGCAGAAAAAAATAAGATAGAGAATAGAAAGACAACAGAGAAGAGCAATAAAACCAAAAGTTGGTTCTTTGAAAAGATCAAAAATTTGACCAAGAATAAAAACCAGAATAGACTTAAGTTTGTAAAATCAGAAATGAAGGAAGCATTATCAGCATTAACATTAAAGGTAATCAAGAAATACTACCAAAAAAAAAAAAAAAAGAAAAGAAAAAAGCTATACATCAACACATTAGGTATCCTAGATGAAATGGCCAAATTGCTAGAAAGACACAAACTATCAAACTCACTCAAGAAGTAACAGTAAAACCTGGACCTGCAAGTAAAAAGACTGAATTAGTAACCAAAAATCTTGCCACAAAGAAAAGCCCAGGGACAAACAGATTTACTGGTGAATACTATTAGATATTTAAAGAGGAATGAAAACCAATCCTTCACAAACTCCAAAACAAGAGATGAGAACACTTCCCAACTCATTCTATGAGGGCAATATTAGCCTGATACCAAACCTGGACAAAGAAATTACATGAAAAGAAAACTACTAAACGAAATGAAAACTAACCATTATGAATAGACAAAAATCCAGTTGACCCTTGAGCTACATGGGTTTGAGCTGTGCGGGTCCACTTATATGTGGATTTTTTCAACAGTAAATACTACAGTACTACACAATCTGTGACTGGTTGAATCTCTGGATGTGGAAATGCAAATACAGAGGGCTGACCATACGTCATACACAGATTTTCAACTGCATGAGGGGCCAGCCCCTATCCATCACATTGTTCAAGGGCCAACTCTCCTATCACACAGAAACAGGCAACACATAAAAAGGATTATACAGTAAGACAAGGTTGTCCACGCTCACCATTATTATTCAACATAGTTTTGGAAGTTTTAGCCATAGCAATCAGAGTAGAAAAAGAAATAAAAGGAATCCAAATCGGAAAAGAAGAGGTAAAGCTGTCACTGTTTGCAGATGACATGATACTATACATAGAGAATCCTAAAGATGCTATCCGAAAACTACTAGAGCTAATCAATCAATCTGGTAAAGTGGCAGGATACAAAATTAATGCACAGAAACAAAATTAATGCACAGAAATCTCTGGCATTCCTGTACACTAATGATGAAAAATCTGAAAGAGAAATTAAGGAAACACTCCCATTTACCACTGCAACGAAAAGAATAAAATACCTAGGAATAAACTTACCTAAGGAGACAAAAGACCTGTATGCAGAAAACTGTAAGACATTGATGAAAGAAATTAAAGATGATACAAACAGATGGAGAGATATACCATGTTCTTGGATTGGAAGAATCAACACTGTGAAAATGACTCTATTCCCCAAAGCAATCTACAAATTCAATGCAATCCCTATCAAACTACCAATGGCATTTTTCACAGAACCAGAACAAAAAATTTCACAATTTGTATGGAAACACAAAAGACCCCGAATAGCCAAAGCAATCTTGAGAACGAAAAACGGAGCTGGAGGAATCAGGCTCCCTGACTTCAGACTATACTACAAAGCTACAGTAATCAAGACAGTATGGTACTGGCACAAAAACAGAAATATAGATCAATGGAACAGGATAGAAAGCCCAGAGATATACCCACGCACAAATGGTCACCTTATTTTTGATAAAGGAGGCAAGAATATACAATGGAGAAAAGACAGCCTCTTCAATAAGTGGTGCTGGGAAAACTGGACAGCTACATGTAAAAGAACGAAATTAGAACACTCCCTAACACCATACACAAAAAGAAACTCAAAATGGATTAAAGAACTAAACATAAGGCCAGACACTATAAAACTCTTAGAGGAAAACGGCAGAATACTCCATGACATAAATCACAACAAGATCCCTTTTCACCCACCTCCTAGAGAAATGGAAAAAAAAACAAAAATAAACAAATGGGACCTAATGAAACTTCAAAGCTTTTGCACAGCAAAGGAAACCGTAAACAAGATGAAAAGACAACCCTCAGAATGGGAGAAAATATTTGCAAATGAAGCAACTGACAAAGGATTAATCTCCAAAATTTACAAGCAGCTCGTGCAGCTCAATATCAAAAAAACAAACAACCGAATCCAAAAATGGGCAGAAGACCTAAATAGACATTTCTCCAAAGAAGATATACAGATTGCCAACAAACACATGAAAGGATGCTCAACATCACTAATCACTAGAAAAATGCAAATCAAAACTGCAATGACATATCATCCCACACCACACCAGTCAGAATGGTCATCATCAAAAAATCTACAAACAATAAATGCTGAAGAGGATGTGGAGAAAAGGGAACACTCTTGCACTGCTGATGGGAATGTAAATTGATACAGCCACTTCAGGGAACAGTATGGAGGTTCCTTAAAAACCTAAAAATAGAACTACCATACAACCCAGCAATCCTACTACTGGGTATGTAACCTGAGAAAACCATAATTCAAAAAGAGTCATGTACCAAAATGTTCACTGTAGCTCTATTTACAATAGCCAGGACATGGAAACAACCTAAGTGTCCATCGACAGATGAATGGATAAAGAAGATGTGGCACATATACACAATGGAGTATTACTCAGCCATAAAAAGAAACAAAACTGAGTTATTTGTAGTGAGACAGATGGACCCAGAGTCTGTCACACTGAGTGAAGTAAGTCAGAAAGAGAAAAATAAATACCATATGCTAACTCATTGTGTGGAATCTGAAAAGAAAAAAAAACTGTTCCTGAAGAACCTAGGGGCAGGACAGGAATAAAGACGCAGATGTAGAGAATGGACTTGAGGACACCGGGAGGGGGAAGGGTAAGCTGGGACGAAGTGAGAGAGTGGCATGGACTTATATACACTACCAAATGTAAAATAGATAGCTAGTGGGAAGCAGCTGCATAGCACAGGGAGATAAGCTCGGTGCTTTGTGACCATCTAGAGGGGTGGAATAGGGAGGGTGGGAGGGAGACGCAAGAGAGAGGAGATATGGGGATATATGTATATGTATACCTGATTCACTTTGTTATAAAGCAGAAACTAACACACCATTGTAAAGCAATTATACTACAAAAAACATGTTAAAAAAAAAAAGGATTATACATCAAGACCAAGAATCACAAGAATACAAGGTTAGTTCAACATATGAAAACCAATCAGGCAATGTAATGTAACGTATTAATAAAGAACAAAATCCACATAATAATCTCCATAGATGTAGAAAAGCACTTGATACCTTTTCATGATAAAAACAATGTACAAACTAGGAATAGAAGGAAACTACCTCAATCTACGAAAGAGCATCTATGAAAAATCTACAGATAACATCACACTTAATGGTGAAACACTGAAAGTTTCCCCCATAATATGAGAACAAGAGAAGGACTCTTGTCCTTGCTCTCATTACTTCTATTCAACATGTACTGGAGGTTCTAGCCAGTGCAATTAGGCAGGAAAAAGAAATGAAAGTAATTTGGATTGAAAAAGTAGAAGTAAAACTCTTTTTACAGGTAACATAATGTTGTATATACAAATTTGTTAGGAATCCACACACACAAAATTTTAGAACT
The DNA here is from genome assembly GCF_039906515.1 of Pseudorca crassidens. Taxonomy (NCBI): domain Eukaryota; kingdom Metazoa; phylum Chordata; class Mammalia; order Artiodactyla; family Delphinidae; genus Pseudorca; species Pseudorca crassidens. The sequence goes on from NC_090299.1 coordinate 44,924,420, forward strand.
AGTAAGTTCAGCAAGGTTACAGGATGCCATATCAATATACAAAAATCAATTTTACTTCTATACAATGGCACTAAACAATTCTAAAAGGAAATAATTAAGAAAATAATTCCATTTACAACAGTATTAGGAAGAAAAGACTTAACAGGAATACGTTTGACAAAACATAAATAAACAGAAATACATCCTGTGTTCATGAACTGGAAGGCTTACTATTGTTACATGATAAGAACTCCCCAAACTGATCAACAAATTCAACACAATCCCTATCAAAACCCTAGCTGGCATTTTTTTTTTTTTTTTTTTTTTGCGGTACGCAGGCCTCTCTCACTGTTGCGGCCTCTCCCATTGCGGAGCACCGGCTCCGGACGCACAGGCTCAGCGGCCACGGCTCATGGGCCCAGCTGCTCTGCAGCATGTGTGACCCTCCCGGACCGGGACACAAACCCGCATCCCCTGCATCGGCAGGCGGACCCCCAACCACTGCGCCACCAGGGAAGCCCCTAGCTGGCATTTTTGTATAAACTGACAAGGTGATTCTAAAAAGCATACTGAAATGCAAGGAATCCAGAATAGCCAAAATAATCCTGAAAAAGAACTAAACTGGAGGATTAGCAATTCCTGATTTCAAAACTTACTATAAAGTATAATAATCAAGCCTAGGTGTTAATGTCCTAAGGATAGACGTATAGATTAATAGAGTAGAACTGAGCCCCAAGATAAACCATTAATCTATTTTTGATAAGAGTACCAAGACAATTCAGTGGGGGAAATCATTGTCTTTTCAACAAACTATGCTAGGACAACTGGATATTTACATGCAAAATAATGAAACTGGGGCTTCCCTGGTGGCGCAGTGGTTGAGGGTCCACCTGCCGATGCAGGGGACACGAGTTCGTGCCCCGGTCTGGGGAGATCCCACATGCCACGGAGCGGCTGGGCCCGTGAGCCATGGCCGCTAAGCCTGCGCGTCCAGAGCCTGTGCTCCGCAATGGGAGAGGCCACAACAGTGAGAGGCCCACGTACCAAAAAATAAAAAAAAAAAAAATAATAATAATAATGAAACTGGACCTTCACCTCATACCATATAGAATAATTAACTCAAAATGCATCAATGACCTAAATGTAGGAGCTAAAACTATAAGAATCTGAAAGAAAACATACATGTAAATCTTCATGGCCTTAGATTAAGGCAATGATTCCTTAGATTCGACACTAAAACACAAGCAACAAGAGAAAAAAATAGATATAATGAACTTGATTAAAATTTAAAACTTCTGTACTTCAAAGGACACTAAGTGAAGAGAGTCCACAGAATAGGAGTAAATATTTACAAATCACATGTCTGATAAGGGTCTACTGTCCAAGTATAAAGAACTCTTATAACCCAACAATAAAAAGACAAATGCCCAAATAAAAAAACAGCAAATGATTTGAGTAGACATTTGTCCAAAGAAGATATTACTAATGACCAGTAAGCACATGACAAGTTGATTAACATCATTAGTCTTTAGGGAAATGCAAATCAAAAGCACAATGAGATACCATTTCACACCTTGAAGGAGAATTATAATAAAAAGTGCAGATAACAAGTGCGAGTGAGAATGTGGAGAAATCTGAGTCCTCATACACGGTAGGTGGGAATGTAAAATGGTGCAGCCATTTTGGAAAATAATTCTGAAAACACATTAAAAAATGTAAACACAGAATTACCATATGACCCAGCAAATTCCACCTCTAGGTATATAACTACGAAAACCGAAAACATATGTTCAATCAAAAGTATGTATGGGGCTTCCCTGGTGGCGCAGCGGTTGAGAGTCCGCCTGCCAATGCAGGGGACGCGGGTTCGAGCCCTGGTCCGGGGGGATCCCACATGCCGCGGAGCAACTGGGCCCGTGAGCCACAGCTGCTGAGCCTGCGCGTCTGGAGCCTGTGCTCCGCAACAAGAGAGGCCGCGATGGTGAGAGGCCCGCGCACCGCGATGAAGAGTGGCCCCCGCTCGCCACAACTGGAGAAAGCCCTCGCACAGAAACGAAGACCCAACACAGCCAAAAATAAATAAATAAATAAAGGCAAGAACCATTTCCTTTATATTAAAAAAAAAAAGTATGTATGAATGTTCACAGCAGCATTATTCACAACAGCCAAAAAGTAGAAACAACCCAAATGAATGTCAACTGGTGAATGTATAAATAAAATGTGGTATATCCATACAATAATTATTCAATCATAGAAAGAAATGAACTGATGCATGTTATAACAAGAATGAACCTCAAAAACATGCTAAATGAAGGCTGCACATAGTGCAATTTCATTTATATGAAATGTTTAAAACAGGCAAATCTACAAAGAGAGAAATCTATTAGATTAGTGGTTGCCAAAGCCTGGAGAAGAGTAAGAGAATGATGAGTGAGTGTTCATCTAGTAATGGGTTTCTTTTTCAGGGTGAAGAAAATGTTCTGGAATCAGACAGCGGTGATGGTTGCAAAACTCTGTTAATGAGTGTACTAAAAACCACTGAATTTTATACTTTAAAAAAGTGAATTTTATTGTATGTGAATTATAACTCAATTTAAAAAAATAGGAAGAAAGGATAAATTAGAAAGTGGAACTTAGAGCCCAGAAGGCAGATTCAAGAGCCATAAAGAATTTTTCCTTAAGATCTAATCGAATAACTTCCAACATTTGCCCAGCTGGATTTCAGGATTGCTATGGAACAGTGACCCCTGTGTGCACCCCATTTTGCCATTTTTGAACAAGAGTGTTTACAGTGGTTATCCTATGCCTATCCTAACATTGTATGTTGGGTGTGTGTGAGCAAGTAATTTGCCTTTTTACTTTTAAAGGTCTACAGATCAAGAGAAACTATATTTGAAGTGCTATACCAAAGGAACTACGCTCAAGGAACTTCATTTGTATCTGAAACTGAGTTAGATAACAAGAGTGTGGTCTCTGAGATGATGTTGTAATAAGATAAGACTTTTGGAGGTCTTGGGCAGGGGTGAGTGTATTTTACATATGGGAGAGATGTGAATCACCAGAACCAACTGATTCCAACTTCCTTGTATTCACTCCTTTGTTCAGTATTCTTCCACACTCATAGGTAGCATATAATGCTACTATTTACCTAGAGAGAGAGTTGCTCTTAGGACCAATCTAAGAATATCTGTGTAGGCTGTCTCAATTATGAGACTGTCAAAGTGGATAATATTGGTCACTAATCCAACAAAAATTTTAAAGACCAGGATGATGGTATTTTTCTTATCTTCTCTTTCTCCAAAATCCATTTCCCTTCTCTCCATGTTTGATATGTATTAACAATTAATACTTGTAGCACTTTATTTAACATGAAGACTTCTGACACACATTGGTATCATTTAATGACAAATATCATATTAGTGCAGATAATGATATAACGAAAGGTAAGAAGGAAAGCACAGTTCTACTGAACCACTTATGGTGTACAGTTGTTGCCCTTGCCTCCTATTGTTCCCCAAATATTTTTTTTCTAAAAATTTCAATCTACAGAAAAGTTGAAAGAAGAGTACAATGTACTTCCACAAAATTTTACCTCTATAGATTCAACAACTATTGACATTTTGCGTCATTGGATTTACACATAAACTCACACACACAGGTTATTTATGGGTGAAGCATTTGAAAGTTGCAGATATCATGAAGCTTTAACTCTACTTAAGAAAAAAAGAACAAGAACATTATGATACATAACTATAATGCCATCACCCCTTTCAAAAAATTTAACACAAAAAATATAGTCCCCAACTTTCCTCATTATCTCCTTTACAGCTTTTTCCTCCCCAATCTCAGGTTGCAATCTAGGGTTACACATTGTATTTTTTTTAACATCTTTATTGGAGTATAATTGCTTGACAATGATGTGTTAGTTTCTGCTTCATAATAAAGTGAATCAGTTATACATATACATATGTCCCCATATCTCTTCCCTCTGGCGTCTCCCTCCCACACTCCCTATCCCACCCCTCTAGGTGGTCACAAAGCACCGAGCTGATCTCCCTGTGCTATGCAGCTGCTTCCCACTAGCTATCTATTTTACATTTGGTAGTGTATATATGTCCATGCCACTCTCTCACTTTGTCCCAGCTTACCCTTCCCCCTCCCTGTATCCTCAAGTCCATTCTCTAGTAGGTCTGCATCTTTATTCTCGTCTTGCCCCTAGGTTCTTCATGACCACTTTTTTCTTTTTTTAGATTCCATATATATGTGTTAGCATACGGTATTTGTTTTTCTCTTTCTGACTTACTTCACTCTGTATGACAGACTCTAGGCCCACCCACCTCATTACAAATAACTCAATTTCGTTTCTTTTTAAGGCTGAGTAATATTCCATTGTATATATGTGCCACATCTTCTTTAGCCATTCATCTGTTGATGGAAACTTAGGTTGTTTCCATGTCCTGGTTATTGTAAATAGAGCTGCAATGAACATTTTGGTACATGACTCTTTTTGAATTATGGTTTTCTCAGGGTATATGCCCAGTAGTGGGATTCCTGGGTCATACGGTAGTTCTATTTGTAGTTTTTTAAGGAACCTCCATACTGTTCTCCATAGTGGCTGTATCAATTTACATTCCCACCAACAGTGCAAGAGGGTTCCCTTTTCTCCACACCCTCTCCAGCATTAATTGTTTGTAGATTTTTTGATGGCCATTCTGACCAGTGTGAGATGATATCTCATTGTAGTTTTGATTTGCATTTCTCTAGTGATTAGTGATGTTGAGCATTCTTTCATGTGTTTGTTGGCAATCTGTATATATTCTTTGGAGAAATGTCTATTTAGGTCTTCTGTCCATTTTCGGATTGGGTTGTTTGTTTTTTGATATTGAGCTGCATGAGCTGCTTATAAATTTTGGAGATTAATCCTTTGTCAGCTGCTCCATTTGCAAATATTTTCTCCCATTCTGAGGGTTGTCTTTTCATCTTGTTTACGGTTTCCTTTGCTGTGCAAAAACTTTTAAGTTTCATTAGGTCCCATTTGTTTATTTTTGTTTTTATTTCCATTTCTCTAGGAGGTGGGTCAAAAAGGATCTTGGTGTGATTTATGTCATGGAGTGTTCTGCCTATGTTTTCCTCTAAGAGTTTGATAGTGTCTGGCCTTACATCTAGGTCTTTAATCCATTTTGAGTTTCTTTTTGTGTATGGTGTTAGGGAGTGTTCTAATTTCATTCTTTTACATTTAGTTGTCCAGTTTTCCTACCACCACTGTTCTCACACACTCGTACCAGATTTCTATGCAGGTTCTTGTAAGTAACTCTCGATGTTACATCAAACATTATAATGGCACACTGAGCTTGGATATAATAGCCATCTCTCAGTCCACCAAATTTCTCCTGACCAGCTGTATCCCATACATTGAACTGAATAGGTCCTTTGCTGGTATGGAACACAAGGGGATGGACCTCAACACCCAAGGTAGCTACATATTTCTTCTCAAATTCACCAGTCGGATGACGTTTCACAAATGTAGTTTTACCAGTACCACCATCACCAACCAATACAAGTTTGAACTGAACTTGGGGTTCTCCTTGGGCAGCCATTGTTATGTTACTCCTCCCGGCTGCCTCCCGCTGTCGCCACTGGGACGTCCCGATCCCCGGCCCCGCAACCCCTGCCCTGGCCCCCTTCTTACTTATTTTAGATCCACTTTACCGATCTAGGACTGAAAGTAACATGTTAATACACCTGAGGTGTTTGTCCTTTACTCTGAATTCTCTCAAGTTTCTGCTTTATGAAGTTCACTGCTATATTATTTGACACAGATATTAATACTATTTATGAGTTAAGGCCCTTAACAAAGTTTTTTGTCCTCAAGACAACCAATGTAATTTGGTATGCAAGAGAAATATTTTGAGTACTTCACATTTAATTGTACAGAATATTTTTAAAAATGTCTAACCCAAGGGTTAAATTTTCATAAATTAAAACAATTTTATTCCTTCATCAGGGGCATTCTTAAGTGTAATAGCCCTTTTTTTTACTACAATGTGTGCGGTGCTGAAGAACACAAGGACTACTAGGTAGAGCTTAGTGCCACTGGTTTGACTCATGCTAGGGTACCAGTAATTTTAACCAACATTGCTCTTGCACCATCAGTTTTAAGGTCAACACAGCAAAAGTGGCAAATAACATCTTAGAATCATATTTTATAAAGTTTTGACCTTGCAGATTCCTTCAATGATTCTTAGAGACCCAAGAGTTCCATGTGTCACTCTTGGAGAACCACCAAACTTAGTATATTTTTAACCCATAATAAATAGTACACTGGAAGGCAATATAGAAGAATGGTTGGAAATACATCATTGTAATCAGATACACCTGGAATCAAATTTCAGCTCTGCTGATTACAGGCTGTATAACGTTGTGTAAGTTACTGTATAAGCCATAATCTCTTTATCTGTAAAGCAGTTTTACTAATAGTGTCTAAAGGAGTTGCTTCAAGGATTAAATGAACTAATGTATAGAGAGTGCTTACCCAGTGCTTATCACATAGTCCTCAAAAAGAAGTAACCTAATTACATAATTTTTATATAATGCAACTATTTTCTAACAATCCCTATCAGGAGAAAAAAATTAAAGACAATAATTTGGGAAATCTCCCTAGACCAAAAACTTTAAAAATGAGCAAAATACTTGAAGCATTAAATTCCTAGAATTTTAGGATGTAAAATTTCAGATACCAGCAAATTTTGACATTTTCACTTTAATAGCCTTTTTAAAAAAATTGTTTTAACTTTATCTTTTCTATTTTATCTTTGCATATTATTTCACCAGTTTTGTTGATATCTTGTCTGCCTTTCTCCTAATTATTTAGGGTTACTTTATTTTATTTTGTATTTTATTTATTTATTTTTGGCTGCGTTGGGTCTTCATTGCTGCGCGTGGGCTTTCTCTAGTTGCAGTGAGCAGGCGTTACTCTTTGTTGCGGTGCGCAGGCTTCTTATTGTGGTGGCTTCTCTTGTTGTGGAGCACAGGTTCTAGGTGCGCAAGCTTCAGTAGTTGCAGCTCACGGGCTCAGTAGTTGTGGTTTGCGGGCTCTAGAGCGCAGGCTCAGTAGTTGTGGCACATGGGCTTAGTTACTCCGCAGCATGTGGGATCTTTCCAGACCAGGGCTCGAACCTGTGTCCCCTGCAATGGCAGGCGGATTCTTAACCACTGCACCACCAAGGAAGTCCCTTAGCGTTACTTAAAAAAAAAAAAACTCCTTCACTTAGATGCCCCGCTGACTTACTAAATTTCCAATCTTTTGCTTAATATAAAAATTTAAGGCTATAAATCTCCTTCTATCAAATCCTATAAGTCTTATAAGCTTTAAAATATATTTTTAATATTATTTAGTGCCAAATATATTCTGATAGCCATTAGGATTCCTTCTTTATCCCATAAATTACTTAGAAATATAATATTTCCATATGCACAAACTTATTCCATGAAAGTTGTCTTTTTTGTTACTGACTGCCATCTTAACTGAACTGTATCAAGAAATATGGTCTGTGTGATATCAGTTTTTACATGTTGATAATGGCACAAAATGCAGTCAGTTTTTATAAAATTTTGAGTATACTTGAAAAAATGTTTATTTTACAAGGTTTCAAAATTTGCAATGATTGGGTTTGGGGCTCCATGTATGTCCATAAACTCAAACTTATTAAAACTATGTTGTTCAAATCTTCTTTCTTCTCATTAACATTAGGTCTGTTGGACTTAACAAGATCTTAAACTCCCTATGATGTTCTCCTTGTACTTTTGATAATTTTTGCATCATATTTTCAGGCTGTGTTATTCTGACACACATATTCACAACTGTCATGGTTTTCTGGTGAAACAGTACCTTTTAACATGATATAAAAATCCAATTAATTTTTAATATTTCTGTCTTCATAAGTCATTATGCTTGATGTTATACATTGTTATGCATATTTGGTCAGGCTTTTACTAGTGTGTATTTTTTTCCAGCCTTTCACATTTTCAAAGAGTCTTTTATAAAGAACATATAGGTGGATTTGAATTTTTAATCTATCTAATAATCGATGTCTTAATTGGAGAACTCATACTACATCTATTTAAATAACTAATATTTCTATTTATTCCTATTTTTTGCTTTTATAGGTCCCAATTTTTCTTTTGAAAAAAACTTTCCGTGTATTTTCCCTCTTCTACTGGTTTGAAACTAGTATCTCTAGAGCTATTCTTTCATTACTTAGCCCCAAAAATTTCAGATGTGTTATTTTTCCTTGTCAAGGAAAGTCTGAAGTTAATAAATATATTTGCTCTATTAAAAAGGGCTGTACAATGCTTTAATTCCACTCATACCACTCTAGGCTTACATGCTCTTGTTTTCAGGTATTAACAGGATTTATTAATCCCACAAGTAGCTATTATTTTTATTATCTTAGGCAATCAGTTTTTCTTTAGATTTACTTCAATGTTTACCAGTTCGTACTTTCATTCCTCCTTGCATTTCAGACTTTTTTTTCAAGATTGTTTTATTTCTTCCTCAAGTATAACCCTCAGAGGGTTTTTTGTTTTTGTTTTAAGTCTATTGGAGGTAAAGTTTCTGGTTTTTTCTTTCTTTTTTTTTTTTTTTTTGTGGTACATAGGCCTCTCACTGTTGTGGCCTCTCCCGTTGTCCCCTGCATTGGCAGGTGGACTCTCAACCACTGAGCCACCAGGGAAGCCCCTGTTTTCCGTTTTTTTAACCTGCAAAAAAATTTGTTTCTTGAAAGAGCTTTTACCAGATCCTAAGTTGATAGTCACTTTCTTTTGTAGGAGTCCATTTCTGCTTAGAAAGCAGCTGTCAGTCTTATTCAACTGTAAGTAATCAGTCCCGTACTTCTGGCTGTTATCAACATTTTCTCTTGCTCTGCAGTCTTCAACTAAGTCTGATGCGAATTTATTTTCACTCATCCTGTTAGGTAACACTAGGATCCCTGAATATGATTCATGTCTTTCATAAATTCTAGAAAATTCTCTGGTAGTATCTCTTTAAATATTGCCTCTCTTAAATTCTATTTAGAATCCCCACCTTAAATTCTGATTAGACACACAATACCTCATTTCACTATATTTTTCATGTCTCTTAGCATCTTTCAAATTTTTCATTTTGTTGCTGCATTTTTTGTGACTTCTTCAACCTTTCCAATTATCAATGACCCTCCCAAATGTAACTGGTTGTTTAAAACTTTCATTATGTTTTAAAATTTCATTATTATATTTTTCATTTTTAGACATTCTATTTGGTTATTTTTTATACATGTTGGGTAGTTTATGATAGTCTCTAGCTTTTACTCATGCTTTTAATTTTAAACTTCATATTTCTTTAAATAGATTAAAACATACCCTTTTTATATTCTTATCTTTTAATTACAAAATCCAGTCTTTGAAGGTTGGTTCTGGTTCTTTATTATTTCTGCCAACAATTATAAACTGTTTGCTTATGTGTTTTATGATTTATTTTATTTTGGGGGGAATGAATTCATTTTTTAAAGAACTTTATATTTGGGACTATTTTGAAAACAAAGATGATTAAAAAAGTTTTTTTTATTGTGGTAAAATACACATAAAATTTACCATCTTAACCATTTTAAGTGTATAGTTTAGTTCAGTGGTATTATATACATTTATAATGTTGTGCAACCTTCAGCACTATCCATCTCCATAATTTTTCATCTTACAAAACTGAAACTATACCCATTAAACAATAATCTCTCATCCCCCTCCACTCACAGCAACTGCAATTCTACTTTCTGTCTCTATGATTTTGACTACTCCAACTACCTCATATATAAGTGGAATCACACAGTATTTGTCATTTTGTGACTGGTTTATTTCACTCAGTGTAATATCCTCAAGGTTCCACCACGTTGAAGCATATGTCAGAATTTGCTCCCTTTTAAGGGTGACTAATATTCCATTGTATATATACACTACATTTTGCTTATCCATTCTTCTGTCCATGGACAACTGGGTTGCTTCCAATGCAAGATGATTTTAAATTAAATTCTAGATTTTTGAATTAGTTTGCACTCAGAGATTCTTAAACCCTGTGGCAATTAGTCAATGGCTAAAAATTACCAGGGGAGATTTTCTCCTTTTAGATACAGATATATATTCTTGCTCTCTATTTTAAGTTTTGATTTTTAATCTAGGATTTTTCATTGTTTCTTTAATGAGAGCTTCATATTTCTAATCGTCTATATTTCCAGAATCAAGAAACCAAATCTTCCTTGGTTATAAAATTCCTTGTCATTTCAAAAATAAATACTTCTTTAACAATTCATTTAAAAAACAAATTATTCACATGCCTTACGTTTAAAAGATATAATTCATGTAAACATACAGAATTATCTCTTTAGACAGTTTAAATATACTAAGGTGATTTATGTTATCTACCTTTAATAACCTTTGACGCTTAATGATGTAGTGAGGCATTTAAACTTCCTAGGGGAACATTCTGAGCAGCTCTAACCCTGTGGAAAAATTTTAAGTCTAAATGTAGAATAATAAGCAAAAGAGCAAATGATTTTTCAATGTTGTCATATCTCATGAAAATTCCTGAAGATTTAGTGTTGAATTCTCATAGGAAAGGGTAGAGTTGGTTAAATCCCCACAGTAAAACACTCCTTGGGGCAGAGTTGCTCATCATGACAAAAAGCAACTCTTTGCTATCTTTTTGATATGCCTTTATGTTTCAACATTAAGTAAGATCTGAAAAGCCTATGGGAACCATAAAGTAAAAATCAGATTAAGGGAAAAAAATCTATGATATGCTTTCAGGATCTTTCCTTCCTTAATAAAACTAAAAAGCAGATGATATTAGAGAACTTTCAGAATAAAGAATCCAGTATATATAGTCTATGCCTTCTTAAAAACTAAGATCACCTGGTTCTTTGAAAATGTCATTAAAATTGATAACCTCTAACCAGAATGCCAAGAAAGAGTGGCAAGACACAAGTTACAAACACAGAAATGAAAAAAAAAGCCATCACAATTGATCTCATGAATATTAAAAGGATGATAAATAAACATTATGAACAACTTCATACCCACAAATATGATAACTTACACGAAACAGACCAATTATTTGAAAGACACAATCTGGCAAAACACACACAAAGAAATACATAACATGGGTAAGCTCATATCTGTTAAAACTGAATGAATAATCACCTTTCAAAGCAGAAAGCACTAACCCAGATGGTTTCACTGGTGAATTCTACCAAGTATTAGGGAAGAAATTACACCAATACCCTACCATCTCTTCCAGAGAATAGAAGAGGTGGGAGTACTTACCAATTCATTCTAAGGTCAGCATTATAGTAATACAAAAGAAAGATAAAGACAAAACTACAAAGCAATATCTCTCATGAAAATAAATTTAAAAATCTTGCTAAATACTAGCAAATCAAATCCAACAATGTACAAATGGAATTATACACAATGACCAAGTGGAATTTATTTCAGGTATACAAAGCAGATTCAACATTTGAAAACCAATTAATGTAATCGAGCACATCAACAGGCTAAGAAGAAAAATCATATGATCACCTCAACTGATGCAGAAAAAGCACCTGACAAAACCTAATACTCATTCATAATAAAAACTCAGCAAACCAGGAACAGAGGAGAACTTCTTCAGCTTGATAAATAACATCTACAAAAACCTACAACATCATACTCAATGGTGAAAAACTAGATATTTTCCCCCTAACATCATGAAGAAGGTAAGGATGTCCCATCTTATCACACCTATTCAGCATCATAATGGAAGCTCTAGGTAACATAATAAAAAGCTCTAGGTAACAAGAAAAAACAACAAGAAGTACACATTCGGGGAATAAAGAAATAAAACTGTCTTTGTTCACAGATAACATGATTGTCTATATGAAAGACTCAACAAAAAAATTCCTGGATATGAATACAGTGAGAAGTTTGACAAAGAGATGCAAGATATAAAGAACCAAACAGAGATGAAGAATATAATTTAACTGAAATGAAAATTACACTACTAGAAGAAATCAACAGTACATTAATGATACAAAGAGACAGATTAGTGAGCTGGAAGACAAAAGCAGTGGAAATCACTGAAGCTGAACAGAAAAAAGAAAAGAAATGAGAGCAGTTTAAAAGACCCCTGGGACAACATCAAGCAAACGTACAGTCCCACTAGAGGAGTCCCAGAGGAGATGAGAGAGAAAAAGGGGCAGAAGACATAATAGCTAAAAAATTAATTAATATGGGAAAGGTCCAAGAAGTACAGAGAGTCCCATACAGGATCAACCCAAAGAAGACCACACCAAGACACATTGTAATTATAATGGCAAAAATTAAAAATAAAGAGAATATTAAAAGCAGCAAGGGAAAATCAACAAATTACATAAGGGAACATTCATTCAGCTACCAGCTGACTTTTCAGCAGAAACTCTGCAGGCCAGAAGGGAGTGGCATGATATATTTGGAGTAATGAAAGGGAAAAACCTACAACCAAGAATACTCTACACAGCAAGGCTTTCATTCAGATTTGATGGAGAGATTAAAAGTTTTAGAGATAAACAAAAGCTAAGAGCTCAGCTTCACCAAATCAGCTTTATAAGAAATGTTAAAGGCACTTGTCTAAGTGAAAAAGAGGCCACAACTGGAAACATGAAAATCATGAAAGGAAAATCTCACTAGTAAAGGCAAATATACAGTAAAAGTAGTAAATCAGCCACATACAAAGCTAGTAGGAAGGTTAAAAGACAAAAGTAGTAAAATCATCTATATCCTTAATTAGTAATTAAGGGTACACAAACAGAAAGATGTAAAATATGATTCAAAAACTAACCATGGGGGGAGGGGAGTAAAAATACTGGGGTATTAAAAATGAGTTTGAAATGAAGAGATCAGCAACTTAAAATAAATAACACACACACACACACACACACACACACACCCCCCTACCTCATGGTAATCACAAATCAAAATAGATACACAGACAAAAAAGAGAAAGGAATCCAAACATAACACTAAAGACAGTCATCACATCACAAAGAAGAGAAAAAAAGGAACAAAAAAGAACTATAAAACCAACCCCAAAACAGCTAACAAAATGGCAATAAATACATACTTATCAATAATTACTTGACACACTGACTGAAAGTGAGAGGATGGAAAAAGGTATTCCATGAAAATAGAAATCAAAAGAAAGCTGGAGCAGCAATACTTGTATCAGACAAAATAGATTTTTAAAACAAAGACTGTAGCAAGATACAAAGAAGGACATCACACAATAATCAATGGATCAATCCAAGGAAATATAACAATTATAAACATATATGCACCCAACAGAGGAACAACTAAATACATAAAGCAAATATTAACAGTCCTAAAGGGAGAAATTGACAGTAACACAATAACAGTAGGGACTTTAACACCCCACTTACATCAACAGACAGATCATCCAGACAGAGAATCAACAAGGAAACTGGCCTTAAATTACACATTAGATCAAGTGAACTTAATAGATATATACAGAACATCCCATCCAAAAGCAACAATATATACTCTTTTCAAGTACACATGGCACATTCTGCAGGATAGATCACATGCTAGGCCACAAAACAAACCTTGGTAAACATAAGAAAACTGATATCATATCAAACATCTTTTCCAACCACAATGCTATGACACTAGAAATCAACTACAAGAAAAAAAACTGCGAGAAACACAAACATGTGGAAGCTAAACAATGTGCTAGTAAACAACCAATGAATCACCAAAGAAATCAAAGAACAACAAAAAAATACATAGAGACAAATGAAAACGAAAACACAATGATCCAAAATCTATGGGATGCAGCAAAAGCAATTCTAAGAGGGAAGTAAGTGATACAAGTGTAACTCAGGAACCAAGAAAAAAGAATCTCAAATAACAACCTAACCTCACATCTAAAGGAACCAGAAAAAGGAGAACAAACAAGTCCTATAAACAGAAGACAAGAAATCATAAAGATGAGAGCAGAAATAAATGAAATAGAAGCTTAAAAAGCAATAGAAAAGATCAATGAAAATAAGAGCAGGTTCTTTGAAAAAATAAACAAAATTGATAAACCTTTACTCAGACACATAAGAAAAAAAGAGAGCAGGCCCAAATCAATAAAATCAGAACTGAAAAAGGAGAAGTAACAACCAACACCACAGAAGTACAAAGGATCATAACAGATGAAAAACTATATGCCAGTAAAATGGACAACCTAGAAGAAATGGACAAACTCATAGAAATGTATACTCTCCCTATACTGAACCAGGAAGAAACAGAAAATATGAACAGACCAGTAATGAAATTGGATCAGTAATAAAAAAAAAAACTTCCAACAATGCTGTTCATAGCAGCAACAATGCTGTTTAATAGCCAAGATCTGGAAGTCACCCAAGTGTCCACCAACAGATGAGTGGATAAATAAGATGTGGTGTGTGTGTATATATATATATATATATATATATATATATATATACACACACACACACAATGGAATACATTCAGTCATAAAAGAAGAATGAGATTTTGCTACTTCCAACAATGTGGATGGACCTGGAAGGTATTATGCTTAGCGAAATGAGACAGAGAAAGAGAAATACTGTATGCTATTACTTATATGTCAAATCTTAAAAATAAAACAAATGAATGACTATAACAAATCAGAAACAGACTCACAAATATAGAGAACAAACTAGTGATTATTAATGGGGAGAGGGAAGGGGGTGGGGCAGGGTAGGGATTAAGAGGTACAAACTACTATGTATGAAATAAATAAGCTACAATGATATATTGTTCAATGTAGGGAATATAGCCAATATGTTTTAAGTTGAAATGGAGTATAATCTATAAAAATTTTGCATCATTATGTTGTATAACTGAAACTAATACAGTATTATAGATCAACTACACCTCAATAAAAATAAAAGAAAAAAGTCTATTAGGGTGAACATAAGATTATTCTCATTTTAACTTATTGATTTGAGGAATCAAGGCAATAATAAGGTTACTAGGTCATGGATTATTATTTAGATTATTATTCTTTCAGTATACTTTTGGATTCAAAAGATTAATACAGCATTTAGAACTGTTGTCTATATATTCATTAGAGGATGATAATTTTTCAGATTTTGAACCAGTTACTTTTATTCTGAAAATGCACTGACAATGTTCATATTATTCTGTACTCTTAAAAAAAAATTACATATAACATTGTTTGGAAAAATTAAAAAAAAAAATCCTGGAACTAATAATAGCAAGGTTGCAGGATACAAGGTGAATATACAAAAGTCAATTATCTTCCTATACACCACCAATGAACAAGTGGAATTTGAAACATAATGCAATTTACATTAGCACCCTTTTAATGAAGTACTTAGGTATAAAGCTAAGAAAATATATACAAGATCTATATAAGGAAAACCACAAACAGATGAAAGAAATCAAAGAACTGAATAAATGGAGAGACATCCTATGTTCACAGATAGAAACTCAATATTGTTAAGATGTCAGTTCTTCCCAACTTTATAGTTTCAATGTAATCCTAATCCAAATCCCACAATACTTTGTGGGTATTGACAAACTGATTCTTAAGTTTATATAGAAAGGCTAAGGACACAGACACAGTAGCAAAAAAGAGCCATATTGGAGAACTGATACTACCAACCTCAAGACTTATTATAAAGCTACAGTAATCAAGACAGTATGATAATGAGCTCAAACAGACAAACAGATCAGTGAAACAGAACAGAGCACCCAGAAATAGACCCACACAAACAAGAGTCAACTGATCTTTGATAAAGGAGCAAAAGTAATCAAATGGAGAAAGGACTGTCTCCAAGAAATGATGGTGGAACAACCAAACAACCAATGCAAAGAAAGAACCTAGACAAAGACCTTGTATTTTTCACAAAAATGAACTCAAAATAGGTCATACACCTAAATGTAAAACACAAAACTATAAAACCACAAGAAGACAACACAGGAAAAACTCTTGGTGTCTTTGGGTTTGGCAGACTTTTTAGATAAAACAACAAAAGCATGATGCATGAAAAAATTTGATAATGTAGACTTTTAAAATTAAAAGTTTTTAATCTGTGAAAGATTCAACTTAAGAGAATGGAAAGACAAGCCACAGACTGAGAGAAAATATTTACAAAACACTTACCTGATAAAGGGCTTTTATGTCCAAAATATATAAACTCAACAATGAGAAAATGAAACACTGATTAAAAACTGGGCAAAAGATCTGAACAGATTATCTCACCCACGAAGATACGCAGATAGCAAATAAGTATATAAAAACAACTGTAAATTAAAGAACTGTAAATTAAAACACTAAAAAGATACCACCACACACCTATGAGAATGTCTAAAATCCAAAACACTGACAACAGCAAATGCTGGTGAGGATGTGGAGCAAAAGGAATTCTCATTCATTCCAGATGGAAATGCAAATTGGTACAGCCACACTGGAAGATAGTTTGGCAGTTTCTTAACAAAGCTAAAGTCTTACCATAGGATCCAGGAATTGCACTCCTAGGTATTTACCCAAATGAGCTGAAAACTTATGTCTCCATATAAACTAGTGAATGTTTATAGCAGCTTTATTTATAATTGCTAAAAATTGGAAGCAAACAAAATGTCCTTCAACAGGTTAATAGATAAACAAAACTGTGGTATATTCACAGCATGGAACATCATTCAGTAATAAAAAGAAATGAGCTATCTACCAAGCGACAAAAAGACAAAGAGGAACTTTAAATGCACATTACTAAGTGAAAGAAGCCAATCTAAAAAGGCTATATACTGTATGATTCCAACTATATGACATTCGGGAAAAGGCAAAACTATGGAGACAGTGTTTGACACAAGTTGGGGCAAGGGGTAGAAGGATGAATAAGTGGAGTACAGGGGATTTTCACAGTAGTGAAACTACTGTGTATAACACTGTAATGGTGGATACATGAAACTGTACATTTATTAAAACCCACACGACTGTACAGCATACAAAAAGTGAACCTAATGTAAACTATGGGCCTTATTTAATAATAATTTGTCAACACTGATTCATCAATTGTAACAAATGTACAACCAGCAATGAAGGATGCTGATAATAGGAGAAACTGAGTGGGGAAAGTATATGGGAACACTCTGTACTTTCTGTTCAACTTTTCTGTAAACCCAAAACTGCTCTAAAAAATGAAGTTTTATTAATTTACCAAACAAAACAAAAAATTGGATTAAGTAAAAAATCCATTTGATTTCACGTACTTTTCTTCCTGTAAAAAAAACTATTCAGTAGGTGGCACCAGAGACCCTTTAGAATAAGGAATTACAGCCGTACTATTCAAAATGCTTAGTTTTGATGCTGATACATGCGTTGAGACTGTATTTATTCACTAATGAATAATATGATTGATGCTCTTGAAAAAGTGTGTTATAGACAACTAAATTTAGATGCAAATTTTATTATTCCATAAGTAGGTAAATAATCATGATAATCTAGGAATGCAGATCTGATGAATTATGGAACAACAGTAATCTTACACTATGGGTAAATAAAAAAGGTGCTATATTAAGCCATTTAAAAAACAAATTCCAACTCACATTTTGACAACTACATAGCACATCCATTTGACACTTCTTGACTACTAGTGAGCAAGTATCTCATTAATAAATTGTTTGTCTCCACAGACTAAAAGCAGTCACTAAATGTGGCATCAAGGCATTTTAAAATTCATTTTCTCTTCAAGCCGGGACAGAAAAAGTATTATGCCTTTCTAAAATGCAGACGATGAAACATGTTAACTACCCACCGAGCAACTATTGCCTGTCCACCCACTGGGATTCAATCTAACATACTCAATACACAGTTTTACAGAGAACAAATGAAGTAGTCCTGACTTATAAAAAATAATCTCTTCCCCATCTTCTTATTTATATCACTTTAAAGTGATCTTATTCAGGTGCTCAGGAATTATGTATTTTACCCATTAATGGAGACCGAATACCATATACTGCCACTTTGGTGGAGATAGGAGAGAAGGGGTAGAAGAAAGGAGGGAATCAAAGAGGTATCTGGAGAGAAGAGTAAAACATATTCTTATTTTTCCAAATTTAGAACTCAATTCTCAAAAACAAATGATCAACAAGGCAGCATGTGGCTGAAATATAAAAACAAGTATATTAACCTTTAATTATCATTATAGAGTTCTGTACAACAGAGAATTGTTATTTAACATTTATTTCCAATAAAAAATACTATTCAGTGCCCTAAAACGAATTAATCCAAATTTTAGAACACAGTTTAGCTGTAGTTGCAGAACAACAGAAATGGAGTAGAATTAAGTCTAGGAACACAGTAATTGAAAACGAATCTTGGAAGTGAATCCTCTGAAAGTCTACTACACGTGACTAGGTAATACAAAAACATGGCCACTGATGGATCTCTGATTTGTCCACAAATACATGTATTAATCTTAATTTGTAAGAGTAAACTATGGTCACTTACACCTTGGGAAACACTGGATGATATATAGCACAGTGATTTCCAATCTTTCATAATTTAATTCCCTATTTACTTTAATTAAAAGACATGCCAATAAGAGGTAAGTTGTTTTGTCTGGCAAATTTTATGAAGAAAAAGTAGTATCAATTTGAACCAAATATAAAGAAATTTTTTTTTGTTTGGTTTACAGTCTTATTGCAAGTCAGTATTTGACGTTTTTCTGGCTTTTTAAAATGTCAAAAATAGCTTCTGTACTTTTTACCAACTTTGAGGACTACTAGACTTCAGGATCTACCACCTGAGACAAAATCTAATCCAATCTCATAATTTTACAGAAAAGGTAGCAAAAATTTTACATTATTTTGTAATCTTTCATAATTCATTACATAAATTTTATAATAGCTCATAATTTACATATAGGGTTAAGAATTTATAAAATGACACATACTGTATGCCCTTTTAATCCCCCTGAACAAGTTAGGGTATTCATCCTCCTTTTACACTGGGTCTCCATTCCCTGCACCTATTCCTCAGTGCCAAACTAACATTGTTCTGGGATAACATTCTAATCATTCTAAAGTTTTCAGACAAATTTTGCCAACACTCTATTGCAACTGTTTCTAGCATGCTATAATACATCGCCACTGCTAGATATATTTCAACAAAACAAGCTCTAGCATCCATACTCTACAAACAATTGGGAAAAAATTTTTAAAATAGGGGTCTATTAATAAAGAAATGTTGGGACTTCCCTGGTGGTCCAGTGGGTAAGACTCCACGCTCTCAATGCAGGGGGCCCGGGTTCGATCCCTGGTCTGGGAACTAGATCCTGCATGCATGCTGCAACTAAGAGTTCGCATGCCACAACTAAGAAGTCCACATGCTGGAACGAAGATCCCACATGCCACAACAAAGACCCAGCCAATAAATAAATAAATATTTAAAAATAAACAAATAAATGTTATCTTCTGCAATCACTGAACTATATTACCAGGAAAAGAAAATTCCTCAATATAAAGAGTAGTATTAATATATCTAACTTTTTAAAGCATTTGTAAGAAAAGAATGTAAGAAGAACATGGGCTAACTGAATCTCTCAAATTAAAAAAACACCTGATTTTCATTAATAATTTCATCCTTCCTTTACTGAAAATCTCTTGTGATAGAGGCAATAAATGGAAAACCTTACAGACCTGGATTTCTTCTCCTTTTCCTCATCATTCTCTAGAGAAAGATATGAGCAAGTATGACACTTAGCACACCAGAGGCCAAATGGCAGCACACTCTCCTGCCTCCACAATTAAGAGGTACAGCTAAACCATATAAAAAGAAAATTCCTAAGTCATTATATTAACTATCAATTTATCAATTGATAAGACTAGTTACATTTTTCTCAAAAAGAGGAACTAAACCGTGTAGAAGTGGAACAAAGTCTGCTCTGTCTAGTTTTATCTAGCATATAAGCAGCCGGGAGAGTCATTTGACCTGGGCCTCACATTTGCAAATTTGCTACATATTTATGATTTTAGTATCATCTTCAAGTGAGGTTATATACTTATATGTGGCATGACTAAAAAAAAAAAAAAAAAAAGGCCTACAACTTCAAATTTCCATCCCTCTACTGGACTTCCTGGATATTACAAATTAATACCTTTTGTAGATCTAATAATGATCGTGTAAATACAATTTTATTTCATGTTTTAAATGTGTTTAAAGCTTAATCTGTTAGGCAAAACATTTAAAATATACAACAGTTTGTAAAGCCCACTTCAAAAAGGTAAGGTTGCCAAGCCTCTTTCAAGTTTTCAGAGATCCCCTTTTAATATTTGTAGTTTTCTTTACCTTGGCTTAGTTTCATCTTATGTGTCTAGTTAACTTAGCTACCACATGGAGGATATCAAAACTATGTCTTCTACCTCACAAGGCTGAACAAATTAGGAGGTATAAAGGCACTTCAACAAGGTTAAAGCCCTATTCAACAAACACAAAACATTACTAATCATCTTATAAAAGACTTGTATCCAGAATTTATAAAGAATACATAAATCAACAGTAGAAAGCAAACAACCCTACTAAAAATGGGCAAACGAATTGAACAGATCTCTAAAAAAGAAGATCTACAAACTGCCTATAAGAACTTGAAAAAGCACTCAACATTATTAGTTATGAGGAAAATACAATTTAAAGCAAAATGAGATACCATTTCACACCTACCAGAATAGCTAGTAACAAAGATGGGTAACAGTAGTTACTGACAGGGATCTGGAGCAACTAGAACTCTCATGCATTTCTAATGAGTAAAATGATAAATTTGGGAGAATTATCTGTCAGTTTCTAATATATTTTAAATATACATTGATGCTATGACCCAGCAATTCTACTCTTACGGATTTTCCCAAGAGAAATGAAACAGGTGTCCAAAAGGCATAAGAATGTTCATAGCAGCCTTATTAATAATCCCTAGTGACTTATTAATAATCGCTTTCAGAGGACGTTGTAAGAAAGAACAAAGAATCAAAAGTGATTCTTGTATTTTAATACTGAGTGAGTGGGAAGGTGTCAATGGCACTAATTAATGGGGGACATAAGAAAATGAACAGGCTTAAAAAGGAAAATAAGTTTAGATTCACTGAGCTTAAAATTCTTCCATAATATATATGTGGAGATGTCTAGAAAACAGCATGGAACTTGGAGACTGTGGCTAATCAAAACAGAGGTTAAGAGTGGAAGCCAGGAGAGTGGATGAGGTTTTTTTGGGGGGGCACAGTCAGGGAAATACATGTATGTATAGAAATATACATATGAATGTATATATAACTCTAAGGACACAGTCCTTAAGGTATAACATTCTGGGGACAGCATGAAGATCAAATAGTAAAGGAGGCAGACAGGATTCTTAACCCTTTTTGTGGAAGAATTCCTTTGGCAGTGTGGTGAAGACTATGGTGGTCTCCTTCTCAGAATCATGTTTTAAATGCACAAATTTGTAGGATTACAAAAGAAACCAACTATACTGAAATACAATTTTAAAAAATTTTAAGTTAAGATACAGTAATATATTACCTTTTCTTAATGCATATATTATAATGCATAATATAAGATCTAGTAGTAAGTCTAATATCTACTATAATTTCAAAGTAGTCAGAATATAAACAATAATTATGTGTGATATGAAAATATCTATGATTTTTATTGCTAGAACAGGTATTATTAATACTACTGTTGTTTGTTATCAGCATTTATATTTGAAGGAAATGTTAAACTTCAGCTAGGGGTTAGTGAAAATAAAGATGTCATTTTTTTCCCCCCATTCAAGTTCATGAACCCATGAAATCCTGTCCATGAACTTTTTGGGGAATATCCCTGGTTAAGAACACTTGAACTAGAAAGTAAAATTAAAGAGACATAAAAACTTGATAAAACAATATCATGGAAACTACAGCAGCAAAATAGCATATGTTAATTTTAAACTGCAATGATAAAATACTATATCCCCTGCTTCATTTCTTACAATTGTCAAGTAGAACAAGATACAAAGGCCAGAGAACAGCATGTTAAGCAAAGTAAGGTGGAAAAGATTCAGAGGTTTCTGAATATTTTCAGAGAAAGAAAAGAAATCACAACTGTATTTAAACTAATTTTTAAAAATTTATCCCCATTAGGAATCACTTGATAACCACTATAACCACAGACTGCCAATACAATGATCATTCTATGTCTCATACATTCCACTCCCAACCTGCTTCATCCAGCCTCTGCTTCTTATACGATCTACTGATACACTCTGCCATGCAAGCCAGGGTCAGAACAGATGAATAATGATGGCACAAGTCCTTCAGTTGGCCTAACTGCTACCCTAGAGATACAAAACAATTCATTATACTGAACAGGAGGGGTAAACCATTTTCCTCTTAGAGAGACGCAGTCAGGCAAGTTACGCTAGATACATTATCTCAATGCTTATGTCTCTCTACACAATAGTCTGTGTTGTAGTGAAAATCTGACTAGAAATTATTTGGAATGCTGAGTCATCTCCCATGACAAACTATCTTTTTTTCTGCCTCCTCAGCAGCTATGGCACTTGCTATTAAGTACTATCAATCTCTGACCCAACAAAGTAGTTGTTTAGACAATGCCTTATTCCTATCAAAGTCACCGTCAACAGAGCTTAGAAGTTACTGTCCAGAGGCTATTATTACAGGGGAATTATGGCTGAGTGTGCCACAGTGTTTGTAGAACATATCCACTTGTAGATATACTACCCACTATAACCAATGTGGCACTCAGAGAGATACGAACATCTCCAGAGAAGCTTTCAGGTCTGCTAAAGCTAGGGCATTCCTGAGAACAAACAGAAAACAAAATAAAGGTGTTAAAAACCAGACTCCCTACCAAAGAAAATCTAATACTTTAATTTAACAATATAGCAAAGCCCAAATAAGGCTGTAAAAATTCTATTCTAAATGAGTTAAGTTTGATAAGGACTACAGTAGGATCAAGATCATGGAGAATATCTTCAGTAACAGGCAGAAAGGAAAACTGAAGAATGAGGGCTTAATATTCAACTCACAAGGCTAATACTATTTGCTCTGTCTTGCCTACTGAATATGAGCCATAAAAGCTCCTCCCAAGTGTTGCTTTCTTACTTTCTTACTTTTAATTTTAAATGGAATGAGTCTCTAAACAAAATGCAAATAAATTACTAATAACAAGCCTTAAAATTTTTTTATCTAGAAAATAACAGCATAGCTACAGAGGCACAGAGCTATCTTTTAACTAAAGATCTCCCTTCATTGTTATAACTAAAGTTATTAAAAATCAAAGACTCTAAAAAAAAAGACTCTAAAATAACTATGATACTTGCTCAGGGTAATAAAAGAGACACTAAGGGAAAATACACAGTTTCTGCTCTCTATGAGTTAGCAATCCAGTATGGAAGGATAAAATGTAAAGATTGTGTATTTCTTGGAGGAGTATCTTGAGGCTTATTTGGTCTTCAATTTCAACGTTCCTGAGTAGGGTACACGAGGTTTAAGTCCACAAGAGAATCAAGAGCACATGAACTACTCTCTCTATTCTATCTCTACTGTATCCTATTATTAACATGCCAGTGTCCTCCTTGAGACTAAGCACTGTATCTTACTCATTTACCTATTCAGGGATCTACAATGGTACCACAACAAGGTAACAATGAATTTCATAAATAAACGATGCTTCACACTTCAAAGGGAATAAAGGGCAGCATTAACAGCTGAGCAATGAGTTATTAACCTTTTTTGGTTTTGGTTTTGGTTTTCTTAATTTTTTTTTATAGGGCATAGGAAAATAAGAATGAGAAGACATCCCTTTACTCTCTCACACTTCGCACAAAAGGTTTCTGAACAGTCACTGAAAGGAATTATTACCAAAAAATAATTTTTTTTTTTTCTGGAAGTCTTATGAGCTAGTTGGTTCAAAGGCAGAAAAGAATGCAGACTTAGACACTGCTTATGTTGCTTTCACTTTGGTTTACTATGCCACTACTGAACATGCACTGCAAAGGATAAATATAAAATCAAGGATCAAATGAGTGGACATGGACTTCCTGAAGCTCCTTTTTATTCCACAGATTTGACTGTCTCAACTGCCCATGTAAAATGAGGAATCTGCCAGACAAGAGGAACATGGAGAACACATAACCATAGGATCTCTGCCTTTTATAACATTTTAGGGGTTTTTTTTGGGGGGAAGCTAAGGGATAGCTGCACCCCAGTTATACTTCTAAGTTTCATTTCTTAAAGCCTACCTGAAGCTTTACTAAAAGTCATGGTCTACCACAGCTTAATGCTGCTATTTAATCCTTTTGCCCCTCCTTACCCTTCCTGCTTCTCCTGTTTTTTTGCCTCTTTAAAGCCATGATCTGACCATGGTATTTGTGAATCCCCTAGCCTTGTTAAAGCCAAAGTCCAACTCCCCTGTGACTACAACTTTCCTTGTTAGGCTTTTTAGCAATTAAATGTTCTTTGTAAGTTCAGCTCATCAATTTTGGACTTTGGAAGAATCAGTCTCTAAAGTATGCCTTTAGAGCAGAGTTCTTCAAATTCTGTTGGATATTCACTCATCAACTAACAAAACTGAGAATGCACGTTAAAAATATGTGTATTTTTCATTTTTATTATCTATTTTTATTTTATCTATTGTATCTATTTTTATTATCTATTTCATTTGTATTATCTATTTTTCAGACTTAATTCAGATAAAACTACATAGTAGAATAAGTATATCCATTTAACTGGCCATATAAATTATAATATATCACAATACTCAGAATGCAAACCAAAGAATAAGGGCTCCATTATCAATCCCTCCTTGTCCTCACTCTTCTCCCAAAACACTAGGTCTCCTTTATATGACAAGGGACTTCTGATACAAAGCCCAAGTAAGGGTGCCACTGTTAGTCAATCTGTCAAAGATTAGTAACGGTTAATTTATTTTTTTTTATGTTTTAAAAAATATTTTAAATTTTAAAGTAATTTTAGACTACAGAAAAGTTTCAAAAGCAGTACAAAGATTTCCTGTATATTCTTTTCCCAGTTTTTTCTTAATGTTAACTTCCTATATAACCAATTATCAAAACCCGGAAATTAACATCAGTACAATACTATTAACTAAACTGTAGATTTTATTTGGAATTTATCAGTTTTCCCACTAATGTCCTTTTTCTGTTCTAAAATCCAATCCAGGATCTCACATTGCATTTAATTGTCATGTTTCTCCTTAGTCTCCTCTAATCAGTGAAAGTTCCTCAGTCTTTCCTTTCATGATATTAGACATTGTGGATGAGTAACAAACAGTTATTTGGGAGAATGTTCCTCAGTATATCTGATGCTTTCTCATGATTAGTTCAAAGTTACACATTTTTGGCAAGAATACTACAGAAGTGATGTGCATTTCTCAGTGCACCATATCGGTGTACCAGTAAGACTGGACATTTGTTACTACTGGTGATGCTACCCTGGATCATTTGGTTAAGTTGGTGTCTGCTCGGTTTCTCGACTGCAGAGCTACTCTTTCTCCTTTGTAATTAATATACTGGGGAAGATACTTTTAGAATATGCACATACTCGGATTCTCATCAAACTTTTGCCCACTGATTTAAGCACTCATTGCTGGATGTAATAATTGTGACTGTGGTGTTCTAAGGGTGATTTTCATTCCCTGCATTCCTTCTACATTTTAAAATTGGAATTCTTCTCTGAGATAGAGCTGTCCCTTCTTCCTTATTTATTTAAATCAATATGAAAAAGTGGATATTGATTTTATTCTATGGGTTATCTTATTTATTTTTTTGCTCATATTGTTCCAGCTTTAGCCATCAGCAGTTCTTTCAGGTTGGCACCTGCATCCTACCAATCTACCTTTTTTTGAGACTTCCTTACTTTCTGGCACCACAAAGTGCTCCAAATTCATTTTATACTTTCCCAGCCCCAGCCATGGAAGCAACCACTTCTCCAAGGAGCCTTGGTTCCCTTTATTGGAGAAGTCTTATTTTATCAAGGATGTACATCAATGTAAATAGAATTCCTGCACTCCAGTGGATCACCTTACTTAATCCCTGACTACATGCACACGTGATATTGGACAGCACCATTTTACAGCACTGGCTCTATGATGGTAATTGTTTTTTCTTTTTTTTGGTCTAACAAAATATTCAACAACAATGAAGGAATGTTCTCTATTAATAGTCTAAAACATTTCCAGGGTTAACAAGGATTAAGTCAAAGAAGTGCATGTAACAGGAAGAATCACAGACTTGTCAATATTATCCATAGTTTTATCTCTATAACCTTCTAGACACATGTAAGGCCTGCAACTCTGGAACTCCAATAACTCCAACAAACGACAATGCCAAAGGTACATAAACATACCCTAATCTAGGTAGGCAGTGACCATTACTCCACCAAAAAGTGAGTGCTTCTTTTACAAACAAACCTCAACAACATCAACCAGTACTGCCAGAACAATAAGTGTGCTTTTTAGAAAAACAAAAATGGATAAAGACTCCCATGAAAAAAATTGCCATCATTTAACATGAGCTCACAGATGGTTTTGTAGAACTCTAGAGTATTTTAAGTTGAAAAATGAAGTATGTGCAAAGTAAATCAGGATCCACTAGGCCATAACATACCCAAAAGGCTTTGGAGTTCAAATAATACCAGAATATTAGAGCATATGATCAGACTCACTAGAATATTTGGCTAGTATCATGGTTCCAGTTGCTCATTAGAAACACTGCTAGCCTAACTTAGTGTATTTAAGACAGAAGCAACCCTAAGGCAGGTCACTTTAACATGTTGCTGGCTTAAATAAAAAATAAATTTTCTTAAATATATATAAAAGTATTTTAACATTTCTAGTTACTATAATGTATACTCTTCATTACCCATATCTAAAGAAGCAAAAGGTAATCTAAAATAATAAATAGTTCCCAAATAATCTATATTTTGCTTTAGAAAATGTGACCTTTCATTACACAAATATATTCATACAAGATTTTCACTCTGTTATTAGTTAATATTTTAAAATTAGCTTCGGTTCTCTGATTAATCAGAACATGAAGGGAATATGAAAAATGGCTAGCAGGATTAGCTAACTTTTCAAACTATCCATGCTGAAATTTTACCTCAAAGTGTCTCACATGATTATTGAAGGCTGACTGGTGTATATGCCTGTACAATAATTTTTTTCAAATATTCCTTTACCTTTGTTTCACTTCCTTAATGCTACATCGACTAACAATATATCAACACACTTTAGCAAACATTTCCCCATTTTATCAACTAAGAAACCAAAGCAAAAAAGTGACTTTTCATTTGTATAAAATAAACACAAAGAACGTTATAATTTGTATTCTGTTTACCTGACAATTCTACTCCCCCAAAGTACCCGAAGAGTACTATTGATATATTTACTGCTGACAGTTCTGAAGTATTACTACTCACTTTTGACACTGTATGATGCCTTACACCCTGATGTTAGTTATTAATTCATGGGCTCCTAAGGACAATCTTCTTAATGATTACAAGACTTAATTTGAGAACTAAACCCTATGTGATCTTCCTTTTTTGATTTACTGTGATTCCAAGTAACTGATGATAATGATAATAAATAACAGTAGCAGCAGTTTTAGATTACTGAGTCCTTACATTATCTCTTCTTCCCACCCCTCCCCAACTTTATTGAGGTATAACTGGTACACAAGAAAAACTGCACATAAGTAATGTATACAACTTGGTCAGTTTGGATGCATTATCTCTTCTAATCATCACAATAATCCTCTTAAAAATGCCACAATTATTCCCATTATATAGAAATGGAAACTAGTCTTAAGGAGGTTAAAAAATTTGCCTAAGGTCATGCAAGGCTGAGTAAGTAGTAGAACCAGGACTAGAACCCAGGTCTAATCCAAAATCTGACCTCTTAACTACTATGCCATACTATGAGTAGAGCAAGTCATTTACATGCTGGTGCCTCGATTTCTCGTACACTCAAAAGCAAAAAAAAAAAAAATTAGTGTAATCCACCATAGGGCTACTCTTCACTGGATGCCTAGTATACATATGGCACTAAGCTGCATGTTTCATTTACATTATATTAATCTTCACAATAATATCACCAAGTTAAGCTGCCCAATATCACAGCTTCTTAATTAAAAAACAAACAAACAAAACAGCAAGCAACCCATCTAGGTTTGACTCCATAGCCCATATTCTTTTTTCCATCAGAAGCTACTACTGAACACACAGCATACCTATCAAACTAAAATCTAAACTAGTACCTTTTGTTTTAATAAAACTATTTTTTTGGTGGGTGAGGGTAGACAACAGAGTATAAATAAGCATCCACAATTATTATGCCTCTTGCGCATATGAGAAAACTAAGTCACATAAAAGGGTAAGTAGTTTATCAGAACTATATAACTAATGTATGGTAGGGCAAGATTTGAATCCATATATGTTTCATGGTAAAACTTATGCTTTGCCCTTTCTACTGAAGATAGAAACGTTTTAGAAGACTTCACTCAAAACACTTTAAGGGGGAAAACACACACACATACAAATATATATCCATATGGAGAAAGGTAGGAGGTGATCGCTACTTGGTAATAACAAATCAATGAGTTCCAATCAATAGAACAGTCTGAGCAGGCTGTGAATATAATGGACAACTAGCCAACAGCAAATAGTAAACTGTAACTGACAGTTCATAATTACATGTAAATTTAAAATGGTGAGATGGTAATTTATAAAACTAATTTATCACATTTCACAAGTACAGTATTTGATCAAATCCTCTGCTAGAATCCTAGACTCCTTGTATCTTTGTAAGAGAAATTCAGAAAGAATTAATCAGCCACTGAGGTTCCAAAGTGCCAGAGAGAATAAGTAATTATTCAAAAGAGAATTATAACTATATCATATTAAATGAGATAGGAGAGTTCATGTGTTAGAGCATATTTAACAAATGCTATTTCTACAAAAATTGCACTAAAAAAAGATCTTTATGTGAGATTAAGAAACTGAAAATACAGACTCAAAATTATGGCAAGACAGAACTTCAACTTTTTATTAAAAAGTTGAGGTGGTAGATTGATGCAGTGGCTGGCTTATAACTCAGGTGTTTTTTACACTATAGTTTATCATCCACAAAACCACAGTATATGAAGAAAATTATCTGGAAAAAAACAAAACAAAACAGCTGACTAGTAACATACTTCTCCCTCTCCCTTATTATTTCAGTTCAGGACACATGAACTATTTCAGTCTTTAGCTAATGTTCTTGGCCATTAAGTTTTCTTTCTTTCCTCAAAAGGTCCTGATCTTGAGATTCTAATACCACCCAATTCAGTATATTGGGCTGTCTTAAGTTTGCAGGCAGACTACAATCAGGTTTAAAGTCTTACAGCTAAAGTACCAAGAGGAAACATACTTTTAAGAATTCTGGATTAGAGTTTTTAGACGTATTATTTACAATGACAATGAAAACTTTCTAAATGTATGCTTTAAAAGTACATCTTAAAAAGAAACTAAGCAAAAGAATAGTCATAGTAGTTTTTACTCTGAAGTCATCTAACAACCTGCTGTTTTTAGGTATATAATAAGACATAACCACTGTTTTAAAAGCATACAAACTAACAAATATTGTGGTTTAATTTAAAAAATTTAAAATAACATGAAGAAATTGAAACTTAGCGACAAAATTTAAAAAGATAAAAATCAGAGAAAAGCAGACCTCTAAGAAATGTAGGCTTTCCAAGAAGTTTTAAAAAAACACAAACCCTTATTTTCACAGCATCTAACAAACACACACAATTTGCAGCAGGAGGACTGAATGAAACGTATAAACATCAGTTCTCATAAAAAAACAAACAAAAAAACCCCTCATCTTAGAAACATAATATTTCATAGAGCAAAATTTTAAGACACCTGAATATATAGCAACTGAAAGCAGGAACCTGCTTTTGTCTTGTCTTTTGAGCAGGCTTCGCCTGTGTCTGCTTGGCCCCTTGCCAACACCCCTGAACCACACTGCTGTATGGTACCCTAAAATCTGTTCAGCAGCTGAGCCATGTTATTCCACCACACATACATGTAGGCAGTGTTCTCACTTTAACCCTAAAATGCATAATTATACATAAATTGAGGAGCAAATATATATTACATGTTGAAGAGTATCTTCTATGATTTTGATTTATGTCTTTGACCAAAACTCTATTCAAAAAACTAAGAAATGTTTATAAGGAATTGGAAAGATAAAAATTATTAAAATAGTCTTTGCCTCCAAGGAGTTCAAAATCTACTAAAATCAATACTCTTAGAGGGATATGATGGAATAATACTTAAAACTGACAAAGAAGGTAGAAATCATTTCACAGAATCAAAATTATCCTTAAAAATCTCTTAAATAGCCCACCAGTACAGTGTATACTTATGGTCTGCAGTCTCATACATTATTATGTATTATGAAACACACATTTTTTAACATGAGAATCATGCTCTATTTTGCAGAGATGCTTTAAAGTACAGGAGGTGTGTAGAAACTGAGAGCTATTAAAAAAACAGTAAATTTGCTTAATCTCCCATCTCATGGCCCCTACTGGGGGACCAAGGGACGCCACAGGTATTCTGACAAAGTAGAACAGTGGACAGATACCCACGTGACACAGATTTTTCTTTTTCACACTTGGCATGAAATATCTGCTGTGGGATGCTGATGCATTTGACACTTCTGGAAGTAGGACTTATGAAAGTGTTTTGATAAAAAGATACTCTCAGTCAATGAGGCTTGGGAAACAGTATCACAATAAACAGTGAATGGAGTATGAACAAACCTAGCATATTCTTCTGTTAACTTCAAGGAGTTAAAAGAAATGTTGACTGTAAAGCAAAAAGTCTTACATCTTGCTAAGGAGGCGGGGTTTAATGAAGTGGACCATGGAAATGTTAACTGTTAACATCACATAGTGAAGTTTATGATTAGAAAATCTTTCAACTTGATGCTCATCATTTGTCAGGCAAAGATAAAGGAGTCACAAATACTTGACACCAAATCTTTAAAAAAAAATTTTAGATCATGCAGATAAAATGTCTGTTCATACAAGTGAGTCTGATCATGATATGAGAAGACTCCACACATTAAAGGGTGACCAGGAGCTGAAAAACTACAAGTGACGGGAACTTAAATAGTTCATCCATTTTTAAAAGAAGTTTTAAAAAAAATCCCAGTGCCTTTTCTGTGGCTTCAGCTGATGGTTCAGATAAGCTAGTTCCATGGATTCAGACATGGATGAACCTTAGGCATTTAATTCACCTGTTCAATACTTCACCAGCTCACTCTGACTTAATACTACTCATCACCAAACAGCAACAGGAACTAAGCCTCCATCTCTTTTATTACCATCAAACTTCATGCAGGCAACTCTTTAATCAATTAAACATTTTAAAAATGCTTTTTTGATTATTTTACTAAGTACTATTAATAATCATTAACTATCTTACATTATTTAATCAGTTGTTTACATTATAGTACATGTTGCTTGGTCAAGTTATTTAACTGTTACTTCTTTGTATGTAAGTAAAGGAACAGAGTTAAATAATCTCCAAATCCCCTATCTGCTTTTAAATGCTATAATTTTAGCTTGGTCTTAAAAGGAAAATAATCTGTAAAACTGAGGAACGGGAGTGGCGATCACCTCCTACATGCCTGATCTATAATTTTTCAAAACTGATATTAGCTTTAACTCCTGAAATGTATTTCCCCCAGGTTTTCTGTAGTTTGAGTTTGATACCCTATTTTTTTTCTTTTTAGCGTTTGCTCAAATGTTATTCGACTGCTCTTTATAAGACTGCAATTCCCACCTCTACCCTGGCATTCCCTAAGCTCCTTTCCCTGCTTTGCCTCCACAACACCTACATATATATTTATATCCAGCACGTGTGAAAGGTGTGTGTGTGTGTGTGTGTGTGCGTGCACGCATTCACATTCAACCACAAACAGAATTTACTTGCTTACTGTCTGCTTCCCCTCACTAGCACACAGAAGACAGGGATGTTTTCTGCCTTTTTTCCACTAGTATGGTACCTGGCATATAGAAGGAAACTTAGTGGAACGTTGTTGAATGAATTAACTTCTCTAACCATGGACGAGAAATATGTTTTATAAAGGCCAACATGCTAGTCTTGCTCTGGGGAAAGTCATACTCAGGGAAAGAAAGAAGTAAATTAGCAGGATTTTATGAAAGAACACATAGGTGATGACACAGCTGGTGAATTCATGAGTTACTCAAGAAAATCAGAAAAATATTCTAGAAAGATTTTTAAATGATTACTACGAAACAGTTAAATAGCACGTAGTAACTGTCTATTACTTCCACAAAAAAGTGCTTTTTCCAATTCAGTACTCATTAGTTTGAACAGCATATACAGATTACTACATTTATTCACATACAGGCTAATTTCACTATCTGCAGTATTAGAGACAGAGCACAGGGGAGAAATACTACCCAGGGACAGATGGTAATTCAAAAAATAGGGCCCCAAATAGAATTATATCTCTTCTGAGAATTAGGTCTTCCCTCTCACCTAACAGACTACACTTTCTCAACTGAATTAGAATATGCAAAGAAATAATTTAGACAAACTTCTAAAGAATTATATAAAGATAAATGAAAGAACCACTGCTTCCCCAAAATTTAAATTATGTCCTCAAAATGTTATGAGTTGTGTATAACCATTGAAAGAATAATTCAATGACTAAACATTTCTGAAAGGAATTTAGAATCACTTATATTTTCATTATTTGGGCTGATTCCTAGAACATCTTAGAATATTGGAACTTTCTTATCACATGCAAGGACTCATTAAAGACTTTGCTAAAAGATCTAGCATACTACAGCTATAAGTAACATTTTAAAAAAACTGGATAGACAATCATAATTTTAAAGCATTACTGTTGACCTTTAAAATATTCCTCTTCTACAGGCACTCAATTAAGTTATCGAGTTTTAACTGTACCGGGTATAATTCTAGGTGCTGAGGAGATATAGACAAAATCCCTGTCTTATTGTTCTTATATTCTAGAAGTGGCAGATAACAAACAGATATTAAAAGAGGAGTCAGGGAAACAAACAAACAGACAAATGAAAAGAAGAATGATGGGAAAGAGACTGACTGAAAGAATTATCATAAATGGGGTGGTTGGAGCAACGAGTGGTCAGGCCAGGGTAATGTTTGATAATATGAAGGAGTGCAATGCTCAAGTGCAAACAAGGATTCCAGACAGAGGTAACAGCAACAGCAAGTAGGAAGACCCTAAGGTGGGAATAAGGTTAGCACATCTGAGGAAAAGCTAAAAGCCAGAGTCTGCAAAAGAATAAACAATAAGAGATGTGGCTAAAGAGGAGGCAGAAGTAGGCCATGTAGATTGAATTTTTGATAGATTTTACTCTCAGTGACATGCAAAGCCATTGGAAGCTTTTGGGCAGAGGAATAATGTCCTGGTTTAGGCTTCAGAAATATCATTTTGCCTTCTGTGTAGAAAAAATGAATTGGTAGGGAAGAGAAAAGTAGAAGAAGAGACACCAGTTAGGAGGCTCTTTAAGTAGTATATGCCAGAGATGAAGTGCCTTGGATTAGGATGGCAGCTATGGAAATGGTTTGAAGGTAGAACCAATGGGAGTTGATGATAGGTTGACTGTGGGTATACAGGATACTGAGGAATCAAGAAAAGCTCCTAGCTTGGGGACTGACCAACTGGGGTCAAGGGTGATACTTTTTACTAAGATAGGAAAGGCTGGGGCAGGGGAAGGTTTGGGGAGAGTAAAGTCAAGTGTTCTGTTTTAGATAGGTCATTCTGAGATGGCTACTGAATATTCTACTGAAGAATACCACCAAGTGGACAGATATAAGAGAGTAAAGCTAGAGAAAAGATTAGGATTAGATATAATCCTATAATATTCAGGTGTCATCAACACATACATCGTAGTTAAACCCACTGGATGAAATGATGCCATCAAGTAAGAGAAGGCATACTGAGAAGAAAAGACAACTGAGGACTAACTCCTAGGCTCTTCAATATTTAAAGGTAAAAAAGACAAAAAGCAGCAAGGAGCATGTGAAAGAAGTAATCTGCAAGACAAGGAAAACATTAAAAGAATATAGTTTCCTAGAAACCAGGATTAAGGAAGTGCTCATCCCTATCAATTGATGCTGAAAAGCTGAATAAGGTGAGAACTAATAACTTTCCTCTGAATAGTACAAGATGGAATTACCAATGAAACTGATAAAACAATTTCAATGTTGTAGTAGAAAAGAAAGTCTAATTGGGATGGGTTGAAAAGAAAAGGGGAGTTGAGAAGTGAAGATGGTAAAAGTACAGAAAATAATTATCTACTACCTGTCAGATGCTTGAGATATCTCAGCAGGCAAAAATACAAAAATCTAATTCTTCATAGTGCTTATATTCTAGCAAAAGGAATAAGACAATGAACAATAAAAATAAGTAAATTATATAATATGTTAGAAGGTGATTGTGCTACAAAAAGGAAGCACAATTTTTAGTTGTGAACTTTTGAGAAGGATATAAAACCACCACCTGTAACAGAGGAAAGGGACTAGGTGAGACTTAGAAAGTCAGCATAATAGGGTGTTTTACTTTAGTCAAGTTCAGCTGTTCCAGGGTAAGTGTGTAAGATATTGAGAATAGGGTTAAAACACAGATAAGGTTCTGACAAGCAAATATGACAAAGGAAAAGAGAAGCAAGGGAGTTAAAATTTTACAGAAAGATAATTACAGCGATTGAGCACAGTATCTGAGCTGAGTAAGGAGAGACGTGAAGTCGTAAGACAGTAACAGTGAGAAGTGGTATGGTCAATAGATTGGGGGCTGCAAGGAGGTTAAAAAAAATACTGGGATGACTACTGAAATAAAATGGTAGTAGAAATAGGGATGGTTGAAATTATTTTTGTGAGGTGGCAAAGGTCTAGGGATGATCATGGGAAAGGTGGTTGGAGTGGAATGGAGGAAAAGATCATTGGAAATGAAGAGGTCAAGTAACTGAGAGGCCAGAATGTAGAACCTAACAGTTACATAGAACTTGAAGTCACAAAGAACTAAGATGGGAGGAAGAAAGTGAAAAGGCTGGTAGAGGTGTGCAACATGATAATATGGATGGAATATTTAGATATTCCAAACAAGCTCAGGGTTTGCAGTAAGGATGGCAAATAAATGATTGGAAAGCAGCTATAAAGATCTCAGAAGTTGCTTGTTAATTTTATCACCCCCATATTACATAAAGCAAGGAATTAAAAACATCCAGCAAGGGAAAGGTCTACAAAAGCATCTTTTATGAATATATAGGTTTCACTTAAAGCAATAAAGTAAAGGGAACATTAAGAGAAAAGACTGAGGATATAGGGGATTGCTGATGAAAGACCACAAGTTCCAGAAAACACAGTGGAGAAAATTTGGGTGCTTGTAAAGGTGTAAATGACTGGGTCAAATTAGAGATTAAAAAAGACAAAAGGAGATAAGAATCCATGTGATGATGAATGAATGACCTGATAGTCGGCCTTCAATTCCTGCTATGGATGGTGTTGCAGGCAGAAAGGTGATTTTAACAGAAATGCTTAAAATCTTAAATAGTTATAATTTTAAGTGTGTTCTTAGAATTTTATTCATATCCTCTACATGGCAAAATAAGAAAAATCTTTTCAAGGATACCTCTGGATTGTGGCTCATAATGGTATGTGGATTATTTTATGACACTAACATACAGTTCCCTAAGAGTTCTAAAAAGGCAGCCCACATATAAAGAAAAAGTCAATGTATGACCACCTGTTATCACAAAGGCACATTTGTATAAGAAATGCTTAGGGCCTGAATGAATCAGGTCAAATTTACATAGTCATTCTAGGATACCTGCATTTAGAGAAAAGCAATCTTAACACTCCTGTTTCTAAGAAGTCAAACGTTTTTAGTATCAGTCATAATCCAATTAATTAATAAGCAGTATTAATATTTATTTCATGCAGTATTATAGAGCTTAAAAATTAAAAGTTTAAAAGGAAAAGGATCTGTGTTCAAAAGAGCCATGAAAAACTTTATATAAAACCTAGCTAACAATTAATTTAAGGGGGAAAGGTTGGTTAATAGCAGCTTTCAACTATATACCAAGGTCTTCGAAAAGGAAAGGCCAGAATAGTAGTTACATGAATGCTCAATGTGTGTGTGGGGGGGTAAAAGATAAAGTAGGAAAAACATTATATTTTGATGAAGGAAGGCTTTATTTTGTTATATACACTTAGCAGTATGATTCATTCAGCTACAACGTGCATACTATCTGTCCAATTTAGTCAAGTAGCCTTCTTTAACTGAAAAATAAAAGATGAGATATCTTCCTGAATCGTAAGCCAGTGATTTACACTGCTTCAGGTGATCAGAGAATGTGAAGCCAAAGTCAAAACAGTTTAGTTCATATCCTATGGGGACAGCTTCAAAAAAGGCATTTTATATCTATATGCCTATGTTTACCCACATTTCAAAACAAATAAACTGACTGATATTCAGGCTATACACAGCAATATACTTAAGTACAAAGTAGGAAAAGATAAACAATACATACACGCTAAATAATTTTCTTCTTCAAATAAAACAAATAAGTACTAATACCACTGAATACGTAGAGAAACTGCAAGATATATGGACAGTTTATCTTAGTACTCATTTATTCATTCAAAAATACTTACTGAAGATCTAAGATGTGACAAGTACTATTCCAGATACTGAGGATTCTGCAATTAACAAAACAGAAGTCCCTACTATCATGGAGGTTTCATTCTACTCTAGCATTCTAGACAATTGTCTAGGTTAACCTCTAGAAGGAACTCAATTTTGAAACATTTCTAAAGTAAAGAATATATAAAATTAGTTAAAAGTTCATCTCTGCACTAAAATATCCACTCCCCTGACTGTACTTACTCAACCCTACAAGAGTATTTTTGACTGGCTTCTAATTATAAGGGATAGTCCAAACTGTATTTAGATTAAGTAATAAGTTTTCTCCAATTATTAAATACTATAAGGGAACTAATCACTAAAGCTGTTCATGTTCATATAAAGCAAAGATGGAATGCTCTGTATGTCTCATAGGTCCTCTCTAGCCTGCCTAATTCAATTAAAATAATACTAATTCTAGGCTGCTAAGTAGTAGAAAACAGGAATGATTTTCTACTTAATACTTAGAATCTAAGTGTTCCTCACATAGAAAATCTTTGACCTTTTAAAATTCCTTCCAAGGATTCAAACGTTCACAACACAAAACTTCTCTGAGCTTCATTATCTCAGTCTGTTAAAGCGATAACAAGAGTACCTATCTCTTAACAGTGTTTTGAGATTAAATGAGGTAAGTCACAAAACGGACTTAGTGTTCAATCATAATTGATGACATCAACCATCTTAATTATCCTAAGTGTGAGTTCTCAATAACAGCAGCTTACATCATCAACTTCCATAAAACTATAGTTAAGAAAGATAATAAACAAGCTACAATAGGGATATTAGAAGATTTCTCTACGTTTTGGCAAGATGATCACATGCTTATGCTCCTCAAACTAAGCAACAGATTTAAAGTATCAGTAATACTAACGCTATTAATATGCAGCACTCCTATAAATGACCAAGTTTGAGAAATTTTCAGGAATCAAATAAAAACTTCACTAACAAGATGCTTTATTAGCATTTTATTTGCTTCCGAATACTCGGAATTTCCTATCTTTAAAAACACATTTTTTGCCTTTTATTTCAAAGTAAAGTTAAAAGAACTTACTAAATAAATAAACAAATACACAAACAAAGGAGTTAAAACCATTTAAAAGATACTGTTATTATCTTCTAGTCTCATCCTGCTCAGACCATATTGGAAATCTCGAAAATGATTTCATTCAAAGAAATTAAAAACAAACAACAGAAACAAAACCAAGTAAACAAGTAGAGAAGTCCTTATGTTTAATTAAATCTGGAAAGTGATGAGGGACTACAAATAAAGAAATTAACAAAGACAAAAATACTGAAGACCTGAAGTAAAGCAAAAATACTACTAATAAGAATCTTTCATTTAAAAACTCTGTGATCCTTCAAAGATCTTGAAGAAAACCAAAAAAATCCCCAAATGGAGAGGTCACTAAATATCCATGAACACTCACCCAACCATTGGTAGGAGACCTCTTGGAGACCCAGATGCTTGAATCAGCTGAAATAGTACCAAGTTTTTACTGATTACTCTTAACAGGGCAATGGAGCACAGGCTAACTCCATACTATCAAATACTAAAAGTCATTATTATTGATTAATTTCTACCTACTACCATTACAAATTATTCAAAGGAGGAGGCGACTGAGTAAGTTCTAAGGTGAGTGAAACTTACTGCATGCATGTGTGTAAATGCATACATTTTCTCCAGCTCTCTTAGTGATGTAAGTCTGATAACATAATTCTTATAAATGTAAATATAAAGACAGAATAAAATTTTCTAAGTTAATATAAAATTCTTAAAGAAATCATGTAAATAATTTTTATATTGGTTCATAAAGAAAATTTTAAGAAAACAATTTGTTTTTTAAAGATACTGCCAATTTCTCAATACTAAGTACTTTGGTAACACACAGGAAAAGATTTTCAGTCCCCTGCACTTAAAAAAATATATAGTTCTTAACTTTAGGCCTTTTAATATACTAATGGTTCTTCTCATCAGAGGATTTTCATATTTCAACACATAAAAGAACTCGTAACAGTAAGACTAAACAAAAGCTTCCTTTCTCAAAGGTGAGGACTATATTCAACATTATAGATTAAAACCTGTAAGTCATCTGTTTTAACAGAAAATATCTGATGTTACCTAATTCAAAAGAGGAGTAAAAGCACTATCAATACTTAGATGAAAATACAGTAATGTTTTCCCCAATCTCAGGAAGCTGGGAGGTACAGTGATCCTCCCACCACCATCCTTCATTCCCCCTGCACCATGACTTATTCCAAAGGTCTATGTGATAAAAATTAAGACACTTTACTACTGCGCAAATGGCCAAGAACAAAAAATGGAAGGGTCTATATTTCTGTATTTTTCTCAAGTAACTTAAGATATAAAAATAACTTCTGCCTGATACATGTGTATCAAAGCAAGAAAACAAGTGAAAACAGCCCTAATTTGGATTTAATGTTTAGATAGACAGGAAGCAAAGAACAACACTGACATTGTAATGTCAAGTAAGCACATTCAAGCTATCAAAGAAACACTGAAATCTCAAGCCAGCAAATATACTACCGACCTGGCTGATAAATGATTTAACTGTTACATTTCTAAAAACAGCTTTGCAATATATTATATCTATCACTTATTGAACACAAAAGAACTTTTGAAGTCAGAAACAAAATAAGGAAGACCAGAAGCATATAAAATTTTCTTCTGCCTATAGTAGATTAAGAAAATAAAGTCAGGGAGAGATTTGAGAATAGAATGGTGAAAAGGAAAGCCTAATAGAAGACAGCTCTACAGTGATTGCAAATCCTAATGTCCCTAAAAATATGAAGAAAAACTAAGGACAAAGAAGGAAATAATCAAGAATGGAGTAGAGATTGACATATTAAAAACTTGTGTGAGAGAAAATTCAAACATTTTAGATGTCTATTGCAAATTTTAAACGACAAAGTATATCAATATTACCTTTCTTTCGAAAGAGTGCATTTAGGTAATTTTCTGCTTGGCATTCAATCTTTTCAGTGTTGGACTGGCCCTGAGATGATAGTTCCTCTGTTGGTGTCGACTGTGAAGAATCAAGAGATGGTATACAATCCTAAAATTAGAAGAAAACAACATAAAAAAATCACTTTTTATTTAAACATGGGGCTCCATTTAAAATGGCAAAAAAATTCTGTTTATTTTTTTATCTTTTAAATATGTCAAATTATATACAGAACATAAGATTTGAGAAAGGAGTCGGGAAAAAAGAAATTTATCTTTGATAGAGGGACAAACTAGCCTTATTCCTTAGCAAAACTATTGTCAAAAAGGGGGTGGGGGCAGATAAAATATATTGTTAAATAAACTCACTATATAGCATGCCAGTAATGAGAGTTTTAAGAACAAAGCAGATATGTTTATCCACTAATCTGACCAAAATGGGTGCAAGTTCTCAAATTCCCATTTCTTCTCAGCCCTTCCCACAACAGTACATAAAGAATTAGGACTTCCCACCATGCAAGAAGATGCTGCTTGTCTATTTTATGCCCTGTTTACAGTAGAAACTAATAATTAATCATTTCACAGGAGATAATTATGATATCCAAAAGACTTCATGAGAAAGTAAAAGGCTAAAACGTAGTACTACATTATCCTCCAACCACTGATTCCTAAGAAATCAGACTACAGGGTGGTCTCAGACCAAACTCGGCTCACCCGTGTCTACCTAAATACAAAACAGATCTGAACTGAACTTTATGAGTCAAAGAGCTTTAAGAAAGAAATGTGAAATGAGCAAA
Source organism: Pseudorca crassidens (assembly GCF_039906515.1). Classification (NCBI taxonomy): domain Eukaryota; kingdom Metazoa; phylum Chordata; class Mammalia; order Artiodactyla; family Delphinidae; genus Pseudorca; species Pseudorca crassidens. The sequence goes on from NC_090299.1 coordinate 44,965,050, forward strand.
AAAGATGAGAATGTTGTTGGGATTTTTACCTGCAAGTTAAGCTAAATGTTAGACTTCTAACATAAGACTTTAAAATATTCTTCTCATTACCAAAATCAAGTATTTAAATTTCACTGTAAGTCACAAATTCTCAGAACAAATTAAGTTTAAAAAATTGTGTTACAATTGTGCAATTAGTTTAGACATAATTTCATTAGCACTAAAACTTACACTGACTGCTTCTCTCTGTAGGTTACAAAATGAACATTTTTCATCCATAGACCAGTCAGTCAGCTCTTCTGGTTCACAGTCTTCAAAAGAGGGAAAAATATTGATTAAATACACTAACTTTATTAAAACAAATAAAATTACCACTCGCCATAGCAATGGCTCATATAAAAAAGCTAGCTGCAATAGTAAGGGGAAAAGGCCCCCCCAAAATTAAACTGGTGACATCTAGAAAGAAATACAGAGAGTAATTTTGCACTATTATCAGACAAAGTAGCAAGAACAATGAGCTGGTTATAAATTAATTTTCCAACAATAGAATTTTAAGTATCATCTAGCCTTCTGAAAGATTCAATTTATCATTGTCTATTAATTTTTATTTTCACTATGAAAGAAGTCAGAACAAACAGGGAGATATGGGGATAAAGGAATAAATTTTGCACATCATGAAAGACAACATAAAACAGAGAAATAGAATAAAGCACCAGAAAAGCCTACAGATTTGAGAATATGGAATGCTATCCAAGAAAAAAGTAGAAATCCACTGCTAAGAAGTCAGATCAGATTTTCATTACGTGCTAAAGGCTTTGTTGCAAGAGTGAGAGCAAAAAGCAAGTAAACAAGTTATTATTATTCAATACCAAACATGGATTTTTTTCACAAGAATGTTCCTTATAATCCAACTGTTGTAATATATTAGTGAGTTCGTGGAAAACATTTTCTAATGAAGGAATTTTATGAAGATATAATAACATTGCCATCCTAACTGTACTTGGTATAGACAGTGATTTTTCAAATTTACTCCTTGCAATAGAAATTCCCTCCAATTTCTTGTCCCAAATAAATTCATACACAGAACCTCAAATACATAAACTATTATCATCTGAGGCAGCTACATTGGAACTAATTTGAAAAGCACTGGTATACCACAGTAATTTCTCTTATACTTTTGAAATACATAATGAAATTGAATACATGTTTTCTGCTAAACTACACAGGAAACAAACTCATCCTTCTGGAATGATAATGAATAAATACTACTTAGGTTTAGCCCGTGGGATACTCTTGCATTAATCCAGATATATAGGTCAGAATAGAAGATAATATAATTTGCTGGAATATAAAGTGATAGCTTCCTTTGATTTTGGCAGTGCTCCAGAAATATTCCTTTTATTTATTTAAGCTTGGAAAGAGGAGGGAATGGGAACATAAGATCCAGTATGGAGTAATGGAAAGATGACTGGATTTGAAGTCTCCAAAAATCTGGAATGGAACTTATTATTTGTAGCCTTGCCAAGCCACAAAGGTTTCGTTTTAATTTCCACATCTGTAAAATAAGGATCCCATCACCTAACTTATTTGTGATCAAATTTTAAAAATATGAAAATACTTCATAAACTGCAAAACATCATGCAGAGGTGAATTATTAACGAGGTAGAGTCGCTAGTCATTATTTTTTAAATCCTGTACTATCACACATATATTTAATAAGGTTAGTTTGAAGAAGACAAATTTTAATTGAATATCTGCTTAAGAAAACTGATCACTTTTTGTAAACAACCTGACAAATGAAAAGGTTTACATAACCTATACAGTTAAAAACCCAGAATTGTAGTTATGCAGGTTCATAATTTTCTCCAACCTTTCACCCAGTCAGTACAACAGAAGCATAGATTCACACTCTTGAATATAGGACTGTGCAGTGTCTCTTACAGAGAGCGAGGCACAGCTTTCTGACCAATGAAATGAATATAGAAGAAGTGACAGTATACCATTCTAAGCAGAGGCTTTTAAAGGCATGGCAAATTTCCCCAATTCTCTTGAATTTCCACCATCCAACATCAGAAGAACTTGGCCCGTAAAGCCATTAATCCTTCAGTCTGGAACATGGAATCATGAGATGTTATCCCCATCCACAGCCTAGATTCCAGTGAATAAGGTCACCCATAAACATGAAACAGATTTTGGAGCTGTTTGTTATGTAGCATTACTGTAGCAAAAACTTGACTCATATGCTAAGCATAACATAATTTTGATAGATCAAGGAAATCTTACTGCTTTTAAAAATTATGGCCTCATGAATAGGGACTATGAAAGGAATCCAGCATTGGGATTTTTGAAAAATAGCTGGTAGGTCTGGAAAAGGTATTTCTGAAAAATCACTGAAAGGTTTCATAAAGTTTCAGTGATAAATATATTGACTCAAGGGACAACAACTTTGGGTTAATTAAGACCATTACCAGTTGTAAAATAAAATTGGGCATGCTGAGATTATCCTCATTTATTTTAGTTATTTTAGGTGAAGTTCTTCAAGGAAATTCAATTAAAATAAATGCCTACATAGTTAAACAAATGGCATTGAATAATCAATGATTACATAAATGCCATTAAATGTTACTGGGTTCAGAAATCTATGAATTTACTTAAAAATATTTAGTAATTACTCTGTATATAGCAGCTTTTAATTTTCAGTCCAAATAAATGATGATGGTATACTTTTTTTATATATAGGAAAAGCGATTTTGAAAAATCACCTGGAGGCCAGACTTCTCCCTCTGTCCAGGTTGTCCTTTCAGGTCATAAAAATTAAATAAGCACTACAACAAAACACATTCATTTTATCTCTCAAACAAAATTTGACAATGATTCAGATATTCATCTCTAAAATAAGTTGTCTCTCATTTTGAAACTTTAATACATGAAGGTATAAGCTCAAAAAGGGTCAAAATATGTACCTTATACAACTAACCTTATTAATAAAAGGCAATGTCATATATGAAACTGATAGTAAATGAATGATAAAAATCAACCTTTCCACCATATATACATATTCTTGTGGTCAAAGTCTGGCTCCAATCATTCACCTGATTTATCTGGGAAAGATAACAGTCTTTGAAATTAGAGAGCCTTGTAGTGAACCACGGTCTTTCCACATACTATTGATAGATGTAGCCTTGGGCTAGTCACTTTCTCTGAGCTTCAATTTCCTCACTGTACAATGAGGATAATAATAATTGCATCTTAAGGCTGTAGTAAAAATTAATTAAGAACATACACAAAACACAGAAGTCCAGTAGATGTTACTTTCATTTTCTTTTAACTAATCACACTTCTTTTTAATGTTTTTATTCTCTTCAGTACCCTCAAGCCACAGAAAATAAATTTGGAGTTCCTAAAGATAAAGTTCAATGAAAAGTGAAAAAGGAGAATACTGAAACTAGATTTTTCATTAAGGTCATAAAAACTGATTATAACTTTGTTAAAAGATACATAACAGTAGGCAATATAATTAAAAAATAATTTTTCATTATGAAACTACATATTAACTATATTGAAAGTACAAAGGAGAAAAGAAAAACTATTCATAATCCCATCATCCAGAGATAACGATTAATAGTTTGCAATATATCCTTCCAGTTTATATTCTATACCTTTTAAAAAATTAGGATCAGCTGATTTTTTAAAGATCAATAAAATGATAAACCTCTAGCCTGGCTAACCAGGAAAAAAAGAGAAAATATCAGAAATGAAAGATGGGCCATCACTACTGACCCTATGAACATTAAAAGAGTAACAAAAGAATATTATGGACAACATTAGTTTCCCACAGATTTGGATAAAATGGACAAATTTCTTGAAAGACACAATCTACCATATCTCACACACAAAAATATATGTAACCTCAACAGGCATTTATCAAAGAAATCAAATCAATAATTAATAGCCTTCCAAAACAGAAAGCACCAGCCCAAATGGTTTCTCTATAATCTGTTCCAGAATACAGAAGCAGAGGAAATATTTCCTAACTCATTCTTGACGCCAAAGCCTGTCTGAACAGACACCTCACCCAAGACGATATGCAGATAGTAAACAGGCATGTGAAAAGGTGCTCAATATTACATGCCATCAGAGAAATGCAAATTACGACAAGATACCACTACACACCTATTAAAATGGTTAAAGTCCAAAACATTGACAACATGAAATGCTGGTGAGGATGTAGAGCAAAAGGAACCTAAATTCACTGCTGGTGGGAACACAAAATAGTACAGCCACTCTTGAAGATAGTCTGCTTCTTACAAAGCTAAACAGAGTCTTTCCTTTCCAAAGGATCCAGCAATGGTGCTCCTAGGTATTTAACCAAGTGAGTTAAAAATGTATGTTCACACAAAAACTTGCACACATATGTTTATAGTAGGTTTATTCATAATTGCCAAACCTAGGAAGTGAGCAGGTCTTTCAAATAGGTGAACAAACTGTAGTCCAACCGTATAAGGCAGTTTTATTGTTTTATTGCACTTTGCTTTACTGCACTTTGCAGATATTGCATTTTTTTACAAATTGAAGGTTTGTGGCAACACTGTGCTGAGCAAGTCTATCAATGCCATTTTTCCAACAGCGTTTATTCACTTTGTGTCTCTGTGTCACACATTTTGGTAATTCTCACAACATTTCAAACTTTTTCATTATTATATTTGCTATGGTGATCTGTGATCAGTGATCTTTGACATTACTATTATAACTGCTTTGGGGTCCAAGAACTGTGCCGATATAAGTTGTCAAACTTAATCAATGTTCTATGTGTGTTCTTTTTTTAATTGAAGTAGAGTTGATTTACAATGTTGTGTCAATTTCTGCTGTACAGCAAAGTGGTTCAGTTATACATATTTATATTAAGATTCTTTTCCATTATGGTTTATCACAAGATATTGAATATAGTTCCCTGGGCTATACAATAGGACCTTGTTGTTTATCCATTCTATATATAGTGGTTTGCGTCTGCTAACTCCAAACTCCCAATCCCTCCCTCCCCCACCCACTCCCTCTTGGCAACCACAAGTCTGTTCCCTATGTCTGTGAGTCTGTTTCTATTTCATAGATAAGTTCATTTGTGTCATATTTTAGATTCCACATATAAGTGATATCATATGGTATTTGTTTTTCCCTTTCTGACTTCACTTAGTATGATAATCTCTAAGTCCATCCATGTTGCTGCAAATAGTATTATTTCATTCTTTTTTATGGTTGAGTAATATTCCGTTGTATATATGTACATCTTCTTTATCCATTCATCTGTCAATGGACATTTAGGTTGCTTCCTTGTCTTGGCTATTGTGAATAGTGCTGGTATGGACATAGGGACGCGTGTGCCTTTTTGAATTATAGCTTTGTCTGGATGTATGCCGAGGAGTAGGACTGCAGAATCATATGGCAACTCTATTTTTAGTTTTTAGAGGAACCTCTATACTGTTTTCCACAGTGGCTGCACCAACTTACATTCCCAGCAACAGTATAGGAAGGTTCCCCCTTTTCTCCACACCCTCTCCAGCCATTTGTTAATTGTAACTTTTTAAGAAAAAAGTCTGACTGGTCTGAGGTGGTACATAATTATAGTTTTGATTTGTATTTCTCTAATAATTAGTGATGCTGAGCATCTTATCATGTGCCTGTTGGCCAACAGTATGTCTTCTTTGGAGAAATATCTATTTAGGTGTTCTACCCAGTTTTCAACTGGGTTTTTTTTGTTGTTGTTGAGTTATATAAGATGTTTGTGTATTGTGGAAATTAAGCCCTTGTCGGTCACATCATTTGCGAATATTTTCTCCCACTCTGTCTAAGTCGTCTTTTCGTTTTGCTTATGGTTCCCTTTGCTGTACAAAAGCTTTTAAGTTTGATTAGGTCTCATTTGCTTATTTTTGCTTTTATTCCTATTGCCTTGGGAGACTGACCTAAGAAAACACTGGTAGGATTTAAGTCAGAGAATGTTTTGCCTATGTTCTCTTCTAGGAATTTTATGGTGTCATTTCTTATATTTAAGTATTTAAGCCATTTTGAGTTATTTTTGTGTATGGTGTGAGGACGTGTTCTAACTTCATTAATTTGCATGCGGCTGTCTAACGTTCCCAGTACCACTTGCTGACGAGACAGTCTTTTTTCCATTGTATATTCTTTGTGTGTGTGTTCTGACTGCTCCACCAACTGGCCTGTCCCCAACATCTCTCCCTCTTGCTGGGCTTCCCTATTCCCTAAAACACAACAATATTGAAATTAGGCCAATTAATAACCCTACAGTGGCTTCTAAGAGTTCAAGTGAAAGGAGTAGCAGCAAGTCTCTCGCTTTAAATCAAAAGCTAGAAATGATTAAGCTTAGTGAGGAAAGCATATCAAAAGCTGAGACAGGCTGAAAGCTAGGCCACTTGTGCCAAACAGTCAAGCTGTGAATGCAAAGGAAAAGTTCTTAAAGGAAATTAAAAGTGAACACATGAATGATAAGAAAGTTTTAGTGGTCTGGATAGCCAGCCACAACATTCCCTTAAGCCACAGCCTAATCCAGAGCAAGGCCCTAATTCTCTTCATTGAAAACTGAGAGAGATGAAGAAGCTGCAGGAGAAAAGTTTGGAGCTAGCAGAGATTGGTTCATGACGTTTAAGGAGGGAAGCCATCTCCATAACATAAAAGTGCAAGGTAAAGCAACAGTGCTGATGTAGAAGCTGCAGCAAGTTATCCAGAAGATCTACCTAAGATAATCAATGAAGATGGCCACACTAAACAGCAGATTTAAAATTCAGACAAATCAGTCGCATATAGAAAGAAGATGCCATCTGGGACTTTCATAGCTAAAGAGGAGAAGTCAATGACTGGTTTCAGAGCTTCAAAGGAGAGACTGACTCTCTTGTTAGGGGCTAATGCAGCTGACAACTTGAAGTTGAAGCCAATGCTCATTTACCATTCCAAAAGTCCTCATTTACCACATTACCTGTGCTCTATGAATGGGACAACAAAGCCTGGATGACAGCACATCTGTTGACAACATGGTTTACTGAATATTTTAAGCTCACTGTTGAGACCTACTGCTCAGAAAAAAAAATTCCTTTCAAAATGTGAATGTGACTGCTTGTTGATAATGCACCTGATCACCTAAGAGCTCTGATGGAGATGTACAACAAGATTCATGTTGTTTTCATGCCTGCCAACACAATATCCACTCTGCAGCCCACTGACCAGGAATCATTAAGAAAAACATTTCATAAGGTTATAGTTGCCATACATAGTGATTCCTCTGATGGATCTGGGCAAAGTAAACTGAAAACCTTCTGGAAAGGATCCACCATTCTAGATGCCATGAAGAACATCCATGATTCATGGGAAGAGGTCAAAATACCAACATTAACAGGAGTTTTGAAGCAGCTGATTCCAACCCTCATGGATGACTTTGAAGGGCTCCGGACTTCAGTGGAGGAGGTAACTGCAGATGTGATGGAAATAGCAAGAGAACTGGAATTAGAAGTGGAGCCTGAAAATGTGACTGAATCATTACAAACTCATGATAAAACTTCAAAGGATGAGGAGTTGCTTCTTATGGATGAGCAAAGAAAGTGGTTTCCTGAGATAGAATCTACTCCTGGTAAGATGCTGGGAAGACTGTTGAAATGACAACAAAGGATTTAGAATATCACATAAAATTAGTTGATAAAACAATGGCAGGTTTTGAGAGGACTGACTCCAATTGTGAAAGAAGTTCTACTGTGGCTAATATGCTACCAAATAGCACTGAATGCTACAAATTGTTTGTGAAAGGAAGAGTCAATCAGTGTGGCAGACTTCATTGTTGTCTTATTTTAAGAAATCACCACAGCCATCCTAATCTTCAGCAACCAACACCCTGATGAGTCAGCAGCCATAAACATCAATGCAAGACCCTCCACCAGCAAAACAATTACAACTTGCCAAAGGCTCAAGTGACAGTTAGCATTTTTTAGCAATAAAGTCTTTTTTAACTTAAGGTACATACATTGTTTTTTAGCATAATGCTATTATTACACACTTAATAGACTACGGTATAGTGTAAACATAACTGTAGAAACCAAAAAATTTATATGCACTGGGAAACCAAAAATTCATGTGACTCACTCTATTGCATTATTCTCTTTATTGCAGTGGTCTGGAACTGAACCTGCAATACCTCTGAGGTATGCCTGTACACTTGGATAAGTCTCTGTGTACACATTGAGGAAAGCTAATATAACTTATATAACTAACTATAAAATAGTATTAGATTCTCTGGTTTTAATATAAATAAGCATCAATTCATATTAGAAAGCTACTCATTTTTTAGTTAATACTAGGGTATGGGTTCCTAGTAGGAAGAGATACTACCTATTCATTTTTCTTTCCTCATTGCTCATCACAGTTCCTAACACAAAATAAGCATTCAAAATATGTCATCCAATAAATCTTATTAAAAAGTAGTTTTGTTTGCTCCATCATCATAGTGTTAACAGTTGGGGGAAAAAAAGGATATTAAGCCAAAAATATTAAATGTTGGTCAGTGGTATAAGTCAGGGATTAGCAAACCTTTACTATAATATAAACAGCCAGAGAGCAAATATTTTAGGTTTTGCAGGATATATGGTCTCTGTCACAACCATTCAACTCTACTGTTGAAGGACAAAAGTAGCCATAGACAATATGTCAACAAATAAGAGGGGCTGTTTCCAATAAAACTGTACTAATCGGGCATTAAATATGGACTTCATATAGTTTTCACAAGCCACAAAATATTAAATCTTCTTTTGATTTTTTTCAACTATTTAAAAACATAAAAACCATTCTTAGCTCACAGGCCATTCAAAAACAGTCAGTGAGCTGGATTTGGCCACGATGCAATCGCTTGCATACCTCTGATATAATTTCTCTTTGAAATGTGGACAGAGCTAGGGAAAAACCAATAGGGATCTATCAGCCACTTTATGCCTGCCTACTGTACTCTTTTCATATTTTGTAAATATCCATAGTCAGGGCAAGTAAATCAGACAATCCTACAAATAAAAGAAACTGGTTCCCCAATAAGACATGAGAAAGGATTGACTAAAGCAGAAAACAAGAGTGAATTTCTGCTTAAAAGTCATGTGATAGCAGGAAAAGTGAATTCTGGGTTGGTAGAAGAGAGGCATAGGGTATGGGGAACTTTTCAAGGAGTACATAAAAATTGATGACATTCAAAGTTTCTTTGGAGACTTTACTCCAAAAAGAAATAATAGTTATGTTTTCCTCAAAAGGACAAAAAGTCCTAAGAACAGATCAAAGAAGACAGAAAGCTTTTGTTTCCAACAAATTAAAAATTAGCAACACTCAAAAGCTTTCAAAACCATTCAATCTGGAGGTGACTCTGAATAGATTTCAAGAATTAAAATATAAACTTCTCAAAACACTAATACAGATGATAAAAAGCCTTAAAATTAAAAACACACTGTATGGCAAAGTTGACTTTCAAGGTAGCACTATGAATTTTAGAGTACATTTTTCCACAGAAGCAGTAGCAGATTGGCAATGCAGTCTATTTAACTTAAATGTATTATAAAATAAAAATACTATGCATTTAATTTTATAATAAAAATAATTTAGAGTAATATACAAGGATCCCTTGGCTAGCCAATTCATCTAGTTCCTGAGTTTTGGAAAGTGAGTAACAAGGGTTCAGATTTCCAATGATTTATCTAGAAACATACACTCACCTATGTGATTCTTGCATACAGATTTGTATAATGAGAAATACCTACACTTGGTAGTCCTAACATCTAAATATTTAACCATTTTAAACAATGATAACAAAGAAAGCACACTTATTTAAGAAGAGGATAAGAAAAAAGCTGGAGATGTCTATAATGGATAGCTTCTATATGCCTTTTCAAAGGCTCTACACTTTGATAGCTCTGTTGTAACCTTCCTTCAAAATGTATGGCTGTCTTTATCTTTGCACAGATACAGATTTATTACTACAATTAATATTATCCCTCTTAAGCCTGAAACTTTGATTAGAAACCTTTTTTTTTTAATTCAAAAGAGCAAAGAAAAGGAGGAAGAATTTACCTAAGAAACCTGGAGAAAAGTTAGAACGTCTGGGGTGAAAAAGGGCAACATCAATATGTGCCTATGTGTGAGAAGAAGCTAAGTTCCAAAGCTTAGCTAATTTTGTAAATCCTCCCACCAAAAGCTTAGCTAATTTTGTAAATCCTCCCACCAAAAAAAGAACAAAAGAGGATATAAGGTACAAGATCTATCAGAATTAAAAGAATAAATGGAATGAGGTATAAGCAACAGGGTATTAAATTAATTAAATTAACTACCATAGATCTACAATGTAATACTGTGCTGCCATTAAGAATGATGATCCAGAACTTTATATACCCAAATGATACACCAGTGAACAAAATCAGTAGGCACAAAAAACTATATACACTGTATATACAGTATGTACTACTTTAATAAAAGAATAAATACATCTAAACATATATTTTAAATTTATATAAAAATGGTGAAGGTTATCTGTGGGTCATAGAACTAGGAGTAATTTTTTTCTTTCTGATTTATTTGTATTCTCTAATTTCCAAAAATGAACATGTGTTACTTGTATGCTAAGGAAATACTAGTCTAAATATAAAATACAAGAATTTATTTCATTAGGACATTCTGCCCTTTATGTAATAAACTAATTTCCGAAGACATAAATATATACACACATAACTACATAAATAAATAAATGACAGTGAGGGAAGCAAGACGCTTAGAGTTACAAGTTGCAACTTGGGTTATCAGAAGGCAATTAAGTATAATGCTGACTTCTGATCTGAATGAGGACAGCAGGTTTAAAAAGAAAGGTTGAAGAAATATCAAGCACAGGTTAAATTCTTGTTTCTTCGGATTTTTCCTTTCTTCATTTACATGCTCAGAAAAATAGGTGAAACTACAATTAGTGTTTATAAATATATCAGGTAAAAATATTTAATGCAGTGTTAAACTACGATAAAACGAAAAATGAGTACAGTTAAGAGATAAAAGAGAAAGCTCTTAGCCATAAGAATGATAATACACTAGAATAAGGCACGTTTTAGAGTCTCCATCCTAAAAGTCATGTTCTGCATGGATATCATTTATCTGACTGAACGTGGGTGGTTGGCACAAATGATCTTTCATAGATACCAGCTCTATGGTTCATAACTCAATTATCCTGCTCAACATTAATTAAAAAAAAAAAGAATAAGTAGAAAACTTTTGATTGCCTCAACTCAAAAGATTTATTTATACAAGATACCTTGGGTCTTTGTAGAATGGAAAGTACCAGAGAAGAATAGAAGCTAAAAGAGTTATTAGCATATAAAACTGAACAGGTACGAGATTCAGAAATAATTGTACCAAAATCAAAGTAGAAAATCTATACTAGCACTGCCCATTTTGTGAATGAGCTGTACTATAAAATTTCAAATGTCTACAAAAATGTTCTCTCCTAGTGCTCTACATTTCCAAGCAAGTAATAAAAAAACTAAACTATATTATAGCAATTATAGCATAGATCAAAATCTTCCACCAGGATTTATGCTAGAGTGTTTGGAAGAGGAGGCCATAAGAAATAACAAATAGTATTAAAACTCTGAACACACATGGCGGCGTATCTCAGAATGACAATCTGAGTTCCAGGCTGCCTATATCATAAGCAACAGGAGATATTTATTTAACTGAACCTTTTTAAGGCCTCTTTAAGAATAAGTCAGGGCACATAATGTTTAAAATAACAAAAATTAAATTTTACCATTAAGCCAAAAACAAGCTTTGTTTTCTACTTTGATCAATGTACTAAAAGTTTTTTAAAGATTATATAATAATGTAATAATAGAAATTTTGTTTTAAATTTTGTAATTATCATTATTACATTATGTAATAGAAATAATATTTAGATCATTTTATTTACTTATTTAAAAATATTTTCTAATTAAATGAGATCACAAATTCATTTTAATACAAAGTTAGTATAGAACAACCATTTTTCATTTGTAAAATGGACAGAAGATTAAAATTTTTAAATAAAATTTAAAGAAACATTACCTTCAAATAAACTGAGGTCTCTTCGTAGCCGTGGTCCATAAAGCCCTTCTAAAATACTCTCAAAACCTGTGTTTAATTAAAGACAGAAAAGTATATTAACTACTAAAAAAGCTTAATTTTACAATAATCAAAAGCCATAAATTCTATATGAATCAGATAATTATAAATTTAACATACTATGAGGTGTCATTTTTTCCTTTAGATGAATTAAGTTGAACTAGGCAATATATACAACACAGCAAGAAGTCACACAATGACTACCAGGAATTACATGATTGTAAAAAAAAAAAATGTAAATATTCAAATGTAAATATTCACTTCTAAAACAAGTAAACACCTCGTCATTTAGAAATAGTCCCAGGTTAAAATAATGAGCAGATTTGTTTTTTTGTGTTTTTTTTTTTGCAGTACGCAGGCCTCTCACTGTTGTGGCCTCTCCCGTTGCGGAGCACAAGCTCTGGATGCGCAGGCTCAGTGGCCATGGCTCACGGGCTTAGCCGCTCCGCGGCATGTGGGATCTTCCCAGACCGGGGCACGAACCCGTGTCCCCTGCATCGGCAGGCAGACTCTCAACCACTGCGCCACCAGGGAAGCCCAGCAGATTTGTTTTGCAATGATTTGTAGAGATGAAAAGAATAATTAGAAGAGACGTGTATTACAATCCTGTTTATACTGGTTACAAAAAATGTTAACTTTAAAAAAAGTAGCATCTTTAACCTCAATTTTAAAAACGAGTAAATAAGTGTCAATGGGGAGAAATTTTTGCTGTGAAAAGTATGATATATAAAATTTAAACCTGCTTGTAAAAATTAAAACACAACAATTTTGCCTTGTTTTAAGGAAAAAAATTACTGAAAATCTTATTAACAAAACTCTAGTTCATGAACTGAGTATTCTACTTTGTGGATAAACTAATATTAAGATTTTACAATTTTCTTTTTGAAGTTTGCATCATATTCAGTATTAAGCAGGTTACTGATAAACTACAAGGCATCCTGGAAAATGACCAGGATGGCAAAATAAATGGAAAACCAAAAAAAGGAACTAATTTAGGGATGCTTAAATTATGAAGGAAGAAAACGAAAGGAAGCATGATAGACCTGAAAAATTAAAGACAGATTTTCTCAGTAATATTTCTAAACTGTAAAACACGAGAAATATTTCTGTAGAAATGTTTTATAAATCATAAACTGCTTTTAAAAACGTTTAAAAACCTCTATACTCAAGATGCATGTTAAAATCAATGGTGTGTCAGTCGAAAAGTGACTTTTTTATTTAGTAGAACATGAAGAAATGATGCATCTTACAACTGATGATGTCCTAAATTTGACAAAGTAAAGGTAGCTCTCATGGTACTTGGTAAATATGTACTTAAAAAAATCTCTGTGAAATGATTCAGTACTAGTTCCCATGAGTGGAAATTTCAGGCAGAAAAGTGAATTAACTCCCACCAGAGGATGCTTTCAAGAATGCTACAGAAAAGACTTACTATCAGATAAAGACTCAGACTGAACAAGCCCCAAATCTCTATTACCAAGATATTCTATTTTGATGTGATCAATTTACTCCAAAAATAATACTGCAAACAACTATTTTAGGATGTTATTCTGTGGTATTTTGGACAAAATGCATAGCGCCCCCCACCCCGGGGTAAGCATACTGAATTTAAACAGTGTATATTTCCTAGATTTAAGCCTGAAAAGAAAGCAAACAGAGACTTACATTTTTCTACTGGGTTCCTCAACTGTTCACTAGATAAGACCAAGGTCTTACATACAGCCTGTTAAGATTTATTCATATTGCATAGTGTTGGTGCTATTGTAAATGATATCCTTAGTTAAAAGTTTTATTTCTTGTAGGCATATAGAAACACAATTGATGTTTGTATATTGACTCTGTTATCTAACAACATCGCTAAACTTTGTAATTATAATTTATCTGGAAATGTTCTACATATACAAATATATCATCTATAGATAATGGTAGTTTTGTTCCTTTCTAATCCTTATTGCTTTCTTTTTTCTTGCTCTTGCCTTATTGGCTTAGCTAGGACCTCAATTATGATGTTGAAAATTGGTGGTCAGAGTGAGCATCCTTGACACATCTAATCTAAATGGGAACACATTCCAAGTTTCATCATTAAATATGTTTGCTGTATTCTTTAAGAGAAATACTGCTTATCACATTAAGGAAGTTCATTCTATGTCTAGCTTGCTAGGGGTGTTTTCCTGCCATGCAAAGATATTGAATTTTACCAAATCAATCAGTTTATTTATATTTGATTTACAATATTGCATTTCAGGTGTACAACACAATAATTCAATATTTTTATAGACTATACTCCATACAAAGCTATTATAAAATATTGACTATATTTCCTGTGCTGTAGATTACAACCTTGTAGCTTATTTCATACCTAGTAGTTTGTACCTCTCAATCCCCTTCACACATTTTGCTCATCCTCCCACCCATCTTCCCTCTGGTAACTACAAGTTTGTTCTCTGTAAGTCTGTTTCTGTTTTGTTGTATTCATTTATTTTATTTTTTAGATTTTATTTATAAGTGAAAACATACAGTATTTGTCTTTCTCTGTCTGACTTACTTCACAAAGCATAATACCTTCCAGGTCCATCCACATTGTCACAAACGGCAACATTTCTTTCTTTTTTTTTTAAGGCTGAGTACCAAATTTATTTTGAATTCATTGAAATAACTATGTCATTTTTCTTTCTTAAATCTCTGAATATAGTGATACAGTGAATTACATTGAATATTAAACCAAACCTCTTCCCTTCCTGGGAAAACCCAACATTATCATGAGACATATTTGCTGGGTTCCTTATCTTGATTAGTCCTTTCAAATTTCGGCATCTATGTTCAGTAATGAGACTGGTCTGTAAATTTCCTTTGTATTTGATCAAGTTTTTATATCAACGTTATGCTACCCTCATAAAATGAGTGGCAATGTCCTTTCTTTTTCTATTCTCTGGGAAAATATTAGGAAATGTAGGATGCCTTGCTTGAACATTTTAAAAGAACATGCCAGGGATGCCAAATGGAAATAAAGTCTTTCTGAAGTGCCTATTACTGATCAAATTTATTTAACTGTTAAAGGATTATTCATGTATTCTATTTCTTATGTTAGTCATAGTTTTCTGGGAACTTGCCCATTTCAACTATATTTTCTAATTTATTTGCATAAAACATTTCCTTGTATGTTTTTATCTATCTAATGTCAACAATATCAGCAGTCATGTCCTTTTTGCTTTTCATTCCGTACTTCAGTTATTTATGATTTCTCTTTTTTCTTAGTCGAGCCATTAAAAGTTTCTCTCCCTCTCTTTTTTTTTAGATTTAAAAAGAATTCTTTTTTGATTCCTTGATCTTCTCTATTGTATGTCTGTTTTCTTATCCATTAATTCCTGTCCCTGCTTTTATTTCTTCCTGCCCTCTATTTTATTCTGCTCTTATTTTTTCTTCCTGAAATGGAAGAGCTCATTAACTTTCAGCCTTTCTTCTTTTCTAATATATGCATTTAAAGTTACTGATTTCCATCTAATAAGCTGCATTCCAGTCATATTTTCTCATCATTCAGTCGAAATATTCCCTAATTTTCATTATGTCTTCTTTTCCGGTTCACAGTTTTTAGAAGTGTATTTCTTAATTTCCAAATATATATGGATAGTCTATCCTTTTAATAGATTTCTAACTTAATTACACTGTAGTAAAAGAAAGTACCCAACATGATTTCAATCTTGAAATTTTCTGAGACTGTCTTTATGGTCAATACACAATTTTTGAAAATTCTCTGCATATGCTTGAAAAGAATACATACTCTAAAATTGCTGGATGCAATTTTACACTTTTGGTTTTTCAATGTCTGTTTTTTCTATCAATTGTTGAGAAAAGTAAGCAAAATCTTCTATGAAATTGTGACTTTGTCTATTTCTCTTTTTTACTTCTTTGAAATTTTGCTTTATAAGTTTTTGAGGCTACATTATTAAGTGCTTATAATTTTATAATTGTTATATCATCCTGGTGAATAGAACTTCATATAATTACAAAGTGAACCTTTTTATTTCTAGCAATGATTTTTGCATTCAGCTATATGGTCTTTTGTTACACACCTATAAAACACTTTTTGTTATTGTTTCCATAATGTCTTTTTCAATTATTTCCTTACAACCTTTCTGTATTATTAAATAATATGGAATTTCTTTTTCTAAAACACTACATTTTGTCAAAATTTAGTAATTTAAATTTAAGAGTTTATATTTGGGTTTAAATTCCTTATCTGTTTTTGTTCTATTTGTATCAAGCTTCTATTTTTCACCTTTCTTGCAAACTTTGGAATTCACTGAATATTTATTGCTTAATTTTGTTTTTCCTCTATCAATATGATAATTATGCCCTCTATTTCTATTCTTTTTGAGGTTATCCCAGAAATTAGGATATAGGTCTAACATTAATCAAAATCTTTACCCATCCTTCTAGGACTTAGACCTCCTTCCTATTTATGCTATTGCTCTATATACTTCACTAAACACTATGTTGTTTTATGTTTGCACACATATTTACCACTGTCTCTGCTCTTCATTACTTATCATATCTCAGAGCATTCATCTAGGAATACTTTGCTTCTGCCTAAAGTACCGCCTTTAGTGAATATGTGTTGCTGTTAACACCCTTCCTAAGACTCTGATCAAAAGTACTTAAGCTGTTCTCATAACATACTTCATGCTGCCCTCTCTCCTATATTTTACATTTCTTTCTTTTTTCTTAACTGCATTTAATTTCTTCTACCATATATATTCCACTTCACAAATTCCCTCTATTGCACAATCAGCTGACAAACACACCCTCTGATTTTTTTAAGTCAGTTTTATAGAGATAAAATTGTCATACAATACTATGTACCCATTTTAAAATAAAGTTCACTAAATTTTGACAAATGCATATTTTCATTTAACTAAGAACATAATCAAGCACAGAATATTTCTATCAACTCAAATAGTATCTTTGTGCCATATAAGTAAATTTCCTGGAACAACCCAAAGCCCAAAGAAACACTAATCTATTTTCTGTCATTATAAATTAGACTTATCTTTTCTATAGTTGCATATAAATGGAATCAGAGCATATATTGTTTTGTGTCTAGCTTCTTTTGCTCAGCCACCTGTTAATGAGATTTATCCATGCTGTTGCAGGTATCAACAGCGCTTTTAATTTCTGAGGTGTATTCCTTATACGGATATAGGGCAAGTTGTTTATTAAGTCTCATGTTGATGGACATTTGAGTTGTTTAAAAGTCTTTGTGAATATATGTTATCATTTCTCTTGAATAAATAAGAGTGTTATTGCTGGGCTGAGTGGTAAGATTGTTCTGGTTTGCTGTTAATATTTTAAGGAATTGTACAGCGGTTCTGCAAAATGGCTGTACTCTTTTACATTCCCACCAGTAAAATGTGAGAGATTCAGTTGCACCACATCCTTACCAACATACAGCACTTAGCACTGTCAATCTTTCTAACTTTAGCCACTGTAAGGAACATGTATGGGTATATAATAGTGGTTGTAATTTGCAATTTCTTGATGACTAATGATTTTAAGCATCCTTTCTATTGAAACGTCTATTTTGTTATGGTAACAGGGTTATGCTATGCAATTTGTATAAGTTATAGTATTTATTTGCATAAAGTTGTTCAAAAGATTTTCCTACTACCCTTTTAATGTCTATACAATCTGCAGTGATAGCCCTCTTTCATTCTCATAGCAGTTTAATTATCTCCTCTACTTTTTTATTGATCTCTCTGGCCAAACTTTTAGCCATTTTATTGATCTTTTCAAAATACCACTGTGGTTTAAATAATTTTATTGTTCATCCTTTTCTATGGTTTTTATATCTGTCCTACCTTTATTATATTCTTCCTTATAATTATTTTTTGTTTCATTTGCACTTATTTTTCTAAGTTTTTAAGGTGAAAGCTTAGAACATTGATATGTGACCTCTGTCCTTTTCTAGTAAAAGCATTTAAAGCTATAAATTTCTCCCTATTCACTACTTTAGCTCCATCTCATAAATTCTGATAAATTGTCTTTTCATTCAGTTCAAAATGTTTGTAATTTTCCTTATGATGCATTGTTATGCGCCCAGGTTATAAATGTGCTGTTTATCTTCCAAATATTTGGGAATTTTCCAGAAGTCTGTTACTGAATCCCAACTGAATTCCTTGTGACCATAAAACATGCTTTGTTAGATTACAATCACTTTAAATTTATTGAGATTTGATTTACAGGTGGCACATGATGTACTATGTTGGTGAATATTGCATGTATACTTGAAAAGAATGTGTATTTGCAGTTATTGGGTGGAGTGTACTATAAATGTCACTTAGGCCTAGCTGACAAAGTGTTCTTTAAGTCTTCTATAGTTCTATTGGTCTTCTGTCTTATCTTTCTCCTTTAAGTTCTGTCAGTTTTTGCTTCATGTATTTTGAATCTACGATATTAGGTGCATATATATTTTTTATATTGTCTCCTTTGCGAATTGATTTCATCATCATTAAAAAATGCTCCCCTTTATCCCTGTTCTAAAGTCTTATCCTTTGGCCTGAAGTCTACTGTGTCTGATGTTACATCAGACACAGCAACTTTCTTATGATTAGCATTTTTTTTATACAGTTGACCTCTGACGAACATGGGTTTGAACTGTGTGGGTTCACTCACACGTGGATTTTTTCCAATAGTTAATACTATAGTGCTACACGATCTGTGGGTGGTTAAACCCACAGATGCAAACCACAGATATAGAGGAACCATAAATATGGAAGGCCGACTACAAGTTATAGGCAGATTTTCAACTGTGTGGAGGGACGACATCCCTAACGTGCTTGTTGTTCAAGGGTCAACTATATATCTTTTTCCATCCTTTAATTTTTAACCTATGTCTTTATATTTACATTGAGTTTCTGTGGAAAACATACAGTTAATATTTCAATACAGTGTAAATATCTGCTTTTTAATTGAAGTGTTTAGATGATTAATATCTAATGTAGTTATCAATACGGTTGGGTTTATATCTGCCATCTTGTTATTTGTTTTCTATTTATTCCATCTGTTATATGTTACTTCCCCCAACTATCACCTCCCACAATATTCTTTTGGATTGAATAAGGATTTTTTAATACTCTATTTTATTTCCACTATTCGCTATTATTAGCTCAACCTCTTTTTAGTTTTTTAGTGCTTGCTACTATAGGATTTATAATGTTCATTTTAACTTTTCAGTCTACCTTCAAATATTATAATATGACTTAACAGACAATGATAGGAGCAGTATATATCCATGCTCCACCCCCATTCTCGGTGCCACGGTTATACATTTTACATCCACGTCTGTTATAAATCCCACAATACATTACTTTTACTTTAAAAGAGAAATTATTTTAAAGAAATTTTAAACAGGAGAATGTCTCTCTTATATTTATGTACATATTTACAATCTCTGTAAGCTTTTTTTCCTTTGTGTAGATCTTATGTCTAAAGAACTTCCTTCAATATTTTTTGTACTAAAGGTTAGCTAGCAATGAATTCTTTCAGCTATTGTTTTTCTGGAAAAAAAAATCATTCTGTCTTCACTTAAAAAAAAACATTTTGTTAGGTATAGAATTCTAGGTTGACAGCTTTTGACGCCAGCACTTTAAAGATATCATTCCATTGTCTAACGGTTTGCAAAGTTCCTGACTGTCTGCAGTCCTTCTCATCTTCATTCCTCTGTAGTAATGTGTCTTTTTCTCTGGCTGCTTTCAAAATTTCCTCTTTATTACTGACTTTGCGCAATTTGATTATTATGTGCTCTGGGTGGCTTTCTATGTGTATATTCTACTTGGGATAAATAAGTTGAGCTACCTGGATCTCTGCAGGGTTACAGTTGTTATCAAATTTGGAAAACTCATGGCAATTATTTCTCCCAATATTTTTTGTATGGCCTCTTTTTGTTCTGGATTCCAATTCTATATTGTTAGACCACTTGATATTGTTCCAAAAATCACTAATGCACAGTTTACTTTTTTCCCTAGTTCTTTTTCTACCTGTTCTGTATTTTCGGTTTTTTCTGTTGCTATGTTTCAATTCACTGATCTTTTCTTCTGCAGTGCCTAGTTTGCAATAGGACACCAGATATTTAAAATATATAATTTGAAGAGTTCTGACATATGCATACACCCATAAAACCATTACCACAATAAAAAAAACTAACACTTGCAACACTTCCAAACACACGCTCACTCTTTTTTAAAAATAAATTTATTTATATATATTTTTGGCTGTGTTGGGTCTTCGTTCCTGCGTGCAGGCTTTCTCTAGTTGCGGCGAGTAGGGTCTACTCTTTTTTGCAACGCGCGGGCTTCTCATTGTGGTGGCTTCTCTTGTTGCGGAGCATGGGTTCTAGGCGCGCGGGCTTCAGTAGTTGTGCCACACAGGCTCAGCAGTTGTGGCTTGCGGGCTCTAGAGTACAGGCTCAGTAGTTGTGGTCCCAGGCTTAGTTGCTCCGTGTCATGTGGGATCTTCCCGGATCAGGGCTCGAACCTATATCCCCTGCATTGGCAGGTAGATTCTTAACCACTGTGCCACCAGGGAAGCCCCCTGCTCACTTGTTTTTAATCCATCTATCCCTCTACTCAGAATCCTAGGCAAACACTATAGATTAGTTTACATTTTCTAGAATTTTACAAAAATAGAAACTTACAGTACACACTCCATATATTTTTTTTTTGGCCTGACCCGTTTCACTCAGCAGAATGATTCTGAGTTTTATCCATACTGTCACCTGTATCATTACTTTGTTATTTTATTTTCTAGTATACTCTATCGTATGGAATTATCCAGTCAGATGTCGGTGGATATTTTCATTTTTCTTGCATATATAATTAACAGTGAAATGGCTGGGTTATATGGTAGGTTTATGTTTACCTTTTTCAAATTAATTTATTTTTAAAATTGAAGTACAGTTGATTTACAGTGTTGTGTTAATTTCTGCTGTATAGCAAAGTGTTTCCATTATACAGATACATATTCTTCTTTATATTCTTTTCCATTATCGTTTATCCCAGGATATTGAATATAGTTCCCTGTGCTATACAGTATGACCTTCTTGTTTATTCATTCTATATGTAATCATTTGCATCTACTAACCCCAAACTCCCAGTCCATCCCTCCCCCACCACCCTCCCCCTTGGCAACCCCAAGTTGTTTAGCTTTTTAAGAAATCAAAATGTTTTCATAAGTTATTATATCATTTTATGCAAAAATCCTCAACAAAATATTAGCAAGCCAAATCCAACAACACATGAAAAAGATCATACACCACAATCAAGTGGGATTCATCCCAGGGCCACAGGGATGGTTCAACATATACAAATCAGTCAATGTGACAGACCACCTCAATAAGAGACAAAAACCACATGGTCATCTCAAGAGATGCAGGAAAACCATTTGATAAAATTCAACATCTATTCATGATAAAAACTCTTACCAAAGTGGGTGTAGAGGGAACATATCTCAACATATTAAAAGCTATTTATGACAAACCCACAGGCAACGTAATACTCAATGGCGAAAAGCTGAAAGCCTTCCCACTAAAATCTGGAACAAGACAAAGATTCCCACTCTTCTCACCACTTCTATTCAACACAGTATTGGAAGTCCTAGCCACAGCAATCAGACAAGAAAAAGAAATAAAAGGTATCCAAATTTTAAGGGGTAAAATTGTCATTATATGCAGATGACATTATACTGTATATAAAAAACCCTAAAGTCTCCACATAAAAACAACTAGAACTGATAAAGGAATTCAGCAAGGTAGCAGGATACAAGATTAACATAGAAATCTGTTGCATTTCTTTACACTAATAATGAAATATCAGAAAGGGAAAGTTAAAAATCACATTAAAAAAATAAAGTACTTAGGAATAAATCTGATCAAAGAGGTGAAACACATAAAAATCACATAAAAAAATAAAGTACTTAGGAATAAATCTGATTGAAGAGGGAAACACTTATATGCTGAAACTATAAAGTACTGATAAAGGAAACTAAAGATTCAAGGAAATGGAAAGATATCCCATGCTTTGGGATTAGAAGAATTAGTATAGTTAAAACGGCCATACTACCTATCCAAAACAACCTACAGATTTAATGTGATCCCTACCAAATTATGCATGATATTTTTCACAGATTTAAAACAAATAATCCTAAAATTTATATGGAACCATAAAAGACCCAGAATTGCCAAAACAATTTTAAGGTAAAAGGACAAAGCTTAGAGGCATAACCCTCCCAGACTTCAGACAATGCTACAAAGCTACAGTAATCAAAATAGCATGTTACTGGCACAAAACAGACATATAGGTCAATGGAACAGAATAGACAGCCCAGAAATAAAACCATACACCTGTGGTCAATTAATCTTCGACAAAGGAGGCAAGAATATACAATGGAGAAGAGACAGTCTCTTCAGCAAGAGGTGTTGGGAACACGGGACAGCTGCATGTAAATCAGTGAAGTTAGAACACTCCCTCACACCACACACAAAAATAAACCCCAAGTGGTTTACAGAGTTAAATGTTAAGACATGACACCATAAACCTCCTAGAAGAGAACATAGGCAAAACATTTCTGACATGTTATAGCAGTGTTTTTCTTAGGTCATTCTCCCAAGGCAACAGAAAAATAAAAAGCAAAAATAAACAAATGGGATCTAGGAAAAAACCTTATAAGCTTTTGCACAGCAAAGAAAACCATAAACAAAATGAAAAAACTTATGGAGTGGGAGAAAATATTTGCAAATGGTGAGACCAACAAGGGCTTAATTTCCAAAATATAAAAACAGCTCAGGGCTTCCCTGGTGGTGCATTGGTTAAGAATCCACCTGCCAATGCAGGGGACACGGGTTCAAGCCCTGGTCCAGGAAGATCCCACATGCCGTGGAGCAACTAAGCCCGTGCACCACAACTACTAAGCCTGCACTCTAGAGCCTGCGAGCCACAACTACTGAGCCTGTGTGCCACAACTACTGAAGTTCACGTGCCTAGAGCCCATGCTCCACAACAGGAGAAGCCACTGCAATGAGAAGCCCACGCACCTCAATGAAGAGTAGCCCCCACTTGCTGCAACTACAGAAAGCTCACACGCAGCAACGAAGACCCAATACAACCATAAATAAATAAATAGATAGACTCAACTCAAGGGCTACTTAAATACAAACAAAAAACAAAAAAATAGCTCAACTCAATTACAAAAAAACAAACAACGCAATCAAAAACTGGGCAGAAGAACTAAATAGACATTTCTCCAATAAAGATATGCAGATGGCCAACAGGCATATGAAAAGATGCTCAATATCACTAATTATTAGAGAACTGCAAATCAAAACTACCCTGAGGTATCACCTCAAACCAGTCAGAATGGCCATTACCAAAAAGTCTACAAATAAATGCTGGAGAGAGTGTGAAGAATAGAAAATCTTCCTACACTGCTGGTGGGAATGTAAGCTGGTACAACCACTACAGAAAACAGTATGGAGATTCCTTAAAAAACTAAACATAGAGCTACCATATGATCAGCAATCCCACTCCTGGGCATATATCCAGAAAAGATGATAACTGTAATTCGAAAAGATACATGCACCACTATGTTTATTGCAGCACTATTCACAATAGCCAAGACATGGAAGCAACCTAAGTATCCATTAACAGATGAATGGATAAAGAAGATGCATATATATGCAGTGGAGTGTCACTCAGCCATAAAAAGAATGAAATATTGCCATTTGCAACACATGGATGGATCTAGAGTTATCATACTAAGTCAACTAAGTCATAAAAGAGAAAGACAAATATCCTATGATATCACTCATATACAGAACCTAAAAAATAATACAAATGAACTATTTACAAAACAGAAACAGATTCACAAACATAGGAAACAAATTTATGGTTACCAAAGGGGAAAGGGGGGGAGGGATAAATCTGGAGTTTGGGATTAGCAGATACAAACTACTATATATTAAATAGATAAACAAAAAGGTCCTACTGTATAGCACAGGGAACTATATTCAATATCTTATAATAAACTATAATAGAAAAGAATATTAAAAACAACATATATGTATAACTGAATCATTTTGCTACACACCAGAAACTAATACAATGTTGTAAATTAACTATACTTCAATTCAAAAAATGTTATTGTATCGTTTTACATTCTCACCAGCCATGTACAAATGTTACATTATGGCTTCTCAACTCCAACATCACTTGGTATGGTCAACTGTGTGTTTTTCTTTTGTTTACTTTTTTTTTCTTTTCAACCATTCAAATGACTTAAAACCTTCCTAATGTCATGATATCTCATTGTGATTTTAATTTGCATTTCTCTAATGATTAGTGATGTTGATCATCTTTTCACATGCTTACTGCCATTCATATGTCTCTGTTAAAATATTTTGCAAAAATTTTAATTGGGTTGTTTCACCTCTTATAATTGAGTAGTAAGAGCATTTTTGTTTGTTTTTAAATATATTCTGGATACTATCCTTTTGTCTGATATATATGTTGTCGCTGTTTCCTCCCAGCTTATGGCCTTCCTTTGTTTTCTTAATGCTATCTTCCAAGGAACAGAAGTTAATTTTGATGAAGATCAATTCATCCATTTTTTTCCTTTATAGTTGTTGTTTTTGTGCTCTAAGAAACTTTCTCTACACCAAGGCTGCAAAGCTCTTCTCTGAAAACTTACAGAAATTTAAGTTTTACATTTAGGGCTATGGTCCATTTTGATTATTTTTTGTGAATGGTGTGATAGAGCTGATGTTTTCTATATTGATATCTATTTGACCCAGCACCATTTATTGAACCATTTCTTTCCTTTTTACATTTTCCTCTTCATTATGTTCACGCTATCCTTTTAATCCTTGAGTATACTTAGGAAATTTTAATAGTTTTCACATCCTTATCTGTTAATTCTATTATCTGTTAATTCTGGTTCTAATTCTATTGACTGATATTTTTCCTGATTATGACCTAAATTTTCCTGCTTTTTTGCATGTCAAGTAATTTTATTCGGATGCCAGACATTATGAATTTTTATATTGTGAGTCCTTTTTTTTTTCCCCTTGAAGAGTGTCACATTTGATTCATTCAGTAAGTTAACTTACTTGAAGATCACTTTGAGGTTTTGAAAAAGGCTTTAAGGAAAGAAGCAGAAAAGCCTTTCTACTACTTCCTTTAGTTTTCTTGGATCTCCACTGAATACCTCTTGTATTCCATGACTGTACTTATTCTGGTTGGTGTGTGTAAGTTCTGAAAATTGTTGAAATTATAGCTCACTGGCACTTGTCCTTTCCTAAAGGTGTTATTTATCAGGCCTTGTAGAATGTCATCCTACATATGCATGAAGTGGTTTTCAGCCAAAGATTCAAGGGTACCCTATGCTGGTTTCTTGAGCTCTTTCTACATGTAGCTCTCCCCTTTCCAGCCACTGGAAAGTTCCAGCCACTCATACACCACCCTAAAGGCTGACCTTTGTCTTCTCCAGTCAGCGAGATCACTTTTTGGGCCAATCCTGCCTATGCTACAGTCTGGAAACTACCTCCGGGCAAAAAGCTGGAGTGATCATTAGTTTCCTTTTCCTCAGGGACCACAGTTCTGCGCTGCCTGTTTTCCAATGTCTGAAACAAATTTCTTTTAAATATACAGTCCAGTTTCCTAGCTGTCTATAGTGGAGGATAAGTCCAAACCCTCTTACTTCCTCATGGTCAGAGGTGAAGTTCATTCTCTGACTTGCTGATTTCAGTAATTTTAGTTAAACAAGTTTTATAATGTTCTTTTTCAAATATTTAACATCTTATTTACAGTTCCCCATTTCTTGCAGATATTTAGGTCTGTCATTTCTTTAAATATGGTAAGCACAGTGATTTAAAAAATTAGTATCTGACCATATAGTGTATATATATGTGTGTGTGTATATATATATATATAGTCTTTTATGGGTTGGTTCTGCTGTCTGATGGGTCTTGCTCATCTTGCCTTGTTTCTTTGTGCACTTAATTCAGTACTTACTGGCTTTTACCATCAAAAGATTAAAAATTCCCTAAGGCCTAGGATGGATGTGACCTCCTCCAGAGATGCTTATCATTTGTTTCCAGAAAGCATCTAACGGCACCGTCAGCTAGAAACCACCCTGTGGTAAACAGAATAATGAATGGCTCCACAGATATATCCATGTTCCAATACCCAGTACCCATGAATAAATTATGTTACACGGCAGGGAGGAATTAAGATTGCAGATGTTATTAAGGTTCCTAATCACTCACCTTAAAATGAGATTAACATGGTGGACACAGTATAATCACAAGGATCTTTAAACTGGGAGGAAGGAGGCAAAACAATCAGAATAAAAGACGGCATTATAAGAATGACTCAACTGACCACTGCTGGCTTTGAAGATGGAAGGGGACCACAAGGCATGGAATGTTGGCAACCTTTAAAAGTTAGAAAATGCAAGAAAATGGATTCTGCCCCTGAAGCCTTCACAAAGAAACACAGCCCTGCCAACAACATGATTTTAGCCCACCAAAGCCCATCTCACGTTTCTGACCTCCAGAACTGTAAGATAAATTAATGTTGTGTTAAACCACAGAATCTGTGTTAATGTATTACAAAAGCAATAGGAAACTAATATACACTTGTCTTAGTCCATTCAGGCTGTTGTAACAAAATACCAGAGACTGGGTGGCTTATAAACAGCAAACATTTATTCCTCACAGTCCTGGAGGCTGAAAGCCCAAGATCAGGGTGCAAGCACAGTCAGATTCTGGTAAAGGCTCTCTTCCAGGTTACAGAATGCCAACTTCTCCCTGTGTCCTCACACAGTGGAAGGGGCAAGCTAGCTCTCTGGGGCCTCTTTTATAAGGGCAGTAATCCCAATCATGAGGGCTCCACTCTTAGGACCTAATCACTTCCTGAAGGTCCTACCTCCTAATACCATCACTTTGGCCCTTGGGTTTTCCACCTAGGAATTCTGGAGAGACACAAACATTCAGACCACAGCAACACTTCAACCAATTTCATGGTCTGAAGTTCCTTGATTGACTCAGGGTACAGATCTGTTAGAAGGCCAGTCTGTGACAAGTTCAATCTCAGATATTTTCCTTCCTTTACGTTTTCCTTTTCCTGCTTTGATCATCAGGCAACCTCCTGGGTCTGCAGGGAAAAAAGATGATATAGGTCTGGTTGCATTTACTCTGAAGGCAAGGTCCTCTGAAGTCCCAGCTTAATTTGGATAGGAATATAAGGATATCTACCTTGAACAAGTTACAGGACTTGAATTCTGATCCTCTTGCCTAGTCAGCCAGGAAAGAACAAATAAAACAAATGACTTCACGCTTAAGCAGTTTTTTACCTCTTATTTTCTTCTTACTTCTAACATTAGCCTGTGTATTCCCAACTATCTTTTCAGCTCTTAAAAAAAATTTTTTTAATCTAGCATTTTCCATTGTTTTCAGCAGAAGGATTGATCTAGATAACTTAGATCACCCTTACCAAAAACCAAAATTCCTAGTTCATTCTGTTTGACTATAGAGTTCATTTATATAAGTACATGCAGTTTATCCATTTCTCTGTTGAGAACTGTGTGACTCTTCACCTTTTTTGTTATTACAAACAGAACTGCATTAAAAATCTTCATAAATGTGTGATCCTGTCCAAGTGTTAGAGTTTTTTGGGGTAGAAATCTATAAGTGGAAGAATTACTTGGCTCTCAAGTATGAACATTTTCAACTTTACTAGATATTGCATTATATGGTTGAATCATCCTACAGTTCTAACAGTAATGTTTAAGAGTTCCTGTTTCCCACAAATACTCACCAAAACTTGGCTTTATATTTGTCACACGTATGAAAATAAAATCACTTATTTTAATTTGCAGTTCCCTAATTATTACTAAAATTTAGCGTATTTTGAAATGTTGTATTTTCATATTGCCCTTTTGCAACTTTTCAACTGAACCATGGGCTTTTCAAAAATTCAGTCAGTTTTAGTATTCTGGGTAATAATTAGCAATTTCATGAACTGTACCCTCCCCCACCCCCCCAGTTATGGCTTGATTTTTCGTTTTGTTCTCTTGTAACAGGAGTTTTGCAGGGGTTTTTTGAGGTATAGCTGATTTTAATATTTTTTTCAGAGGTTTTTTTTGGGGGGGGTTGTTTTGTTGTAACGTAGCATAAACAAACTTTTTTTGTATCTTGTGTTATGGTTGTACATTTTTTTGTATAGGAAAAATTTTTTAAAGTCATAGGTAATTATTCTATGTGTATGTATAAAATTTTGAAGTTTTGCTTTACAAATGTAGTTCTTTAATCCATCAGAATTCATTTTTATGAAGAGTCTAATATAGAAATCTAATTTTATCCCAAGCACCATTCCATCTCAATTGATTAGTAAGGCTATCTTTATGTCCTAAGAAATCCCAAAATGCAAGTCTGGATTTTTTTAATTAATACTTTACTGAGATATAATTTCCTACCATAAAATTCACTCATTGTAAGTATTCAATTCAATGATTTTAATATATATACAGAGATGCACAATCATCACCACAATCTAATTTTAGAACATTCCATCACCTCCAAAAGAAACCTTCTGCCCATCTAGTCTCCTCATTCCTATAACCAACCCCAGGTACTGATTAATCCACTTTCTGTCTCTATAAATTTGCCTTTTCTGGATATTTCAAATAAATAAAATCATGTAATATGTGCACTTTTCTGTCTGGCTTCTTTCACTGAGTATAATGTCTAATGTTCATCTATGTTGTAGCACATATTAGTACTTCACCACATTTGTATATCCATTTGACAGCTGATGGAACTTTGGGTTGTTTCTACTTTCTGTCTTATTGTCAATAATGCTGCTATGGGCATTTGTGGATGTATATTTTCATTTCTATTGGGTAAGTACACATAGAAATGAAATCTTTGGGTCATATAGTATTTTTATGTTTAACATTTTCAGAAACTGCCAAACTGCCTTCCAAAGTAGCTAGACCATCTTATATTCCCACCAGCAATTTCTCCACAGTCTTACCAACACTTGTCTTTTCAATTATAGCCGTTTTAGTGAGTATGAAGTGATATCTCATTTTCCTAGTGATTAATGATACTGAACATCTTATTATGTGCTATTGGTAATTCACATATGTTCTTCAGTGAAATGTCTATTCAAATCCTTTGCTTATTTTTTAGTTGGGTTCATTTGTCTTCTCATTATTGAGCTATAAAAGTTCATATGGATATAGGTCCCTTATCAGATATATGATCT
Organism: Pseudorca crassidens; assembly: GCF_039906515.1. Lineage (NCBI taxonomy): Eukaryota > Metazoa > Chordata > Mammalia > Artiodactyla > Delphinidae > Pseudorca > Pseudorca crassidens. Next base: position 44,994,509 of record NC_090299.1, read on the forward strand.
ATCTGCAAGTATTTTCTACAAGTCTGTGCGTTGTCTTTTCACATTCTTGATGATGTCTTTTGAAGCACAAAGGTTTGTAACTTTGATTAAGCCCAACTTATCAACCTTTTTTCGTGGATCTGTTTTTAGGCTCTCATTGATCTGTTTGTCTACTCCTAAGTGAATACCACAATGTGTTAAAGATTACTATTTTATAATTTGAAAAAATATTCTTAATACCACTCAATGATTTTCTTAACAAAGGTCAAACATATCATTTATTGGAGTTATTCTTGCTTATAGTTCTTATGGCCAACTAAAAATGTTAACTTCTAAAAAAAAAACTTGTTTCTTTTTGGTATACATGGATGTGGCCAATTTATATCCAGTAAACTTGCTAAACTCTTCTAGTAGTTTTAAAAACATATCTATAGATTCTCTTACATTTTTATACACAAACACCTGTGGAAAACCACAACTGTAATTTCTCTTTCAAATCACTGTGCTTCCCCCCACACACCTCCTTAATTTAATTGTTTTGGCTAAGGCCTCCAGTTAATGTTGAACAGAACTGATAATACCCTAAAATACATACACAAGAAATAGGTGAGAATTACAGCACACTTCACATCTAAAACTATGCAACCTAAAAGACAATGGAATGATACCTTTAAAGTGCTGAAAGAAACTATCAACCCAGAATTCTATACTCAACAAAAACACCTTTCAAAGATGAAGGTGAAATAAAGACATTTCAGACAGACAAAAACTGAAAGACTAATTATCAGAAGATCTGCACTACAAGAAATGTGAAAGGAAATTCTTCAGGCAGAAAAAAATGTTACCACCCAAACATTTGGATTTACAGAAAGAAGTTAAGATTCCCCCCAAATGGTTAAGATGAAATGAAATATAAAAGAAATTTCCCATTTTGGGGGATCTAATCAAACTTGAAAGCTTTTGCACAGCTAACCACAAACAAAATGAAAAGACAACCTACAGAGTGGGAGAAAATATTTGCAAATGATGTGACCGACAAGGGCTTTATTTCCAAGATATAAAAACAACTCATACAACTTAATAACAAAAATACAAGCCAATCAAAAAATGGGCAGAAGAAGGGCTTCCCTGGTGGCGCAGTGGTTGAGAGTCTGCCTGCCGGTGCAGGGGACACGGGTTCGTGCCCCGGTCCAGGAGGATCCCACATGCCGCAGAGCGGCTGGGCCCGTGAGCCATGGCCTCGGAGCCTGCGTGTCCGGAGCCTGTGCTCCGCAACAGGAGAGGCCACGACAGTGAGAGGCCCGCGTACCGCAAAAAAAAAAAAAAAAAAAAAAGGGCAGAAGACCTAAATAGACAGTTCTCCAAAGAAGACATACAAATGGCCAACATAACCTGGAAAGCTGTGTATGCTGCATCTTGACAGGTACTTTAGCACCCTCAGAAGTCAATTTTTCTAGGCTGATTCAGTGAGGTTCATAAATATATTGTTTTGTTTTTGTTTATAGTTCCAAGTCAACTGATCTTCCTGATTAGTGATGAGATAGAGCAATGCTGAGCTAAAAAGAATTTTTCTAGGAAATAGATCCTGTAAAGGCACTAATATTTCCATAACCCAACTCCAACAAACAAACAAAAAAAACCAAGAAAACAAGGAAAACAGTAGGGAGTATCCTTAAAAAACTAAAAATAGAGCTACCATATGATCCAGCAATCCCACTCCTGGGTATGTACCCAGAAAAGATGAAAATTTTAATTTGAAAAGATACATGTGCACCCCAATGTTCATAGCAGCACTATTTACAATAGCAAAAGTGTCCATCAACAGATGAAAGGATAAAGAAGATGTGGTATACATACACACACACACACAAAGACACACACACACAAAGGCGCGCACACACACACAGAGGAATATTACTCAGCAATAAAAAAGAATGAAACATTGCCATTTGCAGCACATGGATGGACCTAGAGACTATCATAAGTCAGACAGAGAAAGACAAATACCACATGGTATCACTCATGTGGAATCTAATAAATAATACAAATGAATTTATTTACAAAACAGAAACAGGGGCTTCCCTGGTGGCGCAGTGGTTGTGAGTCCGCCTGCCGATGCAGGGGACACGGGTTCGTGCCCCGGTCCGGGAAGATCCCACATGCCGCAGAGTGGCTGGGCCCGTGAGCCATGGCCGCTGAGCCTCTGCGTCCGGAGCCTGTGCTCCGCAACGGGAGAGGCCGCAGCGGTGAGAGGCCCGCGTATCGCAAAAAAAAAAAAAAAAAAAAACAGGAACAGACTCAAAGACATAGAAAACAAACTTATGGTAAAGGGGGAAGAGGGAAGGATAAATTAGAAGTATGGGATTAACAGATAAACACTACTATATATAAAATAAACAACAAGGATTTACTGCATAGGAAAGGGAACTATATTCAACATCTTGTAATAATCTATAATGGAAAATAATCTGTATATATACTTACATATATATACATATATATATACATATATCTGAATTACTTTGCTGTACACCTGAAACTAACACAATATTGTAAATCTACTATACTTTAATTACAAAAAAAATAGAGAGACATTTTCCCAGTTTTAACTGCTCTAAAAGATAACTGACTCAAGTAAAAGTAGTATCAATACTGGTTAATAGCATATGTAAAGTTTTTGCAAATAATATATTTAATGAAGAATTTATATCTAGAAACACAAGAAAACAAACCACTCAAAAAAAAAAGGGTGAGGGTAACAGATTTGAACAGACACATCACAGAAAACAAATGGATGGCAAATTAGCATATGAAAAGGTACTCCACATAATTTATCACTGATATGCAAATTAAAATCTCAACAAAATATCATTACACACCTATTAGAATGGCTAAAAAGAAACTGCTAATACCATATGCTTCTAAGGATGCACAACAACAGGACTTCTCATAAATTATAGGAAGGAATGCCAAATAGCACAACTTTGGAAAACAATTTGATAATTTCTAACAAGCTATACACACATCACCACGTGATCCAACAATCCCACTCCTATTTAACCAACAGAATGAAAACTACATTTATACAAATACCTGTACACAAGTGTTTGTAGAGTTTCATTCACAATTACCCAATGTCCTTCAACTGTTGAATACATAAACAGTGATATAAGAGACTACTACGCAGCAAAAGGAATAAACTATTGATACATGCAACAACATGAATATATCTGAAATGCATACTGTTAAGTGAAGGAAGCCAGACTCAAAAGTACATACTGTATGATTCCATTCATATAACACTATAGGGTCAAAATCAGATCAATGGTTGTTAGTGCTTGGGTATGGGTAAGGAGATGACTACCAAAGAGTAAAAAAGAACTTTTGGGGATGGTGAAACTGTTCTGTATCTTGAATGCTGAGGGGTTGGTTATCCAACTGTTAGTGTGTGAGAACTCACAGAACTATACTTTGTAAATTATACCTTAATAAACCTCACCAATGGGACTTCCCTGGCAGTCCAGCAGTTAGGACTCTGCACTTCCACTGAAAGGGGCACGGGTTTGATCCCTGGTCAGGGTATTAAGATCCCGTAAGCCAAAAAAACCTTGCCAAAAATTTTAAATATGGCATAACATGATTTTTGAAGCAGAGAACAGTGAAAGTCATTATTGAGAACTACATGAACTGTGAAGTTTAGGCAACTTGATAGGCTATCCTTATAAAAAATAAAGTCAACAAAAATGATGTCAGGGTTGAGAGTAAAGATGGAAGAATGAAAATTAGATGGCACAGTCATCAATGAGTGTGGAAAGGTAACTTAGCTTTCAGTAAACTCAACTGAATTCAGGAAACTGGGGTTCTGGTAGTTATACCTTTTAAATTTGAATATCTGAGTTCAGAAATATCTTGAGAAATCTACTGTTCCATAAGCCATAAAGAGGCATTCTAATATTTGGCATCTAAACCTATCCCATGATAGCCGCATATTTCTAGATAGATTAACAAAACCCAAAGCAAACAGAAACCAAAACAAAAAACCCACCTCTCTTTAGAAGAGGCATCCAGATCTTTGGTTTGGAAAATACAGTCACCAAATCTACTACAAATAAGAAGAACAACAGGTCTTTTGTCCCTTTCCTAGAACAAAAGACAAGCCCTGAGCAAAAATTTGAAGTCTTCTCCCTCCTCACCCAAAAAGTCACATTTTCCTTTCTTAAGTTCTCTTTGGCTCACTAATACCATTTCTGAAGGCCTAAAATTATGCTGAAATGAATCTTTCCTCATCTTGGTCAAACAGAGATATATCTGAACTAATGATTACAGAAGTGAAATATACCAAGTGATGGCGAGATATGGGGAGTAGTGGGTAACTAAAGTAGAGCAGCAGTAAAACTTGCTGACGATAAGCAACAATATTATAAACTTGAGTGAGGGTAGGTACCCATACTGATGCTTTCTGCATTCCCCACTCTGCTTATCATAATGCTAATTATTAAAGTTGACCTGATACTTACAAATTTAATACTGTATTTTTGTAATGAAAATACATCTGCTACAATGCTTTTCTATTCGTAAATTTACCTTCAGACAAATTCGTGAGTTGCTAGATTCAATTCTGTGTTTTAAAATCTAATTAGATGTATGTAATTATCATTCAAGTAGCAAATGTGAAAACTGTGACCTATGTAACATACAAACTATCTTTTCCTAAGGTCACAATTATTTAATGAGGTGCTTCTCCAGTAAGTACTCAGATGATAAATCTATTTAAGTGTATCTTTACTTCCATGGTGGCAAATCCATGCACCACACTCAGTATAAAACTATATTGACTAAAACTATAATTTATACAAAATTTCAATACTTTGTATCTGCTGGAATTCTGCTTTCAAACACTGACTCCTGAATTTAAATGCAATAAACATTAAGGCAAAAGGCAAGGACTCAGACTTTGGAATTGGAAGAGACAAGAAAAGGTGGTATCAGGGAAGGTTTTCCAGAAATCAGGACATCCAAACTGAGTCTTAATGGAAGAATGAGAATTAGCGAGGCAAAACAAGGAAGGGCACATTACACATTTAGCAAAGGAGAGCAGCATGCGTAAAGAGATAGGGGAAAAAAAGCTTAATATGCTTAAATATAGCACTACCCAACAGAACTTTATGTAATGATAGAAATGTTCTGTACTTGGGCTCTCCAGTACAGGTGATGAAGAACTGATTTTTAAATTTTAAGTTTCAACTAATTTAAGCAGCATGTCTAGAAGCTGGAAAAGTATGGTAGAAAAAAGAAGGTCAATATAAAAGGTTGGAGAGATGCACATGACAGGGATCCGGAAGAGCCTAGCACATTTTGCCAAGTAGTTAATATTTACCCTTAGAGCCAGAATGAGCTATGGTAGGCATTTAAGTAGTCAAGAAACAGGATTAGCTTTGCATTCAGAAAAGATCACTCAAGCAGGAAGTGGCACACAGACACATTAAGGGCAAAGACGAATAAAGCTAGAATGGTTAGAAAACCAGCAGAAATACAGCAGAGAGAAAACAAGAACATAAATTTAGGCAGAAGTATACCTAAGAAAAAGAGAATGGCTTTAAGCCATATAATACAATTAAATGGAAAAAATAATTAAATGGTGACACAGTTTCATTATTTTCAGGTGGGAGTGAGAGGGGTAAAGATTTCTGGCTTGACACATAGCACAGGGAGATCAGATCGGTGCTTTGTGAACACCTAGAGGGTTTGTGAACACCTAGAGGGGTGGGATACGGAGGGTGGGAGGGAGAAGCAAGAGGGAAGAGATATGGGGATATATACATATGTATAGCTGATTAACTTTGTTATAAAGCAGAAACTAACACACCACTGTAAAGCAATTATACTCCAATAAAGATGTTAAAAAAATTAGTGATCTTAAGATTAATGAGATTGTAAGATTTATCTAGTTCTTGTGTAAAAATAGTCCAGTGCCATTGGCTATGCACACTCTTCTTGATTTTTATTGTAGATTTGTTAGCATGTAAACAAGTATTTTTCTGGAATAAATAAGACTATGTTCTTCATCCCTGTAAGAACAACTCAGAGTAAATTCTCACATGGCTAATTTAAAGGCTTTCCATCAAACTCAGCACCATGAATAGGATGGTAGTGCTAACCAGCAGAACAGCTACATCCATGGATGATGCCATAAAGAGATATTCATGGGTTCAGAAGAAATCACCTCTAGTTCATAAGTCAGGGAACATATTATGACATATAGGACGTGGGGGAGAAAGTAAACAAAGAGATTTATTAGAGCATTAATTGTGATAAAGATACAATTTCCAGACGTAAATTGATTTTGCATATATATTGAGGTTTTCATACTTTTCATACATATGATAGTCTAGTAAAATATTCTCTATGGTATTTCCACATCATACATTTAGAAAATATTTTTGTGGGGAAAAACTTTTATATTTGAATAAATATCTGTTTTACTAACAACAACAACAACAAAAAAGATGTTAAAAAAAAAGATTTCTGGCTTGAGAAATTGAGAAACATTCACTGACAATCCATGAAATTTTTTTTGTTTTGCCTTATATGACTCGTAGATATAAAAGGAGTTCACTTTTGGATATGCTAACTTGGCTATGTGGGCATAAATTAAAACAAAAACATCTGGAGGTAGAAACACAGACTCAGAGATCATCAGTACACAGATGGAAGATGGAGTCTCATTTTCTAATTAATTAAAACAAGTTTTCATCAAGTATCAGAATCAAAATATTTTTAAACTACCATTTAAAAGTTTTTTCTATTTTAGTTGCTAATATTGTAATGACATTATTGTTTTTACTACAAATGTTCAGTATTTCAGTACATAATTGAAGAAAAGTTAGTATGTCATCTGGTACCATGCTACCCACAAGCCCCCACCCCAAGCCTGCCAACACTCAAACCCTAAAAAAAGCCACACTGTATCCCAACTCAGGCATTCACACAAAGTTGTTCCTTCAGCCTACAGTGCATTCCAACCCCCATTCTTACTCCCAAAACATGTCTAGATAACTCCTACTCATTCTTAAAATCTTGGTTTTAAAAATCACTGAAATCCTAAAATTCCTAGAAGAAAACATAGGGGAAAAGCTCCTTTATACTGGTCTTGGTGATAATTTTTTTAGACATAATACCAAAAGCACAAACAACAAGTGTAAAAATTAACGTGTGGGATACATCAAACTAAGAAGCTTCTGCACAGAAACCAACAATGAATAGGCAACCTATAAAAATATTTGCAAACCATGTATCTGATAAAAGGTTAACATCCAAAATATATAGAGACTCACACAACTCAATGGCAAAAAACAATCTGATTAAAAAATGAACAGAGGAACTGAACAGACATTTCTCCAAAGAAGATATACAAACGGCTACAGGTTCATGAAAAGGTGCTCAACATCACTAATCACCGGGGAAATGTAAATCAAAAGCACAATGATATCACCTCACGTCTGTTAGGATGGCTGTTAAACTTCCACCAACACCCTTGCGTACTGTTGGTGGGAATGTAAATTGGTGCAGCCACTATGGAAAACAGTAAGGGAGGTCCTCAAAAAATTAAAAATAGCACTAACACATGATCCAGAAATTCCACTTCTGGGTATATATCCGAAGGAAACAAAATCACCATCTCAAAGAAATATCTGCACCCACGTGTTCATCGCAGCAATATTTACAATAGCCAAGTGTACTAAGGAAACAATCTAAGTGTCCATCAGTGGATGAATGGATAAAGAAGATGTGATGTGTATCGACAATGGAATATTATTCAGCCATAAGAAAGAAGGAAATTCTGCCATTTGCAACAACATGGATGAATCTAAGGACATTATGCTAAGCGAAGTTAGCCAGACAAAACAAGTACTGTATGATCTCACTTATATGTGGAATCTGGGAAAAAAAGAAAAAGTCAAACTCAAAGAAACAGGAGAGTGGTGGTTACTGGGGACTGGAGTGTTAGGGGAGATGGAGCAATGCTAGTCAGAGTATATATATATAGCCTTCTGCTATAAGATAAATAAGCTCTGGGGATCTAATGTACGGCATGCTGACTACAGTTAGTATTATTGTGTTGTGTACTTGAAATTTGCTAAGAAAGCAGATTTTAAGCTTTCTCATCACACACACCAAAGAAGTTAACTATGTGAGGTGACAGACATGTGGTAACCTGATTGCGGTAATCACTGCACAAAGTATACATATGTCAAATCATCACATTGTATACTTTAAATATATACAATTTTATTTGTCAATTATACCTCAGTAAAGCTGGGGAAAAAGAATCACTGCCTAAAATTAAAGCTTCATATAATCTAATCTAGCTTTAGACTAGGTTAGACCCATTATTACATGCTTTATATTATATAAATATATATATGTAATACTCCCTTTGGAGCACCTATCACAATTCTGGTTAGTCATGTATAATTTTTTAATGTCTCTTCCCAACTAATCAATTATTCATTTAACAAATATTTGTATGTCTACCAGGTGTTCTAGAAGCTGGGGATATATCAGTGAGAAGAAGAGACAAGAATTCTGCCCTCAAACGTGGGAAAGAAGAGTGATAGAGAAAAAAAATCACATAAATAAATCTTTGATATTTTTATTTGATAAATGCCACAAAATTGTATAAGCTCCAAAAAAGGAAGGGACAATGTCATCTTGCTTGCTATGATAGTCCTAGCATCTGGCCCATGTAAGGCATTCAAATATTTGTTGAATACATGTTTGAGAGAAAAATTTCACTCTGGGACCAAAGACATTCATTCTCAAAACTATTTTTAAAACACAGCCCAATCTGTAAATTAAAATCTTAATAATTACCTTTCCCTCATCAAGTATCTTTCTGAAATTCACAACCATTTATTTATTTACATGCTACCTTGTTCTAAGAGGAACCCATATTTGTGTCTTGCTTAGTTTAGTGCTTTTTCTATTTCTTGGACGCTACAACACTTTAGCTTCAACGTAACCACTGCCTCTTTCTTAAGTAGTTTCTTGACTGTGTTCTTTCTGTAAGCGTATGTCAAATATACATTCTACTCTGACTTAAGGACTGCAGTGCCTCTATTAATAAAAGTGTTTCTATTACAAGGCCCTGAAGTCTCCCTAATCCCCAAACATGAGGATATAAATGCAACTACTGGTATCTACTGGTATTAAGGATGCTGCTAAACACCCTACAATGCACAGGACAACTCCCCACAATAAAAATTTGTCCAGCCCCAAAATAGAGCCAAGGCTGGTTTGAAACTCAGCATTAAAGGAACTGAGTTCAACATGTCGGAGTAGACACTAGAAGAGAAAAACTCAAAGAATACCTTAATTATCCACCTCTTTCTCTAATTTACATTTATGCAACAAATGGAAACCAAACTAGTCATAAGGAATTACTGAGGAATAAGCACATGTATAAGATAGTTACCCTGTTCAAGACTTAAACATAGTTGGATTTGACACTAGAATAATTATTTTACTGTATTTAGATGCTTCTTAGTTATTGGTGGGAAAAACAGTCTCATCCTCTCATTAAGAGCTATTAGCATTCCCTGATTTTTATATCTAGTATGAATTTGTTTTGCCCTCTCATAAAATATAGAATGATAATAGATATGGAGTCAAGATCCATGCTGGAGTCTCAAACTTCCCACCATACCAGCCATGTGATCTTGGACATATGACATAACCTCTCTGAATCACTAATCCTTCTTCTATAAGACTTGGAGTATCATCAACAATTCATATGTTGAAGATTTAATTATTGTTTTCAAACATTTAATAAAACACATATATTCCAGGTAGAAGTTAATTTGTATGGAATTTCTTAATAAAATGTAATCAATCAATAAATAAATGCTAAACTTTACCAGAAACTAGAAATACACAATTCAGGTATCTGAACTAGATTTTACTCCTACCTGAGTATACAGGCAAAAATTCAGGAAACACATTCTGACCAGGCTGTGTCCATATTATTTCCGTTTACCTCTTATTAAGTTTGTAAGTTACTCTTATAAAGTTATAATACTAGAATATTCATATTTTATAGCACTGATAATGTCTCATTTCAAGCAAACTTAATAGGTATAACAACTAGGTCTACATAAAAATGAAAAGAAAGTATGGGATGACAATATGCTTTAGGAAGAAACAATAATTTAAAGAGAAGGTTTGCTGGGCATTTAAAACAGACACAAAAAGTCTGTGCAACTTTTATGAAAGACACCTAGTACATAAAGCATATCTGTCTCTTACACTGAAATAACTTATAGAAAGTAGACTATGAAGGCTTTGTAGAAGACTGACAGCAAGAGAAAAATACATACCTCCAGGATGGAGGAAAGGGAATGGGACTGGTAAAAGATAGATGAGAATTTCAACTTCATCTGTCATGTTTTATTTCTTAAGATAGAAGGTACTTGAATATGTATTATATTACTCTGAAAATTTTTTGGAGGTCTGATACAGTTCATAAGTTGAAAAAGGTTTTATGGTTTCAAACAGTAAATGTGTTACCTTAAAGATTCACCTCTACTGAACATTATTCGTAGCAGTACAGAAAATGTGAAGTTTTACTGGAATGTCTCTGATTACCAAGGCTCTTATAATGGATATTGAAATCACTGTTCTAATCAACTTTCACCATTTAAAAGAACAGCCAACTATACTAATTCTGCTTAAAACTCTTCAATGGGTCTCTATTGATGAATTATAAATATTCTAGGATAGCATATATGGCCTTCCCTGATCTAGCCCCTGCCTATTCGCCAACCTCATTTTATACAATTCCATTATAATTCATATGCTACTTACAAGAAACAACTAACCTTTTACATTATTTACAAATCTGAGCTTTTGCACCTGCTGTCTATCTGAAATGCTTTTTTCCCATCTTTGTTCATCTGTCAAGTGCCCTGTCTTCCAAACTAACCTAAAACATTTTCTTCCAACTTTATAACTAGCTGAGTAATTAATCATATTAAGCAGCAGTTTGTTCACATGCAAAATAAAAGGTCTCTGGGACTTCCCTGGTGGCAGGGGACACCGGTTTGAGCCCTGGTCTGGGAAGATCTCACATGCCACGGAGTAACTAAGTCCATGCGCCAAAACTACTGAGCCTGCGCTCTAGAGCCCGCAAGCCACAACTACTGAGCCTACGCATCGCAACCACTGAAGCCCGCGCACCTAGACCCCACGCTCCGCAACAAGAGAAGCCACCGCAATGAGAAGCCCGCGCACTGCAACAAAGAGTAGTCCCCGCTCGCCACAACTAGAGAAAGCCCGCGCGCAGCAACAAAAACCCAACACAGCCAAAAATAAATAAATAAAATAAATAAATTTATAAATAAATAAATAAAATAAAAGGTCTTGCATACTGGCATACAACAAATACTGTCCAGATGGTATCACAAAGACTTTTCCAATCTTACTTGTCAGAATTCACTGTTACCAGCACCACATTCTCCCAAGTATGTTCACATCCTAACTTGAGACTTTTTTTTTTTTTTGATTGAGAAAGGTAGCTAGAATGTTTAACAACTTGACAACAGGGACAACATTACTGCCTTTCTATTAACCCTAGGATCTATCACAGTGATTCACCTAATAAATGTAGTTGAATTCGCCTAAAATGCAGGTTACAGAGGATTTGGCTGAAGAGAGAGCGGGACCACCTACACTTAGTAACACAATGATTTTTCAAGAAAGAAGTAGAGAGTTTTTAAATAATAAGAAAGATTACTACTGTAAAAATAAGCATTTGTAGCAAATACAGTGTTTTAGAGAAGACTAAAACAGGTGATAAAGTCTTCACAGAGTCAACATTTTTGTTACACTCCTAATAAACACCTGCCTTAAGGTCATAGTTTAATGGGGAAGAAAAACAAAAAGCAGACAAGCTCAATAAACATTACATAGAATCCCTGTGATGAGCAAGAAAAGAGTGCTAAAGCCAAACAGAAAATGAGAGAAATAAGATGGTAGAAGGTACATTATCTTTAGCATTTAATTTGGGGAGTTGGGTGTTAGTAATGGCATGGTGTTTAAGCAAAGATAAAAATTTTGATTTCTGAGAAGACAAATTCAAGATGAAAATGTCTAAAAATGAAAAAGAAAACACTTACAAATTAAGGAAATAATGCTCAAGTATAAATTAAGTACAAGGTAAGTAACTTGCAAAATAATCAGCTTTTAAGGCACAAGAAACTCAGAAGCAAAATATACTATAAACTCTGGCTTATCTCAATGACTTAACTCTATCTGAATTCAGTGACTTAATTCTGTAAAAAGAAATAGTTTTCAAACCCACAAGGGGATGAGGATAGCAGAGAGTCTATGTTCCTTGAAATCTCAACTCACTTTTGATACAGTGTATCATTCATAAAATTACTGTCATAGCTCCAAATGTCTTTTGGCTATGTCCAAAACAACACAGCCTTCAAAGGGCAAATAATATCATTCGCCACAAATAAGGTTATTAAATGTGTCACAAATTATAAAGAAAATTTCCAAAGATACTTTGCAAGATATCTGTATGGCAGAACAGAAGCAGAAAAGGGAGTAAGTAAATACCGGACAAATTTTAAAATTTCAATATAACTTGATAATAATCAATTTTTAAGGTAAATCTATATATTTAACTGAAGAGAATAAAACAAAGGCAGAGAATAAGTATATTACCCAATTTCCATTAAGTTTATGCTTGTTTATTTTTTAGCAATGCAGGGTAAATGTACTGAAAAAAACTCATTCACTCGACAATTAAGGACTCAGTGGGTGCCAAGAAAGGGAAGGAAAAAACATGTTTTTTCCTTTACCCATAGACGCGTGCGCGCGCGCGCGCGCGCACACACACACACACACACACTTTTTACTTAGTGGGAAATACAGCATAAATGTTATATGATAGAGAAAGGAGAGAGTGATTATCAGTGCATACAGAAGGGTACCAAATACAAACTTGGAAAGGCTAAGAAAAGCTGAAAAAATGAAGTCTAATTAGCTAAAATGCGACAGAAAAATAATCCAGGAGTTGAATCAAAATTAAATACGTATAATATATAAGAATGTCTGGAGGGGTGGGGTAGGGAGGGTGGGAGGGAGGGAGACGCAAGAGGGAAGAGATATGGGAACATATGTATACGTATAACTGATTCACTTTGTTATAAAGCAGAAACTAACACACCATTGTAAAGCAATTATACTCTAATAAAGATTAAAAAAAAAAAGAATGTCAACTGTATTGTCTGTAATAATGTAAACTGGAAACAGCACCAAATCCTTCAAAACCGATTAGATGAATAAGTTATCACATATATACATATTAGAATATTATTAGAGCAATGAAAATGAATAATCTACAGGAGACCACACAAATGACTCTCACAACCATAATACGTTAAAGAAGCTATAACAAAGAATAAATGCTATATAATTCTATTTAAAGAAAGTTTCCCAAAATAGGCAAAAAATAATTTATGATGTTAAGAAGTCAGAATATTATTCACGTTTGACGGGAGAGAGATTAGTGACTGGGAGGGATTATGAGGTGACTTCTGGGGGTTTCTATTTCTTAATCTGGTGGTGGTTACAAGAGTATGTTCACTTTGTTCCCTTAAGTGTAAGTTTATAATCCACATACTTTTCTCTATGTAGTTATACTTTTTAAAAATGTTTACAAAAGAAATGGATAGCAGCTACTTGGTAATCCAGAAGGAAAAAAAAATGCAAAAGCCCAAAGACACAGTGCTTGATGATCCAAAAAGGGTTCAGCATGGCTCCTCTGTAAAATGCTAACTATAATACCTATACTCAGGGTTACTATAGGATTAAAGGACAGAATATGAGTAAAGCACATATCTGGCACAAATATTTATAGGTGTTTATAAATGTTAGCTGTTATTATTACTATACTACTATTACTGTGCTACTGATGCGGCTCCTTGATGGTAGTGCTCAAGGTAGAATGACAAACAAAAAGGCTAAAGGAACAGAGGCAGCAGGTTATGATGGGCTTTTCTAAAATATATTATGAATTTAGACTTTATCCCAAGGTGGTGGGGAAGCAATGAAGAATTTTACACGGATGGTAATATGATCACATTTGAGTTTAGGAAATTTGTCAAAGGAAAGAAAATGTGAAGCTTAAAAAAGGATGTTAAGAAGAGGTTGTCAGCAAATCATACAGAGAGGTCCAGAAAGGAAGAAGGAAAAAAAGCGCTGACTTGAAAATCAATACCTAACAACTTTGAGAGAATAGCTTATGACTTTCTAAAGGTTACAAAGTTAATAAGTGACACTTAGAATTAAAGGTACTCTAAATTCATAATTTATTACAAAAATCTCAATTTAATACTTTTTATATAATTGTAACTTTAAGCACACAAATATCAACAGGACATTCTCTTCAACTATTCATTAAAATTAAACTAAAAATACTTTTTAAAAAAGTCTCCTGGGGGCTTCCCTGGTGGCGCAGTGGTTAAGAATCCACCTGCCAATGCAGGGGACACGGGTTCGAGCCCTGGTCCAGGAAGATCCCACGTGCCGCAGAGCAACTAAGCCTGTGCGCCACAACTACTGCGCCTGTGCCCTAGAGCCCGTGAGCCACAACTACTGAGCCCATGTGCCACAACTACTGAAGCCCGGGCACCTAGAGCCCATGCTCTGCTGCAAGACAAGCCCTGCAATGAGAAGCCCGCGCACCGCAACGAAAAGCAGCCCCGGCTTGCCACAACTAGAGAAAGCCCGCACAGAACAACGAAGACCAATGGAGCCAAAAATAAATAAATTAAATAATTTTTTTTTAAAAAGTCTCCTGGAATCATCACAATTGTTATTACTAATGATAAATTATACATATATGTGTATAGATGGATACCTATATATACTTCTATGTCTCTATATAACTGTCTATCCATATCTCTTAAAATTCAGACTTTCCAAGTCATAAATTAATTTGATGTGGATCTGAATAAACACCAAGACCAAAGTGTAAGTACCAAATTATCATGAGTGCTAACAAATAGTGTAAAACTAATGTGAAAACATTTTTAGTGAGTTATTGTTATTTCAGCAACAACCAAATAAGAGGAATGCTCTGAGACACTTTGACACATTAGCTATCTCTGTTGATTCAATGGCTCTACAAGATGAAAAACAATGAACTGCTCTTCAACATACACAGTGAATCTATTAATAAGCAGTACCTTCTTTGATTTGCCTGATGAATATAAAATGTCAGATAGATCCAAGACATAAGCAGCCAATGGTTTATTGGTTTTACAGCCATTCAAAAAGCAGAACAAAAAGATGGGAGGGGGAAGGGAGGGGAGGAGCAGGGAGGGGAAGGGAGGAAAGGGAAGAAAAGACTAAGCTTCTGGGGTCCAGAGCTCAACTTTTCTGCCTCATAAACAAACCATAAAGAACCAAAAATAGTTTATATTAAGCCTAAAAGCAAGCAGTAAGATATCATAAATGTCATGATGTTTTTCACAACTGTAGCATAAATCCACAACTACCACAAAAAATGTGTAATCTGGCTTTGTTCACATTAGAACATGGAACGGTTTGACTGCTGCATTCAGACACCAACATATAAAATGCTTTGTTTAATAAAAATTCTACTATTAAAAATTAGTCCAGAACCTACAATACTATTGTTAAAGCTGGGTCACAGAAATATGGAGATTCATTATGCTTTCTTCTTCTTTTTTGTATATTTAAAATTTCCCATAATGATTTTTATAAATTATGACCAAGCTTTCAAATATTCTCCTGGGAAAGCTACTTTTGATTTCCCCAGAGAAAGAGTAATCAGTGTTTGCAGAGGACTGGTATAAAACATAACTGCAACAGTAAATTCACTGAATAGAATGTGGAAAGTGGCATTCCTGTGAACTTCACCACTTAAAAGCAAACTAACGAAAATGTCAATTGACACTCAATTAAATATCAGAATAAGGACTAATTCCTTAGGGGGGGAAAAACATTCACAGTCTGGCGTCAAGTCAATTTTTGTACTCTCATGGTTCCTGCCACATTGCAACTTTTGGGCATGCTATAATAATTTTCCAAAAAACAATATCTCAGACTTCCATGCTTTTGCCTCTGGTGCAAAAGGAAGTCATCGTTCGGTTGAGAATAGAGCAAAAACGTCATCATATTGTTGTTGTAGGACACAAGATTAAACTAAAAAGAATCAGAGCAGAAGAGGGGAAACTATTAAGAATCTGAGCAGTAGTCCAGGCAAAAAAGTAAGGTTTACTTAGACTGGAGTGGAAATGGAGGGAAAAGAATGGACTTAAGATATATTTGGCTGAGTAATGTTCCACTGTATATATGTACCACATCTTCTTTGCCCATTCGTCGGTCGATGGGCATTTAGGTTGCTTCCATGACTTGGCTATTGTAAATAGTGCTGCAGTGAACATTGGGGTGCATGTGTCCTTTTGAATTATGGTTTTCTCTGGGTATATGTCCAGTAGTGGGATTGCTGGGTCATATGGTAATTCTATTTTTAGTTTTTTAAGGAACCTCCATACTGTTCTCCATAGTGTCTGTATCAATTTACATTCCCACCAGCAGTGCAAGAGGGTTCCCCTTCCTCACACCCTCTCCAGCATTTGTTGTTTGTAGATTTTCTGATGATGCCCATTCTAACCAGTGTGAGGTGATACCTCATTGTAGTTTTTTTTCCTATAAATGTATTTATTTATTTGTTTGTTTTTATTTTTGGCTGTGCTGGGTCGTCGTTTCTGCGCGCGGGCTTTCTCTAGTTGCGGTGAGCAGGGGCTACTTTTTCGTTGCAGTGCACGGGCTTCTCATTGCAGTGGCTTCTCTTGTTGCGGAGCACGGGCTCTAGGCACGCAGGCTTCAGTAGTTGTGGCATGTGGGCTCAGTAGTTGTGGCTCATGGGCTCTTGAGTGCAGGCTCAGTAGTTGTGGCACATGGGCTTAGTTGCTCTGCAGCATGTGGGATCTTCCCGGGCCAGGGTTCAAACCCATGTCCCTTGCATTGGCAGGCGGATTCTTAACCACTGCGCCACCAGGGAAGCCCCCTCATTGTAGTTTTGATTTGCATTTCTCTAATAATTAGTGAGGTTGAGCAGCTTTTCATGTGCCTCTTGGCCATCTGTTGGAACGAAACTGGGTCATTTGTAGAGACATGGATGGACCTATAGACTGTCATACAGAGTGAAGTAAGTCAGAAAGAGAAAAATATTGTACATTAACGAATATATATGGAATCTAGAAAAATGGTACAGATGAACCGGTTTGCAAGGCATAAATAGAGACACAAATGTAGAGAACAAACATATGGACACCAAGGGGGGAAAGCGGGAGGGTGGGTGGTGGTGGGATGAATCAGGAGATTGGGATTGACATATATACACTAATATGTATAAAATAGATAACGAATAAGAACCTGCTGTATAAAAATAAATAAATAAAATAAAATTCAAATAAAAAATATATTTGGAAGCATAATAAATAATAATCGGTGAACTGGGTATAGGAGAGGAGATGGACAGTAAGTGAAAGATGACTTCCAGGTCTCTGACTTGTGAAACTAGGTATAATGAGATGAAGAAAACCAGAGGAACAGATTTGGTATTTGGTAGAGGGAGATCAAGAGTTCAGTTTTAGATATGTTATATTTAGGGTACCTGAAAGAGATACAAGTGGAGAGAGATCAAGTAAATCAAATATCGAGATAGGCTAATAAATGGGAGCAGACAGAGAAAATGAGGGTCACAAGGAAATGTTTAGGGTTTTGTTTAAAGAAGTAATCATTATATGTCAAAGCTATGGAAGTCTAAAACCTACTGTGAACCATGTTACATTCACTCTACTAACTTCGACACAATTTGTGAAAACTGACTTCAGGTAGTCTTTCCAAATTACTTATAACTATAAAGTTATTCACATACTAAACAAAAAAATACAACATAAAATTACTAAGTCTATCTAGGCTGTATTTTCCTGACAGATAATAATGGATAAAATTTGTGGGGGGGGCGGGGAGGGAAACAAAACACCACACATGATAATAATCAAGGTCCAAAGCCACCCCTGGACCTACAAATGTTAAGAATTCAAGAATGCAGAGGTGCCACATCATTCCTGCAGCAAAATTTCTAAGTTAAGAAAGCTCAGAATTTATACTCTACTGTATTCCACTGTATGATTGGTTTCCTTAGCGGTCTTGCTGTACATATTCTTGCAACAAACTGGCTTACAGCAAACTACCACACCCTAATGGTTGATCCTAGATATTGATATGCCTATATACTGACGCTACTATCTCAAATATGAAAACCGCTCTATGTCCTATCCTGGATAATGGTCCCACAATCCAACAGGCCTCTTAAACAGAAGCCTGGAAATGATTCTCTACTTTCTCATTTTTCTGTATGCCCACAGCTCATCTATGACTAAAATCTGTTGATTGTAATAACTTATCTCTTGAATTCTTCTCCCTCCTCCATTTCTACCACTACCCTTATTTCAGAGCCTCATTATTTCTTAGTTGGGCTATCCTGACATTCCCGATTGATTTGCCTGTCCTATTCTCCTATTACTCTACTGGCCAAGTAATCTTATAAAACCACAAATTAAATTATGTCACTCCCATGCTTTAAAATCCTTCAATGGTTTTCCACTACCTGTGAGTTACTTAACCTCCTTATCTGTAAAGTGGGGATGATAAAAATAGTTTCTACTTATGTGACTGTTTTGAAAATCAAATGAATTCTAGTGTAATTAAGCACTTAATGCCTAATGAACAGTAAAATAAAATAATTTAAAATAATAATAATTATTGTTATATTCTGCTTAGATGTTTCTCCATGATTCAGCTTCTATTTCTCTTTTCTCTTCTCATGTCCCACAGTCATTCCTGGACCCATACAAAGAAACCTGATCACTCTTCTCTATACCACAACTTTAATACTGTATGTGCTTCTATTATACCATTTACCACACTTCAGAGTAGGAGAGGCTTGTCTTCACTACGAGACTATGCTTCACAAAGACAATCTAATGCATCTGAGTCACCTAGCACAATGCCTGGCCCATAAATATTTACTGAAAAAAATTATGAAGAGAAAAGAGATGTATGAAAGGATTAGAGCAGATGGCCATGCTTCCTTCCACACTGAAAATCCAATTATTCTTGATAAAAAACAAAACAGCAATTTCAGAATAGGTCTAAAGAATGAAAGAGTCAGAAAAAACTCACTCTGTGACAGAGGATGAAAGCACCTATGGGTTCAGACTGAGGAGAAGAATGAAGATAAATTAGTTAACTAAGATAAGTTAGGTAAGTAAGCTAATCTGTAGTCATATAGGGAAATTTTACTTCATTTATGAGTTGTATATATCTGTGCTAGAATAGAAATATTAAAAGGTCAAATAATAAGGCAAAGGAGAAAAAACAAGTAAAGATTAAGCTGATGCCATAATATTAGTGTTAAAAAAAAAAACAAACCCAAACACATATTTTACCAGGGCACTACTTTCCTATACTACGCTAAATGGGTAAAGGGGAGCATAGGCAAAGGATAGCTAAAATGAAACAATAAATTGTCATCAGCTATTTCTATCTGATCACTTGCCATTCTTGGGAAAAGTTCAAAAGAGTTGGAAAGGGGATGGCCGTCATTCTTGGAATTGCGATAGAGGGTTAACTGTATATCTTTACATCAAGACTAAAACTTAACATTGACAATCTATGCTGGGGTAATCCCTTGCCCCACTAACTCTATGTTCTTACCCCCGCCCCCCGTTCCCAATGTTAAGACCAAGAAAGAAATTTGGGGATATTATTCCCTGACTAACCCATCTCAAGGGAACACTTAACTGTAATATGTGCATTCAAATACAGAAGCCCCTGGTTCTCTCTTATTCCAGGGCCAGGAACAAAAGGCCAAGGAGGTCTAGACCCAGAATACTTCTCCCTACTCCTGATTTCAAAGTTCTGAAATAAAATAGAGAACAGCTCTGGTACTAAAGTTTTAAATGCAACTATCTGATCAGAAAGCAGGAGGGATCAGACTTGCTAATTTTTAAACTAGGTTTCACCAAAAGAGTAATATAGACTTATATGTTAATTCTATCTTTATATTTTCTAGATGAAAAGTCTTCGGCAAGTCAGCTTCTCTAAGCCTTGTTTTTTTCATCTGTAAAATGAAGATAAAAATTGTACTATTTCTCATGTGAAAATTAAATGTGATTAATACAAATAAAAGCTTATTAGCACAGTGTCTAACACACGATGGTAAGCATTCAATAGACATTAGCTATCATTATTTCAAAGGGCAATTCTTAGTGTTGAAAAGTGTCAGTTTATATATTACCAACTATGAGATTTTAAGGGCTGAAAGTGATTAATTCAAGAGAATGTAATATTTAGACTAATGACATTGCTTTTAAGTATTTATTTTTACTTTGTATCAATGTTAAATTTACAGAAAATGTTTTAAGTATGGTAAAACCTTTTACTTTTCCAGCTATTTGAGAGTAAATGGCCTACGTGATAACCCGTCACCCTTGAATTCTTTAATAAGCGTTTCCTACAAAGGCATTCTCTTACAAATATGACCATTAAAATCAGGAAATTAACAATGAAGCATCATGCTCACTGCTATTGGGGTGTCACTGCTCCTAGGTGCCTTCTCAGTGAACAGTTTAGAGCATAAGTATATATTTCTTTATTCTACATCTATATATAAGAAAAATCATGAATTCACACACCAATATCTCTTTTCCAATCCAACACTACAGAAAGCATTCTAGTTTTTTCCACTTCCATAATGGTAACTCCCTTCTCAGACAGTGACAGGCTGGCTCCCATTATCCTTAAGGATTTATTTGACTAGTCTCCCTGTATGTTACCAGCCTCCCATTGTGGCTGTTTCCCCATCCCCACATGGACGCTCTCTTTACCCCTCTCTGCCCCAACACCCACATACTTCCTCCACGGGTATAACCTCCCCTATTCCTCATGCCTGGCACTCCTCCTCCAAGAATATCCTCCTCATCTTGCTTAGGCACTAACATCCCATGTTGAGCTGATCCTCCACTGGGATGTCTTCCTCTCCCCACCCTCAGGTTCTGATATTGCACTGGGATGCCTCCAACCATGGACTCCCACAATATCCAACTTGAGGCTGAATACACCCAAACCAGGCTACCCTCCTACACAGATGACTTTCTGCTGCCACCCCTGGTGGCCATCACCTCCTAGTAGATGCCCTCTTATCCCTCTTACTCTGTACCAGGCTACTCACCTTCACAAATACCGATCTGACCCTGCTTGGCTCCAACACCTCACACTAGTGCGCCCCTCCTATTCAGACTGCTCCTCATACCTCCAGCTCCAACAACCCACATGGGGACCCTCCTCAACCCTGCCAGGCTCTGATATACCCACTCCTTCAAGAGGACATGCCCCCTCCCCCCATATACCCTAACCAGTGTGGACACTTTGTTTGGTCCCACCTGATGGTTTCAGTACTGAAACGTTCCGAAAGGAAAGAAGAAGGTAACAAGGAAGAACAACTGATGACATTTAAAAAAAAAAAAAAAAGAGAGAGAGAGATACCAGTGAATAAACTGCATAAGCACCCATAATCCAAGCTAATTAAAAGGCTAATCTATTTGTCAAAGTATCTGCTTTTTCCACTTAAAGAAACAGTGGTCAATTCTTTTATATTAATTCCTTCTAAATTTAAAAAGTCAATTGAAAATTGATAAAGAAGGAAGTCTTGTCTTTCTTTTCTAGCCAAATATGCATTTTATTTAAGTATCTTACGTGGGCCTGTAGAAAAATCTAGTTCATCAAAAAAACAAGACTACCAATTTTATTTTAAGAGTTTAAATAATATATGAGTGTTTCAAACACTAGAATTAAATATTTAAAAAATATTTAGAATATGCAAGTTTGAGTTGTTTTCAGTATAATGACAATTGTATTGTTTCCAGTACACTTATGCCCAGATACAACTCTGCAAAAATTAGCCTTGATTGTTACAGGAGTAACACCTTTTCCTTGCTCCCTGTTTCTACGAGGAAGGATGGGCATAAGCACAATCTGAGCCTCTCTTCACTCCTACGGAAGCGAAGAGACTGATCTGATTGGTGATTTTGTAAAGAATAGTTGGGTAGACCCTTAGGAGTAGCTATCGAGAGAACATACTCACAGAGAGCTCATATTCCGCTCTGCTTCCCTAGTATGCCTAGCACCGGGTGGATAAATTGGCTTATGCCAGAACACCTGACTCCTTCACCAACCTATTTCTCTAGCCTGGCCTCTATTAGTAATAAAAGTAATATTCTACTTCCATCTTTCTCCTTGTTTTAATTTTCAAGTTGTTCAGAACCCAAGCAAAAGAGAAGGGTGCCATCTGAGAGTACTTCAGCAATCCAATATCTTAATTAATTTACTGAAGTGGAGATTGCTCGTTTTCCCAGTTTTGACTCAAAAGGGCTGCTTCAATTTGAGCTTCTTAAAACTATTAGAAATAAAAAAAACCCTCAAACCTGAACCAACAGCAGATGTTCAAAATGAAAATAAGCCGACTTATCTGATCATGCTTATTACCCATTAAAAAAAAAACTTCAAAGGCTTATAATTTCCTCCTTATAGATGCCATAATTTATACTTTCAGTCCTACTTCCTACTCCCACCCTATACTCCAGTGACACTAGAGTGCTGAATATTTTCAGAATATACATTACTTAAACTTCTATACCTTTGTTTACACTATCCTTCAACCTGTTCCTTCCAACCTACTTTTCTGCTGGATCATTTAACTTAGGGATCAGCAAACCATGGCCAGTAGACCAAATCTGCCTATTTTTGTAAATAATTTTGTTATTGGAACACAGCCATGTTCATTCATTTATAGATTGCTTTTGTGCTACAACAGCAGAGTTGAGTACTTGCAATAAAGACCATATGGCCCACAGAGCCTAAAATATTTACATCCAGCCCTTTACAAAAAAAAGTCTGCCAACCCCAGCTTTCAGTCAATCCTTTGAAGCCTAGTCATTTCAGATTCTTCAAATCAAAATTAATTGCTGTCTCCTAAGCCTTTCCATTATATTATGCCATCTCTAATACTTAACATCCTTGATAACTGTGAGCTCTTTAAAAGCAAAGAATTCCTAGTGTAGGAATTAGCTTTTTTACCCAACTCACAGTTCCCACCTCTCCTAATTCTTATCACGTTTTTAGGGGAAGTATTCTGGAAGAAGCTTCTGCTCTTTTCTCTACCCCTTATTCATCCTACCAAAGGAGAGAGGAATAACTAGTATTGGCAACATGCTGATAGTTGTTCCTAGTGGAATGGATTAATGTTTTAAAGGTCACTTTTCATGCATGTTCAAGCCTACCGTTCATTCTGCCTAGATGGTCCTACCTACCTATAAGCAAACCACATGGGGTAGAGCTTCCTTGTATTTTAGAAGAGGCCTGCAGCTCTAGCTGCTCTGTCTTTGATAGGTTGGTAAGTTCAGTTCAGGATGATATTGTCTTAATTCTGGCCTCAGCTACAAGCCAGGTTCTTCAATACAACCTTACCATCTAAAGAGCTAACATTTCGATCCCTGATTCCTAAGTCTATTTCTAGTTCAGAACCTGGTTAAGGAAGAAACATAGAATTACACTCCCATCAACCAGCACACAGTAGGACTCAAGATATTTGATGATTGACTGACAACAGTAAATTAACTGGAAAAAATCAATCTTTTAAACTGTGTAACACACTAATGTCACAAACCATATCTTACTTGATGAACTTAATTAGGAAAATATGTTTTGAAGAGAAAAAGAAACAATTTTAGAGTTCACATTCAGTGATGCAAACCAAGCCCATTCTATTTATCTCTCAATATTTTGTTGCTATCAAGTCTCAGCTTAATTAACATATACAGTAATCATGGATATTATCAATTCAAAAAAGTATTCTCCATCTTATTATCCATGCATGAAACAAACATCTCTAGATCCCACACCCTTCCAATTACTGCTCTATACATCTGTTCTTCCTCAAAATGTAGCTTCTCAAATGGTTTCTCCTCTTCCACACATCTTAAATACTTTCTAACCTATTACAATATAGCTTCCATCCCTGCCACTCTGCTGAAATCCATCTGGTCAAGGTCACTAAGAACTTCCATGCTGCCAAAAACAATGCACATTTCCCTGTTTAACGGTACTTGACATCTCATCAACATATAACAATCCCTCCTTATTTTAACACTCTTCTCTTAGATTTGGTAATACCATCTCTCCTGGT
This sequence comes from Pseudorca crassidens, assembly GCF_039906515.1. Taxonomy (NCBI): domain Eukaryota; kingdom Metazoa; phylum Chordata; class Mammalia; order Artiodactyla; family Delphinidae; genus Pseudorca; species Pseudorca crassidens. The sequence goes on from NC_090299.1 coordinate 45,018,840, forward strand.
TTTCCGACATAGCCAATGGCCTTACTTTTCAGTGTGAAAGTCCAGTGGCTTTCCTTTGAGGCTCCTCTTCCTCCATCCAAGGAATGCTAAGATTCCTTAAGACATGGTACTGAGTACTCCTCTCTAGTTATACTATCACTTACCCTTAGGTGGTCTCATCCATTTCAAGGATTTAAATATCATCTTTATGCTGGTAATTCCTTAATTTATATTTTTAGCCCAGAAACCACTACTATATAAGTATTTTAACACCTTTCATAAAAACAAAAGATAGTGAACATTTAAGGACAGCTATAAATCTATTATCTGTAGATTTCCAGCTATGAAAAGTGAAATGACTCGTGCCTAAGGTTAAAACAATAGAGGCTAAAAAAGGAACTATGTTCTTTCAATTCTTAATCCTTTTTACCATTTGTGAAGACTTAGCCCCTTGTCCCTAAACTGTTTACTAAATAGTTTACTATTTAAATATGAAGACGACTGGACAAAGCTTCTTCCCTACATACACACCTTACACATAGCCATCAGAAAAGAACTGGCCAATCTGAATTAACAGAGAAAGCCTCAAACTCGTTTTTCAAGAAATATTTTAGAAAAGACTCTAGGCTACAACTGAATTTTAAAGGAGACTGAGGATGCAGGCAGGGTAGCTGTTATGATTAATAAGATACTCAAGAATTTGGAGCAATGTGTACAAAACAGAAGTAAAGGCAGATAAAAGTGGCTGGGCTGTCTAAAGAAGAAACCAGGCAAACGAACAGGGAAGGAGCCCGGTGGACTATGACCAACTAACTGGATACGGTCAGGAGCTTTCATTTGATGAAAAAAGACAAGTGGGAGACACTACTGCTTTGTAAAGTACAAAATCAAAGTAGCTATTCCAAATAATGATTTAATATAGGTTATAAGCTAGACTGAAGGACAGTAAAATCAATGATGCAGATACTGATATAAACTAGAGTCTTACCTAAATCGGCCCAAGTGCTTAACACTTCATCAGAAAAACTGAATCCAAGAGATATTGTAAAGAAAATAATAATAACTTGGTAATAGATCAAGGTAAAGAGAAAAGAAAAACAAAGAAGCAAATATAAGTAAGCAGGGTTGTTGCCAATTAATGGGAAAACCATATAAAAGGAAAGGAGATATAGAAAAGTGATTCTTCATTGGAAGCTGTTTTCTAGAAAACATAAAAAGCCTCAAAACAAATTTTTATTTAGCTTTATTAAGAGCAAAGTGCCATTCTTCAAATATAAATATGGCATTGTTACCTTAATTAGTTTCCTAATGGTAGCAGTAGGTTGGTCTGGGCCTAGTCACAGCCTCCTATCTTTATTCTGTGGTGAATAAAATACACACACACACACCCAAAAAAGAAGGAATATTATCAAAAAAGGAAAAAAGATAGAAACTCTAAACCTCAATAACGTATGAGATTATAATTGAAAAACTGGATTTACCAAAAAGGAAGAAAAAATTGCATATCCAAAAATCTACACGCCTCTGTTGCTCCTCCCAAGACTGCACAGTGGTAGAAGAATTAAACACCAGGATTGAAAGATAAACCAGGGGAGCATGGAGGATACATAATAGCTACTTCTGGTGACATAACAGGAACTTATCACAGTACCCAGCCAAACAGGGAGGGATACACACATGTAACCAGCCAAGGGAAGTAGCATGGACAGGAAGAGACAGCACCACACAGAAAGGAGAATACATGTGATATGCTCAGACCAGCAGACGGCCTGTTTCTAACATATGCAAATATATGAAATTCATATACTGCTTGAACCCAAGGATGGCAGAACTTCCAAGTATACAATCCAAGAGTACACAGAATTTCAAATTTTACAAGCAAAATTCACAATGTGCTTATTTACAGAGAAATTTGGATATGTCTTTACCACCCAACTACTCATGATCATCACAGATTCCATTTGCCTGATACATATTATTAGATAGTGCTTTAATTCACATCTTTTTTTAATGGATAAAAAATCTGCTAGTGCCTGAAAAGACAGTTGTGCAAAGTTTTTGGGTAGTTGACCCATTCATACCAGTTCTCATCAAATCCAGATTTCTAAGTAAATCTACTCTTCCAGAATTTACATAGCAATAGTGACAAGATGAGGTAGAAGTTGGTGGAAAAATAAGAGTAGGAGGCAAGAAGCAGCCGGAAAGAAGTGTCAAGTTGATTATCTAGAACTTTATTTACCTGGACTATCCCATCTTTAAGTGTTATAGCTCTATGAAGTGCTCCCGTAACTTCTTCAGAGGTTAAAAAATAGAGGAAGAGAATATCTTCTGCCCCTGATACTGCTGATTATCAATGGGGCAGGTAGTTTGGAAAAGTCTACTCTGCAAACACCTGCAGAGTGTAGAACTCTAAGACAGTGATGTGGTTAACAGGAAGAGTACAGAGAGTAGGTACCAACAAAGAGTAGGTTCAAGATGATATAATGATACAGATTTTTTTAAATGAATTTAAACAGATTTCTTGTATTCAGCTACCACAAAGCCAAAATGTTCCTTGCAACGTAGGACGGCATCAAATGCCTTTTGCTTTTCTTATACATAAAAAGCGAAGATCAAGCTAAGTGATTATACTGTGATTCTTAAACTCCATGACTCTACGGCTCAAGAATACCCTAGAATATAGATCTTTCAAGCCTTTACTATCTTTTTCTCTAACATGCCTCATGATCTCTTCATTGTTCATCAGCATTCCCACCAGAAAGAATCTACTGGCAAAAACATAAAGCTCAAAGCTTTTAATAACCTGTATAAATAATATTAACAGCAAATGTTTATGGAATGTTTTCTATATGGCAGACACATATTAACATATATCAACACAATTAATTTTCGAACAACCTCATTATCTTCAATTTACAGGTAAGAAACTGAAGTACAGAAAGGTTAAGTAACTTGTCCACCCTGGTAGGTGGTAACAGCTAGAGAGCTGGAGTTCAAACACAGGTAGTCTAGCTCCAGTGCCTATATTCCCATTCACTATATTACGTTATTCAAATAAAAGATTTGGGGAATAAAAGATTTGGGGAAAGCTATCAGTTTGGTTAGTATCAACAGATTTGAAAAAGTGGTACCAAGGTAATCAAGCCTTGGCTGGAGTCACTACACTATAAAACTGTGCTGTCCAATGTGGTAGCCATTTGCCACATGAGGCTACTAAGCACCTGAAATGTAGCTAGTCCAAACTGAGATATGCTATAATAACTGATTTCAAAGACTTAATGTTTTAAAAAGAATGTAAACTAACTCAACAATTTTATATGGATTAATGTTAAAATATTTTTAATATATTGGGCTAAATCAAACATGCTTTCTTAATGTAGCTACTAGAAAATTTTAAATAATATATTTGGCACCCATTTTATTTCTACTGGATGTTGGAGTTTATTAAATGATTCTAATCAAATCTTCTTTGTTTTACTGTTGTAATCTTTGGCAAATCAGTTACACTGGTTACACTGATCATTAACTTCTGAATCAGAAAAAGAGGGCTTAAAAACAGTCCTGGGGGCTTCCCTGGTGGCCCAGTGGTTGCGGGTCCGCCTGCTGATTCAGGGGACGCGGGTTCGTGCCCCGGTCCGGGGGGATCCCATGTGCCGCGGAGTGGCTGGGCCCGTGGGCCGTGGCCGCGCCGGGCCTGCGCGTCCAGAGCCTGTGCTCCGCAACGGGAGAGGCCACAGCAGTGAGAGGCCCGCGTACCGCAAAAAAAAAAAAAAACAGTCCTGACACCTCGTGTTCATATTTTGGTATCTAAATCTATTTTCCACTAAAAAGAATGGAGGGCTCCTTGGAAAAATGGTTGATGTCGGGGCTGGGACATGTGAAGTACAAGATGAACCTGCAATATCATGTTTGGGCAGGAAGGAAGTGCTCAAAAATAATCATTGGGCAGGGAGGGGTTGGAGAGACATGTGATTTGTCAAAAAACACTGGACAGCTTGATGAGGCTCCCACTGGCCAGACCTGGGACAATTTGGAAATCAAAATAATGACAGTAATGGATTTAACCACTGAATAAAATAAGAACCCATGAGTTCATACGGATGAAAATAACTAACAAAAATAAATAAAGAAGACAGGATAGACTGCTTTATGACAGAATATCAACTACTAGTTACAGAATGATGAAGCTAGAAAAATCATGAATGAATGTTAAAACTTGTGGGTAAAGTTTTGATGAGACTATGTAAATATCCTGTTCCTCAAAAGTATTTCCCCACAAATTACATATTAATTACAAAAGAACAAATAGTAACTTTCAGGGAGAAATATGGAAAATACCACATTAACCAGATTTTCAAAGCTACCATCACCAACACTGGGACAAAACAACATTATGAATCTCAAGATATGATGTATTAAGAAGGACAGAACATGTCTTCAGAGATATTCCTGCCAAAAATGCATAACCAATCTAATCAGGAGGAAACAACAGACAAATTCAAATTGAGGGACATTCTACAAAATAACTCTCCTGTACTTTTCAAAAATGTCAAGGTCAAGAAATACAAGAAAGGCTGAGAAAGTGTTCCAGATTTAAAGAGACTAAAAGAGGACAACCAAATGCAATATATGATCCTAGCTAGAGGGAAAAGCTTATAAAGTAAAGTGGATAAAATCTGAATATGGATTATGAATTCGATAATAGTATCATTAATAGTATGTCAATGTCATATTTCCTGGTTTTAATAACTATACTGTAGTTAGGTAAGCCAATGTCCTTGGCTTTAGGAAATATAACTGAAGAATTTAGGGGTAAAGAGGCATCATGTCTCCAAATTACCCTCAAATGTTTCAGAAAAAAAAAAAAAGATATAGATATAAGGCAAGAATGATAAAGCAAATACTTCAAAATGTAATACAATTGGTGAATGTGGGTAAGGGTATAGAGGAGTTCCTGGTACTATTCTTCCAACTTTTCTTGTAAGTTCGAAATTATATCAAAATTAAAAGTTAAAACAAAACAGAACTTATTTCCCAGATCAAATATCCTAATGGACTACACAAGTCCTGATAATGTTTAAAAATATACTAATGCATTTCTTTTATCCTGGACTTGACTTTGCTTTAAATTATATGATTTATCAGATACTAATTATATATTCCATATATAATTCCATAAGATCCAGGACTATATCTGTTATCACTCAACATGCTGAGTACTAGGATACTATTTATTATATCCAATAAGCACTCAAACATTTGTTAGATGAACATATTCAAAAGTATAGCACAGTACAGGATGATTACAGAGAAAAATCAAATTGTAAAAAGCACCACATTGTAAATAAAGCTATTAATTGGGCCACACAGCTTACAGGACAACTCTTCAATTATAAAAAAAGAAAAACCAGGATTAAATCACAGAGTAACCATAAACCTAACCTAAAGAGATGAGTTCCACAAATAAAGAAAGGTAAATATCATTTTCCATATCAAGAGTTAAACATCTTATCTAACTACAAGCAGTCATGGCAAGGAAAATGAACTTTTTGCTCATAAAATTAGAATATATATGTTATTTAAAGAATGAATGAGATTACTTTAAAGATTTAGGCTAAGAACTGAGATTTTAAAACTTCACTACTGGCTCAATACTAATTTGCTGTAAGGCCCTGAGACACTACTTACAATTTCCATATTTCATTTAAAAATAAGACTTGTGGATCATTTTCTTCCCTAAAGGTAGAAAGAATATTTTATAAAAATTTCAACCAATAAGAGCAATGAATATTCAATACAGAAGTACATATACACATATATGTTCACACACATACACACATGCAAAGTAAAAAGAATATAGCTTTTTTCAAATATATTTACAAAGTAATAGCAAAAGGTGACTTAAAATAGTTACTCAAAATACATTTAATCCCAATTCATACTGTGAGTAGGTGCTTCACATATAGACTACTGAAAAAAACCCAATCAACCAGTGCATATCCTGCTTAAGAGAGTTTTATTGTTTATTTAAAAAACAAGCATGATAAAAACAAACTATGAGATGGATCTTCCTAGGTCTCCTGACTAGGACTGGGACTGTGGGAAATAATTCTCAAATACAGTTAGAGCTCAGGAAAAAATTTTCTTTCAAATACGATACAACTGTATACTACATTAAAAATGTAATACAGAGACTACATATTAGACACACAGCATTAACACAATCTTCAATGTCTTCCAATCCTACTTGAATATCCAAGTAGGTAAGACAGAAAGACATCCTATTTCCCTTCTTCCATCAAATCCAATTAATTTTGTGTTTAATTAAAATTCGACTATTTTTCAAAAGCACATATATTTTTGTGAGACGAAGCCATACTTAATGCATCTAAACAAGCAAGATGAGAAAAAAGAAAAAGCCAAAGTATTCTAAAATATAAAAATTGTCCAAAGACACCATCAAATAACTGTGCCTCAGCAAAACTTAACACAATAGTATCTCGAGCCAGTGTTACAATGCTATCATCCTGCCTGATTCTAACTGAACGAACTCAACAATTTTCAAACAGGTTGTCAGTGGAAGAGATCTTTACATAAGCAATTATAAAAACAGGGTCCATTTTGTATTCGGGAAGCACCAGCAACCCTTCGCTTAAAATTTTTATATAAGAATACCGTGAGGGTTTTTTTACACTTTTTAAAAAGAGATAAAATCACTTATGAATACCTGACTAAAGCTATTTCCTAGAACATTTCCTTAGATAAGAACAAAACATATTTTAAAGCGTAAAACAGTGAATTGCTTGAGCATAACTTAAATGCCCCTACTCAGAGCAAACTTCCTTCTCGTACGTTTTCCTATATCCACCGTATTCTGCAGTGCACATTTCTGATTTGAAGTTGTACTAGTTTATCCTACCACGACCTCCTTTTCACTAGTGAAAAACAAGAAAGATCTTCAGGCGCTAACCAAACAAATCTGAGGGGGCTTGGGGAAAAGGGGCGCGAGGTGGCGCAAGAACAGATGGAAACAGGGTAAGAGAGTTGTTTTCTTAGGGCACTAAGGTTACTCCTCAACTCCAAATGCCAAGATTCAACTGCCAGTCGAGCAAGCTGCTGCCACTATCCACTCTTTAAACAATGCAACCTTCCCTCTACCTCTTCTACTCGCCCACCCATCAACCCCTTCCAAAACAAACACAACACACCCCATCCCATAAACCGCGTTATCCCCTCGGTGCCCACTCGGTGTTATCCAACCTGCTGGATAACAGCTCCACGCACACGTCTTACTCAGACAAAACAGCGACGGCGGCAAGGTGGGGAGGTCCCACCACCTCTCGCCACCCCCGAGCAACCCTCAGAATGACAGCCCGGAGCCCAGAAGTTTGAAGCAGAAAGATTCCGACCCAACCAAAAGGGAAGACGGAATTGCAGAACGGGGATGGGAGTTGGGGAGGGCGATGTGCGTGTCTGTGCAAGGAAGGGTCCATCACATGACAGTAAAAGAGGACCCGAGTCTTCGGGGCGTCCGCGAGGAGAACGGGGGGGTTGCCGTCGCCATGGCAACACCCCCCCTCCGTCCAGACTTCCAAAGAGGGAGGAAGAACTTCAAATCCCAACCGTCAGCGCTCGAGCGGCTCCTTCTTAAAGGAGTACACACGGCGCCGCCGCCGCCGCCGAGCGCGAGAGGGCAGAGTTGGGCGCCCCCGCCCCTCGGGCGACGCCCCCGCCGCCCCTCGCCCCCAGCCGGCTCACCCGCGGCCCCCGCCCCGCGAGCACCCGGGGGTCGTTCAGGTCCCCGTCCCCGGGAACCCTGTCGCGTCGGCCCGCCCGGACCCCGGCGGCAGAAGGGGGTGTGTGTGCACCCGGCGGGGGCGCAGACCAGCCCGCCTTCCTCCCGCCGGCTCTGCCCGCGGGCTCCTCTCCGGCCGGGCGCCGACCCACCGGCCCGCTTCCTCCCTCTTGACAGGGTGGACAGCGAGCGGCCAGGGGCGCCGAGGAGTTTCGGGGAGAGCGCAAGCGAGCCTTTTCCTTGGGGGCTCGGCGAGCGGGTCCGAACTAACAGTTCCCGGGGAGCCAAAGAGCTGAGGAGGGGAAAGGAGCGCGGACCGCGCCGGGCGAGGAGCCCCCAGACAAAAGGCGAGCGCCGGATCCGCCGCGCCGCCGCCGCTCCCATCTCGCTCCCCCAATGAACTGACCCGAACGGGAGATTCAACTAAACCCCTCTGCCACAAACTCCTCGGGCTGCGGCAGCCGTCGCCGCGCGGAGCCGGGGCCCCGGCCCGTGTCTCTCTTACCTACACAGTGCATGAGGCGGTGGCGCCAAGAGTCGAGTTCCCGCCGGAATCCTCTCCTCTCCGCCGCGCACCGAGGGCTCCGGCACTGAGCAGCGGCGGCGGCGGCGGCGGCGGCGGCAGCAGCGGCGGCGGCAGCGGCCATTCTCTCTCTTCCCTTGTCCATCTGCGTCCCGCGTCACGCGCCCTCATTTACATACGAGCGGCGCAGGCACGAGGCAGGGGCGCGAGCCCTCGGCGCGAGCCCCGGAGCGCGCGCCCCCCGGAGGGGGGTTGATTGACACGTGTCACACTACCTTCCCTCTGCCCTTCCCTCCCCCTCCCACCGCTCCCTCTGGGAGAGGCGGGGAAGGAGCGTGAGGAGAAGGAAGCAACCTGCCGCTTCCGCTGACCCCGCCTCCCCATCTACTCCCCTGTCTCCCCTCCCCCCGGAGTTTACTCAAGCGAGCCATACCGCTCCCGCCGCCCGCGAAAACCCTGAGCAGGAGCCAGAGGCTCGGAGCCCCGCCAGGAACCGGCGTGCTAATGGAGCGGACTAGCAACGCTTCCTTTCTGTCTTCGCGACGCGACTCCGGCCTCCCGGAGACTTCACTTCCCAGGTCTCCTTGCGCTGGGGTCCCGAAGCGGAGCTTGCTGCCGCGGCGCGGTGCATGCCGGTTCTTGTAGTCCACCAGGGATGGGCGTGTTTCCGTACCCTTCGCACACTTGTGCTTGCAGCCTGGCCTTCGGCTTCTCGGCTCTGTGTGCGGCTTGTGGGTTTACCGCTCAGGGCAGTGCGCTGCGCGCGTTGCGGGGTCCGACCCAGCCACCTTAACTTCCTTAGGATTCACAATAGAAAGGCGGTGGAAGCCGCTAGAGTTGTCGGTATCTTGAAGTTTTGGGCTGCGCTTTGTGCTTTAAGTGCTGGAAACTTTTGGTGGTCACTGTGATCTCGTCGCTGCTGAGAAGGAACAAGCCGGTCATTCGGCTGCATCCGAAATAACTGCCAAATGTCCAGAGAGAGAACCCATAGTAACTTCAGTTTCCAGGGCGATGACATCTCGGAAAGCGAGAATATTTGTAAAGATTAGGGAAAGATTGCGGGGCTTTTCACCGGAAATCGTTTACGGGGGGCTTGGAGGTGGCTGGGTGAAAACTCCAAAAGGGGACACTTTTATGCTCCGCAAAAAGTAAACTCCTGGAGGACAGCGACCCATTAAGTCTTGTGTACCGTGTCGTCTTTCACTTGCCTAACCCTAATACAGTGCGCAGCACGGGATTTAGCACTTAAATGTTGTGGAATGAATTCTGCGCTGAGCTAGAGGAAATATTTCTTCAGAGAGAGAGAAAGCTTTTGATTAGATATAAACTCCAATGACATTTTTAACTTTTGCCCCACAGTGATTGTGCATGCATTTCTGTATACGTGCAGGGGGCCGAACCGAAGCTATGACACACACAGTTTGCTGAGAAGTACTGTGGATTACTGGGAATTTATGCACAAGTTTGTGGGAAATATGTTTTAATTCTTCTTGGAAACTTCTGTGAATTCTGAATTCAGTTCCATCCTCCCTGTTTTGTGGATTATCCTTCCTTATCCACCTCCACCTTTTTTTTTTTGCTTCCTAGGAAAAAGTAGTCCTTGCTCATTGTTACCTCCTCAATACTGAATACGTAGTTTTAAATTTTCAAAAATTAAAAAAAAATGAAGTTTGAAATCTCATAATCATCTTTTTTAGAATGGACACAATTGGAGAAGGAAGTGAAATCACTAGTGAAGGTGCTTTTGGAGTTATCAGTGGATGGTGTCAGTTGTGGGTTCTACTCATGTTGTAATTGCTAAGATGGTCAGCCTCTGTAGCTTTTCTATCTCAGTACTCTACATTGGTTAGGATGTTAGGGCTAGGTTATGGTGCAGTAACAAAGCATCCAAGAGTTTTAGTGGCTTAAAAACAACAAAGAAAGTTATTTCCTGCTCATCTGTATTTTCATCTCTGGTAGAAGGAAGGGAGAGGGTGGGGAGAGCGTCACTCCATGAGATTCTCACCAAGCAACCAAATGGCTTAGGGAGGCTCCAACCAATCTCTGGAACTTCCTCACTTACATGATAGGCAAAAGGAAGATGAATGGCAAACAGGTTCTTTCCGAAAGTGATACAAATCAATTTCACTCACATTTCATTGACAAAAGCAAATCATATGGGCATGCTATCTTCAAGGGAGCAGGAAAGTGTAATCCTACCATTTGCCCAGAAGAAAAATTAACCCAAATTTACTGGTGAACAGCACCAGTGATTACTACAATCCATCCTTCTAGTCACCAATATACATATCACTCTCCTTACACTACAATATACATTCATTCCTATCACAAGTGAAACAATCCAAAAGTTCTATTCAGTAATGGCATTAATCTCAAAGTCCAGCATCTCTGGGTGATGCCTGGTAGTCCCTGTATTAGAAGAGGAGAAAAACTTCTGTTGTTATAAAGATCTGAAAAGACTAAATATCTATCCTCCCTGGTTGCACACACACACACACACACACACACATACACACACACACACAAACACACACGTGCACTCAACAAACAAACACTGGTGGGACAGGAACAGAACAACCGTGGTAAACATTTCTGTTTAGAAAGGGGAAGAATGGGAGGCATGCGTGAATAGCTTTAGCAAATATTTTACCACAGCTAGCGTGGATTACCAACTTTCCAGCCTCTAACAACACTTTCCTCGCCACCACCCACTGAGCTTCTAAGTCATAGCTAAATATTTTAGATTTTCTATCATAACTGTACTTCCTTCTGGGTACCAAATTCTGTGTTAGTCAGAATGGGCTCGGTCATGCTCCAGTAACAGAAACCCAAAATCTCAGAGGTTTAATACAGAGATTTATTTCTTACTTTAAACTATGTGTTCTCCAAAACTCAGTACTGGGGAGGAGAGGAAGAACTGTTATATGTTCACTCAGGGACCCACGTTTATGGGGCCCCACCATCTGAAAGTTCTGCAGTCAGCATGACAAGAGAAAGAAGATGCCAAAGCACAGTCCAGCTCTTAAAGACCTGCCAGAAGTGAAATATTTCACTGGGTGAAGCAAATCATATGGCTATGCTTAACTTCAAAGGAGTGATATATCAGATAGCTTTGAGGACATAACAAACCGCCTCAGAATTTAAAAGCTTATAACATCAACTATTTATTTAGTTCATGATTCTATGGAATAGCAATTTGTGTTAGGCTCAGCCAGACAGTTCTTCTGGCCTGGCCTGGGCTCACTCAGGTGTTTGTGAATAGCTGCCTGTCAACAAGGCAGCTCTGTTTCTGAGGGTGTGCCGTCAGCTGGGACAACAGAGCAATCAATCCAGGTGCCCCTCATCATCAGGAGGCTAGCCTTGGCTTGTTCACATGGTGGCAGTCACAGGGTTCAAAAAGAGCAAGCCCCAATGCACAAGCGCGTTTTATTTTTTAACACCTTTATTGAAGTATAAGTGCTTTACAATGGTGTGTTAGTTTCTGCTGTATAACAAAGTGAATCAACTATACATATACATATATCCACAGATCTCCTCCCTCTTGCATCTCCCTCCCTCCCACCTATCCCACCCCTCTAGGTGGACACAAAGCACGGAGCTGATCTCCCCGTGCTATGGGGCTGCTTCCCACTAGCTACCTAGTTTACATTTGCTTGTGTATGTATGTCCATGCCATTCTCTCACTTCGTCCCAGCTTACCCTTCCCCCTCCCCATGTCCTCAAGCCCATTCTCTATGTCTGCGTCTTTATTCCTGTCCTGCCCCTAGGTTCTTCAGAATCTTTTTTTTTCTTTTAGATTCCATATATATGTGTTGGCATACGGTATGTGTTTTTCTCTTTCTGACTTACTTCACTCTGTATGACACTTTCTAGGTCCATCCACCTTGCTACAAATAACTCAATTTCGTTTCTTTTTATGGCTGAGTAACATTCCATTGTATATATGTGCCACATCTTCTTTATCCATTCATCTGTCGATGGACACTTAGGTTGCTTCCATGTCCTGGCTATTGTAAATAGAACTGCAATGAAAGCGTTTTTTAAGTTTCGGCTTGGGTTACATTTGCTCCAGGCCCATTGGCTAAAGCAAATCATATGGCCAAGCCCAGTGACAATATGGGGAAATAGATCCTACCTCTTAACAGGAAGAGCTGCAAGACACATTGCAAAGGGGTATGGAAAGAGGGCAAGAAATAATTTGTGCCCACTTTTCAATCTACTGCATGAGGAAAGTGCAATGCTACCATGTTCCCACAAAGCAGGGGAAATAGAAGTATTAACGAACAGAACTAATGAATATCATATCTATAGAATTTCTGGGAGAAGGGGAAGATCATGGCCAGATACAATGAAATACACAAATAGAGTTAACTTTGGAATTCAGCTTGACTTTGAAGAGCAAAGACTTTTCCATGGCAAGTATCAGAGTATGTTGTAATAATCCAAAAACTTGATGTTCGTGTGAGCTCAGTGAACATAATGATAGAAGTCTGGCTGATTCACCTTTGTATTTTCAGCATCTAGCGCTGTTCTAGGCACTTAGTTGATGCCTAATGTTTATTGATTGATTTGACAAATGTTAGGGATATCTATAAAGACAAGGATAGAGAGGGGGTCATATCCAAGATTGTCTCCTACACTGAAAATCTAGTCACTCACAAAGGAGTTTTAACATAACAACAGATATATGATATGAAAATGTTAATGTTCTTTGGAAAGATGTTTTTGTTCTGTTGTCTATTTCCAATACATATTGTATCATTGGTTTATTGCTGTGTAAAAAGCCAGTCTATAACTTAGTAGCTTAAAAGAACAACCATTTGTTATCACTCAAAAATCTATGGGTCAAATGGGCAGTTCTGCTCAGTTGGTGAGGCTCTGCTGGTTTTGACTGGGATTTCTAATGCTGGAAGCTGCTTGATCTAGGATGGCCTCACTCTGGTCTGCAGCCTGGCTCCCTGTTTGCTAGGTAAAAGCTATGACTGAGCCATGCATCTCATTATCCAGAGACTAGCTAGAGCTTATTTATTTAGTGACAGCATATAAAACATATAAAGAGGGTAAGCACTAATGTGTAAGTGTTTTTCAAGTCTTTGCTTGCATTTGTTTGCTTGCTACTCTCCTATTAAACAAGGCCACTCATAAAACCAAGCCCAAAATCTGAGAGGGAGAATACTAACTAATGGCATGGATACAGAAAGGTATCACCAAATTAGGGTCATTACTTCAATCAAACCACCATAAAGGGCTTCCATGGTGGCGCAGTGGTTGAGAGTCCGCCTGCCGATGCAGGGGACATGGGTTCATGCTCCGGTCCGGGAAGATCCCACATGCCGCGGAGCGGCTGGGCCCGTGAGCCATGGCCCCTGAGCCTGCGCATCCGCAGCCTGTGCTCCGCAACGGGAGAGGCCACAACAGTCAGAGGCCCGCGTACAGCAAAAAAAAAAAAAAAAACCACCATAAATATCCATCCAAATTCACTATTATTCACTAAAGCTTATAAGCACCTCTACAGAGTATCAAGTATACATATAAACGGCTGGGAAAATTACATTTCTTGATTTATGAGATCATTTGGCAGTCAATTCCCAATCTGGGGTACATTTTAGGAGAATATGATATAAACATACAAATAAATTGGAGTAGTTTGAAATACACATGTTTCCATAGTAAAGAAATATAAAATCACAGAAGTACATGACAAGAGATGTTTTTTGAGATACTAACCAAAAATGAAAGCTATTCTTTTACTTTGCAACAAAAATAAACAACCCAGTATACTAATAAGATTGTAAAATACCTATTCAATTATAAATTATCAACATGTAACATAAAATAATATACATTTTATAATTTAATAAAATATAAACATTTTTGTATGAATTAGATATTTGGAAGTATAAGGCATAGCCATTAGATGCCTTAATTAACTATAAATCATATTTCTGAGAAGCCATTTTTTGAGTAAACTTTATTAGCTGCTTTAAAAATATCACACTTTACTATATTTCCATTAGTTCTGAGTTATAATGCACTGCACTGATCAGAGATATAAAAATCAAAGACAAATTTGATCAACCAATTATTAGGACATGGAACATAGCCCTTTCCAGAAAATTTCTAATCAGCCACATAATCGTATTATGCTAAATTTTATGCAAACATCTTAGATTCATCCATGTTTATGAGCCAAAGATTTTTCAGTACTTTTTTTTCTTGTGGGAGTTTGGACTCTAAGGACACTGTTACCTCAGATATACATGCTGATGCTTTTAATTTCAATACTGTAGTTAAATAATTAGTTAAATAGATGAGTGATTTTGTCTTCTTGATACATTTCCAAATATTATCAACATCTTTTTTGTACATTTTATAGGGAACAATGATAAGATTTCAAAGGAGGGAATAAAAATTGAAGAAGCAGAAATATAATGATGATGTACTTCATTTCTTCTACTGTAATGTCTATTTCCTATTCCCAGGCTGTCCTTAGTGTACATAAAAATGGACATGATAGTTGATTCAATATGGTCACTCATCTCAGGGGCATATCTCAGATTTTTGTTCTCCATGTTCTTTGTTTAGTTCAACCATTGGATATTTTTAAATACATTTTAAAAACATTACTATTACACCCTGTAACCTCTTCATATTAAATATCTTATAGTTGGATATAATTTTCCCTGTATTAGGAAGACTCAGGCCCTAAACTGTCAGGATAACCAATACTGAAATTAGGGTGAGCATGTTTTCTTTTCTTTTTTTCTTACAAAATCATACATCTTTGAGCTTGGCATCTGAATTGAATAAATTTACCATCTATTTTCTCTTACATCCAGGCAGATGTTAATAGGATCTGATCTATCACTACTCTTTTTGTGTGCACTTGAAATTACTTCTGCAGCCTAACTCATTATTATCACTTTCATTTTCAGCCTTTTAATAAAATTTCAATGTATTATATGCTTAATGATGGCAATTTGATCCAATTTAATCCAATTGCATAGTTCAGTATCAAAGTCAAATAAAAATGTCATCTACAGCACCTAGTCTATTACAATTTAGGAAGAGTATGTGTTGTCTAGGTCAATCCCCTACTTTTTCAGATAGGGATACTGAGGCCCAGACAGAATAAGCAATTTATGTAGGTTACACAGCTTACAAGCAGTAGTACCCAAACTAAAGATCAGATTTCCTGATTCCTAATATTGAATTTTTTTGCTATACTAATAGCCATGATTTGTTGAGCATGTACATATGTTATTAACTCATTTAACTTTCCCATAAGCCTATGCAATAAGTACTATTATTAATATCCACATATCACAGAGAAGGAATGATGAATTGGCCCAGAGAAGTTAACTTGTCCAACTTCACTCAGCTAGTTAGTGATAGGACTGGAATTTGAATCTGTCTTTCCAAATTTTATGACTGCTTTACACTGGGAAGCAGAAAAGAAGTTAATAATGTTGCCTTGTTAAAAGTCAGAAATTGAGGAACCTGGACTTTATATGATTTTCATGAGGGGCTCCTCATTATTTGAGTGAAGATAGTAACACAAACACAAAAGTACGGTTCCCCAGTATTTAATATATCATTCAGCCAAACTGGGGTTTTTGCCGCCCACTTTCTGATATTTCCATGCTGTCTACTGTCATGGAGCTCGTCTAATACTCCTTTCTGTGCTCTTAAAGCATGTTTTTTATACTTTTTCTCATGGGTTTTTATCATATTCTTCCATATATTATAGTTATTTGTGGATGTATCGTTTTATTCCACTCTATCACCTTGTTGATTGTGAAGTCAAGGCCTGGGTATTCATCATTTCTTTATACCTGTATTCTACACTTTGTTGATACCAAAGAGGCTTTTGTTAAGTTGAAATAAAAGGGTAACAAATTGGGATTTTTAAAAGAAAACAGGAAAGATATAGGACTTCTTTCACCCCCACCAACATTCTCAAGACCTACTCATAAATCCAAACTTATTTTTCACCCCTGATGTCAAGACAGTGACAAAAGGAGGTGGCATGTTTGCATTTTACAGAGGTTATATTTCAAACCCAGAAATAATCATTTGGCCTTTCAGTGTGTTGAAATTCCTCATACAAAATAAACCACAATGTCTTGTATGAATAAAGCAAATCACTTTACCTACTAAAATGTCTTAGGGAGCGAAATACGAACAATTTATGAATTTGAAAATCTTTTCCATGCTGTTGACAATAGCTAGGATTGAGTCCTCAGTTTCAAATATAGAAAATATTTATGTATTTTGATATAAAAATAGTACAAAATACTAATATTTCATGGTAAACAGGCCCAGCAATAAAGCTCTGAAGTAAAATCCAGTGGACTGAAGAAGTTTATCTTAAAATATTACTATAAAGAAGGCTTATTTAACCAGTGAAATATGGTAGTAGTGCATATTAATATCCACCTAGAGAATAGATGTGAAATAAAGATAGAAAAGAAAGAAGCAATTAAATTATACTGTGATTTACCCTTATGAAGAAGAGATATGAATTAAAATATGAAGCTGATAAAACTTTAGTACCTTTTAACTTAGTAGTCAATATGTCAAAATTATATAACATTTGATGATTTAAATTATATTAAGATTTAAATTATAATTAATAATCACTTATGCAACCATAGAAGGTAAAAAATAGTCTAATATGATTCTATTGTAGACTTTCAAATTTAATAGGTAAAATCACCTGATCTTATTAATATACACTAAAGTTATTAAGCTGTAAACCAGAAACTTGAAAGAAAAGGAAATCTAAATATAAAACTCAGAAACTCTTTTGAATACCATTGGTCTCCCCCAGTCTCTGTTTCTCCATTGTTCTCAGGAAATAGGAGAATCACAAGACAGAAGGTAGAAGTGAGAAGGTGGCTAAAAAGCCTGGGAATTGGTTGAAAGAGTGTGTAAGGAGTGTTGAGAATCACCTCCTCCTCTAGACTCCTTCTTGACCATGTATGTGCAGCCAGCCCTTTTTATCCCAACTCCTAGAAGAGATTGGACATTCACTCTTTGGAGAAATTGGACTAGAGAGATTATGGTTGTGACGAGGCCAAGTTTAGTAGAGGGAGGGGCTAAAGTTGCAGACTGAACACAGATTATTAAGTAAAAGTTTGCTAAGTTTCCCCCCAACTTGCTCCTAGAACATCCATAACCAGAGTTACACCTTTTAGCAGAAAATTGGAGCTCTTTCTCAAGAGAAACTCAAAAGTCTCACAGAAAAGACTTATAGATGCTGACGTTTGAATATCTTCATAATGAAAAGCTTATCTTCTTCTTGATCACACTTCAGTAAAGCCCACCAGTCATAAGGCTCACCCATTTACACAGAGCATCCAAAAAATGTTTAAGGGTTTCACTCATAAATATGCATTGGCAGCTAAGAGTCCTTAGACATTTGAGGCAAAAATCCAAAAGACAGAGACCAAAACAAGCAGATAAAAGGAATTCAAAATAAAACAGAGACAATGCAGGGAATATAAGAAAGCTTCCAAATAATTATAATTAGCATCCTCAAAGAGATAAGAGAAGATATTGCATTATTAAAACAAGAATTACTTTGAAACAAGATGCTGTGGGAACAGAGAACAACAAGGAATCAAGAAAGAGCTCTTGGAAATTAAGAATATTTCAGATGAAATTAAGACAAAATTCCATAGAAGTGTTGAGAGGTGAAGTTGGAAAATTTCTTAAAGGTAGCATCAAAAAAACCGAAAAGATGTAGAGACAGACAGTAGAAGATGTGAAAATTTCAATCAGTCTGGGAAGTCCAACATCTGACCAACCTGAGTTCAAGAAAGAGCCTATAGACAAACTGAGAGGAGGGTATTATCAAAAAAATAATAAAAGTTCCCAGAACTGAGGGAAATGAGCCTCTAGATTAAATGGCTTCATTCCAAGACAAATAATTATGAAATTTCACGATCCCAGGAATAATGAGACAATTCTAAAAACTTCTAGAGAGAAAATATAGACCATGTACAATGAATAAGGAATTGGAATAGTATCACACTTCTCAGCAAATGACAATGGACAACATCTTCAAAATTGTAACTAAAAATTATCTCCAATCTAGAATTCTAAAATCTGTCAAACGATCAGTCAGTTACGTGAATAGAGTAGATAGTTATGGCTTGCAAGGTCTCAAAGCATTTACTTCCCATGTATTCCTTTTCAGGATGCTACTGGGGGATGTGGTTTCTTATAATTAAGGAGATAAGTAATCATAGATACAGGGAATCCAACATAAAAAAGAGGTCAAAGGAATTCCTAAGGTGAGGAAGGACAGTTATAAATGAGAGCTGGCAGAAGACCCCAAAAGCAAATCCAAATGCAGGATGGACTTGCTTTTGGATGTAAGATGATGGAGAGATCCAAGAAAGAATTTCCTGGGACAAAATGGAGCAGAAATTGTATGACTGGTTTGACTTGTGGAAAAATAAAAATTGGAAGGATGTTGGGGAGAGCAAAAAGAACTAGTAATAGGCACATAAGTAACTTAGAAAATGAAAGGTCCTCAATGTATGTGACTTTGAATTTTTATCTTTGCTTCTCCAGTGTCTATGATAGTGCCTGGCATGGAAGAGGATCTCAGTGAGTGCTTACTGTATGGATAGATGGATGGATGAATGAATGGATGAATTAATAAAGTAATAATAATAATAATAGTAATAATAATAATAAAATAATAATGAATTTGTGCCTTCCTCCACCTGAGAGTTCCTTGAACATAGACAAACCTCTGTGAATGTTTATTGAATTTTGTGAATGCATATTGTTTATTTAATCATTTGTTAATCCCTTTAGCCAGATTTCCTAGTTTTGAAAAACAAATTAAACTTAAATTTGTTTGATTACAGTAGGCTAATTATTAAGATTCTGAAAAATTCCAGGTGGTACCTTTAGTCACAGAAAGAATCCAGGTACTCAAAAATAATCTGTTTCTGTCCATCTTTTACCATTGCTTTCTTCTTTGTTGTTTCTGTTCTTAGGTCATATTTCCCAATGTGCTTGGCCAAGGTAACCACTAGTAGTTACAGCTTAATCCCCCAGATTAACCCCACTTCTTTTTTATTAGTTACCCCAAAATACACAGCTTATTCAAAGTCGACCAACTTTTATCGACTTCTTGAGCCAATTATTGCGGCCAGGGGAATAGAATATTCTGATTAGTTAGGCCTGGGTCACATGACCAACTCTAGAACCATGGATCAGCCTCATCCAAACCACATGGACTCAAAATCAGGGAGAGAGAGTTCCTCGAAGGTCACTATTACCAGAAAAAGGGAATGTAGATATCCATACAGGCAAAACCAAATAGCTATACTTTATTGAAAAAAATTCACCTACTTTACCCTGACCTCTATTACAGAGATGAATATTCCTCCAAATAAGCCTTTCAAAACAGAAAATAGCATTTGAGATTGCTTGTTAAATATGACTTTGTATCTCTTTATATCTCATCTTTGACCTTTCTAACTTCTTGGCATGTAAATTGTAGACCAGCTCTGTTCAATAGAAACATAATGTGAGACATAAATGTAAGCCACATGTGCAATTTTAAATTTTCTAGTGGCCATATTTAAAAAGTAAAAGTCATTTTAAAATATATTTTATTTAGTCCAATACATCTAAAACATTACCACTTCAACATATAATCAATATAAAACTTTTAATGAGATATTTTACATTCTTTTTTCTGTACTCTTTGAAATTCTATGTGTATTTTACACTTGCAGCACATTTCAATTTAAATTAGCCACATGTGGATGAAGGCTACCATTTTGGACAAAGCATTTCTGGACTGTGAAAGCCTTTATATTCTATCAAGTAAAAGTCTTTATTCTTTTCCTCCGCCAACCAATTTCCTCTCTTAAAAGCCATCTCTTTCCATTCTAATCATCTTTCTCCCTCCAATCAAATAGTACAATGCATCAAATTGGACAATGTTAATGAGGTCACAGTCTTATGATTTTGAAAAGGGAATAAAAAGAAGTGTTCACATATTTTCTACTTTTCAGGAATGAGAACTGAAATAAAATGGCAAATCATCCTGGTGCTTTCATTCAGCATGAGTTAAAGCAATGTGAAACAGATGATCACATCTTGATGACAATTACAGTACTACTTGGCAGGAAGAAGTGAAGAAGAAATTTGTCCTGGTACTATCAAATAGCTGCCCAGATAGGTTCTACAAGGAATAGAAAGAGTGAGAAGAATCAAATTACCCACATGCAGGTAATGAAATAGTTGCATCATGTTGTTGGGGGAATCTCAATTGCTAAGATAGAATGTCTGTTAGCACACCTTTATTCCTCAAAGAAGTCTGATTTGCACATACTCACTTTTGAGGATAAATCTTCAGATGTGCTTTTTTGTATGTTTAAAAAGCAGGCTCTTTTTTCTACTATGAATCCCTTGATCCAAGGGTTTATTTTGGCACCTTGAGGATTATGTAAAACTTATTGCCGAAGCAGCATTTTCTTTTAAAGCGTCGGTTTCCAAGCACTCTCTGAGAAAGATAAAAAAGAAAAGAAAATAAAAAGCCCTCCAAAATGTCAACTACTTTGGGATGGATTTTACATGATTTTCTCAGTTCAAACAAAACTGTAGTATATATAAAAAATGTGACAGAATTTTATTTTGCAAATTTAGTATGATTAGAATTTACATGCAGTTATAAAATACTGTTCATTTTCACAGAAATATCTTAAACAACTTGCATTTGTAAACACTGGGTGATTCAATTTAAAAATATCAACACTTAAGATATATACCTTATCATAAAATATATCTTTTAGTCAGAAATCAATACCCCACACATAAAAATTCAATAAACATTTTGGACATCTAATGCTTTTCAAGTGCAACACTAGGCTCTGGACTTCAAGGATAAGTCACAGAATTTGCTCTCATGATCATGACATATATCTATAGTGTTTGTTGCACACTATTTGTAGACCGTCCTTTTAGAAATCAGATCTTAATTTTCCCCTGAAGACCATTCCCTCCCCTATCCTCAGTTTATCTGCATCTTATGGAATTGACACTACTCCTGACTGCAGACTTGAGCAGGTGAGTCAGGACTGGCCAATCAGCACACTGTATTTTCCTGTATAGTGATTGGCTCAAGGATAGACACATTACCTAGTCAGGGCCAATGAGACACAGTGAACTTTGGGAGAGACCTTTGTTTTTTTCCGCTAAATGTGCTACAACCATTTTGCAACTAAGTACATGGTGTTTGAGAATGAACCCACCACCAAAGAACAGAGCTCACAAAAGGAGAGAAGAAAACCAAGTCCTGTAATGAGCTCTGTCTAAAGCCAATAACCCTGGACAAAAAGATATTATAAGCCTAAAGGCAGCTACAGCATGATGAAAGAGGAAACAGTTTGTTTTGAGAGGACATAAAATGACAATAATAGAGTGATCAGAGAAGAGACTAGGAAGGCAAGGGACAGATCACGGAAGATCACATCCTCCAGGTTAAGGACCATCACACAGAGGATGGCAGGCTCACTGACATATTTTAAACAGGGGAGTGACATGGTCATATTTATTTTGTAAAAATCATTTTAAAAGTGTTTTATTTAAGCAAGCACTTAATGAATTTGAACAAAAGCTGCAGTAAGAAGTAGATTATGTGGGGACACATTTTAACAAGTATTAGATTGTGAACTCATGGAAGACAAAGTCATTTGCATCATATCAAGTTCAATCTCTGATCTATTGTATTGAACCTGTGAAATTACTGATACTTGAGTGTGTCTAACCTATTAAAAAAAAGCAATTACATATGGTTCAATCCAATATAAGTATATTATATTTTTATATGATAAAGGCCAGAAAAGAGCATTTCTAGATTTTTTTTCTCCCATACAGTTGATTTCGTTGATTTAGAATCAGTTTTTTTTAGGAGACTTTTTTTTTTTGGCGGTACACGGGCCTCTCACTGTTGTGGCCTCTCCGGTTGCGGAGCACAGGCTCCAGACGCGCAGGCTCAGGGGTCATGGCTCACGGGCCCAGCTGCTCCGCAGGCATGTGGGATCTTCCCGGACTGGGGCACGAACCTGCGTCCAGGGGACCCTGCATCGGCAGGCAGATTCTCAACCACTGCACCACCAGGGAAGCCCTGAATACACGTTTTTAAACACATAGGTGCTTGTTATAGGCTGAAAGATGTTCTCCGAAAATTCATATGTTGAAGCCCTAACCCACACAACTTCAGACGGTGACAGCATTTGGAGACAGGGCCCTGAAAGAGGTGATTAAGTTAAAATGAGCCCATGAGGTCAGGCCCTAATTCAATCTGACTGGTGTGCGTATAAGAAGAGGAAATTTGGACACGAAGAGACACAAAGAATGTGTGCACAGAGGACACAGTGAGAGGGCAGCTGTCCTCAAGGCAAGGAGAGGGGGCTCAGAATGAGATCAACTCTGCTGACACCTTGATCTTAGACTTCCAGCCTCCAGAAATATAAGAAATATATATAAGAAAATATATAAGAAATATATATATATATATATGAAAACAAATCTGTTGTGTAAGGTACCCAGTCTGTAGTATTTTTCTAGGGCAGCCCTAGCAAACTAATACAGTGATTAAAATTTTTTTAAATCTAATATATTTTTATTCATCAACTGTAGCCAATGTATTTGATTCTCCATTTCTCCAGATGAAGGTTTTTAGCACCCTTACCTTTCCATTTGTTCTTTCTTTCCCTTTCAGTTTTCATCATCTACATTTTGCATCGTTTGATAACATTTACAATCTACTCTGCAACTGTATTTAAATGTATGCTTTATCTATAGGTTGATCCTAAAAATTGGTCATCAGTAAATGTTGTCTATATGCTATGCCTATGTTCACTGTATAGCCAAGCAGTTTAATTTTTATTTTCCGAAGTGCTTTTCTCTCTCCCTCCCTCAATTTGATGAGCCTGTGGGTTTTCTGGGTTCGGGTAGGCTTAACTCCAAGTTGCAGGTTGGGTTCATGTGCATGTGCCTTATTCTGGGATCCATGGCTACTTGGGGCATGCTCTTGTCATGAAGATGACAGATAGGCACAAGGGCAAGCAAGACAACATGAAACATTTAAAGCCTCTCCTTATATCACATTGGCTAACATTCCATTGCTCAAATCGAGTCACACAGTCAAGTCCAAAGTCGATGGAGGAGATGGTATATTCTGCACACAATGAACCACGGCAAGATTGTGGGAAAAGGAAGGATGAATTGTTAGCCAATCATACTATCTACCACAGACACCGATGGCTATCGAAAACCACTATACTTTTCCCTAAATTATTTGCTTAATTCCTTTAGAGAGGAAACCTACTTTTTTTGTTTTCTCAAGCAAATACCTGACTTTTGTTAAAGATTAACTTACATTTAAGAAAAAAGCCCATGTAATAGAATAATAAAGCAATAGTATCTAGTAATGCCTTATATGAAGCAAGCACTCAGTAAATATTTGAATGAATAAGCAAATGAATGAATAAAAAGAAACTAGCTTTTTAAAAGGGAGCACTCAGATCAGAAAGTTTTAAAAATATTTATCTTTTTTTTCTTCCAGATAATTGAGACAGTTTCAGGGTTATACATGAAAATGTACCTTATCTGTCCTGTATTCTTCCTTCTCCTGTTAACTGAAGTTGTTCAGTGAATATATTTAATTTTCATCCTTAAAATACATACAAGGCTAATTTAAAATTGTTGCTGCATTATAAATATATACCATGAAGGATAATTTACTTGAAAAATTTAGGATTTCATAGTATAGCTGCTTTAGAATTTAAATGGAAAATATTTCATATTGGTAAGTTTCTAAAAACAAATTTTTATCAACTATCTCACTTTAAACGAAAAAGGACTGGCCTGAAATATATGAAAAAATTCAGCCACAGAGGTGATTTTTTCCAGTCCTTGTGGGACTACATCTAGCATCAATTTAAGCCTGGATTTGCAAACATTCTTAAATTAGAAAGTATTTTCACAATGATTTTCTTTTCTAAACAGTTTTAAAATAATTATTATTAAGTAGCAAATTTTGTTTAAAATAATTTATTTAATTAAGCTCTTTGGCAAAGATTAAAAATAAAAGAAACCATTTGGGCCAGCACCATGGATTCCATTCATGAAATGAGGCCAACTGAACAGCTGCTTTGGTAACCTTGGTTTGATTTCTTTCTGAAAATGGTGAATTTGGTAATTGAGTAACCTCTGTAATGTTAATGGAATGCAAGTTTGTACTGGGAGTAGCATATCTATTCTAAAGTGCATGATTTGGCTCTACCATCCTTTTTATTTATTTAAAACCTTTGCTCTGTCTGCAGACAGAAGACTATTATTGGAGACTATTAATGAGATCTATATTCACATCTTGGTCTGAATATCTCATTGTCCCCTTGGCCATTAATATCTTCGTATTTCAACCAGTTATTTTTCCTCTCAGAGTGCATATGATAGAGATGTGGAAGATCATACAGACAGGTGAAGGAAGTTTCTGTTGTCATGCAATGTTTCAGGTTTAGGAAGCTTCTATTCTTGAGAGTTTAGATCTCAGGAATAAGCTTACTATTCATAGCTTGCCAAAGCACGTTTGTGACAGCTATTAGTATCTAATCTCTAGATTTATTTTGAAAAGGTAGGTCTATGGAGTAGGAAGCAAGGGAACTTTGCATAAAGTCAAATTTCTAAGCTTAAAAAAATTGTTCCACATCTGTGATTTTTTTTGTACAAGCTCAGGTGCCAAATCAGCTATCACTGGTTGTGTAAAGACGACTTCCTTAAATTCGCTACAGCTTCTGCCTCAGACTAATAGACTTCCATCTAGCAAGGGATAAAAAAAGGATGAAATGGGGAAAAGTACCTGCTATGTTGATAGTAGGCAGGGTATTTATTTTGTGTGTGTGTCTGGGGTGGGGTGGGGTGTTGGGTCCTGTGTTTAATCAGCCTCACCTGACAAAGTGAAACGATACTAGGGATGTATATTGGTTTCCTAGGGCTGTTGTAAAAGGCACCGCAAACTGGGTGGCTCGAAACAACGTAAATGTATTACCACACAGTTCCGAAGGCCAGGAGTCAGAAATCAAGGTGCTGACAGGGCCGTTCTTTCTGTGAAAACTGTAGGAGAATTTTCCCTTGCCTCTTCCTAGCTTCTGGTGGTTTGTTGGAAATCTTTGGAGATTCTTGCTTGCAGCTGCATCACTCCAGTCTCTGCCTTTATTGTCACATTGTGTTCTCCCTGTGTGTCTCTGTTTTCACATGGCTGCCTTATAAGGACACCAGTCATTTTGGATTACGGGCCCAGTCTACTGCAGTATGACTTCACTTTAACTTAACTATTTACATCTGCAATGACCCTAGTTCCGAATATGGTCACATTCTGAAGTAACTGAGGGTTAGGACTTCAGCATATTTTTTTTGTGGGGAACACAAATCAACCCATAACAGAATATAAAACAGAGAGAGAACTCAAGCTCCGAAGTGAGTCTAGTCAGAAAAGGACCTCTGTTAGCCTGTAATGGAGACTGTGTGAATTAGGAAAGATGGCCCCTCTGGGTGGACGCAGTCACCATGGCAGGGCTCACAGCTGGAGAGAGAGCACAAGCTGGATTTCAGCCCCCTTTATCCCCTCAGCATAGTGTCTTTATGCAGTGCACAAACAGCCCAAACTAACAGTGGTCCTGAGACTGGAAGTAGATGATGATAACGTGTGGGCAGTAATACTGTTGGCAAGAACAAGTTGATGAAAATGGAGTATTTTGATGGAGATGGAGCAGAGTAGGGAGGGTGGATGGCATTCATTGTCTCATCTCACCAGTATTTACTGAGTATCTACTACATACTAGGTGCTCTGGTGGTGCCTGATATACAGCACAGAACAGAATGGAGTAGTCCTCTTCTCTGTCCTTAAGAATTTACATTATCTGTCTAGTGTAGACAAATAATGAATAAGTGGACAGCAAGCACATTATCATAAATCATGGAAAGTGTTCTGAAAGAAATAAAGAGGGTATAATGAGAGAAGAAAATAGGGGAATAGATAACTTTTTTTGGATGGAGTGATCAGGAAACACCACCTTAAAGTGATATTTAAATATAGACCTAATGGTTAAGACTTAGGGGTGACATTGGTTAAAGCTGGATCTAATATATACTACCAGATGTAAAATAGATATCTAGTGGGAAGCAGCTGCATAGTACAGGGAGATCAGCTCGGTGCTTTGTGACCACCTAGAGGGTTGAGATAGGGAGGATGGGAGAGAGATGCAAGAGAGAGGAGATGTGGGGATATACGTATATGTATACCTGATTCACTTTGTTATACAGCAGAAACTAACACACCATTGTGAAGCAATTATACTCCAATAAAGGTAAAAAAAAAAAAGCTGGATCTAGTGGGGTGGGACATAAAAGATAACTAACCTAAAAATTATTTGGCTCATTGATTTAGATCTTTGTATCTTTTTCGATTTAGCTTTTTAATACTACTTTTCTTTTCTATAATTAATAGAATTCATTATTTTGTTGAGAGTTTTTAGTACTCTCCCATTGGAAATAATTTCATAAATACAATACCATTTAATTTTTTCAGTTCAAAATTTGCAGTAATTGTGAAACGTACATATTATTATACAAGAATTTTATTTCCTCAGAGAACTGGAGCCATCCGGCTTTCCTATGAGGCCCACTGATTCTCCCAGAACTGGGATCAGTTGTCAAAATCTCTGGAAGCAAAACTGAAGATGGATTTGTGCTTGAAATGTTCAAACAAGTTCCCCACATCTTGGGCATCCAGACTGGTCTCAGTCATTCTAGGCAGGATATTGGGTACCAAAATAGTTAAAATGAAATTTGCATTTTCTGATCACCACTTCCTTCCAGTTCTGTATCATTACATTTGAGGTTCAAGATGCAACAAGCAAAATAAACTTCTTTTAAAATAGGCAGGGTGAACTAGCTACAAGCTTTTCATATTCGGATGCTTTTTCTGTGCTCAAATACTACTTGCAAAAAAATTGGATTTGAAGTATCAGTGATACAAAAATAAGGAATAAACTTTGGTTGTTTATGGCCAAAGGGAATTCTGTGGCTGAGAAATGCATATGGTACTCTAGGTGGGTCCTTCCCACTATGTAGACTTCACTTGGTGTCACTTCCCCAGACCCCTGGGAATCACTCAGTACTCTGTCATCCCAATCACTCTCCTGTTTTCTTTTCTTCATAGCACTTATCAATATCTAAAGTCACTACATTATTTATTTGCTTATTGCCTGATTTCATACAGTAAAACTCCAGCTAGACCTTGTCTTCTTCAGAGCTGTATCCATAGCACTTAGAACATAGCACACAGTAAATGCTCAATAAATATTTGAGAATGATTGTAAGAATGAATGAAATTCAGGAATAGAGAGACATTCCTGCTGACAAGAGCACTAAAAACTTATTAACTCAAAGGTGGTCAAATGTTTTTAACATTATATGATTCTTCTACAAAAGTTATTTTATCATGTAAGTCACTTATATTTAACTAATTCATTAAAAATATTGTTGGATACAAATTCACACAACTAAACCATTAAGGAGACCATGACTCTATTTCTCTTGAGTTCAAACTATAATTTATAGGTTGTTTATTCGTGAGGGTAGAAATTCCTTCTAACATTCAGTTGGCACTCCTTTGTATTATGTATCACATTGCTTTGCACATTGAACATAATAAGAATAGTAATAGTAAAAATAAGAATAGCTAATATTTATTGAGCAGTTACTACATGGCACTAAGTGTTTTTATAGATATTTTATGTATATCTCATAATAACCCTATAACTTTCTCACAGTTACACAATTAATAAGTGACATAACCAGAATTTGAACGAAGGAAATCTGAACCTATTTGAAATTTTTGAACCTATCTTCTTAATCTCAATCATATACTAACTCTAGAGTGAAAAGTTGTTACTGTAAAACAGTTAAGCCAATTATTTAAAATATGAGTATTCAGTGAGTGTTCTTCAAATCCTCACTTTTGTAAAGTTATGTATCTTTGAAAGACTTTTGGTTGTTAAAATTTTTTTTAAAGATTAAGATATGTCATCAAATGAAAGATCGTGATCAACTCAGAAGGCAGTTCTAGAGTAATTATCTCAAAAATGACT
Source organism: Pseudorca crassidens (assembly GCF_039906515.1). Taxonomy (NCBI): domain Eukaryota; kingdom Metazoa; phylum Chordata; class Mammalia; order Artiodactyla; family Delphinidae; genus Pseudorca; species Pseudorca crassidens. The sequence goes on from NC_090299.1 coordinate 45,047,329, forward strand.
TACATAATCAAAGACTGATTAGAAAGAGATATAGTTTCTTTACTTAGAGTTTATTTGCAAGTAGCAGAAACCCACACAAAATAGGTTAACATAGGGGGCAATTCATTTGAAGTAAACAAGGATATCCTGGAGAAATCCAAGTACAAGAAATAGTACTGTGTTTTGTAAATCTAGAAGTGGGATTTGACAAGTAATCAAAATCTACGTTCTCTCTCTCTTTCTCCCTCTGGAGCCACAAAGTCCATGTAATTTTCATATCTGCATCATTAATTATCATTCTTCCTCCCTCTGATGGGGAGGAGGGGAGAAGATGGCTGATCCAAAAATGGAGTTTCAGCCCTTATACACAAGCTCAGCACCTGCAGATAACTGAAGTGTGTTCTTTATCTCAGGTTCTCAATTACAAATTCCCAGTAGAGAGAGCTCAGTAGTCCAACATATCTCTGTGTCTATTTGACTGTGGTTGGGTAACAGAGCTGACCCTGTACAAAGGCTCAATACCTTGGATGAAGTGGTATGGGTTTGGGAGAAGTCCTCAGAGAAGGAGAGCAGGAACTGGGCATATGTCCCGGAGGTGTTTTCTATAACTTTCAAGATGACAACCTTGAGGGAGATGGTCACTTATTTAAAAGTATAAGTTCTTGAGTGTTTGCTTTAGAAAGTAAGTTTAATTTCTTTATAGTCACCTGACCTTTACAATTTGCAGAATTTTGACAGATGGAATGGAAAATGATGGGAGGATTACTTTAGTGTGGAATTCAGGAAAGGCCTCTCTGATGAGAAAATATTTAAGCTGAAAACAAAATAATAGTTGGTTTATGTATTAAACAGACACTTTGACCTTATGTTAGATCCTGTTTAATATGATTTACAAATATTAACAGTTAGTTTGCACTGGCTTTCTTTCACCAGCAATGGGAAGAGTTCAGATTAATACATATGTCAATTGTTCTCAAATACAGTACCAACCAAATTTCCAGTTTTGTCAAATTTAATTTCCAAAGTTAATAACATATGTAATTACAATAAAAATTCCAAAGGAATTATTTATTTCACTTGATTTTTATTTTTTAAAAATTTGGGGTAACATGAAATATAAAACCAGCCAAAAATATGGAAAAGAACAAGTAATGGGGGGAAACTTGCCATGTAAAATATTAAAAAACACTAGAAATATTATAATTAAAAATTATTGCATGGGGATGCCATAAGAATAGATAAACTAATCAACATTAAAGTATAAATAACCTGGAAACGGGATCTTGACATATATATATATATATGTCATATATATATATGCTACCTTGACATATATATATATGTCATATATATATGCTATCTTGAGATATATATATATATATATATATATATATATATACAAACATATATAATATGATGAAGGTGGCATAAAAGACTAACTGGCAATGGGAGGAATTATGAAATCAATTAAGCTTGATAATTAGCTAAAAGTGATAAGCAGAATTCTAACATGACCCCCAAGATTTGTGGCCTCTGGTGCCAACGCATACTCTCCTAGTTATTCAGTCAAGTACTAATGTAGGTACTTCTGTGAAGGGGTTTTGCAGATGTAACTAAGGTCCCAAATCATTTAGCCTTAAAAATAGGGAGAGGATCCTGATGGGCCTGATCTTATCAGATGAGCCCTTAAAAGGGATAAGCTCCTTCTGGAAGGATACTTGAAGTGTGAGAAGGATTCCATGTGAGAAAGAGTCTCTCTTGCTGACTTTGAATATGTGGGAAGCCTCCAGGAGCTAAGCCCCCCGACAGACAATATGGACCTCAGTCCCACAACCACAAGGGCTGCAATTCAGCCAATAATCTGAATGAGCTTGGAAGCAGATTCTTCACCATACGATCCAGAAAGAGAGGCAGCTCAGCCAAAACCTTGATTTCAGCTCGTGAGACCCTGAGCAGAGAACTCAGTCACATCATGATTGGACTTCTGGCCTACAGGACTATAAGCTAACAGATTGATGTTGTTTTAGGCTGCTCAGTTTGTGGTAATGTGTTATATACATCAATACAAAACTAATATATTAACTTTGTGGTGGGGGGAGTAAACATAGAGAATCACCTCTTTGTAATACATCACAATAAAACCCGTAAGTATTAATGCTTTCAATGAAAGGAATGAAACCATAATACAAGCCTATCTTGTCAAAAATGTGACATATTCCTTAATTTTTTATTATGTAATATTAGGTGCAAAAAAAGGATACATGCACTATATATGTAAGATTTGATGCATAATCCCAGAATGAACACTTTTGAGCCCACCATTTAATTTAAAAATAGAATATAACCAATGCTGTTGAAGCTATCTGTGTTTTTAGGATTATTCCCTTCTTTTTCTGGGCCTCCACTTCTCTATTCCAACCAGATAAACTCTATCTTGAAATTTATGTTTATATTTCCTTTGCTTGTATTTGTATTAGCAATAAATTTAATATATGTATGTATCCTTAGATAGCATATTGTTCAGTTTCCCTTGTTTATGAGCTTTATAAAAAATTGTACTCAACGTAGCCCTTTATGGTCTGCCTTTCTTCCACTCAAGGTTATGTTTTTAACATTTTATACCTTGTTGTATATAGTATTGGTTCATTCAATTTTACTGCTATATAATAACCCAATGTATCAACATATTATAATTTATCCAATCTCCTGTTATTGGACATTTTTGTTATATTCATTATTTTTGCTATTAGAAGCAACACTTCCATGACTATTCTTTAACATATTTCCTGGTTTCTCTAAGATGTATACTTACGAGTTAAATTGTTGGATTTTAGGTATGGGCATTCTCAACTTTACAGGTTAATGCCAAATTCTTTTCTAAAGTAATTGTAACAAACTGTAATCTCACTAGCAGCAGTCTTGTCAATATTTATTATTGTTATATTTCCTAATTTCTGCCAATCTAGTGGCTATATCATGTGCTTCATTTTGTCTTAGTTTACATATCTATGTTATTAACGGAAATGTGGGCATTTTCATGTTTAGTGGGCTGTTAGCTTTCTTTTTACATCTTTATTGGAGTATAATTGCTTTACAATGGTGTGTTAGTTTCTGCTTTATAACAAAGTGAATCAGTTATACATATACATATGTTCCCATATCTCTTCCCTCTTGTGTCTCCCTCCCTCCCACCCTTCTTATCCCACTCCTCCAGGCGGTCACAAAGCACCGAGCTGATCTCCCTGTGCTATGCGGCTGCTTCCCACTAGCTATCTATTTTACCTTTGGTAGTGTATATATGTGCATGCCACTCTCTCACTTTGTCCCAGCTTACCCTTCCCCCTCCCCATATCCTCAAGTCCATTCTCTAGTAGGTCTGTGTCTTTATTCCTGTCTTACCCCTAGGTTCTTCATGACATTTTTTCCCCTTAAATTCCATATATATGTGTTAGCATACGGTATTTGTCTTTCTCTTTCTGAATTACTTCACTCTGTATGACAGACTCTAGGTCTATCCACCTCATTACAAATAGCTCAATTTCGTTTCTTTTTATGGCTGAGTAATATTCCATTGTATATATGTGCCACATTTTCTTTATCCATTCATCCGATGATGGACACTTAGGTTGTTTCCATATCCGGGCTATTATAAATAGAGCTGCAATGAACATTTTGGTACATGACTCTTTTTGAATTATGGTTTTCTCAGGGTATATGCCCAGTAGTGGGATTGCTGGGTCATATGGTAGTTCTATTTGTAGTTTATCAAGGAAACTCCATACTGTTCTCCACAGTGGCTGTATCAATTTACATTCCCACCAACAGTGCAAGAGGGTTCCCTTTTCTCCACACCCTCTCCAGCATTTATTGTTTCTAGAATTTTTGATGATGGCCATTCTGACTGGTGTGAGATGATATCTCATCGTAGTTTTGATGTGCATTTCTCTAATGATTAGTGATGTTGAGCATTCTTTCATGTGTTTGTTGGCAGTCTGTATATCTTCTTTGGAGAAATATCTATTTAGGTCTTCTGCCCATTTTTGGATTGGGTTGTTTGTTTTTTTGTTATTGAGCTGCATGAGCTGCTTATAAATTTTGGAGATTAATCCTTTGTCAGTTGTTTCATTTGCAAATATTTTCTCCCATTCTGAGGGTTGTCTTTTGGTCTTGTTTATGGTTTCCTTTGCTGTGCAAAAGCTTTGAAGTTTCATTAGGTCCCATTTGTTTATTTTTATTTCCATTTCTTTAGGAGGTGGGTCAGAAAGGATCTTGCTGTGATTTATGTCATAGAATGTCCTGCCTATATTTTCCTCTAAGAGTTTGAGGGTGTCTGGCCTTACATTTAGGTCTTTAATCCATTTTGAGATTATTTTTGTGTATGGTGTTAGGAAGTGACCTAATCTCATACTTTTACATGTACCTGTGCAGTTTTCCCAGCACCACTTATTGACGAGGCTGTCCTTTCTCCACTGTACATTCCTGCCTCCTGTGCTTCCTGGACTTGATTAACTATTTTCTTTCCCATATTAGGGAAGTTTTCAACTATAATTTCTTCAAATATCTTCTCAGTCCCTTTCTTTTTCTCTTCTTCTTCTGGAACCCCTATAATTTGAAGGTTGGTGCATTTAATGTTGTCCCAGAGGTCTCTGAGACTGTCCTCCGTTCTTTTAATTCTTTTTTCTTTATTCTGCTCTGCAGTAGTTATTTCCACTATTTTATCTTCCAGGTCACTTATCTGTTCTTCTGCCTCAGTTATTCTGCTACTGATATCATCTAGAGTATTTTTAATTTCATTTATTGTGTTGTTCATCGTTGTTTGTTTCATCTTAAGTTCTTCTAGGTCCTTGTTAAATGTTTCTTGCATTTTGTCCATTCTATTTCCAAGATTTTGGATCATCTTTACTATCATTATTCTGAATTCTTTTTCCAGTAGACTGCCTATTTCCTCTTCATTTGTTAGGTCTGGTGGGTTTTTATCTTGCTCCTTCATCTGCTGTGTGTTTTTCTGTCTCCTCATTTTGCTTATCTTACTGTGTTTGGGGTCTCCTTTTTGAAGGCTGCAGGCTCATAGTTCCCATTGCTTTTGGTGTCTGTCCCCAGTGGCTAAGGTTTGTTCAGTGGGTTGTATAGGCTTCCTGGTGGGGGGACTAGTGCCTGTGTTCTGGTGGATGAGTCTGGATCTTGTCTTTCTGGTGGGCAGGTCCACGTCTGGTGGTGTGTTTTGGGGTGTCTGCGGACTTATTAAGAGTTTAGGCAGTCTCTGTGCTAATGGGTGGGGTTGTGTTCCTATCTTGCTGGTTGTTTGGCATAGGATGTCCAGCACTGTAGCTTGCTGGTCGTTGAGTGAAGCTGCATGTCTCTGTTGAGATGGAGATCTCTGGGAGATTCTCGCTGTTTGATATTATGTGGAGCTGGGAGGTCTCTTGTGGACCAGTGTCCTGAACTTGGCTCTTCCACCTCAGAGGCAGAGCACTGACTCCTGGCTGCAGCACCAAGAGCCTTCCATCCACACGGCTCAGAATAAAAGGGAGAAAAATTAGAAAGAAAGAATTAGTAGAAGTAGAAAGAAAGAAAGAAAGAAAGAAAGAAAGAAAGGAGGGAGGGAGGGAGGGAGGAAGCAAGGAAGAAAGGAGGGAAGGAAGGAAAAAAGAAAGAAAGAAGATAAAGTAAAATAAAATAAAATATAAAGTTACTAAAATAAAAAATTATTATTAATAAAAAAATTAAAAACAAACAAAAGAAAAACAAAAGAAAACAAACAAACAAAAAAACGGGTGGATAGAACCCTAGGACAAATGGTGGAAGCAAAGCTATACAGCATAAATCTTGCTCTCAAAGTCCACCTCCTCAATTTGGGATGATTCTTTGTTCATGTATTCCACAGACATCACGTTGATTGTGGAGCTCTAATCCGCTGCTTCTGAGGCTGCTGGGAGAGATTTCCCTTTCTCTTCTTTTTTCTCACAGCTCCCAGGGGCTCAGCTTTGGATTTGGCCCCGCCTCTGCGTGTAGGTCGCTGGAGGGCGTTTGTTCTTCGCTCAAACAGGACGGGGTTAAAGGAGCAGCTGATTCAGGGGCTCTGGCTCACTCAGGCCGGAGGGAGGGAGGGGCACGGAGTGCGGGGCGGGCCTACAGCGGCAGAGGCCTGCGTGACGTTGCACCAGCCTGAGGCGCGCCGTGCGTTCTCCTGGGGAAGTTGTCCCTCTATCGCGGGACCCTGGCAGTGGCGAGCTGCACAGGCTCCCAGAAGGGGAGGTGTGTGGATAGTGACCTGTGCTCGCACACAGGCTTCTTGGTGGCGGCAGCAGCAGCCTTAGTGTCTCATGCCCGTCTCCGGGGTCCGCGCTTTTAGCCGCGGCTCGCGCCCGCCTCTGGAGCTCCTTTAAGCAGCGCTCTTAATCCTCTCTCCCCGCGCACCAGGAAGCAAAGAGGTAAGAAAAAGTCTTTTGCGTCTTCGGCAGCTCCAGACTTTTCTCTGGACTCCCTCCCGGCTAGCCGTGGTGCACTAACCTCCTGCAGGCTGTGTTCACGCTGCCAACCTCAATCCTCTCCCGGCGCTCCTACCGAAGCCTGAGCCTCAGCTCCCAGCCCCGCCCGCTCCGGCGGGTGAGCAGACAAGCCTCGGGCTGGTGAGTGCCGGTCGGCCCTGATCCTCTGTGCGGGAATCTCTCTGCTTTGCCCTCCGCACCCCTGTTGCTGTGCTCTCCTCCGCGGCCTCGAAGCCTTCTGCCTCTGCCACCCGCCGTCTCCGCCCGTGAAGGGGCTTCTATTGTGTGGAAACTTTTCCTCCTTCACTGCTCCCTCCCACTGGTACAGGTCCCGTCCCTACCCTTTTGTCTGTTTATTCTTTTTTCTTTTGCCCTACCCAGGTACCTGGGAAGTTTCTTGCCTTTTGGGAGGTCTGAGGTCTTCTGCCAGCCTTCAGTAGGTGTTCTGTAGGAGTTGTTCCACGTGTAGATGTATTTCTGGTGTATCTGTGGGGAGGAAGGTGATCTCCGCGTCTTACTCTTCCGCCATCTTCCCGGAAGCCCTCTGTTAGCTTTCTTTTGTAATGCAATTATTGTCCACATCTTTTGGGCATTTTCCTGCTGAGTTATCTGACTTCTTATTGATTCACAGAAGTTTTTGGTGTATTCTGGAAACTAATTTTTTGTCAGTTTTTTGTGTTGCCATTTCTCTCAATAGTTTCTGGTTTGTCTTTTCATTTTCTTTATGGTATCTTTTGATGAAAAGAAGTTCTTAATCTTATTATAATAGAATTTATAAGTCTTTTCCTAAAATTTATAAGTCTTTTCCTTAATAGCTTGTATCTCATTTAAGGAATAATTTGTTATCCCAAGTCAATAGTATACTCTCCTAGATTTTGTTCTGAAAGTTTTAAAGTTACCATCACATTTTGTTTATAATGCATTAGAATTTGATTTTTATATATGACATAAGGTATGGTTTCAGTTTATTTTTTCCATGTGGATAATTAGTTGTTTCAACATCATTAAAAAAAACATTGATTTTCTTCTAATTACCTCTAGAGTTGTCTCTGCCAGATATCAAGATGCCATAAATACATAATTCTCTTTTTTGGCACTGCAATTGGTCAATTTCTTTATCTCTGTGCTTATAAGACACTATCTTAATTAAAATAAATTCATAATAAATCTTTGATATTTGATAGGGCAATTTCCCACGTTTTATTTTATTTTCCAGGTTGTTTAGGTCTTTCTTTGGCCATATAAACTTTAGAATCAGCTTGTTAACTTCCTAGAAGAAATCTGTTGGGATTTAGAAAAAACTTTTTTCACAAAAAATTACAAGTGTACATAAAAATAAGTAGAATGGTATAATGATTCATTATTTTATGAGAGAAAATTATTTTTGTAAGGGAATATGGGGGTTTAATCCAGAAAGATGGTATATTAGTTTGCTAGGGTTGCCAAAATAAAGTACCAGAAACTTGGGTGGCTTAAACAATAGAAATATATTGCCTCAAAGTTCTGGAGGCTAGGTGTCTGAGATCAAGGTGTTTGCGGGGTTGGTTCCTTGTGAAGGAAGTTGGTTCCATGCCTTTCTCCTAGTTTCTGTTTGCTGGCAATCTTTGGCGTTCATTGTAGATGGCATTGTCCCTGTGTCTTCATATGGTTTGCCCTCTGTACATGTCTCTCTTCACATGAGGTTCTTTTTATAAGGACAATATTAGATTAAGGGACTACCTTACTCCAGTATAACCTCATCTTAACTAGTTACATCACAATGACCCTATTTCCAAATAAGGTCACATTCTGAGGTACTGGGAGGTGGTTAGGGCTTCAACATATAAATTTTTGGGGGGACACATTTCAACCCATAATGGATAGCTTGAGGTCACAATGTGGAAGGTCTTGGAGAGCATTTGAAAGGGTTTCATATTTGTCCTGTGGGAAGCTTTTGAAAGTTTTTGAACAGAGTAGTGCTTTGATTAAAAGATATTTCTGAAAAACTGATTTGACAGCAGTGTTTTATCAGAGTTATGGTTAAAACATAACATAAGCTCAAAAATGATTTTTTGGGGGGAGCAATATATGGGAATTCACAGATGGGAAACAGAGAATCAGACTTGGAAAACCATAGGACCAAGTACACTCTAAGGGTCAAGTTAGAATGGTCAGAGTGTTAGATCTGACCATTTTCAGTCTTTGTATTACATCTGGTCAATATTGCTATTCTAAGAGGCAGTATGTGATGATTTACCTTGGGTCATAGATCTGCTATTAGGATTTGTAGGTCAAGTCACCTTGATTAACAGTCCAGATGCAATGGAGGAGAGGTAGTTATCCAAAAGAAAATTGTAGCACTGTAACTAAAGAGCAAATGTCCACAACAAATGTGTAAGGGAAGAACCTAGAGGCAGGGAGCCAGTGAAAAGATCATTTCAAAAGCACAATATGAGATAATGGACCAGGGTGAAGGAGGTACTATAAGGTAAATTTGATGGTACCCCAAAACTGATTGATAATGAGGTGGGGTTTGCACAGAGTGATTTGAGGGTGATGACAAAAGCAGTGTGGTCAAGAGGGCAAGCTGGTTTTACCGGAAGGTGTAGAAACACTTCTACTTTTTGGTTGTGTAGCATCTAAACATTCTTCATATTTTGGAAAGATTCCAAAACAAGAAGGTAGAGTCCTACCTTCTACCATGGGAGACAAAAGTGTGTGTTCAGGAGCAGATAATCTCCCTCCAATCTTCTTCATACAGTAGCTGAAGTGTAGGTGATGTCACCTAGGCTGGACACAACAGATACACCCATGTGGAGCTTTAGTTCTTTTGGGAGTGATGGAAGAGGGCAGTGGATGGTCAGAGGTTATTTTTTGTGTGTGGCAGAGTTGTGAATCCGGTAGCATAAGAGTAACTGTTTAGTGGTGATGACATCCTCAGCAGCCTGTGACTGCGGTGGGGTGTGGCTGTGTCTTGGTTTCTGTTTATTTTCGAGGCTGGTTTTCCAGCCCTCCCATCAATCCTGTGAGCTAGCCTCTATAGACTTCCAAACAATTCATTTCTACTTAAGTGGAGAGTTTGTTCCTTTTGTTTGGAAAGATGGATGATGATGTACAGAGGCCACCGCAGGGTCGACAGTGACTGGCATTTTAGTCATGATGAGTGAAAGCAAACAGCGTGACAGTCACACAGAAATGTTCAGAGTCAGCTGGATAAGGGCAAGCAGTGCATTCAAGGGGTCAGTAGTGGAGGTAGTTTGTTAGTATCTACCTAAATGTGGTTAAGACAGTTATGACAGTGGATGAATTTGCTGGGGAGAGAGAGTATGAAGAGTGAGAATGCCTAGGGCTAATCTTCGGACTATATCACAGTGAGAGGATAGAACAAAAAAATAAACAACAGCAATCACAGAGGTGGGCAGAAAGGCAATACAGTTCAATCAGGTACGTCAAAGAAGCAGAGAAGTTCAAGGAGAAGCTGAAAAGTCAAATGGTCCATGAAGTGTTCAAAGAGAAGGTGCAATAAGTGTTCAAAGAGAATGAGAACTAAGTATAATTTATTCAGTTTGTCACGGGTAGCATTTAAAAAATTACGGATATCAAAGCAAAATATAACATATGTAGTGCTAATGCTCATTTGAATGTGGAAGGTCCTGTGATAAGCACTGTATATTATTGTACGGAAAATAGATATTATTTTCTGCCTTATGTACGTAAAGAAACTGAAACTTAGTGAAATGAAGTAATATGCCTGTGTTCACATGGCCAATAACTTGCAGATCTGGAATAGAAACAGGTTTGTAGGATTCCAGCAACCATGCTCTTAACCACTGCACTATAGTTTGTTAAACTTCTTGCTACAACCCAGCAATCTCTCATCCTGTTGATTCATTTGCACCTTGCACCATTTTATAGTTTCATTCTATTGGATCTTTGCCACTTATATATGCAATCACATATGGCCCAGTTTTTAAAATGAACTGTGGTTATGTGTGTAATCTTTGGATTTGAATGATTCTTAGTACCAGAAAGTATACTGAACTTTTGAAAAATATGGACGCCTCTCCTCTCATAATTTGGTTGTTTTGACTTCAGAAAAACAAATGTACATTATCTTCAATAGTTTCCTTAAAATTCACCAGAACACTGATAAAAATCATGTATGCAATGATTTACATGAATGTATATATATGTAAATATATCTAAAATATATCTTTATCTTTAATACAACATTTTAATTTTAGCCTACAAAGAGGAAAACATTCCGAAGTCATCATTTCCCTTGCCTTTTTCCTTTCTCTCTCTTTCATTTTCACATCATAATTTGTTATGGACCTAATAGGGTTTAACTCTTGGCTGTGTCATTTATTAAGTATTTGGCCCTAGGCCAGATATTCAACCACTCCAAGTCTCCATTTTCTCACGTGGAAGTGAAGACTATAATGGTACCTACTTTTTTGGGTTCCTGTGAGGACTCAGATACATTGTGTAGAGCTAAGAATAGTGCCAGACACAGGTTCTCTCAATCTCAATGCAGTGGGCAGGAAAACTTGCTTGCTGGTCTTAGCATGTAGTTGGTTTAGAGCATTCAAATGTCTGTTCCCATCTCTTCTTCCCACCAATTGCCTTCTCTGCTTCATCTTTCCATGTTTTCCACTTTTCATGAAAATATGATTTAAAAGTATTCTTATGTGGCCCTTCTGACTAACCTTACAAATATGATCATTTCATTCACTCAAGTGTTTTCTCAACTTGTAAGTCATTTGTTTCTCACCGTTGCATCATTTTACAGTTCCTTTGTATATCAAGTTATATGTATTTTCAAATTATTTTTCCCACTCCTATTTCTTTGTGTGTGTTGTTGTTATGATGTTGTAGAGGATGTGTTGGGAGAATTAAGTTACAATTCATGCCCTGATACTAACTATCTGTGTTGCTTTGAACAAATCCTTTATGTTGTCTGGGTCTCATTTTTAACTTCTGGAAAATAGGGGATTGGGCTAAGAATGAAAGCTAACATTGAGTGTTTTCTGTGTGCTAGACACTTTTCCATACGTTTTATAATAACCTATGAAGTAAGCTCTGTGATTATGTCCATTTTACATGAGACAACTGGGGCTTACACTGCTAACTAATTTGTTTCACCTGAGCCAAGTCTGTTTCACATTTGAGTTTGCACTTTAATATCTATAATGATTCTAGAAGGTAATGAACTGCTTGGAATCTAGACTGACATTCTGTTCAGTTTTTTGTTTGTGTATTTTTTTATATATAATTTTTGCACAAAGCAGGGCCAATAGTCTTGATTACCTCTCCACTTCAAAACGAAAATTGTTTAGGACTGCTTTGAGGAACTGTAGCTAACCAAACTTTGGGTAAGTTAAAAAAAAAAAACCCTTATACATGCATTATCAACATTTTTGAAAGAATAAAACTCACGTAAAAAATATTTTGTTTCAGAAAGCATTTAAAAATATAAAACTCAGACTTTTGAATTCAAAATTCTTAGGGGATTCTTATTTCTTTCTATGGCTGTAGAACTGGGTCCCAGAGTAATGTATAAGATTTTTGTTGTTGTTGTTCTTAACCTTTAAGAATTTATGTTGACTTTGGAATAAATAGTTGTATTTTTGTCTCAAAAATCTGATAAAGATGGTAAATTGGTGTTTACACAGTTTGAGGAAAACAGACCATTAGAGAAGCCAGAGCTAGACCGTCTTCTGAGCTGGTTAATTCTCCCATAATGTTAGGAAACTGAACAAATTTTAAAAGGTTCTAAGTTCTCTACTGCCTGCTTGAATTCCTGTCTCTAATGGGAATTATTCAGACCTCTGGAAAAGAGTATGAGTCTTTTTAGGGCTAGCCAAGATTCTAGAGAATTAAAACAAAATATTATCTAACCTTCAGAGCAAAATAGGTTTTCTTTTGTTTGATTTACCATACCTATCAACGTTTCCTAGAATGTGATCCATAAAACACGATTTCTTTGAAAAAAGGATTCTGTGTTCAGATATATTTGGGTAACTCTGGGTGAAATAAAACTGAAAAAAAATGTTTGAAATTGTAGTTCTTCTCAGAGTATTTAGTATTGGAAATGCATTTAATTTTTTGATTGGCAAATTCTCGTTAAACACCTTCCAGGGCCAGACACTGTAGTAGCATTTGGGGCATAGTAGATGCATTATTCCTGCCTTTAGTGAAGTAAGGGCTGGTGAGAATCTCTTGTCATTCTGCAAGCAAATGTAAGGTATGCAGTTTCTCTTACTTTTTAGACCACAGGAATCTTTTCTTTCTTCCTTCTTTATAGTGGAGCACTTCTGGAGACTATCTTTTGGAGGAACATGCTTTGAGAAAATGTAGGACTACATTTACTAATAGATTCCCTTTATATGACTTTTCTTAGTGTTTTCCCTGAGAAGTCCAGATGCTAGAGAACAAGGCCAGGATGGAAGCAATGAAATAGACCCAACTGATGACCTTACACACCTAGGTTACCTAAGTGCACCCAGCCACGGTGAGGTCAGCACTGGGAACATAGGGACAAGATGGGACACAAGTACTTTGAAGTAGTGAAGTTTTTCAATGATTTAATATCAACAGAGATGCTGATGGATAGAATTTATATTTGGAATTTTTCAAAATATCAATTATCAGTTTGAATTCTAACCAGAGGGTGCATTATCTTTTCTTCTTCCTGGTGGTGGGGAGAAGACACCAGGAGATTTCTTTGTGCTCAGAGGATTAAAGAACTCTGGGTACCTTTTCTTTGTGGAGAAGAACCAAGGAGGCAAAGGTTTGAGATGGTGAGAGCAAAGGTGGTGGGTGAGAGAAGAACATGAATCAGGAACACAAGTTGCGGACCTGAAGTATTTCCAACCAGTACTATAAACTAGTCACTTTGCAGAAGTGTTGAGGGTTCTGTGGACAGCAGGTCTTACACTTATATGTACGATTTTACATATAAATATGTAAGACCTGCTGTCCATGGAACGCTCAACACTGTTCTACAAAATGACTAGTTTATAGTACTGAGATGGTATCAGGAAAGGACAAGGCTTTCGATGTTAGATAGATCTGGATTTGAAACTGAGCTTCTTCATTTCTTATTGGGTGCCTCTGACATAATTATTATGCTCTCAACTATGTGCAAAAGTTCTGTGAAGGTTACAAAGATGGAACAAACAGGAACTTTGTCCTCAAAGAGCTAATGATTTGAATAGGAGATAAGGCATGTACTTTTACCTATGATATAAGGTAGAAAATGAATAAGGATCATAGAGATTATGCAGCGCTATTCAACCTTATATTTTCAGTTTACAATTTCATTCCTTTGAAATAATAAGGGCCTTTCATTTGCATCTGAAGACTGTATCATAGTGAATCTAATTTCTTAAGAAAGAATACTTTGTTGCCAAACACACTGAAATCACACATATTTTTACTATGCCTGTTTCTAGCAAGTTTTGCTTTTATTTGTTACAATTAGGCATTAAACAGATAATGCTATTTCTACTCATAAACAATTTGAATAATTTGTATAGTACTTTTTAAGTTTCAACCTGCTTTCACATCTATTTTCTTATTTGTTCCTTGTAATGATTAGATGTGGTAGGAAAGGTACTAGCACTTCTTTTCAACACATGAAGAAACTGAGGCTCAAGATCATTCAGTGATTTACCCAAGTTCAGCAAATGAGGTAGAGTTGGAAATAAAACCACAGTTAATTGTTTCCAATTCCTGTGTTCTTTCTTGCAGATTGTGCTTTGCCAGCTTTTGGACTTCAGAATCTTAAAAAGGCCTCAAACTTATTCCAAGAGATTAGTGAATCCAAATATATACCAAAAATTAACTATAGTCTAAAGAAATACATTCTCACACATATATTCTCCATGCAGTTAAGATGCTATTATGACAAAGATAATGTAATCTCAGTTAAAAATGTAATTAATTCATACTTTTTTTGTTGTTTTGCATTTTCTTCAACTATCATAACCAGTGTCCATTTATTATTATTATTATTATTAACACAGAAAAGGAATCCTTGATGCCTACTCCTCTAGAAGGAAAATCAACTATTTTAAATAAAATGCAAATCAATCAATTGAAAACAACACTGCAGAGGAAGCTTTTTTCTTTCTTGTCTTTCTTCCTTCCTTCTTCCCTCCCTCCCTCGCTCCCTGCCTCCTTCCCTTCCTTCCTTCTTTCCTTCCTTCCTCCCTCCCTCCCTCCCTCCCTTCCTCTCTTCCTTCCTTCCTTCCTTCCTTCTTTCCTTCCTGCTGGTCAATGCTTTGGAAGCCTGTGGTTTCTTTGTAGTCCAAAGTGCTATTTTTAGTCTGCACCCAAAGTCCTGGAATTCTCATATTGACACAGATGGCCAAATTTTCCTCTTGACCAAACTATTGGTGAGACAGGATACAGAAGTCTGTTTCTACCTTTATTTTTGTAATTGCTCTTAACATCTTATGAGATATTCTTAGAATATTTATGATTAGGTGATCCAGAAAAAAAAATTATCCTATAATTTTATATCAGATTAAACTAAAAACTGGTTCTGCTACTGTAACATGAAATGATAAAATCTTTCCATTTAAGTCCTCAATTAAAAGAAGCAGCTTTTTAATTGAGATTTAAAAAAAAAAAAAACTGTGCTATTTTAGGCCTGGAAAAGAACAATGGCAGACCATATGGAAGAAAATCACACAAGAGCGACTTCCCTGGTGGTGCAGTGGTTGGAAGTCCACCTGCCAATGCAGGGGACATGGGTTCGAGCCCTGTCTGGGAAGATCCCACATTCTGCAGAGCAACGAAGCCCGTGCGCCACAACTACTGAAGCCCATGTACCTAGAGCCCGTGCTCTGCAACAAGAGAAGCCACCGCAATGAGAAGCCCGCGCCCCACAACGAAGAGTAGCCCCTGCTTGCCGCAACTAGAGAAAGCCTGCGCTCAGCAAAGAAGAACCAATGCAGACAAAAACAAATAAATTAATTATTTTTTTAAAAAATCACACAAGAGAATGGTGAAATAGGAAGGAGAATCATATCAGCCCCCTCTTTCTATCCCCCTCTCCATTTGTCCCTCATTGCTCGAACACTTTTGATGGTGAAAGAAAATGCTCTTAATAATTACGTTGTTATATATTGGACAGTCTGCCCCTAGGAAACTGGGAATCACGATCTTTTTACTTATCACAACAGAACCAAACATAAGAATCAGCTTCAGTAAGGTATGTTTTAAAACATTTGAAAAATTTTAGAATCCCTTTCCCACTCTCTCACACTTGAACTATGACTCCCTGTATTAGCAAAGTGGTATGCGTGCTTCGTTGCTTTATTGTTCAAAGACAGCAAGAATAGAATTCCCTTTAAAATATGTTTGAGTGGTACTCCCATTATTGTGTTTTAGTTTCATAAGTCTTAGTACTACAGATAAGTGGTTGACAAAAGCAAGTCTTGCCAAATATGCAAATAAGGGAGAATAATTTAAATATTTCTACTTAAAAATGAGTGTGTTCCATTTTTTAAGGAAGTGAAAAGGAAATTCAGTTCAAAAAGATATTTTTCTAAGAATTAATATAAATTTTCAAATTGTTTAACATCTTTTCCCATTTTTCTTCATTAAGTTCACCATTTCTTGTACTCTGCTTTTTTTCCATTAATTTAATTTGTTTGCATGTTGCCACTTCCTACTGGTTAATTATTGGCTAATTTATTTTAAAAAGATGAAATGGTTGACTATTCTAAAGATTAAAAAGCAGACCTCTCCCCCACTAAAGTAGATGATGTGCTGAGACTCTTACAAAAATTCCAAAAGGAAATAATGCCAAGAAAATAATTTATAATTATTTTTAAAGAAAGAAAAAACACAATGTGCTTTAATACCCAGAAAAGATGGCTGACATAATCACATAAGTATTCTGACCATCTTTTCAGGAATTTAAGGAGACCAGTACTGGTAGATTATGTTTAGAACCTTTTTGCTATTGCAAGGAGAGGGAAGGCAGTTGGTAAATTTTAAAGAATATAGTTGGAAAATTTTTTTCAGGATTTTAGATGGTTTAAGTTGTTTTTTATTTATGCAAAATTATATACTTTAAAAAATTTTGTGCTCTGCTTGCAAACAATTTTTCAGTCAACTCTCATTATCCATGGTGTTTATTTCTATCACGTCACTATGAATACTGAATTAGTGAATACTGAAGTTCCACTCCTAGGCAAAATATAGAGTTAAGTTCCTGTGAATCTCCGGTCACAACATTTTTTTTTTTTTAACATCTTTATTGGAGTGTAATTGCATTACAATGGTGTGTTAGTTTCTGCTTTATAACAAAGTGAATCAGTTATACATATACATATGTTCCCATATCTCTTCCCTCTTCCGTCTCCGTCCCTCCCACCCTCCCTATCCCAACCCTCAAGGTGGTCACAAAGCACCGAGCTGATCTCCCTGTGCTATGCGGCTGCTTCCCACTAGCTATCTGTTTTACCTTTGGTAGTGTATATATGTGCATGCCACTCTCTCACTTTGTCCCAGCTTACACTTCCCCCTCCCCATATCCTCAAGTTCAATCTCTAGTAGGTCTGCGTCTTTATTCCCGTCTTGCCCCTAGGTTCTTCATGACCATTTTTTTTTCTTAGATTACATATATATGTTTTAGCATATGGCATTTGTCTTTCTCTTCCTGACTTACTTCACTCTGTATGACAGAGTCTAGGTCCATCCACCTCGCTACAAATAACTCAATTTGGTTTCTTTTTATGGCTGAGTAATATTTCATTGTATATATGTGCCACATCTTCTTTATCCATTCATCTGTCAATGGACACTTAGGTTACTTCCATGTCCTGGCTATTGTAAATACAGCTGCAAGGAACATTTTGGTACATGTCTCTTTTTGAATTATGGTTTTCTCAGGGTATATGCCCAGTAGTGGGATTGCTGGGTCATATGGTAGTTCTATTTTTAGGTTTTTAAGGAATCTCCATACTGTTTTCCATAGTGGCTGTATCAATTTACATTCCCACCAACAGTGCAAGAGGGTTCCCTTTTCTCCACACCCTCTCCAGCATTTATCGTTTGTGGATTTTTTGATGATGGCCATTCTAACCAGTGTGAGATGATATCTCATTGTAGTTTTGATTTGCATTTCTCTAATGATTAATGATGTTGAGAATTCTTTCATGTGTTTGTTGGCAATCTGTATATCTTCTTTGGAGAAATGTCTGTTTAGGTCTTCTGCCCATTTTTGGATTGGGTTGTTTGTTTTCTTGATATTGAGCTACATGAGCTGCTTGTAAATTTTGGAGATTAATCCTTTGTCAGTTGCTTCATTTGCAAATATTTTCTCCCATTCTGAGGGTTGTCTTTTAGTCTTGTTTATGGTGTCCTTTGCTGTGCAAAAGCTTTGAAGTTTCATTAGGTCCCATTTGTTTATTTTTGTTTTTATTTCCATTTCTCTAGGAGATGGGTCAAAAAGGATCTTGCTGTGATTTATGTCATAGAGTGTTATGCCTATGTTTTCCTCTAAGAGTTTGAGGGTGTCTGGCCTTACATTTAGGTCTTTAACCCATTTTGACTTTATTTTGTGTATGGTATTAGGGAGTGTTCTAATTTCATACTTTTACAAGTAACTGTCCAGTTTTCCCAGCACCACTTTTTGAAGAGGCTCTTTTCTCCACTGTATATTCTTGCCTCCTTTATCCAAGGTAAGGTGACCATATGTGCATGGGTTTATCTCTGAGCTTTCTATCCTGTTCCATTGATCTGTCTTTCTGTTTTTGTGCCAGTAGCATACTGTCTTGATTACTGTAGCTTTGTATTATAGTCTGAAGTCAGGTAGTCTGATTCCTCCAACCCCGTTTTTCTTTCTCAAGATTGCTTTGGCTATTCGGGGTCTTTTGTGTTTCCATACAAATTGTGAAATTTTTTGTTCTAGTTCTGTGAAAAATGCCAGTGGTAGTTTGATAGGGATTGCATTGAATCTGTAGATTGCTTTGGGGAGTAGAGTCATTTTCACAATGTTGATTCTTCCAATCCAAGAACATGGTATATCTATCCATCTATTTGTATCACCTTTAATTTCTTTCATCAATGTCTTATAGTTTTCTGCATACAGGTCTTTTGTCTCCTTAGGTAGGTTTATTCCTAGATATTTTATTCTTTTTGTTGCAATGGTAAATAGGAGTGTTTTCTTAATTTCACTTTCAGATTTTTCATCATTATATAGGAATACTAGAGATTTCTGTGCATTAACTTTGTATCCTTCTACTTTACCAAATTCATCGATTAGTTCTAGTAGTTTTCTGGTAGCATCTTTAGGATTCTCTATGTATAGTGTCATGTCATCCTCAAACATTGACAGCTGTACTTCTTCATTTCCGATTTGGATTCCTTTTATTTCTTTTTCTTCTCTGATTGCTGTGGCTAAAACTTCCAAAACTATGTTGAATGATAGTGGTGAGAGTGAGCCACCTTGTCTTGTTCCTGATCTTAGTGGAAATGATTTCAGTTTTTCACCATTGAGAATGATGTTGGCAGTGGGTTTGTCATTTATAGCCTTTATTATGTTGAGGAAAGTTCCCTCTATGTCTACTTTCTGCAGGGTTTTTTATCATAATTGTGTGTTGAATTTTGTTGAAAGCTTTCTCTGCATCTATTGAGATGATCATATGTTTTTTATTCTTCAATTTGTTAATATTGTGTATCACATTGATTGATTTGTGTATATTGAAGAATCCTTGCATTCCCGGGATAAACCCCAATTGATCATAGTGTATGATCATATTAATGTGCTGTTGGATTCTGTTTGCTAGTATTTTGTTGAGGGTTTCTGCATCTATGTTCATCAGTGATATTGGCCTGTTATTTTCTTTTTTTGTGACATCTTTGTCTGGTTTTGGTATCAGGGTGATGGTAGTCTCATAGAATTAGTTTGGGAGTGTTCCTCCCTCTGCTATATTTTGGAAGAGTTTGAGAAGGATAGGTGTTAGCTCTTCTGTAAATGTTTGATAGAATTCGCCTATGAAGCCATCTAGTCCTGGGCTTTTGTTTGTTAGAAGATTTTTAATCACAGTTTCAATTTCAGTGCTTGTGATTGGTCTGTTCATATTTTCGATTTCTTCCTGGTTCAGTCTTGGCACATTGTGCATTTCTAAGAATTTGTCCATTTCTTCCAGGTTGTCCATTTTATTGGCATAGAGTTACTTGTAGTAATCTCTCATGATCCTTTGTATTTCTGCAGTGTCAGTTGTTACTTCTTCTTCATTTCTAATTGTATTGATTTGAGTCTTCTCCCTTTTTTTCTTGATGAGTCTGGCTAAAGGTTTACCAATTTTGTTTATCTTCTCAAAGAATCAGATTTTAGTTTTATTGATCTTTGCTATCGTTTCCTTCATTTCTTTTTCATTTATTTCTGATCTAATCTTTATGATTTCTTTCCTTCTGCTAACTTTGGGTTTTTTTTGTTCTACTTTCTCTAATTGCTTTAGGTGTAAGGTTAGGTTGTTTATTTGAGATATTTCTTGTTTCTTAAGGTAGGATTGTATTGCTAGAAACTTCCCTCTTAGAACTGCTTTTGCTGCATCCCATAGGTTTTGGGTCATCATATTTTCATTGTCATTTGTTTCTAGGTATTTTTTGATTTCCTCTTTGATTTCTTCAGTGATCTCTTGTTTATTAAGTAGTGTATTGTTTAGCCTCCATGTGTTTTTATTTTTTACAGATTTTTCCTGTAATTGATATCTAGTCTCATAGCATTGTGGTCAGAAAAGATACTTGATCCAATTTCAATTTTCTTAAATTTACCAAGGCTTGATTTGTGACCCAAGAGATGGTCTATCCTGGAGAATGTTCCATGAGCACTTGAGAAGAATGCGTATTCTGTTGTTTTTGGATGGAGTGTCCTATAAATATCAATTAAGTCCACCTTGTTTAATGTATCATTTAAAGCTCGTGTTTCCTTATTTACTTTCATTTTGGATGCTCTGTCCATTGGTGAAAGTGGGGTGTTAAAGTCCCCTACTATGACTGTTTTACTGTTGGTTTCCTCTTTTATGGCTGTTAGTATTTGCCTTATGTATTGAGGTGCTCCTATGTTGGCTGCATAAATATTTACATTTATTATACCTCCTTCTTGGATCAATCTCTTGATCCTTATGTAGTGTCCTTCTTTGTCTCTTGTAATAGTCTTTATTTTAAAGTCTGTTGTGTCTGATATGAGAATTGCTACCCCAGCTTTCTTTTGATTTCCATTTGCTTGGAATATCTTTCTCCATCCCCTCACTTTCAGTCTGTATGTGTCCCTAGGTCTGAAGTGGGTCTCTTGAAGACAGCATATATACGGGTCTTGTTTTTGTATCCATTCAGCCAGTCTATGTCTTTTGGTTGGAGCATTTAATCCATTTACATTTAATGTAATTATCAATATGTATGTTCCCATTACCATTTTCTTAATTGTTTTGGGTTTGTTATTGTAGATCTTTTCCTTCTCTTGTGTTTCCTGCCTAGAGAAGTTCCTTTAGCATTTGTTGTAAAGCTGGTTTGGTGGTGCTGAATTCTCTTAGCTTTTGCTTGTCTGTAAAGCTTTTAATTTCTCCATCAAATCTGAATGAGATGCTAGCTGGGTAGACTAATCTTGGTTATAGGTTTTCCTCCTTCATCACTTTTAATATGTCCTGCCAGTCCCTTCTGGCTTGCAGAATTTCTGCTGAAAGATCAACTGTTAACCTTATGGGGATTCCCTTATGTGTTACTTGTTGTTTTTCCCCTGCTGCTTTTAATATTTTTTCTTTGTATTAATTTTTGATCGTTTTATTAATATGTGTCTTGGCGTGTTTCTCCTTGGATTTATCTTGTATGGGACTCTGTGCTTCCTGGACTTGATTGACTATTTCCTTTCCCATATTAGGGAAGTTTTCAACTATAATCTCTTCAAATATTTTCTCAGTCCCTTTCTTTTCCTCTTCTTCTTCTGGGACCCCTATAATTCGAATGTTGGTGTGTTAAATGTTGTCCCAGAGGTCTCTGAGACTGTCCTCAGTTCTTTTCATTCTTTTTTCTCTATTCTGCTCTGCAGTACTTATTTCCACTATTTTATCTTCCTGGTCACTTATCTGTTCTTCTGCCTCAGTTATTCTGCTATTGATCCCTTCTAGAGAATTTTTAATTTCATTTATTGTGTTGTTCATCACTGTTTGTTTGCTCTTTAGTTCTTCTTGGGCCTTGTTAAACGTTTCTTGTATATTCTCTATTCTATTTCCAATATTTTGGATCATCTTTACTATCATTTTTCTGAATTCGTTTTCAGGTAGACTGCCTATTTCCTCTTCATTTGTTAGGTCTGGTTGGTTTTTGCCTTTCTCCTTCATCTGCTGTTTGTTTTCCTGTTTTCTTATTTTGATTAACTTACTGTGTTAGGGGTCTCCTTTTCGCAGGCTGCAGGTCATAGTTCTTGTTGTTTTTGGTGTCTGTCCCCAGTGGCTAAGGTTGTTTCAGTGGGTTGTGTAAGCTTCCTGGTGGAAGGAACTACTGCCTGTGTTCTGGTGGATGAGGCTGGATCTTGTCTTTCTGGTGGGCAGGTCCACGTCTGGTGGTGTGTTTTGGGGTGTCTGTGGCTTTATTATGATTTTAGGCAGCCTCTCTGCTAATGGATGGGGTTGTGTTCCTATCTTGCTAGTTGTTTGGCATAGGATGTCCTGCACTGTAGCTTGCCAGTCGTTGAGTGAAGCTGGGTCTTCGCATTGAGTTGGAGATCTGTGGGAGATTTTCTCCGTTTGATATTATGTGGAGCTGGGAGGTCTCTTGTGGACCAGTGTCCTGAAGTTGGCTCTCCCACCTCAGAGGCACAGCCCTGACGCCTGGCTGGAGCATCAAGTGCCTGTCACCCACATGGCTCAGAATAAAAGGGAGAAAAAATAGAAAAAGAAAGAAAAGAATGAAAGAAAGAAAGAAGGAAAGAAAGAAAGAGAGGGAAAGAAAGAAGATAAGATAAAATAAAGTAAAATAAAATAAACTTATTAAAATAAAAAATAATTATGAAGAAAAATTTTTTAAAAAGAAAAAAAAAAACCCAGAAAATGCACAGACAGAACCCTGGGACGAACGGTAAAAGCAAAGCTATACAGACAAAATCACAGACAGAAGCATACACATACACACACTCACCAAAAGAGAAAAAGTGGAAAAAAAAAATATATCTTTGCTCTCAAAGTCCACCTTCTCAATTTGGGATGATTCGTTGTCTATTCAGGTATTCCACAGATGCAAGGTACATCAAGTTGATTGTGGAGATTTAATCCGGTGCTCCTGAGGCTGCTGGGAGACGTTTCCCTTTCTCTCCTTCGTTCACACAGCTCCCGGGGTTCAGCTTTGGATTTGGCCCCGCCTCTGCGTGTAGGTCACCTGAGGGTGTCTGTTCTCTGAGACAGGACGGGGTTAAAGGAGCAGCTGATTCGGGGGCTCTCGCTCATTCAGGCCGCGGGGAGGGAGGGGTATGGATGCAGGGCGAATCTGTGGCGGCAGAGGCCAGCGTGACTTTGCAACAGCCTGAGGCGCGCCGTGCGTTCTCCCGGGGAAGTTGTCCCTGGATCCCAGGACCCTGGTAGTGGCGGGCTGCACAGGCTCCCGGGACGGGAGGTGTGGATAGTGACCTGTGCTCGCACACAGGCTTCTTGGTGGCAGCAGCAGCAGCTTTAGCGTCCCATGACCATCTCTGGGGTCTGTGCTGATAGGCACGGCTAGCACCCGTCTCTGGAGCTCCTTTAAGGGGCACTCTGAATCCCCTCTCCTCGCGTACCAGGAAACAAAGAGACAAGAAAAAGTCTCTTGCCTCTTCGGCAGCTCCAGACTTTTTCCCGGACTCCCTCCCGGCTAGCTGTGGCGCAGTAGCCCCCTTCAGGCTGTGTTCAGGCAGCCAACCCCAGTCCTCTCCCTGCGCTCCGACCGAAGCCCGAGCCTCAGCTCCCAGCCCCCGCCCACCCAGGCGGGCGAGCAGACAAGCCTCTCGGGCTGCTGTGTGCTGGTCGGCACTGATCCTCTGTGCGGGAATCTCTCCGCTTTGCCCTCCGCACCCCTGTTGTTGCGCTCTCCTCCGCAGCTCCGAGGCTCCCCACCTCCGCCACCCACAGTGTCTGCCCGGGAAGGGGCTTCCTAGTGTGTGGAAACCTTTTCTCCTTCACAGCTCCCTCCCAGATGTGCAGGTCCCGTCCCTATCCTGTCTCTGATTTTTCTTTTTTTTTTTTTTTTTCCCTGCCCAGGTACGTGGGGAGTTTCTTGCCTTTTGGGAGGTCTGAGGTCTTCTGCCAGCCTTCAGTAGGTGTTCTGTAGGAGTTGTTCCACTTGTAGATGTATTTCTGATGTATTTGTGGAGAGGAAGGTGATCTCTGTGTCTTACTCTTCCGCCATCTTGAAGCTCCTCTTCAGGTCACAACATTTTTATCAACTTATCAATATATAACCTTGTTTTTAGTAGGTGTTTCATTTAAAAAAAATTTTTATTGGAGTATAATTGCTTTACAATGGTGTGTTAGTTTCTGCTGTACAGCAAAGTGAATCAGCTATACATATACATATATTCCCTCTTTTTTGGATTTCCTTCCCATTTAGGTCACCACTGAGCAATGAGTAGAGCACCCTGTGCTATACAGTAGGTTCTCGTTAGTTATCTGTTTTATACATAGTAGTGCATATATGTCAATCCCAATCTCTCAATTCATCCCACCATCTCCTTCCCCCTTGGGATCCATATGCTTGTTCTCTATGTCTGTGTCCTTATTTCTTTTTCTCTTTTTTTTTTTTTTTTTGCCGTACGCAGACCTCTCACTGTTGTGGCCTCTCCCGTTGTGGAGCACAGGCTCCAGACGCGCAGGCTCAGCGGCCATGGCTCACGGGACCAGCTTCTCTGCGGCATGTGGGAACTTCCCAGACCGGGGCATGAACCCTTGTCGCCTGCATCGGCAGGCGAACTCTCAACCACTGCACCACCAGGGAAGCCCCCTATTTCTGCTTTGCAAATAAGTTCATCTGTATCATTTTTCTAGATTCCAAATACAAGCAATATTATATGATGTTTGTTTTTCTCTTTCTGACTTACTTCACTCTGTATGACAGTCTCTAGGTCCATTCACATCTCTGCAAATGGCACAATTTCATTCCTTTGTATGGCTGAATAATATTCCATTGTACATATGTACCACATCTTCTTTATCCATTCCTCTGCTGATGGACATTTAGGTGGCTTCCATGTCCTGCCTATTGTAAATAGTGCTGCAGTGAACATCAGGGTGCAAGTATCTTTTTTTTTTCTTTTTTAACGTTTTTATTGGAGTATAATTGCTTTACAATGGTGTGTTAGTTTCTGCTTCGTAAAAAAGTGAATCAGTTATGCATATACATATGTCCCCATATCTCTTCACTCTTGCATCTCCCTCCCTCCCACCCTCCCTATCCCACCCTTCTAGCTGATCACAAAGCACCGAGCTGATCTCCCTGTGCTATGCAACTGCTTCCCACTAGCTACCTATTTTACATTTGGTAGTGTATATATGTCCATGCCACTCTCTCACTTTGTCCCAGCTTACCCTTCCCCCTCCCATATCCTCAAGTCCATTCTCTAGTAGGTCTGCATCTTTATTCCCTTCTTGCCCCTAGGTTCTTCATGACCATTTTTTTTTTTTAGATTCCATATATATGTGTTAACATACAGTATTTGTTTTTCTCTTCCTGACTTACTTCACTCTGTATGACAGACTCTATGTTCATCCACCTCACTACAAATAACTCAATTTTGTTTCTTTTTATGGCTTAGTAATATTCCATTGTATATATGCGCCACATCTTCTTTATCCATTCGTCTGTTGATGGACACTTAGGCTGCTTCCATGTCCTGGCTATTGTAAATAGAGCTGCAGTGAACATTGTGGTATATGACTCTTTTTGAATTATGGTTTTCTCAGGGTATATGCCCAGTGGTGGGATTGCTAGGTCACACTGTAGTTCTATTTTTAGTTTTTTTGAGGAACCTCCATACTGTTTTCCATAGTGGCTGTATCAATTTACATTCCCACCAACAGTTTAAGAGGGTTCCCTTTTCTCCACACCCTCTCCAACATTTATTGTTTATAGATTTTTTTGAGGATGGCCATTCTGACCGATGTGAGGTATACCTCATTGTAGTTTTGATTTGCATTTCTCTAATAATTAGTGATGCAGAGCATCTTTTCATGTGCCTCTTGGCCATCTATATATCTTTGTAGAAATGTCTGTTTAGTTCTCCTGCCCATTTTTTGATTGAGTTGTTTGTTTTTTTGATATTGAGCAGCATGAGCTGTTTATATATTGTGGAGATTAATCCTTTGTCCATTCATTCGTTTGCAAATATTTTCTCCTAATCTGAGGGTTGTCTTTTCATTTTGTTTATGGTTTCCTTTGCTGTGCAAAAGCTTTTAAGTTTCATTAGGTCCCATTTGTTTATTTTTGTTTTTATTTCCATTACTCTAGGAGGTGGATCAAAAAAAGATCTTGCTGTGATTTATGTCAAAGGGTGTTCTTCCTGTGTTTTCCTTGCAGAGTTTTATAGTGTCTCATCTTACATTTAGGTCTTTAATCTATTTTGAGTTTAGTTTTGTGTATGGTGTTAGGGAGTGTTCTAATTTCATTCTTTTACATGTAGCTGTACAGTTTTCCCAGCACCACTTATGGAAGAGGCTGTCTTTTCTCCACTGTATATCCTTGCCTCCTTTGTCATAGATTAGTTGACCATAGGTGTGTGAGTTTATTTCTGAGCTTTCTATCCTGTTCCATTGATCAATATTTCTGTTTTTATGCCAGTACCATACTGTCTTGATTATTGTAGCTTTGTAGTATAGTCTGAAGTCACGGAGTCTGATTCCACCAGCTCTGCTTTTTTCCCTCAAGACTGCTTTGGCTACTTGGGGTCTTTTGTGTCTCCATACAAATTTTAAGATTTTTTGTTCTGGTTCTGTAAAAAATGCCATTGGTCATTTGATAGGGATTGCATTGAATTTGTAGATTGCTTTGGGTAGTATAGTCATTTTCACAATATTGATTCTTCAAATCCAAGGACATGATATATCTATCCATCTGTTGGTATCATCTTTAATTTCTTTCATCAACATCTTAGAGTTTTCTGCATACAGTTCTTTTGTCTCCCTAGGTAGGTTTATTCCTAGGTATTTTATTCTTTTTGTTGCAGTGGTAAATGGGAGTGTTTCATTAATTTCTCTGTCAGACTTTTCATCATTAGTGTATAGGAATGCAAGAGATTTCTGTGCATTAATTTTGTACCCTGCAACTTTACCAAATTCACTGATTAGCTCCAGTAGTTTTCTGGTGGCATCTTTAGGATTCTCTATGTATAGTATCATGTCATCTGCAAACAGTGACAGTTTTACTTCTTCTTTTCCAATTTGTATTTCTTTTATTTATTTTTCTTCTCTGATTGCTGTGGCTAGGACGTCCAAAACTATGTTGAATAATAGTGGTTCAACACTATTGAGTGGATATCCTTGTCTTCTTCCTGATCTTAGAGGAAATGCTTTCAGTTTTTCACCATTGAGAATGATGTTTGCTGTGGGTTTGTCGTATATGGCCTTTATTACGTTGAGGTAGTTTCCCTCTATGCCCACTTTCTGGAGTTTTTATCATAAATTGGTGTTGAATTTTGTCAAAGGCTTTTTCTGCATCTATTGAGATGATCATATGGTTTTTATTCTTCAATTTGTTAATATGGTGTATCACATTGATTGATTTGCATATATTGAAGAATCCTTGCATCCCTGGGATATATCCCACTTAATCATGGTGTATGATCCTTTTAATGTGTTGGATTCTGTTTGCTAGTATTTTGTTGAGGATTTTTGCATCTATATTCATCAGTGATATTGATCTGTAATTTTCTTGTTTTGTAGTATCTATGTCTGGTTTTGGTATCAGGGTGATTGTGCCCTCGTAGAATGAGTTTGGGAGTGTTCCTTCCTCCACAATTTTTTGGAAGAGTTTGACAAGGATGGGTGTTAGCTCTTCTCTAAATGTTTGATAGATTTTGCCTGTGAAGCCATCTGGTCCTGGACTTTTCTTTGTTGGAAGATTTTCAGTCACAGTTTCAATTTCATTACTTGTAATTGGTCTGTTCATATTTTCTATTTCTTCCTGGTTCAGTTTTGGAAGGTTATACCTTTCTAAGGATTTGTCCATTTCTTCCAGGTTGTCCATTTTATTGGCATAGAGTTGCTTGTAGTAGTCTCTTAGGATGCTTTGTATTTCTGCAGTGTCTTTTGAAACCTCTCCTTTTTCATTTCTAATTTTATTGATTTGAGTCCTCTCCCTCTTTTTCTTGATGAGTCTGTCTAATGGTTTTTCAATTTTGTTTATCTTCTCAAAGAACCAGCTTTTAGTTTTATTGATCTTTGCTATTGTTTTCTTTGTTTCTATTTCATTTATTTCTGCTCTGATCTTTATGATTTCTTTCCTTCTGCTAACTTTGGGTTTTGTTTGTTCTTCTTTCTCTAGTTCCTTTAGGTGTAAGTTTAGATTGTTTATTTGAGATTTTTCTTGTTCCTTGAGGTAGGCTTTTATAGGTATAAACTTCCCTCTTAGAACTACTTTTGCTGCATTCCATATGTTTTGGATTGTTGTGTATTCATTGTCATTTGACTCTAGGTATTTTTTGATTTCCTCTTTGATTTCTTCAGTGATCTCTTGGTTATTTAGTAACATATTGTTTAGCCTCCATGTGTTTGTGTGTTTTACGTTTTTTTCCCTGTATTTGATTTCTAATCTCATAAAGTTGTGGTCAGAAAAGATGCTTGATATGATTTCAGTTTTCTTAAATTTACTGAGGCTTGATTTGTGACCACAATATGATCTATCCTGCAGAATATTCTGTGTGCACTTGAGAAGAAAGTGTAATCTGTTGTTTTTGAATGGAATGTCCTGTAAATATCAATTAAATCTATGTGGTCTATTGCGTCATTTAAAGCTTGTGTTTCCTCATTAATTTTCTGTTTGGATGATCTGTCCATTTGTGTTAAGTGAGGTGTTAAAGTTCCCCACTATTATTGTGTTACTGTCGATTTCCTCTTTTATAGCTGTTAGCAGTTGCCTTATGTATTGAGGTGCTCCTACGTTGGGTGCATATATATTTATAATTGTTATATCTTCTTCTTGGTTTGATCCTGTGATCATTATGTAGTGTCCTTCCTTGTCTCTTGTAACATTCTTTATTTTAAAGTCTATTTTATCTGATATGAGTATTGCTGCCCCAGCTTTCTTTTGATTTCCATTTGCATGGAATATCTTTTTCCATCCCCTCACTTACAGTCTGTATGTGTCCCTAGGTCTGAAGTGGGTCTCTTGTAGACAGCATATATATGGGTCATGTTTTTGTATCCATTCAGCAAGCCTGTGTCTTTTGGTTGGAGCATTTAATCCATTCACGTTTAAGGTAATTGTCAATATGTGTGTTCTTATTACCATTTTCTTAATTGTTTTGGGGTTTTTTTTGTAATTCCTTTTCTTGTCTTGTGTTTCCCACTTAAAGAAGTTCCTTTAGCATTTGTCTTAGAGCTGGTTTGGGGGTGGTGAATTCTCTTAGCTTTTGCTTGTCTCTAAAGCTTTTGACTTCTCCATCAAATCTGCATGAGATCCTTGCTGGGTAGAGTAATCTTGGTTGTAGGTTTTTCCCTTTCATCATTTTAAGTATATCATGCCACTCTCTTCTGGCTTGTAGAATTTCTGCTGAGAAATCAGCTGTTAACCTTATGTTATTTGTCGTTTTTCCCTTGCTGCTTTCAATAATTTTTCTTTGTCTTTAATTTTTGCCAATTTGATTACTATGCGTCTCAGCGTTTTTTTCCTTGGTTTTATCCTGTCTGGGAGTCTCTGTACTTCCTGGACTTGGGTGGCTATTTCCTTTCCTATGTTAGGGAAGTTTTTCACTATAATCCCTTCAAATATTTTCTCGGGTCCTTTCTCTGTCTCTTCTCCTCTGGAACCCCTATAATGTGAATGTTGTTGCGTTTAATGTTGTCCCAGAGGTCTCTTAGGCTGTCTTCATTTCTTTTCATTCTTTTTTCTTTATTCTGTTCTGCAGCAGTGAATTCCACCATTCTGTCTTCCAGGTCACTTATCTGTTCTTCTGCTTCAGTTATTCTGCTACTGATTCCTTTTAGTGTATTTTTCATTTCAGTTATTGTATTGTTCATCTCTGTTTGTTTGTTCTTTAATTCTTCTAGATATTTGTTAAATATTTCTTGCACCTTCTCGATCTTTGTCTCCATTCTTTTTCTGAGGTCCTGGATCATCTTCACTATCATTATTCTAAGTTTTTTTTCTGGAAGGCTGCCTATCTCCACTTCATTTAGTTGTTTTTCTGGGATTTTATCTTGTTCCTTCATCTGGTACATAGCCCTCTGCCTTTTCATCTTGTCTATCTTTCTGTGAATGTGGTTTTTGTTCCACAGGCTGTAGGACTGTAGTTCTTCTTCTTTCTGCTGTCTGCCCTCTTGTGAATGAGGCTATCTAAGAGACTTATGCAAGTTTTCTGATGGGAGGGACTGGTGGCGGGTAGAGCTGGCTGTTTCTCTGGTGGGTAGAGCTCAGTAAAACTTTAATCTACTTGACAGCTGATGGGTGGGTGGGGCTGGGGTCCTTCCCTGTTGGCTGTTTGACCTCAGGTGACCCAACACTGGAGCCTACCTGGGCTCTGTGGTGGGGCTAATGGTGGACTCTCGGAGGGCTCACACCAAAGAGTACTTCCCAGAACTTCTGCTGCCAGCGTCTTTGTCCTCACGGTGAGACAGAGCCAACCCCCGCCTCTGCAGGAGACCCTCCAACACTAGCAGGTAGGTCTGGTTCAGTCTCCTATGGGGTCACTACTCCTTCCCCTGGGTCCCGATGCACACATCACTTTGTGTGTGCCCTCCAAGAGTGGAGTCTCTGTTTCCCCCAGTCCTGTCAAAGTACTGCAATCAAATCCCACTAACCTTTAAAGTCTGATTTTCTAGGAATTCCTCCTCCCATTGCCGGACCCTAGATTTGGAAGCCTGATATGGGGCTCAGAACCTTCACTCCAGTGGGTGGACTTCTGTGGTATAAGTGTTCTCCAGTCTGTGAGTCACCCACCCAGCAGTTATGGGATTTGATTTTATTATGATTGCACCCCTCCTACCATCTCATTGTGGCTTCTCCTTTGTCTTTGGATGTGGGTTATCTTTTTTGGTAAGTTCCAGTGTCTTCCTGTCAATGACTGTTCAGCAGTTAGTTGTGATTCTGGTGTTCTTGCAAGAGGGAGTGAAGGCATGTCCTTCTACTCTGCCAACTTGAGCCAATTCTAGTGTCCCTTAATTTTTAAATGTATCCCAGTTGTATTGTCTTACTCTGTTTTATGCTCTTAAGAAGTTTGTGGTATACTAATTTTGTAAAGTTGAACATTTTAGATTAATATGAATACTTGTTTGTGTAGGCTATGTTTCCTCTTTGAACTTGGAAAATCTCTGGCTCTAAAATTGATAAAAATTCTGATGCCAGCCTAAATCTCAGTTCTTTGTAGTGTACCTGTTAACTCCTCCTCTCTGTGCCCCCTTTGGAAGATTTTAGGATTTTTTTTCTTTTCCTTGAAAAAATGAAAATTCATGTGTATTTGGACTTTTTGAATTGGAACATTTATATGTTTCTGTAGTTCTGGGAAATTTTCCACTTTTATTTCATTTGTTATATCTTTTCCTCTATTCTCTCTATGATGACAGAAATCCTATTAAATGAATTATAAACGTCTGAATCTAGATGACATATTTCTTTACGTTTCTTTTCTATATTTAACACATTGTCCTTTCATATTGTGTTCTGGAAGCATAAGTTGATTTAAATTTCTAACTCAAATATTTATCTTCAGTCATGTACATTATGCTCTTCAGTCCATGTGTCAAGTTTTAGCAAAAAACTTACATGTATATTCATATAGAGTTAATTTTTATATATGGTGTAAGGGGTAGGGTACAAACTCATTCTTTTGCAGGTGGATATCAAGTTGCTCAAGCATCATTTGTTAAAAGGATTATTCTTTCCCCTTTGAATTGTCTTGGCTCCCTTGTTGAAAATCAGTTTACCATAAATGCATGGGTTTCTTTCTGGACTGTCAATTTTATTCCATTGATCTATATGTCTAGTCTTATGTCATATCACACTGTCTCAATCATTGTAGCTTTGTACTGAGTTTTAGAATCAGCGAGCTCTCCAACTTTGTCCTTTTCAAGATTGATTTGGCTTTTCTGGGTCCCTTGCGTTTCCCTTTGAATTTAGAATCAACTTGTCAATTTCTGCAAAAATGACAGCTGTGATTTTGATAGGAATTGTATTTGAATCTGTAGATCAATGTAGCATGTACTGACATGTTAGCAATACCAAGCCTTCCAAATCCATGAATGTGGGATGTCTTCCCATTTGTTTAGATCTTCTTTAATTGCTTTCAATGATATTTTATAGCTTTTAGTATATAAGTTTTACACTCCATTTGTTAAATTTATTTTAAATATTTTACTTGTTTGAATGCTATTATAAATGAGATTATTTTCTTAGTTTCATTTTTGGATTGTTCATTGCTAGTACACAGAAATGTAAGTGACTTTTATATACTAATCTTTTATCCTGGCAATCTTGCTGAACTTGTTTATTAGTTCTAATAGCTTGTGTGTGTGCATGTGTGTTCGTTAGGACTTTCTACACACAAGACCATATCATCCATGAATAGAGATAATTTCACTTCTTTTTTTCCAACCTGGGTACCTTTTTTATTTTTCTTGCTCAATGTCCTTGGGTAGACCCTCCAGTACAATGTTGACTGTAAGTGGGAAGAGTGGAATCTTTGTCTTAATCCTCATCTCAGGGAGAAAGACATTCCATCTTTCACCAGTAAATATGATGTTAACTCTAGTTTTTTATTTTGTAGAATTTCTTCATCAGGTCGAGGAAGTTTCTCTCTATTCCTAGTCTGTTGAGTGTTTTATCATGACTGAGCATCAGATTTTGGCAAATGCTTCTTCCACATCTTTTGAGATGATGTGACTGACTCCCATTAAAAACCTCGGACTTCAAGGCTTGGGTGAGCTTCCCTGATTGACAGTACTCAGTACACGTTATCACAGTCATTGTAGGGAGAGTCTATATGACTCCAATAGGAAGACTTTGGAAGCTTCTGCCTTGTCTCTCTTGGAACCTGCCCTTTGTACCTTTTTCCCTTCCAGATTTTAATTGGTATCCTTTCTCTGTAATAAACTGTAATCATGAGTATAACTTTCCTGAGTTCTGTGAGTATCTCTAGTGAATCATGAACCTCAAGGTAGATTTAGAGACCCTTAACACAAGCTGATTTGAAATCTTTGTCTAGTAAGTCCAATGTTCAGACCTTCTCAGGGACAGTTTCTACTAACTGTCCCCCCCCACCCCCATGCCGTGTGGCCATACTTTCCCATTTCTTTTCATGTCTCATAATTTTTGTAGAAAATTGAACATTTTAAATAATATTATGGAAACCAGATTTCCCCCACTTCCTCATGTCTTGTTGTCATTGTTTATGCTTGTTGTCATGACAGTTTGTTTGCCTAGTGATTTTCCTCAACTAATTTTGTAAAGTCAGTATTTTTTGTCATGTGTGGCCACTGAAGTCTCTGGTCAGTTGGCTTAGTGGTCAGCTAATAATTAGACAGGGATTTCCTTGCATGCTTTGAAGCAATAATTCTCCCAGCCTCTGCCAAAGGGTTCTGGGTGCATGTTTGGCACTTTTCACATTCTGCTAGTTACAGCTCTGCCTTACCCTTCACTTCCTGCCTGTGCAGAGCCTTAAGTTTGGTCAGAGGTCAGAGACAAGAGCTTTCCCAGGTCTTTTCTGAGCATGCACTTTGCCACCTAGGTTCCCAGGAATATGTTGGTGCTTTCTCAAAGCCTTCTGTGGACATCTAATTCCTCAAAAAAAAAAAATTTAGACAGCCCTTTGTTTGCCCCAGCTGTTAATCTTAACTCAGGCAGCTGTGATGTTAAATCATAGCCACTGGTATTTTTCAGTAAATGCCCCATGGAAAAGGCTGTTCACAATGATGGAGTTCTAAGTCAGGTCAAATAAAGACAAGTCCTATGAGTGGGAATTTCCAGGTGTTTAAAAATTATACCTGAGATTTAACTTATAGAGATGTGACTGAGTGATGACGTGGAGAGGCCAAGGTCATTAAAAAGAGACATACCACACCATTCAGGACCACAGGATAAATACCAGGTTTGGTTAGGCAGAAGCACAAATGAGGGGAAGGCCTACTTAAGAACATTTCTTGGGGTTTCTGTGGGAAAGGCAAAGCAGAGCAAAATAAACAGTTTAGGATTGGCCAGTTTAAATAATTCTGATGGGCTTTGGGTTCTAGTTGCCTGAACACTGGCCCTACAGTGATTTATGGGAGGGGAATTACAGGCTTGGTGTGTGAGTGTCAGATAAGAAGGTGGGTGGGGGCACAACCTTGGATCTGCTCATGAAAGGTGAGTTTCAGGCAGGCTGACTTGTAGGACAGGTAAACATGTGGCTGATAGTTTGGCCCTGGGATTAATGGATGCCAAATAGACACACAGAATCTAAAAACATAGTTAGAACACCAGGGTACTGCCAGACAGGCCAAATAATGATGGTTCTCTTGTAATGGAGGTTTTTGGGGGGATTCTAGGCATGTTCTGTACCTTCCATTGACTGTAGACTGCTGTTTTTCGTAAGTATAGTTCCATGGCTGTTGGATTTTACAGCTACTATGGAGCTGGGGAAAGGGGATGGATATAGAGCAAATTAAAACACCACGAAACTCACTGTTCTTACTGAGAATCAGCTTGTTTCTTTAATAAACACTCTTTACTGTTTCCTATGCATGGAACATTATCTCCCCAGGTATTCCCATGGCTTAATCCCTTATTTCATTCAGGCTTCTGATCTAATTTTACCTTATCAGACTATCCTATAAAAAAACAGCATGCTTCTCTGTTCCTTTATACTGCTTTTTCTTTATAAATCATTACTATCTTGATGTATTCATTCATTTCTTTCTGAACTACAATATGAATGCCATAAAAGCAAAAACTTTGTCTTGTTCACTGCTCTATCTTCAGAGCCTAGAACAGTGTTTGGCACATAGTAGGTACTTAATAAATGTTTGTTAAATAAATAATTTTGTGAATGCATATCTGACATAAAACACAATCTGTTATTTTAGTCTATCATCTTACTTGACAAAATGTATCTGGACCCTAACTTCCTATTGAAGTTTGAGGAGTTAATATGGAGTATGAAAATAATAATGCTTCAAAATGTAGATGTTTAAACTTGGTTTTTACAAATCATATTTTGTCTAAGAACTGCTGGCAGTGGATGAAGCTCTCATTCTATCACAGGGTTGACTTTTTGAACTGCCAGAAACATTAAATAAGATAAATGAGTGTATAATCAGTTTTTGGGTGCCCATTGTATTGTGTTTTATAATCCTAGTTAATCATTGCTACATGTTAAACAGAGATTACTAACCCCAATTTTCAAAGGAGGAAGCTGAGGCCAAAGAAGATGAATCATTTCACCAATGGTGCAATGAAATAAGTCACAGTCTGAATTCAAACCCAGGTCTTCAAACTCTAAGTGCAGTGCTTTCTCCATAGGTTGATTCATTAATTTTAAAAATGTTTATTGAGTAGCCACTATGCTCCGGGTTCTGTTTTTTTGTTGTAGGGTACATAGTGGTGAATAAAACAGAAGAAAACATCTTCATGCTTTATTGTATTCTAGTGGTGGTGGCAAGAGAGAAAAATAACGACTAATTGACAAGTAAAAACTATATGAGATGCCTGATTAGATGGTGACAAGTGCTAAGGAGAAAATGAAGCAGAAAAGGAGATATGGCATTCTGTATGGGGTGTTGACAGTGGTGGACTTAATATTTTAAATAAAGTGCTTAGGGAAGACTTCACTGAGAAGGTGACATCCAATCTGCAATCATCTGGGGGAAGAGCATCCTTAGCAGGCGGAAGAAGTGTAAAGGCTCTGAGGCTCCTGTGTGCTTGTGTACGTGAAGAAAAGCAAGAACCTGGTGTGTCTGGTGTGGAATGACCATGGTGGAGGGTAGTAGGAGATCAATGTCAAGCAGGTAAAGGGGAGGGAATTCAACATCTGGAATTTTGTAGGACTTCGGTTTTTACTGTGAAGGAAATAGGATGCTGTTGGACAGTTTTGATCAGGGAAGTGAGGTGATAATTTATATTTTAAAAGGATCTTGGGATTTATGTTTATTGAACAGATTTGGCTTGAAAGACCAAAAGTTTAGTGTTATCCATCTTCAGTTTGAGATGCCTGACATATCGAGTGGAAATATTGAGCAGGCAATCGGATACAGAGTTTGAAATCCAAGGGAGAGGTCTGAGTGGTGATATAAATTTGGAAATTGTCAGCAGATTGATGGTATTACATTTACAAATGTATTACAAAGTAATACATTTGTATGAAAACACCTAGGGAATGAGGGAAGATGGGGAAGAGGTCCAAAGATTGAAATCTGGGGCTCCAACGTTAGGAACCAGCAAAGGAGACTGAGAAGGAGCATCTTGTGAGGTAGAAAGACAACCAGGAGAATGAGGTTGTCCAAGAAGCCAAGAGAAGCAAATGCTGAAAGGAGGAAGGAATAGTCAATTATGTAAAATAGTTCAGAACTGGAGTGTGCAGAAGGGAGAGAAGAGAGAAAAATACTTGTGGATATGTCCTTCTGTTTCAACTAAGAAAGTTTTCTTCCTCCCCACATCCTCTGTAAGTCCGGCCATGTGGTGATGTAAGGTGATGGACTGGGTTGGGCGCCATGGTTGACTTGTTTTTGGTATGTGTAATCCCCCTGTCCCTCCTCTGCCCGGATTACTGATGATCCTGGCGAGGAACATTTCCATGGGGATGTGTGCATTTGCTATGTCTGGCTTGTAGACAAGTAAATACAAATGCTGCTTTATCAATTTACAGTACAATTGCTTAGTGGCCAAAAGCAGAGTTGGAAGCCTGCCTCCAACTGTCTTCAGGATAGAGGCCAATCTCCTTAACATGCCATATCAGCCTTCATCAGATGTCTTTATCCCACTTTCCACCTCCTCCACCTTACCCCACCCCTCCTTCCTACACCGTACAATGCCTATGCTCCATTCACGCTGGACTTCTGCTCACCTCTAGATGCACTGTGCTCTTCTATGCCTCTGCCTTTACACATGCTATTCCTTATGCTTGCAATGCCCTACCCTGCTTTTGTGCTCAGGAAGCACTGCTGGTCCTTGGAAGCCCAGTTCATGTGAAATTTCCACTGGGAAGTCTTCCTGATTCTTAGGCTGGAGTACTCATTCCTTTCTCTGCTACCCTGTCTCCTGTTGGATTTACATATTGCATTGAAATTGTTTATATGTCTGACATTTCTCAAAGGATTTTCAAGGTTCTTACTTGTCTCAGTATCCCCTACTTTGCCTGGCACAGAGCAGTTACTTAATGATAATAATAGTGACTTTAAAAAACTCTACAGGATGCTTGTCTTTGCGCTAAGTGCTTTTGCATGTATTTTTTCTTTTATCCTCATAACAACTTTCTGAGGTAAGGTTTATTATTTTCCCATGCCATAGCTGAAGAAACTGAGGTTCACAATGGTTATGAAATTGCCACTAGATTTCAAATAGGTTATATAAAGTAAATTTCAAATCCAGTTGATTGCAGGGTCTGAGTACTTAATTTCTGTTCTGTACACTTAAAGGAGAAAGGAATAGAAGTTGTTTTTTTCCCCCCTAGGGTCCAAAACTCCCATATTTTTGTCTTTCATTAATTTCTAAGTGAATGTGCCTTGCATTTACCATCTTTCTAAATGGTTATGTGGCATCCTTTCCCCTTTCGCATGTATTACAATAGTCCTCTTTGTTTATCCAGGAAATGTTCAATAGTGATCTGTACCCTGGGCACACCCAGACAGGCAGCTATAGCCCTGCCCGAGTCCAGGCAAAGGCTCCGAGTAGTTAGGTGTGTTGGGGTGGGAGGGGGGTGAATCAGTGAATAAGCTGGGCTATTATATTGCACACGTCCTAGAGGAATTCCTCTCACTGTGATCTCATGTGTGTGTTTTTCTGTTTGTTTGTTTGGCTGCGCTGCATGGCATGCGGGATCTTATTTCCCTGACCAGGGATCGAACCTGTGCCCCTTGCACTGGAAGCGGGGAGTCTTAACAACTGGACCGCCAGGGAAGTCTGTGATCTCATGTGAGTGGTGCACTGAAGGCAGATAGTAGAAAGAGATGGGTGAGTTTGATGGTCAGTTGTATGTGTCAACTTGGCTAGGCTGTAATTCCCAGTTAATCAATCAAACAGTCATGTGGGTGTTGCTGTGAATGTATTTTGTAGATCTGTTTAACATCTACAGTCAGTTGACTCTAAGTAAGAGGAGATTATCCTGAAAAATCTGGGTGGGCTGGATCCAATCAGTTGAAAGGCTTTGCGAACAGAGCTGAGGTTTCCCTGAGGAAGAAGAAATTCCACCTGCTGACTGCAGTGTCAAGCTCCTGCAAGAGTTTCCAGCCTGTCCTTCCTTCCAGCCTGCCCTAAGGATTTCAGACTTGCCTGGCCAGCCTCTACAATTGTGTAAGCCAATTCCTTGCAATAAATCCCTCCCTCTCTCTCTCGCTTTCTCTCTTTCCTTTTCTCTCTATCTCTATCTATCTCCCATTTCTTTACATATATATCCTACTGGTTCTGTTTTCGCTGGTGGAAACCTGACTGATTACAGTGAGCAAATCAAAAGGTGTCTCTAAGAGAAGTTAGAGAGAAAAAGCAAGAGAAGAATATAATATATTAGATAATATGAAGAATGGTCAATGAGTGGAATTGGAGGATTAATTGTCATCCTTTAAGACTTCTTGGATGTTTCTTCATCCATTCCACCATCCTTTGCCTCATAACCTGGGCAGTTATTCTTCTTCTGTCTTGCTTATTGCCTCCTATCATGGTATTGAAGTTGCATACTGACATGTTTGTGATTCCCCCACCCTCCTTCTCCATCCCCTGGTATGTGAGTTTTGAGTCTCAGGGTGTAATTCTTTATCCCTGGCACATAGCTTGGTTCTTGACTCATATTAGGGGTGAGTAAACATTTGTTGATAAGTGAGTGAGAGTTCACAGCTTTAGGTGCTCAAAGATGCCCCACCCAGGCCATTCCATGGGCCAGGGAGGGCTTTCTGGAGGAAGCAGCCACTGAGAAGGGAAACCCCAGCCAGTTTTTATGGTTCTTGCTTCCCTCTATCCATTTGTTGGTCCCTTCAGGAGCACACAATTTGCTGGACCCCCTTCTCTGTAATGTGATCCTATTAACATATTTACAGCACCCCTAGGAGACGGCATTCAGTGCCTCTCACTTGGTACTGTTTCATTGAAACACCCACTGGCCACTTTACACACACTGGCACTCTCACAAGGGTATCTTGATATCTTGAGGGGCTTGTGGATATTTTCATCTTCACTAGAGACATTCCTTGGGCTCCTTTTATCCTTCTCCGTGTTGGCACCAGAGTTTGAACCATTTCCAGAGGACACAGCTGTGCTGGATGGTGTCCTCTCTTTTCAAGATGAGATGCAAAGACCTTTCCCTGCAGGAAAAAAGAGAGCAGAGGTTCTTTTGGAGGGACAGCACCCACCCTAGGGATGCTTTGAGGGGGTCCAGGTGTTGACTTTCTCCTGCAGATGGACTTTCCCCTCTGACAGTCTAGAAGTGTGACTTACCTCCTGGTAACGATAGGGAATAGAAGACGTGAAACCCTTTCTTCCTTCCTTCTCTCGAGGATCTGCTTCTTTTGAACTTATTTTTTTTGTGTGTCTGCTTCTCATCTCTTCTTTGTTGGAAGCAAAAGGAAACAGGAACTTCATGCTTATTTATTGAATAAAGAATTGTTGAAACAACTAAAATTGATAATAAAGATGAAAATATAATTGGAGAAATGGCTAATTCTAGGACTGGGGCAGGAAATAATACAAGATGAACCTGGTGAATCTTGTAGAGCCCCCAAATAAGGAAGGTCTGAACAAATGAACAAAAAAACAAAAAAACGAACTAAAAACCAAACCTACGTTGATTTGTATTACATCAAAGGGGCACAGGAGTTAATTGAAAGACATGCCAATGCCGAAGCTGGAAATTTTTGGACAACAAAATAAACAAAGTAGTATTGGATCATAACCCAGAGTATAAAGTAAATATCTGTAAGCCCACACTGATATAGATAAATGATTGAATAAAGAGGTAGATGGGGGAGAAGAGACAAATCTCCCATGCAGAAGACGTCCAAATAAGTTGTGCAGATACTCCACCCTCAGGGAAGGGGGCATAACTCCTCACTTCTTAAGTGTGGACTGTATACATTGGTTTCCTTGAAAAATGCATACAGTACAGAAAGGGGAAAAAAGAGTAACTTTATAGTGGATAAACCTGACAAACACTACTTTAGCCAGTGACCAAGGTCAACTTCAAAATAATTGGTTCTGTTGATTGTATGTACCCCTGATACGACTGTGGTAAAAATGACCCTTTACCTCTGTGATCTTCCTCCCCCAAACCCATAATCCCAAACTGGACAAGAGAAAAACATCAAATTCCAGTAGAGGGCATCCTACAACACACCTGACCAGCACTCCTTAAAACTGTCAAGGTTATTAAAAACAAGGAAAATAGATAACGAATAAGGACCTACTGTATAGCACAGGGAACTCTACTCAATACTCTGTAATGACCTATATGGGAAAAGAATCTAAAAAAGAATGGAGATATGTATATGTATAACTGACTCACTTTGCTGTACAGCACAGATTAACACATCATTGTAAATCAGTTACACTCCAATAAAGACAAACAACAAAAACAACAAGGAAAGTGAGAAACGGTCATAGTCAAGATGAGCCTAAAGGGACATGAAGACTAAATGTAATGAATGTGGTAGCCTTGTGGGATCCTCTAACAGAAAAAAGACATTAGGTAAAAACTAAAAAATATATGTTAATAAATTCTGGACTTTATTTAATAATAATGTATCAATATTGGTTCATTAATTGTAACAAATGTACCATACTCATGTAAGATGTTAATAATAGGGTATACTGGGTGAGGGGAAGGTATATGGGAGCACTCTGTACTATTTGCTCAGTTTCTCTGTAAATCTAAAACCTTTCTAAAAGAAATCTATTAAAAAAAAAAAACCTTAGGAGAAAAAGAGGGAAAAAGGCATAAGGGCCTGCTCTGGTGGTGTAGGTGTGTAGAATTAAGTGCATGCACACACACATACACAGATCAACACTTTATGACAATCTGCTAAAATGAAGGCTAAGATATTGCATAGTAATTATGATATGTCACCTACCTCTTACCTGACACATTGTCCTATTAAGTCATTGCCTACTGGAGCTTGGTTATTGATTCTCATGGCCATGATCTCTTGGAGAGAGAGGAAAGGGGTGCTGTGCCTACTTGGAATGCTTTCCTGTCTTCTTGAAATCGTCCTAGTGTTTAAAGTTCTATTTATTCTGGTTAAGATAGTATGAAGAAAGAGTATAGAGAGTAAGTAGCTCAAAGGCTGAATGCTTAGGATCTCCTAACCCTTACTCTTCAAGCTCACAATCTCCTTGGATGAAGAGGAGAGGAGGTACTCTGTTGGAGGAGAATATCACTTCATATGAAGTTTAATAATCCCTCTTGACATGTTCTATTCAGTTTGATCCAGCAATGGTTCCAAACCCTAAGAATGTTAAATCAAATTACCAGAAACAACAGAAGTTTGACAAAATGGTCCAAAAAAATGAAAAAACAAACAAAACGGAAGGGGACATTTTGGGACTTTAGTTTTAGGGTCAGCTGGGCCTAAATTGAGAATTAAGAGGAATGGAAGGGCTGTTGAAGAATTTACCAGAAAACAGATAAATAGTTTATATGGACACATATTTTTCATACCAAAGTCAGGACACAGGGCTGGCAAATATGAGAGAGTTTATGGGACAAAGAGGTGAACACTTTCAGCTGAGGGTGCCTTGGAAAATCCGGGTCACAGAGTCAATGAAAAGTGAAGAGGTTGGGAAATGGCAAAGTCAGACAACTAAGTAAAGGGGAAATAAGCTGTTGATCCTACAAACCCTGCTTATCTTTTGTGATTGATGTGCATAATTTGCAAACCAATATCCTTTCTTTTTTCAAATTAACTGAACTCCTATTTTATTGTGTGGAAATATGCCTAGCTACAAAAGGTATTTCCCAGCCTCCCTTTCAGCTATGAGTAGCCATGTGATGCAGTTCTGGACAATGAGATGTAAGCAGAATTTCCTGGGTGGGGCTTCTGAGAAATTCTTTGAAGGGAGCAGAATTAGCCTTTCTTCATCCTTTCCCTCTTTTCAACTGAAACACTGACTCAAATTTTGATATGAAGGAACAGTCTTGGCACAAGGCGGCAGCATGAGAAGGGAAGACACCTGCAAAGGAAGAGTGAAAACGAGGGAAAAATTAGAAAGAACCTAGATCCTTGAGGGCATCAGAGTGTTACCATTCATTCTTCGACTGCCAAACTCTGGACTCATTTTATGTGACAAAAATGAAGCCCCTGAATGGTTTAGGTTGCTATTTTTATGGTTTTCTTTCCAGCTGACCCCAACTTTAACATAGACCTCATAGTGAGAGCTGTTGTTTTGCATATTACCAAGTTCTTCTATGCAATGTCTGAGAGCAGGAACTGTCACCACTAATAGGATCTCTGCTCTACCCCATTCAGAATATAAATCTTCCGGAGTAGATATCAAATGAATTTGGTGCTTGTCATTTTGGTTTCTTTCCTACTGAAAATGACAGCCCAGTGGCTAAGAGACCGTACTGTGGACTTCATGTGTAACAACCACTTAGTCGCCATCAGCTTGTGTAATCTCTGGCAGCTCTTGTAAACTTTTTGTACCTCTGTTTCCTCATAAACTAAATGGGGTTAACAATACCTATCTCATACGACCATTCTGAAAATTGAATGAGATACGTTGTGTATAAAATTTAGCATGGTTCCTG
Organism: Pseudorca crassidens; assembly: GCF_039906515.1. Lineage (NCBI taxonomy): Eukaryota > Metazoa > Chordata > Mammalia > Artiodactyla > Delphinidae > Pseudorca > Pseudorca crassidens. The sequence goes on from NC_090299.1 coordinate 45,089,884, forward strand.
GCTCATAAATACTTAGCAGGAAATGGTGATTATCATTTCAATTTGGTTTTTTCTAAAGCTTTGCAAATTGTAAAGAGTTATACAAGTATATTATTCTTCCGATTATAACTGGGCCAGTTATTAAACTATTGCCTTTCAGCTCCAAACCATCTTTCTAGATTCAGCTCAGCAATGTTGGGGCTAGGACTCTGCAAACCACATCCAGCTTTGCCGCCAGTTCCCTTTTCCTCTTCCATCAGGGGGCACTAGAGGGAGATGGCCAGGCTGGAGGAGGAAGCCACGCTCCTTCCCGTCTGCTTCCTGTTGGCTTCTGAGCTCTTCCTGTTCCTATGAGCTGTGCTCCAGCAGTGCTTTTCCATCCTGCGGCGGCAGTTCCTTTCTGAAGTCAGAATTGAATCCAGTTTGCAGTTCCTCTGACACTTTCAAATATTGTGCTTCATTTCAGCCACTGGCACCAGTCACACCTCCTTTTTGTTTATATATTTATGTGTGCATGCATTTATTTATTTTTCACACTTCTCCATCAGATTTATTTATTTATTATTTTGAAAGGAATGGATTTTGAGAAGAAAAAACATGGGGACTAGATAAAAATTACAAATGTAGGCTGCTTTGCTAATTGTTTTATAACCACAAGAAATTAGAATACCCTGTTCAAAGCAAGACAATGAAATCTCAAAGATCGAGGTGTTCCTTTAGGGGAGGATGAAGATTTCAGTCTCTGGTATTTGGAATTCAGGCTGCAGTCCTTGTTTTTGGATAGATCACCGGGTGTGTGGTACAGTCCATGTTTCTAACCAGATCTGAACGGAAGAATGGCCACTTGGCTCAGGTAGAAGTAGATCAAGTGTTTAGTTACAGGGGTCGCGTAAGTACCGAAGTTCCTTCTGCGATGCTGTGCCGGGTTGGCTTGTACTTGTCAAATGTCCTTCTCAGTGTTATATTTCTCCAACACCTGGGTAGCACACTCCACCAAGCCCGTTGCATCTCCTCCGACATATCTGCATTTTTGATCACGGCCTTTCGGGTACACGTGGTTACCATGGAGCAGAGGCTGCCTCACGCTGCGGGGCCCCTCCTCCAGGCTACTAAGTTTCAGTAATTCCAGCTTCTTTGTTCCTCAGCCCTAGGGATGTTAGCAGTTTCCTGCAGTTGCTACCTCTGTGCCAGAGCCAGCCCATATTGGCTTGCAGAGTCTTTTGTTAAATTTTCAGGAATTTTGCAAGTGAGATGGTAAACTGCTGGTAGCTGGAAATCTGCCATGCTGGGAGTATTTACACCATGAAAATTGGCAAATGCTACAAATCAGATTTCCCCAACCAGAGATCTGGTTGTAAACACTTAGCAGCCCACCACTAATTAGAGTTCTCCTTTTACTCCTTCGGTTACCTAGTTAATTACTTTGTATCTAGTTAAGAATACTTTATATTCATTTCTCTCTATTCAGTTAACTGGTGTGGTTTCTGTATCCTGGATTAACCCTGAATGATACATTACCTTGTAGAGTTGTGCCTCTATCAATCCCAGTTGTACTCCAGGAAAACTGGACAAAAAAACAAATATCTTCTGTAAAAAGTGCCTAACACCTAGAATTTTATAAATAATCGATTAACATGAGTTGTGTTACTAACATTAGTTAACATCAATAACCTGAGTTGCTGCTGGTTCGGAGACTCCAGTAGTCATGTGGAAAGCTATCTTGCCTGTTTTAGGATACAGTTTGTAAATCTTTTTCTGTATAGAAGGGAAGGAGATATAGCCAATAACCACATTTTGCTGAGCAAGGAGGATGGCATGTTTCTTGAAAAAAACAAATAAATAAAATCCTGTTCTCAACATGTTAGGCTAAAAGGAAAAACATTTCCTATTCTGGCACTTGTATAGATTGGGTCAGGTTTCTAAAAAGCAAGGTATATTCGATATCTCCGATTCCTTAAGATATACGCTGTGGCTCTTGATAACTATATACTTTCTGTTAAGGTTTTCAAGCTCCATTTTAACTGTATAATTTTGCTTATTCGACTTGGAGCAGCCTTCCGTTGGCTCTCCAAAGCTTTGCTCTTACTCAACATGTGTATGAGACTCCACAGAGTTATATTCTGAAAAAAGATGCCAACTTTCCAACATAATTTCAAAATAACTTGTAAGAAAAAGCAAACTTTTCACACAAATCCTATATTTAAAGATGCCTTCCTTCCAATAACATTCATTAAGCGACCATCTGTTTGCCTTTGATTATCATCTGGACCACTAATAAGCGAGTTTAATCTGAACAGTGTTATTTGCACGCTACTTCTAAATTTAGTGCCTTTCAAAGAAGTCAGCAAGGCTGGTCTCCAGGAAATATTGCCTTTGATGTAACATCTGGTTTTCAGGGAATTTCTATGTAGTGCCCAACTGGCGGGTGGACCAAAGGGCAAAGAGAAATCAAGTGACTTGCCCAGAGTCACGTAATGAGTTAATGACTTAACCTGGGTTACCTGCAGTTTCTATCTGTGGCTAAAAGTCCTAGCCTGCTTTTTTCTATTCTGTATGTTATGTAGATACTGAACATGTAGACATAGCTATTCCCTTCCCTGCATGCACGAATGGATAAATGTGTGTATCCATAAGACTGGTTATAGATTTATTGATATTTGTTTGCATCTTTCTATTTGGTGTTTCCTCTCTATATTTTGAGAAGAAAGGAAAACTTCCTGCATTATCCTCCCCTTTAGTAAAAAAAATTATTGGAAGTAACAGTGAATTGTTATTGACTGCAAAATCTTCTCTAGAAGTGAACTGACCTTTTTCCTTGCAAGGGAAGTGGAAGGTTAAACTGTATGGACAACTCACTTTATTTGAGGGAAACTGAAAGGCATCATCACAGGCATCATCAACATTCAGCCTTTCTCCCTTCTCTTTTGTCTTCTCTATTTTTCTCTCCTTTCTCCTTCCCTGGGCTGGAGATCACAGAGCTGTCAACACCTTAAATGCATGATTATAAAGAAAGTTCAAGGTTATGAGGCTTTATTATAAAAGCAATTCTTTTTGTTACTTTACTGAGTCAATACGTTTTATAATTGATATGTGATTTTAATATCCTTGTACTAATTATAGCATAATATATTCAATCTAGTTAGTGCTTATAGCTTTAAAGGTATTTTCACATTTAAGGTTTATTTTAATCGTCTCAGGTTTATATTATAAAACAGTTTGTATTTTATGTATGCTTAGAATTGTTTTTCCATAACCTAAAGGACCACTCCAATTTTTGTACAGCAAAGCATAACTTAATATCTTATAAATTAAAAAAATTAAAATTTTAATCTGACAAATTGGGGTTGAAGTCTCAGCTCTACTGGCTATGTGACTGTGGGCAACTCACTAGATCTTTCTAACCTTCAATGTCCTCATCTGAAATACCTATCTCATAACATTGAGAGAATGAAATGAGATTATATGTAAAGCTGTTAGCACAGTGCTCTGATATACATTGAAAGTTCAGGAAATAGTCGTCAATTTTCTTTCTCGTTCTTTTTTTTTTCTTTCTATAAAGTACATTAGTCTTCTGGGCTTTCCTGGTGGTGCAGTGGTTGAGAGTCTGCCTGCCGATACAGGGGACACGGGTTTGTGCCCCGGTCCGGGAAGATCCCACATGCCGCGGAGCGGCTGGGCCTGTGAGCCATGGCTGCTGAGCCTGCGCGTCCGGAGCCTGTGCTCCGCAATGGAGACGCCACAGCAGTGAGAGGCCCGTGTATTGGAAAAAAAAAAAAAGTACATTAGTCTCCTGTGCTTATTTTTGCCTGACTCTTAGAGATTTTATGAAAATCACAATCACATAGCGGAGTGAGAGAGGATCTTCGGAAACTGAGAAACCTGGATTAGAAGATTAAATGAAATGGTGTGTTAGAGACTTTTGCGTTTGGCTGGACAAGATCCATTCCCTTTGCTTTGGGTAATGCCACCCTGATTCCCTTTAAGGGAGTTCCTTTTGCTCTTCTTTTGTGGAGTCTTAGGAGTACAGTCAGAGAAGTGACAGGCCTTCCCTTAGCCAAGGGCCGAGCATGAGACCTAAGCCATTGCAATTGTGCCATCTCTTTCTTTAGGACTTTGATCCTGGTGAAATAATGCAAGGGCAGGAAAATTGTTAAAGTCACTTGGGGCCTTGAAGCAACTACCCATCAGAGAGGTCATAGTATGCTGAGTGGCCAAGAGCAAGACTCAGGAGCCAGGTAGCCTGGGTTCAAATCCCTTACTAGCTAAATGACCATAGCTAGGGGGAGTTACTTAACCTCTTTCTTAAAAAAAAGTATGAATTGTTTATTTCTGGAATTTTTCTTTTAATGTTTTTGTTTTTTTAAATTTTATATTGGCGTATAGTTGATTATCAATAATGTGTTAATTTTAGGTCTACAGCAAAGTGACTCAGTTACACACATACTTGTGTCTATTCTTTTTCGAATTCTTTCCCCATTTAGGTTATTACAGAATATTGAGCAGATTTCCCTGTGCTATACAATAGGTTCTTGTTGTACTTAACCTCTTTATGCCAAGTTTCTTTACCTCTACAATGGAGTCATTAATAGTATCTAACTCGTAGGGTTGTTATGAGAATTAAATAAGTTAGACTATCTAAAGGGTTTAGGATATGCCTAGTACCGATTAAATACAGTATACATTATAACTGCAGCTGCTAATACTGGAACTATTATTACTCTGTTCTTGCCTTGAGACATCCAGACCTACCTTCCTTCCTGTTCTTCCCTGATCCTGGTTCTCCAGCCTTCCCTTTGATTCTGAGGGAGCTACCCCAAATCCCTTTTATAAACTTCTTTACTGCCTAAAGTAGCCAGAGTTGGTCTCTGTTCCTTGCAACCATATGATCTTAAGTAATAGGAATGGTCCTGAGAAACCATGACATCCCATCTCCTCTTTTTATAGATTTTTAATATAGATTAGAAAACTAAGTGAAATTCCTTGGGTGAGCTCACTTAGCACGTAAATAGCAATATTTGGATTAGTGTCTGGCTATACTGACAACTACTTGTGGATTTGTCTAGTGGACCAAGATTATGCTTAATTTGTCCTTATTCTTTTCTTTCTTTATAACAACCCCACCCCAGATCCTTAGTTGTTACTGAAACTTGGCTAATTTCTTTTACACATTATTTTTAAATACAGTCATCACCTCTGTCATTTAATTGTTTTTTACACTCGACTTGACAGACCAAGGCATATACCACTTGGGTTTCACTGATAATATTTAGGGACTCAATTAGGACTCGAAAGACACTTGGTCCTTTCCCCATACTCCTCTCCACCAGTCATACTCCTGTCTTTTTATTTTGAAAAATCTTATTGGTTGATTCATTCATTTGTTGCTTCATTCACTCATATATTCATTTAATCAGTTGACACTTACTGAGCATCTATAATGTGCTAGGAACTGTTCTAGATCCTGGAGATATGGCAATGAACAAAGCATAGTCCTTTACTGCAAGGAGCTTATATACCCAGTGGATTTAGGAATACATAAATATAATTATAATTGTATGTTATACAGTGATAAAAACTATCAAGGGTAAGGGGATGGAGAGGGGAGGTTCTTATTTCATATAGGGTATTGAGGAAGCAACATTTGAACACAGAATTGAATGAAGTGAAGATGGGAACCCTGTGAATATCTGTGGGAGGAGCATTCACTGAGATGGGCATATACTTGGGATGCTTGAGGAATAACAAAGAGGTCAGTATGGTTAGAGGACAGCAAATAAGAAGAATGGTAAGATCTGAGGGGTAGCAGGGGCAGGTCATGTAGGGCTTTGAATTCATAGCAAGAACTCTGGATTTTTTTCCAAGTGTGCGGGTAACAGTGATGTCTTGGAGCCCATTTACACTACTCATGAGATCAGACTGTTAGCATTTCTTCCCAACCTCGTATTTGGTGATTTCACACAGGTTATTAAATGTTGTCAAGCATAATACTGGATGGGACGCTCTTGGAGTGTTAAGAGGAGGAGAGTGGCACAATCCCATTTATCTTTTAGAAGGATCACTCTGGCTACTCTATGGAGAGCAATTTGTAGGAGGCCAAGAGTGACTGCAAGGAGACCAGGTAGGAGTCTACTGCTATAGTCCTGGGAGTGTTGATGGTGGCTCACAGTTTGGGAGTAGTGGTAGGTTATGCAGGAAATAGCAGAATGTAGGACATATTTTAGAGATAGAGTGACAGTAGAAGCTGAAGAATTAAATAAAGCTGTGAGTGAAAGAGAGGAGTCAATAGTGACTCCAAATTTGGGTTCTGAGAAAATGGCTTAATAGAGGTACTGATTCCTGAGATGGGGAAGACTGGGGAAGTGACAGATTGGGGTAGGAACTTATATCCAAAAGTTGTAGTATGGGTCTGTTTCCAGAGTAGAAAACACCTGAGGAAGAGTAAGCATTGTTAAAAGGCCGTACAAAAAGGAGGTTGAAACTAGGAAGTTGTCAGTTGTCCAGCTTATTGTTGGGAATGAAGAATTGTAACTGAAATCCTTGAGGGCAGGTATTAGCCTATTAGACAAAGAGTCGGTCACTTTGTTCTTAGGTATAAATACGTTTCTACCTACCATTAAAAATATACCTCTTGCATAAAGACCTTGAACAAACATATATACAGAAAAACATTTAATTAATTATTACCTTTCTAAGCCTCAGCCAGATTCTCTCAATGCCTAAAGAAATTATTAATTATAAAGTTTTACTGAACAATTCACCCTGACTCGTTTGGGCCACACTATTACAGTGGTGAAAGAATAGAATAGTGGTTAAGAGAACAGGTGCTGGAGCTCAAATGCCTGGGTTCATATCGCAACTCTGTCCATTCCCAGCTGTGTGACTTGGGGTGAATTGATGGAGCAGTCTCTATCTGCAAGTTTTGGATCTCTCGGTAGAGGGGAAACACACATGGCTAACCATGTGTTAATTCTTAAGCCTTCTTTTCAAAGGTGACAAATGTGACTTTTCTTACATTCCATTGGCCAAAGGCAGTTACATGGTCAAGCCTGACCTCAACAGGCTAGGGATATTTAATCTTCTCAAAGAGAGGGCAACACAAATCACAAGACGAAGACTGATTTCAGCCTCCTTCAGAGATTAACAGCAAATACTTTGAGCAATAATACAGACTACTTGAGGGTAGTATAGGTACAGGGTAATATAATACATGGACCTCATCTTTAGCATGAAATGACTCATGATCTTAAAGCTCTGGTTCCATGTTTATTATTACTGATGGCATCAAGATTCTTTTCAAAAATGAAAAATTCTCATTAACACCTAGAAGGAACAGACCAGAGAATCATATTCCTGGCAGCTAATTAGAAAAGAATGGCTTTCCAATCTTGGGACTTTAGATTGTGCTATAAGAGTAAATTTCTTTGGAGGGCCTGTGTTTCTGTGGGTTTAGGGCCTGGATTTTAGCATGGGTAGCTGCTGCTTGGATGTCTACCCTGGCAGCCCCACAGGCATGGTATAGCAATTCTGCCACTCATCCCATCCCCTGGGTCTCATCGTTTTTTTGTGAAACAAAGTAGACCACTTGTCATCCCCTCGACTGACTCACAGTCATGTTGTGAGGATTAATGAGTTAAAGGTTGTAAAACGTCTTCAGCTACTGAAAGGTGATAAATAGAAGGTGTAATTATTGGTATTTTCCCATCTTTATTTAGACTTGAAAGGCCTTTCTAGTCACCTTTGAGATTCTGACATAATCCAGCTACTGTGGTGAATTTCTTTGTTTTACCTCTCTTCTGTTTGACATTTTCCTACCCTCATCCCATCACAGTGACTTTAAAGAAAGAATGTCAACCTTAACCTTTTACATCTCCATCTGTTGAGATTTTTGGCTTGTCTTACTGTTATTTTGTGTATTTTATTCTACCATTTACAAGACAGTGCTCTCAGACCTATGCTATTAGCTAAGTAACACAGAGGTGTAAAGGGCAAACTGTAGTCACATGTTTATTCTATATAGTGCCTGGTAAGTTCATAGGGTGGCTCAGTGATTAACCAACATCATTCACAACCACAGGCTTCCAGTGAGTGAGCTCTCAATTGGGAAGTCTCATTACTAATTTAAAACAGAGTTCAAAACAAATGTTTATTATTAATATAGTCAATGCATTACCATATAGGTACTCTCCATCCCTGGCTTTGAGCAGATATCATAGAGAGAGAAGAGAGTTGAGAGAGGAGTATTCTGTGTAGAGGTTGTCATTACAGGGGTGTCATTTAAATTTGCACTATTGTATCCACTGTGATTTTGCCTGTGGGATACAGAAATTAACTGTAACGCTTCTCTAGTCAGGCAAATTGGGTTTCTCTCAAGAACATGCATATAGATGGCTTCCATTTTCACATTTTTTTGCTTATTGCTTCTGTAAGGGCAGACCTCTCTGGAGATTCGTGTTTCACCTTTAAAACTTGTTTCTGCAAAACTGACTTGCATTAGACTAACTTCAGTCATGAGTTATTTGGCTTTACTTTAGCACTAATGGAGGCAGGATGGTACAGTAGATAATGCCATTAAAACCCTAGTTTATGTAAAACCCTATTATTATAGTAAAGTCCAAGAGTTACATGTAAAATATGAATCAGAAAATCAAGGGTTCAAGTTTTGGCTTATTCCTACATCCAGTCAACAGACATGTGTAAATTGCTTTTCAGAAGTCAGACGTTCTGTTTGGTGCGAGGTGCATTCTGCCCCTTGACCAGGGTGTTCCTTTGGGCAAATCACTGGGGCTTTTAAGCCTCAGTTTCCTATCTGTAAAATGGGAATAATACACTTTATCTTGTTAAGAGGACCTGTTTTAATTTTCTTTTGGTTGCAAGCTCCAGAGTCCCATTATTCCTGTGCCTTTAACCCAGCAATGCACTAACTCAGTACTAATAGGATGAGGCCTCAAAATTAAATCCTTGAAATCTTTTGCTTCTTACCCACTTTGGTCCTTGACTTAAATTGTTTTCCTGCATTTACTGTGCTCCTGATCTTTCTGTGTCATCTAACGTTGTTGGTTGTAAGTAAAATCCTTGGCATAGGTTTAAGATTTGGCCTCTTGAGTTAACACTTGGCTTTTTCTCTCCATCACTTGTGATAACCTTGGGGTACTACAGAGGCTGTTCAAACCTTGTCCGATCCTGACATCCAATCTTGCAGTTGACCTGCTGGATTTTTGACTTGGTTGAGCATGCTCTGGTCTGATTTAAGGGGATATTTCATAGATATGGTCTCAGCCTCATTGAGAGGAGACCAGAAAGTGTTAGCGTGGTCATCAGGGCTCTGTTTGGACGGGGTTCAGGCAGGACCCCGGGTCTAGTGAAAGAACTGGAGTCTTATTCAGAACCTGCAGCAGAACCAGTTGTATGGTTATTCCCCAAAGTGTTAAGAGGATGCCATGGCTTGGTGAGCTTGTGAGAGTCCAGGGATTATTTTAGTACACCGGATACGAAACCCATAGGACAAATCTACTGTCTCTGTTTGTTGTTGCATCTTAGAGGGAATGGATCAGAAAATAAGTGGCTGTTAGACTACAGGTTGGAGTGTTCAAGTTCACTGCAGAGAGGGACCAGGAAAGGCAGGTATTAACATTTTGTAAACTATACAAATGTGGGTGTCATCATTACCAACACTATGTGGCAAAAAGCAGGTACTGAACAGGTATTTGCTCAATAATATCCATTGCTTTTATTGCTTAGTTTTTTAAAATTGATTTATTGGTTAGTGGCTCATATGTTTATTAGGAAATGTTCTTGTGTCTACTATACATTCTTATTTCAAAGCCTTATTTTTTCTCTCCAGAGAGATCTGGCAAAGTTGTCTAGTGCTGGTGGTATGGTAGCTAGTACCATGAAAGAGCTAGTTCATGTAAAACCCTAGGAACAGGGAGGCTCAAGAAGTTCCATGTAAAATTTTTTTTAATTTGGGTTTAAGTTACCTTTAAACTTTGAATCAGAAAGTTGGGGGTTCAAGTTTTGGCTTATTTCTATATCCAGTCAACAAACATTTATAAAGGGCTTATTAGGTGTGGTACTATCTACCATTCCACCCACTACTATCTAGACTCCTGATTCACAGCAGTTTATTCAGTATATGGTGATTCGGTATAGGAGTGGGAGAAGCCGTGGATTCCTTTTATCAGCCATCTTTATATAATACAAATAATATTAATGTGGTACAAATAATAGACTGGCCATAGTTAGGCCTTCCTGGGAGAAAGTAATTTAATATATGTTAATTTCTACCTCACAAGCAATTTTTGAGAGCTAGAGATTAAATGTGTAGTTGTAACTCTGTTTCCTAAGGCTGACTAACTGCTTTTGTTCCTTGGCTGGAAGACTTGTTTAAAAGCTGAACAATATTAATGGCAATGTATATCATTAATCATTGCTCTGGCTTTGATTAAGCAAGTATTCTAAGTTGCTCAATGCATTATTCTATTTATGCTTCTAAAATCCTCTGTGATTGATCTTGGGCAAACTAACTACATTCTCTGAATCATAATTTCTTTACCTATGCTGTGAAAATGGTCATGGTTACCATTCAGGATTATTATGAGGACTCAATGAAACCATGCAGTCCTTGGATAGGTATTTACTGAGTGCCTCCTATGTGTCAGGCACTGAGATATCTCCTAAGTATACAATAATGAAGCAAATTTTGACATTGTCCCTGCCCTCATGGAGATTACAGTCTAGGGAGGGAAAAATACATTAAATAATACAGATTGTTATTTAATTACAGTTGTGATCAGTGCTACCAAGGACAAGGGTACTATGAGAGAGAATTTCATTGAAACTGACCGAGAATGTGGAGTCAGGGAAGGAAGTTTCTCTTGGGAAGAAGTGTAAGACCTGAGGATGAGTAAAGAGAGTGGGGGAGACCCATGGAAGAACATTTCAGGAAGAGGAAATAACCTGCTGTGAGAGGAGTTTGGCACCTTGATGCTGTGGTGGGATTTCAGTGGGCAAGAGTGAAAGGGATGCCTGTGAGCTTGGGGAATTGTTACGGATCTGATGGTGTAGGGCTATGTAGTCTGTGTTGAAAAATTCTGAATCTATCATAAGGATTATAGAAACCATTGAAACACTTTAAGTAGATTTGAATTACATTTACTTTTTATTTGACTCTGATAGCACTGTGGAGAAAAGTGTAGAAGGAATCCAGAGTGGATGCAGGGAAGCCATTTGGAGGCTATGGTAGCTGTCCAGGTAAATGCTGGTGCTTTGGGCCTAGGGAGGTGTCCATGGAGATGGGGAGAAGGGATGCCCTGGTTATGGTAGGATAGGGAGAGAGGGGTTAAGGATAGTGCCCAGGTTTTCTGGTATGAGTCACTGAGTGAAAGGTGTTAATGGTGTCTTTACTGAGAGAAGAGACACTGAAGGAGGAAAAGGTTTGGAGTAGACAGAGAATACTAAGTTCATTTTCAGACATGTTAAGTTGAAGGTGGCTGTGAGACATCCAGGTGAAGACACCAGGTACACAGACAGTATATTGATATATAGGTTTAGAGCCCAGAAAAGATGTCTGGATGGAGAACAGATTTTCTGTAATCGAAGTACAGTTGATATACAATGTTGTGTGAGTTTCACATATAAGGAGAACACATTTGTGTCTTCGTTGCTGTGCGCGGACTTTCTCTAGTTGTGGTGAGCAGGGGCTACGCTTTGTTGCGGTGCACAGGCTTCTCATTGCAGTGGCTTCTCTTGTTGCAGAGCACGGGCTCTAGGTACGTGGGCTTCAGTAGTTGTGGCACGCGGGTTCAGTAGTTGTGGTTCATGGGCATAGCTGCTCCACGGCATGTGGGATCTTCCCGGACCAGGGCTCAAACATGTGTCCCCTGTATTGGCAGGTGGATTCTTAACTACTGAGCCACCAGGGAAGCCCCAGGAGAACAGATTTTGATGTAGGAAGGATGGCAATTAAAGTCATGGAAAGGAGGAGGTGGCTTAGGGAAAAGGCGTAGAGTAAGAAGAGAAGCCCTAGACCTAGGTTGGGAGGACCTAGGGCTAGGCTGTAAGGAATATCAATATTTAAAGGTTACATAGAGTAGGAGGGACAGGCCAAAGAGGCTGGAATAGAATGGGAAAAAAGACGACAGGGAAATTAAGAGTGTGCTATCACAGTACCAAAGCAAAGGCAGTTTTTAAGAAAAAAGGCATAAATGGGCCCATGCATAGTTTTGGAAGGATGGAAAATTGTTTTTAGAATTGGACTGTTGTGGTGATTCCACGATTCCATACATTTACTAAAAAGAATTGTGTTTTACGTTTAAAATGGATGCATTTTATGGTAAGTAAATTAGACCTCAATATGCTGTGAAGAAAATAAAAAGGAAAGAAAGCATGGTAACCATGCTGATAGTCAAAGAGGGATTGAGACAGATAAAGACTAAGAAATATATATATTTTTTCCATCAAAAGGAGGCCTTCATTAGAAAGATGGAAGAAAGGTGGAAGGGTGTTTGGAAGGAGTCGAGAACTGAATGGATGGTGAGGCGTGGAGTCAGTGAGTGCTGACAACTTTGTAGACACTAAAGTGCTTTGAAAACTATAAATCATATTATGTTATACTGAGATTTGTTTTTTTTTGCTGTACGCGGGTCTCTCACTCTTGTAGCCTCTCCCATTGCGGGCCATAGGCTCCGGACACGCAGACTCAGCGGCCATGGCTCACAGGCCCAGCTGCTCTGCGGCATGTGGGATCTTCCCGGACCGGGGCACGAACCCGTGTCCCCTGCATCGTCAGGCGGACCCTCAACCACTGCGCCACCAGGGAAGCCCTGTAATGAGATTTTTTTTTTCTAGGAGATAACAAGCTCTTTCCCTGGAACAGTGATTTCTAAAGTGGAGTACAAGAGGAAATATTAGACCTTGCAGGTATTAATTTCATCTAAATAAGAGAAATTAGCTTTACTAATTTTTAACCTGCTGATTGACAGTGGTGTTCTCCCTTGGTCCACACCAGCTGTTTCACAAATGGTATTTATGGTGCTGGGGGAAAATGTGAGGGTTTCACAAAGTAGAGAGTGGACAGTGGTACTGACCTGGGCGCTAGCTTGTTTACTTGTAGTGAAATGTGGTATATTCCAGTTTGTGTCTGGGTAAGAAGTTTCACATTATCAGGCTGTAATGAAGCAAACTTTCAAAAAATGCACATGTTTCTTAAGTGTTCCTGTAATTAAACCATATTATCAAAGAGAATTTTAATTATTTAACTACAAAGAACAAGAAAATGCTCCCTCCCCTTCTAGTACAAGCTGTCTGTCACTTTGCAATAACAAAATAATGATTTAATCCAACCAGAAGTTGGCCAAAACACTTGAAACAGTTACAATGAATTGATATATGAATCTCATCTACTGTTGTTAATCAACTTTGTCCTGTTTGTTTTCTATTGTGTATATTGTACCTTTGCAAGCTATATTTTCCAGCTGTAAAGCAGCTATAAATCCATTAAAGCCAAATATTGAAATAAACTGTATTTAGAAGCAACCTTTAAATTGCTGTGTTGCAGAGTGTGAAGCCAAAGATTTTAGAAAAACCAAGCATAACCAATGCAGCTCTTGCATCAGAATTAATACTAATTATTTTTCTGATGTAGTAAAAAATACTTAGCATTTGTTTATGCTGTCCCTGCGATACTACTGTTTACCATCTTGGTCGGTCCAGGGCAGAGATTGTAAAGAAGGTAAAGTCTGTTTTTAATATTCACCTCCTCAGTTCTTGATAGAGCCTTTTCCTCTAATCTAACCTTCTTCCTTAGCGCTTCCTAATCCATCCCTGACGTTGGTTCTGCTTATTTCACTGGGCAGCTATGGTAGTTGTAGGTGACACTGGCAATTCTCAGGCACCCCTAAAGCAAGCGTTCTCCTACCCTACCTGGGAGGGTGTAAGTTGACAGTACATACAAAAATCTTTAAAACTCTACATATCCACTGACCTCAAAATTCCACTTTTAGAGATTTATCATAAGGACATTTTCATAGCAGCCTACAGGGTTAGCTTTAAAGATGCCACATTGCTGATAACATAGAAAAGTCAGAAACTATTTAAATGCCCAAGATATAGAGTTAAATTATGGTACTTCCACACAATGGATATTAACCAGCCATTGGGGATGATGTTGCAGAAGAACATTTTGTGACCAAGCTATTTGTGATATATAACATTTACTGAAAAATGTAGAATATAGAAATATATATTTGATTCCATTTTTAGAAAAAAATTAATATGAATAGAAAAAAGGCTGGAAGGATATGCATGAAAACATTAAGAATCATTACCTTTTGGTTAGGGTATTACAGATGATTTTTAATTTCTCCTTTGTGCTTATAGATCCCCTATGTTTTCTAGAAGGAACATAACGTGTATTATAAGTTTCAATAAGTTACTGAAAAAAATAATTGTCCGATCCCTCTTTTTCCCCATCTCTCCCAAAGAAAAGTCAAGATTAGGAAATCAGAGTTTCCAATGAGACCATTATTGACTGCAAATGGCCAGGATCGCTGATGTTCAAATATCACCCAGAACTACTTTTCAGTGCAGAGGGAAGGGCAATGAGCACAGAAGCATCAGCCACAGTTCCTGAGCATCAGTCTGTGCTGATCATCCATCTAGGCTCTTGGAACACAGCAACAAATGATATGCTGTCCTTGGCCTCAGGAATTTTATGTTCTAGTGAGCTAAGGCAGTCAGTTAATAAAAAACAAGTACATGATGTGTCAGGTGTAACAAAGTCTATGGAAAAAATTTAGCAGGTTAAGAAGATTGAGCATGTTTTGTGTGTGTGTGTGTGTGTGTGTGTGTGTGTGTATACTTGTGGGCTACATTAGACAGGGAAATAAAGAAGGCAGCTCTGGTAAGGTTATATCTGAGCAGAGACCTCAAAGAAATGGGGGATGGACCCATGTGGTTACCTGGTTATCTAGGCTGAAGAAACAGTCAGTGGAGAGGTCCTGAGGCAGAAATGTGCTCATCAAGTTTGAGGAATTGAAGGGAGGTCAGCGGTGCTGGAGGGTGAGCAAGGGTGAAGAGAATCAGGGTGCTAGATCAGAGGGGCAGGCAGAGGTCAGAGAGTCTTGTGGGTCATAGGAAGGGCTTTGGATTTTATTCAGACATGAGACACCATTGGTGCACTTTGAGCAGGGGAATGATGTGACGTGATTTAAGTTGTAAAAGGATCACCCTGACTGCTGTGGGGATAACGGACTGTGAGGTTGCAAGGGTGGATACGAAGAGTCTAGTTAGAACATTAGTGTAATTGTTCAATCAGAAGATGATAGTGGATTACCGCATGATCCAGGAATTCCACTTTTAGACATATACCCAAAAGAATAGAAGGGAGGTCTCAAACAGATACTTGTAAAGCAAGGTTCATAGCAGCATTATTCACAATAGCCCAAAGGCTGAAACAGCTCAAATGTCCATCAACAGATGAATGGATAAGCAAAATGTGGTATAGACGTACAATGGACTATTATTCAGCCTTAAAAAGGAAAAGGAAAATTTGATACATGTTACGACATGGATAAACCTTTAAAAAATGCTAAGTGAAATGAGCCAGACATAAAAGGACAAATATTGTATGATTTCACTTATATGAAATACCTAAGAGAATCAGATTCATAGAGAGTGAAAATAGAATAGAGGTTATCAGGGGCTGGTGGGGGGAAATGGGAAATGGGGAGTTACTGTTTAATGGGTTTGGGATGATGTAAACGTTTTGGAAATAGATAGTGGTGATGGTTGTACAACATTATGAAGGTACTTAATTCCACAGAATCATATGCTTAAAAATAGTTGACATGGCAAATTTTATGACTATTTTACCAAATTAAAGAGGTGATAGTGGCTTGAACTAAGAGGCTGAGGAGGAAGTGGTAGGAGGTGTTGGATTTTGGATATATTTTGAATTTTAGCCAGTAAGATTCTCTGATGGTTTGGATTTTTATGTGGGAGAGCAAGAAAAGAATTAGTGATAATACCAAGTTTGTGGGCCTGAGCAGCTGGAAGCATGGAGTTGCCATTTCTTGAGATGTGGGAGACTGTGGCAGGAGAAGGTAAGGGAATCAAGGGGAAAGTTTCAGATGTGCTAATTCTGAGATGCTTGTAAGACAGCCAAGCGAAGATGGTGAGTTATCAGGTGCTAATCACTGGTCCATCCAGCTAGGCCTTCCCTTTGGAAATCCATGAGGACCTTGTCACAGGAAGTCTGTTATTTAAAATATATCAATTATCTAACAATGGAATACTACTCAACCATAAAAAATAGTGAAATTCTGCCATTTGCAGCAACATGGATGGACTTGGAGGACATTACACGCAGTGAAATAAGTCAGACAGAAAGACAAATATTGTATGATATCACTTACATGTGGAATCTGAAAAATACAACAAAGTAGTGAACATAACAAAAAAGTAGCAGACTCACAGATATAGAGAACAAACTAGAGGTTATGGGCAGGTGGGGAGAGGCAATGTAGGGGTGGGGGAGTGAGAGGCACAAACTACTGGAAGTAAGATAGGTTCAAGGATGCATTGTTCAACATGGGAAAGTAGCCAGTATTCTGTAATAACTGTAAATTTACTCAATGTAAATTTTGTAATAAACTTTAAAAATTCTATAAAAATTTAAAACATTTAAAAATCAGTTATCTGTCAGATTTTATTTGAATATATCACATGAAACAAATAGGTAAACAGGTTGATGGATAGATAAATAAATATGTGACTAAAATACAGCAAGCCAGCTTTTCAGGACAACTGAAAAAGAGATGTGGTATTCTGGTGATTTTCCTTAATGCAGAATTTGTGGCTGTGTAATCTGGGGCTAATTGCACTGTTGAAATCAGTACATTGTGTTCATTATCTTTTATCACGAGGTGGCCTTAATTCACTTGGTGCTTCAGATAAAGTTTAATGGAAGAATCTCAGAGTCACCTTGATCCTCCTTACCTGACAAATTAGGGTAATATAGAACTCAAATCTAACCTGAGCTCAAAGTTGTTAAATACTTTAAATTTCATCTGTGTTTTGTGTTGGAAAATAATTTTAATATTAAAGGACAGCTGTAGACTGCTAATGACTTGAATACAGTTTGACTGTTTTCATGAAGTGCTCTGTGGGATGTCAGAATATTTAATTCAGGATGTTAAAAACATCCCAAAATGTCACAATAATTATATCACAGCAGGCAATTAAAACACTGGAAAATGCCAACTGACTAAGAGTGTTCCTTGTTATTTAGGAAACTATTAAGAACCTGACATATAAAGTAAAAAACCCTGGTTATAATTTTCTATTTCAATAGACAATTTCATCGTCATATATGAAATTGACACTTGATACAGTAAGGGTCACGTTAAAAATGCAGCCCAAGGCAGAGCTAAGGAAGAGATCTCTACTTGATCTTTAACTCTATAATATCTATATTCACGCATTATAAAAAAGGGTTGTTTGGTTTTATGTATCATACCATATGTACTGCAATACCCTCCATACAATGGTTGTGTTAATTAAATCATATGTTGGCAGCCTTAATTGATCTGATTTTGCCACCCTAAATTACAGGCAATAGAATTACTTCCTCGTTTTTCAAATTGTAATTTTGTAAATCCTAATGGATTAACAATGTAATGCTGAAGACCAGGGCCAAAGTTTGCTTAATCCCTGAGGATTAGAGTGTCATTCTCAGTGGGGATCTTAAGCACTGACTACCATGAGCTGGAAGGGAATATACTCAGACAGGGTGAGGTACAGAAAACAGAGTGTATTAAAGTCCCAAGAGTTTAAATGCATTTACAAGCAGGTTATCTTGAGTATAAGTGAACAGTTTGCCTGTGCAACTGTAACATTTGGAAGGACAGTGTTTATGAACAAAGAACCTACAGTTAACCTGAAGCTGCATTTTGGGGAGCTATGTACAAGCTTAAAATGGGTCGCCTGAGTGGTTAAACATTATCTTTAACCACCACACTTATGAAGGACTTGTTAAGATATGCAGCTGGCACAGTAGCATTCATAGAGAGCAGGACTTATTACAAAAACATTTATTTTTGATTTGGGGAAATATTATGGAAAACAATTGCCCTGCCTTCAAGAAATGTATATAATTAAATGAGGTAATGTCATAAAGCACCTGATACGCTGTCCAGCAAGAAGAGTTGCTTAAAACAGTTTAGTTCTTTCTTTCCTTTGTGAAAACAGACATCAACACAAAGTAATATGGTGTAGAGGTGGCATTTGGGCAGAGCATTAAAGGATAAATAGACTGGGTGGAAGAGGAAGACAATGTCTTGGAATAATGTCCAAACTCGGGGACAGATTTCAGTGTTTACACAATTTGGGGGCCCTCCTTAGGGAAAATAACACAAGATTATCAACGCAACACTTAGGAACAAAGTGAATATTTAAGAATGAGGAAAGAAAACACAACAAAGTGTACATTTAAAAAATCTGACAAATACCACAAATGTTCTAAAATTGAGAAAAACAATATTTTATTTTTATTAATTATCCAACTACTGTACCACTGGAATACTTTCTTTTCTTCATTTTTTAGATGCATGCGTTTTGATCATGTTTTTATATGACAGCAGTTTTGTAAAATCTTCTATAAAGAGTGTAGGTTGATAATTCAATCTTTTCTTTAAAATGGTAAAAATATGATGTTTTACATTATTGATTTTTAGAAAAGTTTTCTTTTTAGAATAGCTTCACAACACATTATTAATATGCCATGTAACTGTTTAAGACTATTGTGAAATTTGGGGAAACCCCTATTAAATTTCTTCCAAATATGAGTTGTAAGATTTTAGGGCATTTCAAATTTTCTAATGATTGATCTTCCATGACTAATCTTCAGGACCCGTAGAGTTGATGACACACATTAAGCAATTCGTTGTTGATGCCCCCTCTGCAGTGGAGTATTAAGAGTTAACTGTCATTTTTGTTGACTTAAGTATTTTATTTCAAATTAGCAAGAATTTTAAGTCTTTTGCCAATGTGTTCATATGATTCATTCCTCTGCACTAATTGGATTATCAAAATATCCAGGCGCTTATTTGTTACTTCAATTCAGAATTTATTTCCTCCTCTTAATTAATCATTTCGTTTGGTATGATCGGAAAGCTTATTGTTACAATTTGCTTTTCAATGTTAGCGTAATTTTTATTGATTTCGTTTCTAATCTCTATTGCATCTATGCTATATTTCATTATTTTAATCTGTAATTTATCAGCTATTTAAAAAATAATTTAAAAGTGATAAAAGAAGATACCTGTCACAGGCACTCATGTTAGGAGTCTTTAATTCCTAACTTGTTTTATGGATATGTCTTCCGAATGGCAATAAAAACTATGTATTTGAACTTTATCAAATATGCCATTCTCATTAAAAGATGGAAAAAGCCTTTCTTATGCTGAGATGGCTTGCAATAATTTTACCATATCTGGAAATGAATTTCACCATATCTGGAAATGGTTATGAACAGTAAACCCAAACTAATTTATAGTCAACCCTACCTTCCATAGCTAGATGCCCCCCAAGTGCCATAGCCACTTCAGTGCCAACTGACACCACAGGAAGTTTAATGGAGGGGAAGTCAGAATGGAATAGACAGCTGTCTTTACCAATTTCAGTGAAAAGTGTTTTTCCTATGCAAAATTTTCCAAAACTGTGACTATATGAACCACTTGCTAGGGCCCCTCCCAGGGCCTTGGAATTGTTCCATGGGAGTAGAGGGCTTCGTTAGCTTTGAGGTAATTCTGCCTTTGTCCAAATGTCTTAATATAGCTATTTATGATTTAGCTTCTGCTAACTTCTCCAACTCAGTCTCTCACCACGTTTTCCCCTTGCTTTCTCTGTCTGAGCCTTATTCAGTTTCTTTCAGCTCCTTAACTCTGCCATGCTCTCCCTTACTCCAGGGCGTTCACTAGTACTATTCTTTGTCTGGCTAAACATTCATCCTCCACATGTCACTTTAGAAGTCACTTAGCTTTCCCTGACTACCCAAATCTGTGATAAATGTCTCCTGTATTTGCTCTCATGGACAGTATATCAATAATTGTAATAACAATCAGTAATTAATAATTCCATGCTACAACGTAGTAAGAACAATAATTAAAAATCTGTATCATGTCCAATTATTTAGTGTGTACTTGCATTCTTACCTGTATCTGCCATTAGAGGTAAGTTCTGTGAGGGAAAAGACCATTTCTTTCTTCTTCGGCATTGTAACTCCATTTTCAGGCACAGTTCTTAGAACATTCGATAAATATTTATTGAAATGAGGGAGGCAGAGTATTCTGGGCTGAGGGAAAGGTGCCAACAGAAACAGAAGCTTAAAAGATAATATAGAAAGGTGGTTGGGAGTATAAGCTCTGGACTAAGATGGCTGGTGTTTAAATCCCAGGCCCATTAGCTGCTTGACTGTAGGCATGCTTCTTAATATTTCTGTGCCTCAGTTTCCTTACCTGTGAAATGAGGATAAAAGTAGGACATACCTCATATGGTTTCTGAAAATTAAATAGTTCAAAACATGTGAAGTGCTTAGAACAGTGTCTGATACATATGAAGCCCCCAATAAATGTTAGTTATTATTAAAATTCACAGCTTAATCCCAGTAAAAAAAAGTTTACTTATTTTAGACTAATCACCCTTCAGCTTTCTCATCAACCTGACATTTACAAGACACAAGATCAGTTTGGAGCAAACTCCTCATTTTACAGGGGAGGACATTAGTGCACAAAAGCCAGCTGGGCAGTGCCAGGATTAGACCCAGTATCTGCCAGATCAAGCTGATGACAGTGGTGGGTTTAGAACCAGAGACTTGGTGATGCGTGGCTTGCAGATATAGAGATATATGGAGGTAAATGTAGTCGAGCTGCTTTCTGAAGGTGGTGGTTGTGTTTTACTGCCGCAGGAGCTGTGCCCACTTCAAGGATTCCATGCTACTCCTTACATGTACCAGTCTGGGTAGTAAGACTCTGGAAGAGCCACAGAAAAGGTCACAGTAGACTTCTGACTTGTAATCCAGTCCATACTACCTTTATTTGGATGTCAGAGAGGCTGGTGCAATGGATGGAAAGTCAGCAAGAAGACTGGTTTCTGGCTCTCAGTCTTCCAGTCAAAAAGCTGCATTAATAGACCCTCCTTGAGTGTATCTTCACTTTACTGCTACGAACTGAGACCCTCCAAACAGGACGAGGCAGTGTCTCTGTGGAATTCAGCACAGAGGCATGTGGAATTCTAGGAGACTGAGTATCTCAGATTTTAGAGCTTGTGTGCTTAGAGGGACACCACACATACAGAGTTAGAAAGAAGCAATTTTTTCCAAGTGTCTGGGTTAGGTGGCTAGCTTTAAAATGCATCCTAATGTACTGTGACTATTTCTCATGTCCTGTAAGATATTGCTCAGTCAAATAGCAGAACTATTCGTAAAGAATTCTGCTAGGATGACTGCTTATCACTTCTGCTCAAAGTAAGTAATAGGACCTAAACTACAAACAGATTTGGTCCACTGTATTCTGCTATTTCTCTTTAACAATAAATTGTTATTGTTAAAGGGCCTGAGTTAAAGGGCGACCTTTAACTCAGGACTTTGAAAGACAAAAGATTGGTTGAGAAACGGACAGAAAGGAATAAACTATGCTTATTTTACTAAGCTCATAAATATACTCAGAACACTGCAAATAGTACAAAGATAAGATAGATATAGATAGATAGATGACAGATAGATAGATAGATAGATAGATAGATAGATAGATAGATGATAGATCAGTTAGACCAGGATGGGTCTGGGTCTGTTTTAAACTTATCTTCAGAGTACTTGTTGGCATGCTGTGCCTTTGTTAGAAGGGGTAACGCGGTGCCTTTTATTTCATTCCAGATCTGCTCATTGAAGTCAAGTATATTTAAAAAAATAATTAATAAACACTCACTATGTGATGGAAGCTGTGCTATGCTAATTATTGTGTAGGTAAGGATAACTAAGGTGTGGTTCTTGTCTTCAAGCAGCTTTCTTTTGAAGGGGGTTGGTGGAGATCCTGTGACCTCACCCAGGTAGGAATTATTTCTTGGAGTTGTTATTTTTTTATTTTTATTTTTTTTTGCGGTACGCGGGCCTCTCACTGTTGTGGCCTCTCCCGTTGCGGAGCACAGGCTCCGGACGCGCAGGCTCAGCGGCCATGGCTCACGGGCCCAGCTGCTCCGCGGCACGTGGGATCTTCCCGGACTGGGGCACAAACCCGTGTACCCTGCAACGGCAGGCGGACTCTCAACCACTGTGCCACCAGGGAAGCCGTCTTGGAGTTACTTTTTGTGTGTGTTGTGTTGTTTTGTTTTGGAATTGTCCTTTTATTTCTATGTTGGTGTCTCCACTAGATTAATTGTTTCTTGGTATCAGAATGTTTTTCCTCACTCTAGAGCAATGCCGGTTGGTTAGAGTTCAATTTTTCATCATCGATTAGAATTAACTACTACTACTACCACTACTACATATTTATTGCATTCGTTATTTCTGTTCTGACTTGCTATTGTACAAATCTAAGCAATGCCGGAAATGACAAAGTGAATAGATGCTCTAAATAATGCCTTTTGCCTGTGACTGCTGAGGTGGGAAGATTATAGTCCACTATGGTTTGGAGCAGGAAAAAAAAATATACTCAAGGCTGGGTGTTGCCTAGAAGACTACTCCCTGCCACTCTAAAGTCCTTTTCTTTGGGAATGTTTCCTGACTCCTACAAGCCATTACATTCCCTCCGAAATAGACATTTAGAATTAAGATCTGTACTTTATGAAAAAGTGCAGTGCTCTTAGGCTTTTCCTGTTTAAAGTCTCATGTATTCTCTATACAAGTTACACCTAAGTAAAGGTGTGTGAAGTCCAATTCATGACTATAAAGACTAGGTCATTAATTTGGTTTGCTTACTATCTAAAGTATCTTTGCAAAATTCCCACATTTATACCTTAAGGGTGTGTGTGTACATGTTTAAATCTTATGTTTTTCTTGTATGTTAATAGTTTTTTATCATATATGGAGAGAGCTTTTATATATTTCTCTTCTAATCTTCAAATCTGCCCAGTGATATAGCTGAGCTGTGTGAGTTGACTTCCCAATTACAGATTAGGAAACTAAAACTCAAATAATTGACTCTCCTAGATAGCATGAAGTAAGGAGCAGAAATCAGACTAATTAGGTGTTTATCTCTCTAGAATCCCTTCCCCTGTCTTTTGGCAATAATTTTCAAGTTTCACTGGAGAGCCATACCTTCCCCATCTTCTGTCTGTGTGGACTGGGTGGGACTCCACCCATAGTTTCAGGGCTGTATCTTATCCTGAAGGCCTAAGACAATGGCATTTCTGTGGTCTGGCCCCAGTAATGAGATGAATTCAGAGTAAGCAAGTGACTGACCTGTGTTCATTGGGAGGAATCCTAGACTTTGGGGAGAGATGTGGGAAATGGATCCTCTTTTCCTCTCAGCCTGGTGTTGGGAGAGGGTGGGACTAGAGTTGCTTGCCACTACATGGAGTCTTGGAAGAAAGCCAAGAGAGCAGAAGGCAATGCCAGATAAGGAGGAAAAAGAACCTATGTGCTGGTAATATTGACGTAGGTAAGCACCTACATCAGGCCACACCTCAAAGTCTACCTTAACTTTGGACTTTTAGTTCAGTGAATAACCTTTTTCTGCTCAAGCTTGTTTGGGGTGGGTGTTTAGTCCTAACTGGTGTAACTTTGTAGGTGAATAAGTCACAGTTCCAATTTTCAAGGACCACAATTACCCAATGTAGAAAACGAAGGTGCTTTTCTAGCTTGTTATGACTCTGAAGTCGTGATTCCATCTTGATTCTCTAAGGGTCATCTCAACAGCATGCTGAGAGCACTGCATGTTCTTTGGTGTCTGACAATTTGAGTTTGTTCTTGGGAGTGGTGTTTCTTTCCCTCTGGCAAATAGTTGATTTTCCCAAGGCTAACAGAGTCTAGAAAAGATTTACTGGGGGAGACCTTCAAGATGGAGAGGAGTAAGATGTGGAGATCACCTTCCTCCCCACAAATACATCAAAAATACAACTACGTGTGGAACAACTCCTACAGAACACCTACTGAACGCTGGCAGAAGACCTCAGACCTCCCAAAAGGCAAGAAACTTCCCAGGTACCTGGGTAGGGCAAAAGAAAAAAGAGAGACAAAGTAATAGGGATGGGACCTGCACCTCTAGGAGGGAGCTGTGAAGGAGGAAAGGTTTCCACACACTAGGAAGCCCCTTCCCTGGAGGAGACGGGGGTGTGGCAGAGGGAAACTTCGGAGCTGCAGAGAAGAGCGTAGCCACAGGGGTGCGGAGGGCAAAACGGAGAGATTCCAGCACAGAGGATCGGTGCCGACCAGCACTCACCAGCCCGAGAGGCTTGTCTGCTCACCCGCGGGGACGGGCAGGGGCTGGGAGCTGAGGCTCGGGCTTCGGAGGTCAGATCCCAGGGAGAGGACTGGGGTTGGCTGCCTGAACACAGCATGAAGGGGGCTAGTGCGCCATAGCTAGCCGGGAGGAGTCCAGGAAAAAGTCTGGAACTGCCTAAGAGGCAAGAGACCACTGTTTCAGGGTACCGAGGAGAGGGGATTCCTTCCTTGTGGGCCCACAGAAGGCAGAGCACTGCCTAAGTGAGCTTCAGAGATGGGCGTGAGCCACGGCTATCAGCTCAGATCCCAGAGATGGGCATGAAACGCTAACGCTGCTGCTGCAGCCACCAAGAAGCCTGTGTGTGAGCACAGGTCACTCTCCACACCCCATGGGAGTCTTGCAGCACACCACTGCCAGGGTCCCGAGATCCAGGGACAACTTCCCCGGGAGAACACACAGCGTGCCTCAGGCTGCTGCAACGTCATGCCGGCCTCTGCCACCGCCGGCTTGCCCCGCATTCTAATTATGACTACTGTACCCCTCCCTCTCCTGGCCTGAGTGAGCAAGGGAGCCCTAATCAGCCGCTGCTTTTACCCCCTCCTCTCCGGGCAGGGAACAGACACCTGAGGGTGACCTACATGCAGAGGCAGGGCCAAAACGAAAGCTGAACCCCAGGAGCTGGGCGAACAAAGAAGAGAAAGGGAAGTTTCTCTGTGCAGCCTCAGGAGCAGTGGATTAAATCCCCACAATCAACTTGATGAACCCTGCAACTGTGGAATACCTGAATAGACAACGAATGTTCCCAAAATTGAGACAGTGGACTTTGGGAGCAACTGTAGACTTGGAGTTTACTTTCTGTAACTGATTTGTTTCTAAGGAGACAAAAGGCCTGTATGTAGAAAATTATAAGACACTGATGAAAGAAATTAAAGATGATACAAACAGATGGAGAGATATACCATGTTCTTGGATTGGAAGAATCAACATTGTGAAAATGACTCTACTACCGAAAGCAATCTACAGATTCAATGCAATCCCTATCAAACTACCACTGGCATTTTTCACAGAACTAGAACAACAAATTTCACGATTTGTGTGGAAACACAAAAGACCCCAAATAGCCAAAGCAATCTTGAGAAAGAAAAACGGAGCTGGAGGAATCAGGCTCCCTGACTTCAGACCTTACTACAAAGCTGCAGTAATCAAGATAGTATGGTACTGGCACAGAAACAGAAAGATAGATCAATGGAACAGGATAGAAAGCCCAGAGATAAACCCACGCACATATGGTCACCTTATCTTTGATAAAGGAGGCAAGAATATACAATGGAGAAAAGACAGCCTCTTCAATAAGTGGTACTGGGGAAACTGGACAGCTACATGTAAAAGAATGAAATTAGAACACTTCTTAACACCATACACAAAAATAAACTCAAAATGGATTAAAGACCTAAATATAAGGCCAGACACTATAAAACTCTTAGAGGAAAGCATAGGCAGAACACTCTGTGATATAAATCACAGCAAGATCTTTTTTGATCCACCTCCTATAGTAATGGAAATAAAACCAAAAATAAACAAATGGGACCTAATGAAACTTAAAAGCTTTTTGCACAGCAAAGGAAACCATAAACAGGATGAAAAGATAACCCTCAGAATGGGAGAAAATATTTGCAAATGAAGCAACTGACAAAGGATTAATCTCCAAAATATACAAGCAGCTCATGCACCTCAATTTACAAAAAAAACCCCAACCCAATCCAAAGATGGGTGGAAGACCTAAATAGATATTTCTCCAAAGAAGATATACAGATTGCCAACAAACACATGAAAGGATGCTCAACATCACTAATCATTAGAGAAATGCAATCAAAGCCACAATGAGGTATTACCTTACACCGGTCAGAATGGCCATCATCAAAAAATCTACAAACAATAAATGCTAGAGTGGGTGTGGAGAAAAGGGAGCCCTCTTGCCCTGTTGGTGGGAATGTAAATTGATCCAGCCACTATGGAAAACAATATGGAGGTTACTTACAAAACTAAAAATAGAACTACCATATGACCCAGCAATCCCACTACTGGGCATATACCCGGAGAAAACCATAATTGAAAAAGAGACATACCACAATATTCATTGCAACATTATTTACAATAACCAAGACATGGAAGCAACCTAAGTGTCCATTTACAGATGAATGGATAAGGAAGATGTGGCACATATATACAATGGAATATTACTCAGCCATAAAAAGGAATGAAACTGAGTTTTTTGTAGTGAGGTGGATGGACCCAGAGACTGTCATACAGAGTGAAGTAAGTCAGAAAGAGGAAAACAAATACCATATGCTAACACATATATATGGAATCTGAAAAAAATAAGGTTCTGATGAACCTAGGGGCAGGACAGAAATAAAGACGCAGACATAGAGAATGGACTTGAGGACATGGGGAGGGGGAAGGGTAAGCTGGGTTGAACTGAGAGAATAACATTGACATATATACACTACCAAATGTAAAATAGATAGCTAGTGGGAAGCAGCCGCATAGCACAGGGAGATCAGCTCAGTGCTTTGTGACCACCTAGAGCGGTGGAGAGGGAGGCTGGGAGGGAGGCACAAGAGGGAGGGGATATGGGGATATATGTATACATATAGCTGATTCACTTTGTTATACAGCAGAAACTAACATACCATTGTAAAGCAATTATACTCCAATAAAGATGTTAAATAAAAAGATTTATTGTAACTCAAGATTTTGATTCAGAAATGGCTAGGGTGTTATCCTTTAAAATATTAATAAAAATACTGAAGAACTTAGTCAAAAGTTGATACTAGCTAAACAATATCCAGTCTGACAGAAATCTATGTGCTCAACCCAGGTGTTACTTTGGCATTAAATAATTGGTGTTCTTAGTATATAAACAGGGTAAATTCCTTCCACGATGTTAAATGTGGTCCCAAAAATTTAATCATGAAAATTGTGGTGCTTTGTTGTTGCAATGTTAAATAAAAACCGTATACATTGAAAAAATATTATTCCAGTTGTGCAGAGGAAGAAAGAAAAACATGTTTTTCCTTTATTAGGTGTATAAGAAATAAACCAACTATTACAATCAAAATGTGCATCATACACTAAACTGAAAAATGCCTGAATGCTGTTGGAAGAGTCACTTTTAACACCCCCTCTACTCACAGAAGTGAACTAACCCTTCAAAGTTGCCACAATTTCCTCGTAAGGATGCTAAATGGAAGATAGGAGCAAATTGCCAATTGCTTTATGGCCATGTTGGTTGCATGGTGAAGTTTTACTGTATTTGATAAAATGGCATGAATATCCTATTTAAATCCTCATGACAAATTAAATGTTTGGGGGTTTTTAGAAAGTGATTACTTATGGTTCCCTGAACACACTAGGGGGTTTTGTATTTTCATGCTTTTGCATATGCAGTTCCCCCAAACTGAAATGCCATTCCTTGCTTTCTCCACCAAAGGAGTCCCTGCATGCCTTTCAAGACAGTTCAAGCATTTTGTTTTTCTTGGGCTCCTCCTCTAGGCATTTGATTGCTCTGAACTTTGGTCCATGATTCCACCACTGTACCTTATTTCTGTTTTTAAAATTGTAGAATCAGTCAAAATCTATTGCACTAATTTCTCTGCTCCCTGTCTCTGCCACTGGACTTTGGGGACCTTGGATTCAAAGACATGCTTTACCTTGTAAGTGCCCAATACATATTTGCTGAATGAATAGAAAACATTAGTGGTCCTCATTTGAGTAAACCTTCTAACCATAATTGTAATGGCTATTCATTTTGAATACCTAATAAGGGCCAGGCAATTTATATACACTGTAATTTATTGTAGTTTAATCTTTAACCCTGCAAAGTGTGTTTTATCCCTCTCCCCACTTTGTAGATGAGAAAACTGAGGCTCTAAGAGGTTGAGAGGGTTTCCCAAGATGTCACTAGTACGTAGTAGTGTAGGGATTCACAGTCTGTGCTCCTTACTCCACATAATATCTCCAACTTTGTTTGAAATAGTTATTTAAAAAAATTTCTACAATGCTTCCTTTTAAACATTCTTTGAATACTCCCCTGAGGGCTCTGTTTCCTGCTAGATTCGTGCTACCTGCTTCCGTCTGCAAAATCAAATAAGCCACTTTATGCAGCTCCTTCCTCAGGAAATCTGGAAAACGGAGCTGTTCTTTCTAGGAACACTGACAATCCATCTCCACTTACTGGCCTGGCTTATGATTTTCAGTTTAACCCATTGTGACTCCTGTTCCCTGGGTTGGGATTGTTCGCATAATAAGTCTAAAAAAGTTGTTATTCCCAGCAAACAGAATCAGGAAGTGGAAGCAGATTTTAGGAAAGAAGTTATTTCAGGAACTGAAGGCAAACAAACATTTTGATTAAAATGATCTAATTCCAATTCTTTGCTTTGCTCTGCCAGTGTAGATCTGGTCCACACCTGTTATACTCTGCAGTGCACTTTACCCCGGTGATTGCTAAATGCTGGTTTGTGAATTCAACCTGCTTAAGGTTTTGATGAGGTTTTCATCAGTCTGAAGAGAAATCAGAAACAAAGAGGTGCTATTATATGTGCATATGAATATATACATGTGTGCATATGCACAACATACACACAATCATAGGTTCCCTTTTGGGTAACGATTGTTTTTCATTCTGAGGTTATTTCTTTCTACCTACTTTTGGAATAAAATATTCTTTTTCTTGATATATTAGGGTATGAATAGAGGGTAGATAATTTTCTTAATGCTTCAAACTTCATGACAAAATAAATGTCTTAAAGAGTCCCATTTCCCTTGATTTTTTAAAATTTAATTTTTTAATTTGAATTTTATTTTTTTATATAGCAGGTTCTTATTAGTTATCTATTTTATACATATTAGTGTATATATATCAATCCCAATCTCCCAATTCATCCCACTATCACCTCTCCTTGATTTTTTTTTTTTAACAAATTTTACAGGACCACAAAATTCCAGAGTGCTGGAACCACGTCCCACTTCCTTTATCCTTTGTTTTTTTTTGTTTTTTTTTTGGTGATAAATAACAAATCTGCTCCCAAAGATGGAAGGCTAATGTTTTCAAAATGGTTTCCTCCTCTGGACTCTGGTCTCACCTGTTGTCTTTACCCTTCACTGGCCATTAGACTATGATGCCTTGCATAGTGAGTATAGATTTATGTCCTAGCTAGTAAAATAGATTGTAACCATACCTATCCGAGGTAGGAAGCTTCACTTTCTTTCCATGTACTGCCAGAATCCACACATAACAGATGCTCAGATGTTTTAAAATATGTTTAATGTCAGGGGGTTTGGGGAAGCTGCTGGAAATTAATAAGATAATAATGACAATAGATTAAAATGAATATTTATTAAGTGCTTTCTATACATTAGGCACTATTTAAGTATTCCAATTATGTGCCTTGTTTAATCCTCAACAGCCAAAAGAGATAGATTTTATTATAATTGCCTTCATTTTACAGGAATCGGAGATAACAAAAGATTAAGTAACCTGTTTAGAGTCACATGGCTTTACTTGGTAGTGGTAGGATTTGAACCCAGATGGGTTTAGCTTGAGAGTGCAACATCCTAATCACCACACCATGGTGCCTCCTGCAAGAACAGTGCTGGCAGCTGCATTTAGAGAAGAATGATAGCAACAGCAGCAGCAATTGCAACAACTAGATGATCCCAGGGCTTTGTGTATGCTAAGGGATTTATGTGTAGTATTTCATGCTCACAACAACCCTATGCAATCCAGGCTCCTGTTATCCCATTTTACAGATGAGGAAGCTGAGGCACAGAGGTCTTGAGTGACTTGCCCAAGACTGAGAAGTGGCTGAACCTGAACTCAAGCATAGGTTTGTCTGACTCTAAACCCCATGGGCTATGATGGTGTACTTGGATGAGCTCAGGATTTGGGGCAGGAAAATTCCATCTCCAGCCTCTCCAGTAGCTGAGCGGCCATGGCCATGACACTGGGCTCTCTGAGATTGTTCTGTCATCTGTAAGAGGAGGATATGTGTGTAAGATGCTTAATAAAGAGTAATTGCTGCTTAAATGTAATTTATTTATATATGTGGCAGATGCTTGTTACATTTCCTGGTCTTCTGAGCATCTCTGGAGATTCAGAACGCTCACTGCCTTTCCTCTTTCCTTCACTTGCTAGCTTCCCATACCAGCAGATGCTTCAGAAAACTTTGAGTCCCTGTTGCTGAGTAGCTATAGGGAATGTATTTCGAGTTCCCAATCTCCTCTAGCCACAGAAAGAAAATCAAGGCTGACAAGAACCATGCTCATTAGGCAGACGCTCAGTTTTATCCAGCCACAAAGATATTAGGAAAAGATATTTATAGTTGACCTTTCAAGATTAATAATTCCTGTGAAAGAGAAACTGTAGTATTCAACACAACTAAAAAGAAAATCCCGAGTATTGAAGGAAATAATTATTTTACTGTTTGTAGTACAGTTTGTTACTTTTATTAAAAATTTAATAAAATGAATATGCATGGCTATCACACTTAAAAGACACTAATAATGTAAAGTCAGTTCAGTTTGCTTCTTTAAAATTGGGTTGTGACATTCTTAAGACTTTTAATTATTTTGATATTTTCTTAAAGATATATGCATTAATCTCGTTATTTGAGAAAGTAAAATTCCATAACAATTAATTAATAAGAAACTCAAGAATGGATCTTTTAGGCACATTAAAAATCAAACGCTAAAGCATTCATGATTTTAAATGTTAGGAAATAACATTTCTTAACTTTTGATCTTCCTTTATTCTTCCTTCTGACTCCACATTAGACTGACAACTGATCTCATGTTTAGGCATCATATGTCTGGTGAAGATTTTCCTGTTTTATCTTATTGTTTGGAAAAGGCAAGAATTAGGAGAATCCATTTTGTCCCCAAATAAATGTATTCTCATTGAGGCAACTTCAGTTGACACCCCTTATACCATAAGTAATTAAATGCTCTGTGCTTTGGACATTAACTATGCTGTACCCTGGGTGGAAAAAGCCCCCCAGTTTTTCTAAATAGGAGCGACTTGAGGTTTTGAGATGGGGAGGGAGAGGGTGAAGGCACTGAGAACACAGGGTAAGTTAACATTGTGGAAATATTTACTTTAGTACTTGATGCTTCTGATTTGTTGTTTTTAGTGCAAATAAAAAATTGTTATGAGTTAGTCTTAAAAACATTTAAAAATAATTTTGTAAACATAAAAGCATTTCCTGAATAGTAACACCTCATCCTTTCTTTTTGAAATTGTAAACTAAAAAGGATTTTTAAAAGATTATTATAAAATAATGACCATTAACACACCAAATAACAACCATTTTTATTAAGCATTTTCCTTTAAAGTCTTTGTTCACGTAGTATAAGAATTTTCAATTTTAGATTATTTAAAGAAATTGAAATTACATTATGTTTACTTCATTATTATCATTATTAAAGTCTACATAGTACCTTGATTTGGTTAGTCACTGCTTATTTAACCATTTCCTTGTTTTTTATAATTAGGTTTTTGTTCATTCACTTTAGTTTCCTAGAAATGACAACTACACATTCTAGGTTTTCTAAATGTTTTGTTCCATTATCCCTATAATTTTCTTTGTATTTGTGTATCCTGCTTTTTGCTTTAAAAAATACGGTCTTGATAATCATCATTAATAATACAATAAGCCAAAATATGCCTACAGGATTTTTTTCCTATGGTGAGTTATTTGTTTAGAACAAATTTTTTTTTTTTTTTTGCAGTACGCGGGCCTCTCACAGTTGTGGCCTCTCCTGTTGCAGAGCACAGGCTTCGGACGCACAGGCTCAGCGGCCATGGCTCACGGGCCCAGCCGCTCCGCGGCATGTGGGATCTTCCCGGACCGGGGCATGAACCAGCGTCCCCTGCATCGGCAGGTGGACTCTTAACCACTGCACCACCAGGGAAGCCCTAGAACAAATCTTCATTTCTCTGCTTGAGCAAATTTTTTTTGCCATATTCTATGAAGTCTTATTAATCATTTATAACCCAGCTTAAATATCTTTTTGCTGAGGTTTTCATTGATATTCTCTAGCAGTGTCTGTCAGTCTGTCCTTTATACATTACTTCTTTGTAGCAGAGAGTACCTTGTAGTACAATTATGTTTAATTAAAACAATTTACTGTTCCTATTCCACTGTGTATTTGTTGAAGACAGGCCCTGAGTGTAGTTTGTACATCATCCCAAATTCATAGAACAGTTTTAGACAAATTCAACGTTGATTAAATAAATGATTGAATTAAATAAAAGAGCTTACCAGGGCCTAGACGAGTGGAAGAAGAAATAAAACGCTGCAGTGGAGGAGTTCAGGGATGAGAAAGACCATTGGGGACTGGAGGAGGAGATGGCAGGAAACCTACTTCTATTGAGCTTTGTTATGTACCAGGCACTGTGCCAGGTGCTTTACATACCTTATATCCTTTAACCCTGAGAACAGCTCTGAAGTCAGTTCTGTTGCTCTCATATTGCAGATACAAAAAATTAATGTTCATTGAGTAATTACTAACTTTCACTCTGGAGCTGGAGGAGAAACAAAAGGGACATTTCACTGAAGTTCAAAAGAAGGGATGGACGGGCAGATTCTGCAAAGGCACATGGACAAAGACAGGAGTTATCAGCTAGTGTTACAGGGGATGAAGGAGTCCAACCTGGCTAACCTGGAGAGCTTGAACGGGGTTGGGAGACTAGTAATCTGTGTTCATGGTATCACATACTTTAAGAATCATTAAGGGGCTTCCCTGGTGGCGCAGTGGTTGAGAGTCCGCCCGCCAATGCTAGGGGACCGGGTTCGTGCCCCGGTCCGGGAATATCCCACGTGCCATGGAGCGGCTGGGCCCGTGAGCCATGGCCGCTGAGCCTGCGCGTCCGGAGCCTGTGCTCCACAAAAAAAAAAAAAAAAAAAGAACCATTAAGCCATTAAGGTCACTGACAGAGTAGAAGGGGTTAAGGTTCTGGTGAAGGGTGCGTCTGCATAAATAATGGTTACGAGTAGACTAGGTAGCCTGGGCAACTCCTGATACCAAAGGCAGGTCATATTCTCACTACGGCTCTGTTACCAGATGATTAAGGCTGAGCCCATAGGAATTAATTTACATTGCCGAGAGCCTTTGGGAATACTCAGTTGAAAGTTTTAATGAAGCAAAAGAGATAGTTGAACTAAGAAAAATAGTTCAAGATAGAAAGAAGGCTCTGATACTTGAAAGATTATATGAAAAATCAAAATGCATTATTTAAAAGGGAAAAAAGGATTAGCAAAAGTTGGCATTTAATTTTCTTCTTTCTTTACCATAGGACACTTGTAAAATGAAATACAACATTTAGGCATAGGTGGTGTCTTAGTCTGTTTAGCCTGCTATGACAAAAATATCATAGACTGTGTGGCTTATAAACAACAGAAGTTTATTTCTGTTGCATTGGCAGATCATTGCATTGGCAGATTTGGTGTCTAATGAGGCTCCTGGTTCAGAGACAGCTACCTTCTGGCTATATCCTCATGTGGCAGAAGGGGCATGAAAACTCTCTGAGAACTCTTTTTTTTTTTAACAATTTCTTGAGTACTTCCTGTTTTATTTATTTGTTTATTTTATTTATTTTATTTTTGGTTGCACTGGGTCTTCGTTGCTACACTGTGCTCAGGCTTTCTCTAGTTGTAGCGAGTGGAGGCTACTCTTCGTTGTGGTGCGCGGACTTCTCGTTGTGGTGCGTGGACTTCTCGTTGTGGTGCCTTCTCTTGTTGCGAAGCATGGGCTCTACGTGCATGGGCTTCAGTAGTTGTGACACGCGGGCTCTAAAGCACAGGCTCAGTGGTTGTGGTGCACGGGCTTAGTTGCTCCGCGGCATGTGGGATCTTCC
This sequence comes from Pseudorca crassidens, assembly GCF_039906515.1. Lineage (NCBI taxonomy): Eukaryota > Metazoa > Chordata > Mammalia > Artiodactyla > Delphinidae > Pseudorca > Pseudorca crassidens. The sequence continues at coordinate 45,124,213 of NC_090299.1, forward strand.
CGGACCAGGGCTCTAACCTGTGTCCCCTACATTGGCAGGCGGATTCTTAACCACTGTGCCACCAGAGAAGCCCTGGGGGCCTTTTATAAGGGGACTAATCCCGTTCATGAGTTCTCTGTCCTCATGACCTATTCACCTCCCACAAGCCCCTCCCTCAAATACCATCACTTTGGGATATGAATTTTGAGGGAACACAAATATTCAGCCTATAGCAGGTGGTTATGGGCACCTTTTTTGTCAGTGCTTTATCTTTGTGTTTTGGGTCCTCACCACCACCACCATCACCAAGTCATCATGTTGTACACCTCCTGACGTACAATGCTGGACACCTTTGGGTACACTAATAGACATAAGGCCCAGTTCCTGTTCTTGAAGAGGAAATGGGATGTGTAGGGAAGACAGTAAAGGAACTAACAATTATTTAGCACTTTCTACGTGCCATCCATTTATATCAAATATATACCATGAGGAAAGACTGAAAAATACTGCTATCTTGACAGCTGGCATCGCCAAAGAGTTACTTTAGGAAGAGAAGAGTCATTGTTCAAAAAACTTTGTTAGACTACTTTGGTGGTGGAAAGTGCGGCTTGGTGACCTGGTATGAAGAAGACTGTGCTGTAAGGAGATGGCAAAAGTGGAAATTAAACATTTTGGGAGGAGGGAAACAGAGTCAGGTATGGTGCCCCACATTGCTCACTTCTGGAATGAAATATAGATGAGCTTGATTGGCTTAGTCCAGGCTCCATGCTAATATTTGCTTATACTCAAACTTCCTAAGCAAGGAGGGCTAGGAAAGGGAGTTTTGAGTTCTAGCTTGGAGAGGTAAGAGTCATAATTTAGGGCATTCTTATGGGCCCACTATAAATAGAAATCCTCTTTTGAATCTATTTCCATCTTTCCTTTCTTTTTTTTTTTTTTTTTTTGCAGTACGCGGGCCTCTCACTGCTGTGGCCTCTCCCATTGCGGAGCACAGGTTCTGGATGCGCAGGCTCAGCGGCCATGGCTCACGGGCCCAGCCGCTCCGCGGCATGTGGGATCTTCCCGGACCAGGGCACGAACCCGTGTCCCCTGCATTGGCAGGTGGACTCTCAACCACTGTGCCACCAGGGAAGCCCTCCATCTCTCCTTTCTTGATTACAGAGACCCATGAAAAATAGTGCCTAGGGTCACTGTGTACAGAAGTACTAGCTGTGTACTGCATGACTCCTCAGGGTGTGCCATTCATGAAGACTCTGACGTGAATGGTTCCTTTAGAGTCACGCAACTTGGAAGCCCTAAAAGTGCCCCTTGCATTTTACAATACTAATTAATATGAAAAAGCGTTATGGAATGGTTACTGTGATTCAGATACCATCCTGCTTCAGGGCAATGGAATTGCCCAGAGCATGGTCTTTGAGGCCTTGGCTTTCAATTTCACTTCTGCCACTTACCAGTTTTGTGGCCACGGACAAGTTATCTAAACTCTCAGAATCTTACTTTCTTCGTCTGTAAAATGGAGGTACCGATATTTACTTCATGGTGGTGTTATGTAAGCTCGGTCCAGGACGAGCATGTGGAAAATGGTAGCTATAATTATGATTTACAAGCATTATCTCATTTAATTCCCATTACAGTCTTATAATTTAGTTCTAATTCATGGGGAAACTGAGGTTCAGAGGACATAAGACTTATGCAAGATAAGGTATCTGTAGGGTGGCAGAGCATGAATTCACACTCATATTTGGGAACCTGTGCTCATTCTATACTGACAACTTGGTTTTTACCTATTTCCAAGGATAAATCTTCAATCAAGTCCTTTTCCTCCGATACTCTCTTGCCACGTCCAACATAAATATTAATGCAGCTACCATCTGCCATTATGTAAAAGCACTTGGTCAAATCCATTTTAGCAAACGAAGTAAAATTGCCTTTTGTTTGGTTTAGTGTATGTGTGTGTATTATGCTTTCTTGTGACTATCCAGTCTGTTTTTGAAGTGGAGTCTTGGTTACCTAGGGAACTGGAATACAGTACTGGTAAATGCTTTTATTTTTAATGAGATGCAAGTTCAAAGTGGCTAGAATTGTTAGCTGAATTTCAAATGGTAACCTCCGTATTGACTGGAAAGTAACACAATTTTACTTTTTTTACATAAAAATAAAATTAAAGGTGGGAGAAAATTAAAGGAGTTGATGAGAGTTGGTGAAAAATAAGAATCTTTAAGTTGCAGACATTCTGCTTGCAGTTCAAAGTTAGCTAATTAATATCTTTATTTTAGACTGTATAATTTGCACACTTTTTTTCACTTTGGGAAAAGTTTTATATATTTTGAATGGGAATAAGTTTCACATGCCATGTTATAGGAGCTATGTAGGCATTAATGGTTTTAAGTTCCTTTCTGGTATGGTATTATATAACATCTATGGGATCTTGCCTCTCGCTAGACTTTTGTTTCTTTTTAAAGAGGCCTGGGCTTAGTTCACAAAATAACTTAATTCACAAAACTCTTACAACACACGAACTATCATTATAAAAATAAGTGAAATTAAAAATGAAGTAAAAATTACCCCGAGCCCATTTCTCTGCCTCAGGGACTACAACTTGTAAAGACAAGGTGATGGCAGAGAGATCCAACCTGAAGTGACAGAGGATTTGGGGAACTAAAGGCATAAATCAAAACAATGTATGTTGAAATCTGAGGCCCCTCTGCCAAAGAGAATACCACGAGTGCCAGCCTGGAGGTCTGGAGAATGGAAATATGAGGACTTAGAATGAAAAGTTTGGAGCCAGGTAATGACTCAAAAGTTATGAGCCTGAATTGCAATTGAACGAGGGGAAAGTTGGATGCTGTTTGTGTTTTACTTTAATGGTGGCAGGTGATCAAAACTTGGATTGGTCAGCCTACGTTAAGAGGCCACTGTTGGGGCAAACATGTCCACACAGAGTGTGTATTTCAGTTTTGCCATATTTTCTCTTCATCTTTTATATTAATCAGAATTAAGTTGGGCCACGAGGGACTGTCTTCATTTGGCTTCCTAAAAGCAGAGGCTGAGAATATGGAGCCAAGGGGAGGTATGTACAACAGTCCAGGGCTGAGGCTGGAGTTGAGAGTGAAGCGTATAACTACCGATGTGTTAATTTAATGGGCCTGGGTAGAGAGATAATCAGTTATGTGGTAGGAATCAGAGACTCCAAAACAGAGCAAGCAGGATGGGAAAAAAAGGCAGGAGGTGCCCTGAGGTGCTGGCTGTAACCACAGACATTTCCTAAAGTGCTTGTTGCTGATCTGTTAGAGCTAGAAAGGATGTTCTTACAGGCACTCATCCATTTAGACTAATTGGACTTTGAAGGGTAGAAAGGTTCAGATGGAGTGATGTAGGGGAGGGTAGCTCAGTGGACATGTGCTCAAGATGAGCCAATATGGGAGGATTGGTTGAAATATTTCATAGATCTCTGGAACCCATTCCCCTTAGCTGTGTGACATCCACATTATGCCATTTAAGATTTACTTTTGGGGTACATCTGGACCCTTTCAGTTGAGCCATACTGAGACAAGAAAGCCAGCTATTGCTGATGCCATGAGTTAGTTGGGTAGTCATTGTTCTAAAGAGACTCCTTTACATTCATAATAATATTATTCCATGACTGGTGTTGAGATAGCAAAACAAAGTGGCTTTGGCCTGTCCTATAAAGTCATTCAGACTGAAAAGATGAAGAACTTTCCAGGAAGTTCACTGAAACGCAAAATATTTTCAACCTGAAGTGGGCAGTGGCAGTTCACCAACTGAGCAAACGCAGAAGAAAGAAAAAGTGTGCAAAGGTCAGCAATTAGAGGAGACGGGCAAGGCGACCTTTTAAGAACTAGTCATTGGAGCAGGAAAGTGAGTAATGCAATAAAGAGGCACAGAATAAGCATAACGGGGGAGTGTGAGTCTACCACAACCCACAAAGAGGACTGAAGGGGATGAGGACAGAAGAGAAAGGGAGCAGTCAGACACCGACCAGCCATGCCCAGAGGGAGTGCGTGTGGACCAGCCCATGGTGGGAGGGGGAACTGGTGGTCAAAACTAAGGACACAGGTGGTTCCTGTGTGTATAACAAGTATTTTATCTTGTCTGAGGTTAACAGAGTCATTTAGTCTGTATAATATGTTATTATCAAGCATGTTCCTTTCTAAAAATTACAAGCTCCAGTAGAGAATACAAACAGGTTAGCAAAATGCTTCAATTTGGGTGGTGAATAGCCTCCTGTTCCCTGGATTCATGCCCAGACTGGACAGTTTCTCCTAATTCTAGTCTACCTATATCCTTATTTTCTGATAGGAAAAAAAGGGCTTTGGGTACTTACTTGTATATTTGAAATAAGGGATCTTTGATGTAATGGAGTTGTGTGTAAGTGTAGACAAGCTGCCTACTCTCAAAAACACTTCACTTTCCAAGTGCAGAAAGGTGTAAATTTAATGAGAAATTTCTACAAATAAATCACTCCATATACACTTGCTGATCTATGAATATACAGTGCTTTCAGGAACAAATAGAAATGGACTAAAATGTTTATATGGACCTGTAAATTCTTCACATTTGAAAAATATGACCAAGGACATTAAAATATTCATAGAGGCCCCTTTTCAAAAGAATTGACTTAAGACTTTTTCTGCCTGCAACAGACTGTATTTAATTGTTAGGAGGAGGACTAGAAAAATCGATGTGTTTGTCCCTCACAACAGAGCGAAGGCTAATGCTCTGCTGGAGGGCAGCACACTTTTAAGCCCGTTCTGAGCAAATTGCTGGTACATTATAAATCTTCTGGAGGCGCTGAATTATTAGATTTAAAAGAGCAGGCATGCATAGTTGTCAAGTAAATTGTTTATAATATAGTTATAGTTACATATGGTGCTATTTGGTAATCTAAAAAGCATGGCATGGAAGCATAAAAATGCATCTTTGAATAAGATGCCAAGGAGAGAAAACCTTGACATTACTGGCTTTAATATTTCTGTTTTTTCACTATTTCTGAGTGACCCTGGAAATCCACGGAATGTAATCCTTTGCCATTCTGCTGAAGCACATGTAGCGTGGAGCTTATTTTAGTCACAGAATTTATGTTGATGACTTTGTAAATTCTTATTTTTCTGTCCCTGTAGAATCTTTATAAATTGTCAGGAGGTCAGTTGAAATTTTTCACTAATAGTTACTGCATTTTTACAGGAGAAATTGTATGTTGTAATGACATTTTTACATACTTCTCATGGATGTTAATCGTCATCATATGAATAAAGGTAGTGTTAGAAACATGTTTCCCTGTATGATAGGAATTCTGAGAGGGAACAGAACCTGATAACTATGAATTGTTAGTGCACATGTGTGCGTGGTCCAGGAGTGGTGATAAAGAAGTTATGTACAGCTATAGATGTTCTCTGCTTTTGCTTTTATGTTTAATTCTTAAAGAAGAAAAATTATTTCAAGGAGATAGGAAGGTCAAAAATGTAGGTCAAGTTCAAAGAGCAAGGCAAGGATTGAGAGCAGTTAGTAGCCCAGAGAGTAAGAGCATGGAGGACAAGGACTAAAGAATGGGCAGAGGTTCACTGTAGCAAACACAAGCAGGTAAAAGAAGGAGGAAGACTGCAGGTTGGTCATATTGCCTGGAATAAAAATCTCTAGTTTTCTTAATAGGTGGCTGTCTAATCTCTTTTTTGAATCGTGCCTTAGAGATAGGACATTCTATTTCGGGGGTGTTCTAACTTTCTAAAAGTTATCTATTATATATTGAACACAAATCTTCAGTTTCTTTTTATCCCTTGGTATTAGATAATTTCCAGATACTTCACAATTCTTCCTTTTAATAAATATTTACTGAGGACCTGCTATGTGTAGGCACTGTTATTGGTGCTAGATATATAGTGTTAACAGGACCGACAAGGTCTGAAGACACAGAGCTTACATTTTAGTGAGGGCAGACAAAACTATGCGAGTAATGAACACAAATAAATCAAAGTGACAAGTATTGTGCAGAGAATTAAATAGGGTGACATCCTATGGAGTGACTGGGAGGCCAAAGGAGACTTCCCTGCAAGGTAACTAGCAAGCTATGCAAAGATTGGAGGGGTTCGGGCTAGCCAGCGTTTAACTCTAGGGAACAGCATGCAAAAGACAAAACGTGCTCAAGAACTTCAGTGTGTGTTAGAGGAGCTTAACCAAGGCTTTTGTGGCAAAGTATAGTGTATGAGGAAGAGAGTAGCCCAAGACGTGGGTGGAAAGGAAAGCAAGGGGCAGATCACCCAGGACTTTGTGAGCAGGGAAAGAAGTTGGTTTTTATTTTAATTGTGATTGGAAAGTCATTAGAAGTTTTAAACAGGGCAAAGGGACCATGTTATGTACATTATAAAAGGATCACTCTGGCTGCTGGGTTGAGAATAGATGGTGGGGAAGCCACAGCAGAATAAAGGCGACACCAGGGGGCTATAGTGATAGTTCTGGTGATGGTGGCTTGGAGTGGGATGGTAGTGATGGGAGGGAGTGAAATTAACATATTAGAGATATGTTTTGGAAGACTTGATGGATAGATTGGTTATTGAATGTAAGGAAAGACAGGAGTCAAGGAAGACGTTTAAGTCTTTGGCTTGCACAGTGGATGATGTTTCTGCTCCTTAAAGGGGCACACATATTGTCGTTTGTTTCTCTGTGTTAAAATATTCCAAGCGATATGGTTTACAAATGTATTTGATATATCACATGAAGGGTAGTTAGAAAGGAAGATGTTTACCATTATAGAGTTTATTCTATTTTTGTTAGAGTCCAAAAACATACACCTATCCTAAATTTATTTAACTAAAATTTTAAACACATTTTAGAATCTAGAGTAGCTGTTAGAGACAAGATGTTTATAGAATGCATTAGTATTTTCTTCATATTGTGACCTCACAGGCAGTATTTAACAAAGAAAAAAATTACACATTTTAAAAGTTATAAAATAATGTAAAAATTATGAAAAAATAAGTGGCAAAAGAAAAACATCTTGGGAAAATACTTCGATAGATAAAACTGATAAGAGATTAATATTCTTAATTTCTAATGATTCTTACAAGTCCAAAAAAACCCCTGTGGCTCCTCGGGTGCATGCGCGCGCACGGCATTCTGGGAAGGCGTCCCCCCGGAAGCCGTTTTATTCGGCTCCTCTTCAGGAGAGCCGTTTCGGCCCGTGTGAAGGTCCGAGGGGTTGGTGGTGGTGTCGCCGGCGTTTACTTTGGCTGGTCCCGGGGCTGGTGGGAGCAGCCGCCCGAGAAAAGCACCATGATTTTGACCACAGAATTTTTGGATGAGTTAATCAGCTGGGACCGAAATCTCGCCCCGGCAAGAAGCGCAGCATCGCACGGTGGAACCACCAGAGGGTTTGTAAATATTACTTCTGTGGTTATTGTCCTGCGGAATTGTTCTTTAAAAAAAAAAACAAAGAGGGGCTTCCCTGGTGCCGCAGTGGTTGAGAGCCCGCCTGCTGATGCAGGGGATGCGGGTTCGTGCCCCGGTCCGGGAAGATCCCACATGCCACGGAGCAGCTGGGCCCGTGAGCCATGGCCGCTGAGCCTGCGCGTCCGGAGCCTGTGCTCCGCAATGGGAGAGGCCACAACAGTGAGAGGCCCGCGTACCACACACACACAAAAAAACCCAAAAATACCAAAGAAATCCTGACAAACTCCTTATTAGGAATATGAGCACAGAACGTGAAAAGGCAGTTCGCAAAAGGTCAACAGCATGAGAGAAAGTTCAATCACACCAGTAATCAAATCATTCAGTAATTAAAATAATAATAAAATATTACAGTGGATAAGAGCACAAACTCTGGAACCGGAATTCCTGAGTTTGAAGACCTAGCTCTAACACTTACTAACTGGCTAACTTTGGGCAAGTAACTTAACCCATATTTGCTTGAGTTACCTTACCTGTAAGATGGAGTCATAGTAGTGTCTACCTCAAGGTTGTTTTGCATAGTAAATGGGTGTTAATAGAGGTATATTGCTTAGAACAGTTCCTAGGATGCAGTAATGGCTCTGTGAGTTTTTAGAAGTTCTTCTCCTTATTAGTGTCTTGTTATAATCTAGTCTCTAATTATTGTTAAATATTGATAAAATGACAATACTTAGTATTGGCTAGGTGGGGAAAATGGGTATTTTCATATGCTGTAGATGAGACTATAAGTTGGTCCGTTATTTTTGGAAGGAAGTTTTCCAATATGTCTCAAAAGTCTAAAAATAAATAACATCTTTAATTAAAGAAATTCTACTTTTGGGAACTCAGTCAATGGTCTCTGAAATTATGTGTTCATACTTATAATGGTAAAAAATTAGAAACAGGTAAAGAAGTGATTTGAATATATACATTTAATTTCACTCACTCAACTTCATTAAAACTACAATAAAAAGGATATATTTTATTTAAGTAAAATTCACACATACAGAAATATATGTATTTTAAAGTGTATAATTTGATGAGTTTTGAGAAATATATATTACCTGTGCTACCAATCTCTCAATCAAAAACATTCCCATTCCCCTGGAAAGTTCTTCTATGCCCAATTCCAGTCAATTCCCACCTCCATAGGCTATACTTTTCACATTTCTTTCACCATAGATTAGTTTTGCTTGTTCTTGGAATTCATATAAATGGAATCATGCAGTATGGATTCTTTTGTGTCTGGCTTCTTTCATTCACTATAATTCTGAAAAACCTGTTCATACTGTTATACTAACATTTACTCCTCTTTATTCTTATACTCTCTGTTTCTTCATTGCTGAATAGTGTTCCATTTTTTGACTATACTAGAATTTATTTCCCTATTGGTGATGTTTTTGTTGTTTTTGACTCTCATGAGTAATGTTATGAACACTTCTGTGCAAGACTTTTTGTGGTCATGGTTTTCATTTCTCTTGGGTAAATTCTTAGGAATCAGAGTGCTGGGTCATAGCATAAGTGTATGTTTAATGTTATAATAAGCTGCTAAACAGTTCTATAAAGTGATTGTACGATTTTATACTTTCACCAGCATGTATGTTGTCTAATGTGCATTGCTCCATTTCTTTGCTAACGTTTGGTATTGTCAGTTTTTAAATTTAAGCCATTCTATTAGGTGTGAAGGCATATCTAACTATAGTTGTATTTTGCATTTCTCTGCTGACTGGTGATGCTGAGCACCTTTTCATATGTTAATTGGCCATTTACACATCTTCTTTAGTGAAGTATTTATTCAGGACTTTTGCCCAATGTTGTAAAGACACTCTCCAGAATTTTCTTCTGGTAAGCCTTATGGTTTTAGCGTACAGGTATACCTCATTTTATTGCATTTCAATTTGTTGCACTTTGCAGATTTTGCATTTTTTACAAATTGAAGGTTTGTGGCAATACTTCATTGAGTAAGTCTATCAGCATTATTTTTCCAACAGCATTTGCTCATTTCCTGTCTCTGTGTCACATTTTGGTAATTCTCACGTTATTTCAAACTTTTTTATTATTATATTTGTTATAGTGATCTGTGATCAGTGATCTTCAGTGTTACTATTGTAATTGTTTTGGGGCATCATAAACTACACCCATATAAGATGGCAAATTTAGTGGATAAATGTGTGTGTTCTGACAGCTGCCATTCGCCTGTCTCTCCCCTTCTCCTTGGGCATCTCCTGCGGTGGTCTGGAACCGAACCTGCAATATCTCTGAGGTGTACCTGTATACATTTAGGTTTATCATCGGTTTCAAATTATTTTTTGTGTATGATGTGAGATAGAGGTTGAGGTTCATATTTTCCATAGTTTTTCCTAGTTGTTTCAGCTCAATTTATTGAAAAGACTTTTCTTTCCCCATTGTTATCTTGGTGTCTTTATTGAAATTCAATGAAATGTACATGTACAGTTTTTTCCTAAATTCTACATCATGTTACATTAATCTCTTTATCCATTCTTATACTAAAGCTACAGTCTCGGTTACTGCAACCTTATAATAAGTCTTGAAATCAATTTTGTGAATGGTCCACAGTTTCTTCTTTAAAATTGTGCTGACTATTCTAGATCCTTTGAATTTCTGTATAAATTTTATTAAAAAATTTTTTTTTATTTTTAAAATTTTTATGGGAGTATAGTTGCTTTACAATGTTGTGTTAGTTTCTACTGTACAGCAAAGTGAATCAGCTATACATGTACGTATACCCCCTCTTTTTTGGATTTCCTTCTCATTTAGGTCACTACAGAGCATGGGGTAGAGTTCCCTGAGCTATATAGTAGGTTTTCATTAGTTATCTATTTTATACATAGTATAAATAGTGTATATATGTGAATCCCAATCCCCCAATTCATCCCACCCCACTTTCCCCTTTGGTATCCATACGTTTGTTCTCTATGTCTGTGGCGCTATTTCTGCTTTGTAAATAAGATCGTCTATACCAATTTTTTCAGATTTCACATATATACGTTAATATACAATATTTGTTTTTCTCTTTCTGACTTACTTCACTGTGTATGACAGTCTCCAGGTCCATCCATGTCTCTACAAATGACTCAATTTCACTCCTTTTTATGGTTGAGTAATATTCCATTGTATTGTATATATGTACCACCTATTCTTTTTTTTTTTTTTTTTTGTGCGGTACGCGGGCTTCTCACTGTTGTGGCCTCTCCCGCTGCGGAGCACAGGCTCCGGATGCGCAGGCCCAGTGGCCATGGCTCACGGGCCCAGCTGCTCCGCGGCATGTGGGATCTTCCTGGACCGGGGCACGAACCCGTGTCCCCTGCATTGGCAGGCGGACTCACAACCACTGCGCCACCATGGAAGCCCGTACCACATATTCTTTATCCATTCCTCTGTTGATGGACATTTTAGGTTGTTTCTATGTCCTGGCTATTGTAAATAGCACTGCAGTGAGCATTGGGATGCATGTGTCTTTTTGAATTACGATTTTCTCTGGGTTTATGCCCAGTAGTGGGATTGCTGGGTCCCATGGTAGTTCTATTTTTAGTTTTTTAAGGAACTCCCATACTGTTTTCCATGGTGGCTGTATCAATTTACATTCCCACCAACAGTGAAAGAGGGTGCTCTTTTCTCCACACCCTTTCTAGCATTTATTGTTTGTAGATCTTGTGGTGATGGCCATTCTGACCAGTGTGAGGTGATACCTCATTGTAGTTTTGATTTGTCTTTCTCTAATGATTAGAGATGTTGAGAATCTTTTCATGTGTTTGTTGGCAATCTGTGTATCTTCTTTGGAGAAATGTCTATTTAGGTCTTCTGCCCATTTTTGGATTGGGTTGTTTGTTTTTCTGATATTGAGCTGCATGAGCTGTTTGTATATTTTGGAGATTAATCCTTTGTCAGTTGATTTCGTTTGCAAATATTTTCTCCCATTCTGAGGGTAGTCTTTTTGTCTTGTTTATAGTTTCCTTTGCTGTGCAAAAGCTTTTAAGTTTCACTAGGTCCAATTTGTTTATTTTTGTTTTTATTCTCGTTACTCTAGGAGGTGGGTCAAAAAAGATTTTGCTGCAATTTATGTCATAGAGTGTTCTGCCTATGTTTTCCCCTAAGAGTTTTATAGTGTCTGGCCTTACATTTAGGTCTTTAATCCATTTTGAGTGTATTTTTGCATATGGTGTTAGGTAGTGTTCTAATTTCATTCTTTTACATGTAGCTGTCCAGTTTTCCCAGTACCACTTATTGAAGAGGCTGTCTTTGCTCCATTGTATATTCTGGCCTCCTTTGTCTAGATTAGGTGACCATAAGTGTATGGGTTTATCTCTGGGCTTTCTATCCTGTTCCATGGATCTGTATTTCTGTTTTTGTGCCAGTAACATACTGTCTTGATTACAGTAGCTTTGTATTAAGGTCTGAAGTCAGGGAGCCTGATTCCTCCAGCTCCGTTTTTTTTTTCTCAAGATTGCTTTTCCTATTTGAGGTCTTCTGTGTATCCATACAAATTGTAAAATTTTTTGTTCTAGTTCTGTGAAAAATGCCATTGGTAATTTGATAGGGATTGCATTGAATCTGTAGATTGCTTTGTGTAGTATAGTCATTTTCCCAATGTTGATTCTTCCAATCCAAGAACATGGTATATCTCTTTATCTGTTTGTGTTGTCTTTGATTTCTTTCATCAGTGTCTTATAGTTTTCTGTGTACAGGTCTTTTACCTCCTTAAGTAGGTTTATTCCTAGGTATTTTATTCTTTTTGTTGCAGTGGTAAATGGGATTGTTTCCTTACTTTCTCTTTCTGATCTTTTATTGTTAGTGTATAGGAATGCAAGAGATTTCTGTGTATTAATTTTGTATCCTGTGACTTTACCAAATTCATTGTTTAGCTCTAGTAGTTTTCTGGGCCTGCCGTGTACTCTTGATTCATAAAAGGTTGCTTGAGTGGACACTAAGCTGGATACAGTACCTGATCTCCTGCTTATTTTTAATTAGGAATCAGATAATGTTGAAGTGTGATCATAGATTATAAAGAATTAAATTATTTTGCAAGCTTTTGCTATTCTATAGTCAAAATAAATCTGGTTTTTAGCCCTTTGTTTCTGGATAGAATAGTTTCTTTGTTGTAGAATAATTTATTAATCTGGAGTTGGTTTGTATTAAAACTGTTCTAATGTGATTATTACTGTCTAGAGAGGAGGGTAAGATAGTGAGATAAGGATGTGTTGAGATAAAAATAAGTTGAAGGGTAATATGTGATAGTGAAGTGAAAAGGATATTTGGTTGAATTTTAAAAACATGTTAAATGACTTGAGGTATTATTCAGATTAAGAAAGCCAAGTAGGTTTAAGAAGCTCAGAGAGCAAAAGCTTCTAATTACAGAAATAATATCTACTGAAACAATGCTAATTTTTAAATAAATTAGGGTGCAAAGAAAGGGACTGCCTTGGTTTTAGCTTCACAGATAAATTAGCAGATATAGTAATTGATTAGTTTGACACTTATTAACTCATTCTTTTTTTAAAAAAATAAATTTATTTATTTTATTTATTTATTTTTGGCTGCTTGGGTCTTTATTGCTGTGCGTGGGCTTTCTCTCTAGCTGCAGTGAGCGGGGGCTACTTTTTGTTGCAGTGTGCAGGCTTTTCATTGCGGTGGCTTCTCTTGTTGCAGAGCATGGGCTCTAGGTGCATGGGCTTCAGTAGTTGTGGCTCGTGGGCTCTAGAGCGCAGGCTCAGTAGTTGTGACACACAGGCTTAGTTGCTCCTTGGCATGTGGCATCTTCCGGGACCAGGGCTCAACCTGTGTCCCCTGCATTGGCAGGTGGATTGTTAACCACTGTGCCACCAGGGAAGTCCCTCATTCACTCATTCTTAACCAATCAGGTTGACGTATTCTTTAGTCATATTTATGTTTAGTTTTTAAATGGAAATAATCCATTCACCATACAACTGAGACAATATAAATGCCCAGTCCCTGCAACTATCCTCCATTCCCATCTTTCAGACTTCCATCTTTCAGGCATGCCACCCTCTTGCTTTGTCTGGCTCTTTAATATTCGGATTAATATACTCAGGCTGTCCTTTATTGATACTTTGTTTAGACTTCCTAGCATATTGGGCTACCCTATTGGACCATTTAAAATGTATATTTATCCACCGAATTTTGTTTATTGCAAAAAAAAAATGAGAAAATAGGTATAAGTGTAAAGAATGATACAAGGACCAATTGTAATCCCAGCTATGTAAACTAATTACCAAGGTCAAATAATTACTAATATTTTACTGTATTTCATCAAATCTAAGACACCATTGACTAGAACTTCCACTGTTTTACCACTGTGAAAGGAGAAATGCTGTCACACTATGACACACTATTTTCTTTCATATTAAAAAGTTTATGCTTGTTGGAAAAATTCTTTTAGACTTGTTTAGATATAGGCTTCTATTATGAACAGCTTTACAGCGTATCTCAAAAAGAAAATATAAGAAAAACAAGTTGCTTAAAGTAGTTCTAAAACCTCTTCACATTCAGAGTCCAACAGTTCCATGTCACTTTTTGATTCAGAGTTGTCTATGTCTGTGTTTTTCCTAATGGTTTCATCCTCTGTGCTATCAAAAACATTGATGATGCAATTTGCATAAAAGAGAGTTCTCCAAGAGAACCTACAAAGAGTTGTCTCCAAGATTTTCATCCAAGCTCATCTATTTACCCCTTCTTTTTAGCATTGAAACTGTCTTCTCACCAGTTTGGGGTGGGCACATGGTGGCCCAGTTAGAGACATTTCTGAGACTCCCTGGTGGTTTAGTGCTATGGCCTGAATGCCCGTGTCCCTCCAAAATTCATGTTGAAATCCTGACGCCCAAGGTGATGGTGTTAGTAGGTGAGGCCTTTGGTAGGTGATTAGGTCATGAAGGTGGAACTCTCTTGAATGGGATTATTGCCCGTATAAAAGAGATCCCCACAGAACTCCCTAACCCTTCTGCCACGTGAGGACACAAGGAGAATTCTCTGCAAACAAGAAGAGGGGCTTCATTCAACCATGTGGGTGCTACCATCTTGGACTTCCAATATCCAGAACTGTGAGAAATAGATTTCTAATGTTTGTAAGCCATCCAGTCTGTGGTGTTTTGTTATAGCAGCCTGAGCTGACTAAGAAACTTGTTATGACCATGTTCTGACTAGTAGGGTAGGAGAAGTGGTGTGTGCAACTTCTAGTTCAAATTCTTAAAAGGAAGCTGCTTACCTTCCACTTTCTTTTTCACCCTCTCCTTGGGATGAAAAGCAGGCATGGTGATAGTGAGCCAGCTTTAATCATGTAGAAGATACCCTGGGGATAGTGGAACAACTAGATAGAGAGATCTGGAATTTTTTTAAAAATTATTTTTATTTATTTATTTTTTGTGGTACGCAGGCCTCTCACTGTTGTGGCCTCTCCTGTTGCGGAGCACAGGCTCTGGACGCACAGGCTTAGCGGCCATGGCTCACGGGCCCAGCCGCTCCGCGGCATGTGGGGTCTTCCCAGACCGGGGCACGAACCCACATCCCCTGCATCGGCAGGCAGACTCCCAACCACTGCGCCACCAGGGAAGCCCCCAAAGATCTGGATTTTTAGATTAATGTGTAGAGCAGAGCTGCCTACCTGCAAAGTGTGAACAGAAGCTCTCATGGGAGGGAAAAATAAACCTTCCATCTTGTTTAAACCTGTTATTGTCAGAGTAGCCAAATTAATGTTCATGTTATATATACTGTTTTTTAAATTCCTTTTAAAATTTTCTATCATATTGAAAAATACTTTTATTTATCATTAAAATTTTTAACGGCTAAGTAATATTCAAGGTACGGATATGTTATTATTTATTTAACTAAGCCCCTATCATTGGGCATTTAGTTTGTTCCAATTTTTCTCTATTGTTAATAATAGTGGAATGACAATTCTACTGCTATAAATCTTACACATGATAAACACACACACGTGTATGTATATGTGCACACACAGACATCTCTGATTGTTTCCCTAAAATAAATTCCTATAAATAGAATTACTTGGTCAAAGACCTTTCACATTTTTAAGATTCATTATCAAATTGACTGCCAGTATTTCTGCATTAATCTACCCTACCACTATAGATTGTACCATTAATTTACCCTACCACCATTCTCTCTCTCTATATATACATATTCTCTACATTTGTAAAAATGTTGTTGAGGTATAATTTGCACAGAATAAGTCTATGGATCTTAAGTGCTCAGTTCCATAAGTTTTAATATCATGTAACTGCTATAGCAAAAAAGGTATAGAACATTTCCATTACCTAGAAAGTTATATCGTGCCCGTTTCCTTAATCCCTATCCTGCAGAGGCAAGTACTGTTTTGACTTCTAATTTTGCCTATTTTTTAACTTCATATAGATGGAATCATACAGTAGGTATTCTTTTGTTTCTAGCTTCTTTGTTTTCATTTTTGAGATTCATCCATGTTGTTGCAAATATCAGTAGTGTTCTGTTGTACGATGTTACTACATTGAAAAAATATCTGCTCTCCAGTTGATAAATATTTGTGTTGTTTTCAGGTTTGGGTAAAGAATATGACTTTTTGTGAACGTATGTTTTTCATTTAGTTTGTCTTGAGTAAATACCTAAAGTGGGATTGCTGGGTCATAAGGTAGATGCGTATTTAACTTTTAAGGAAATTGACATGTAGCTCTCAAAAGTGGTTGTACAACTTTATGCTTCCACCAGCAGCAATGCGTGAGAGTTCTAGATGCTTGTTTTCCTGGCAAACAATTGTATTGTCAGTCTTTTAGATTTTAGCCATTCACGTGGCTGTGAGAATGTTAACTTTTGTTTTCCTTTTGACTAAGGATGTTGAGCTCCTTTGTATATGCTTATTGGCTATTCATTTATCTTCTGTAAAGGATTTGTTCATGTCTTTTGTCCATTTTTACAAATTGAGTTTTCTTTTTTCTTTTTTTTTTTTTTTTTGCGGTACGTGGGCCTCTCACCGTTGTGGCCTCTCCCGTTGCGGAGCACAGGCTCCGGACGTGCAGGCTCAGCGGCCATGGCTCACGGGCCCAGCCGCTCCGTGGCATGTGGGATCTTCCCGGACCGGGGCACGAACCCGTGTCCCCTGCATCGGCAGGCAGACTCTCAACCACTGCCCCACCAGGGAAGCCCTGAGTTTTCTTTTAATTATTGATTTATAGGAGTTCTTTATATGTTTTGGACACAAGTTCTTTATCAGATATATGTGTTGTGAATTTTATTTTCTAGAGTGTAATTTTGTAAGCAGAAATTTTAATTAGGAAAAAATATATATATCAATTTTTTTCTTTTGTACTTAGTTGTTTCTTGTGTATTCTGTGAAATTTTTACCTACTGCAAGGTTACAAAGACATTATCCTATGTTTTCTTCTAGGCTCTCTGGTTCTGATTTTTCCAATACAGTTTATGATCGGTCTCAAGTTAACTCTGTTATTGGAATGAGGTAGGTTTCAGGTTCATTTATTTTCTGATTTTTGCCAATATGATAAGTATATATGATAAGTATATATTTTATTATTGTTTTATGCCCTAATGAACTCTTGACTTTGAATATTTTCCCGAGTTTCCATGTTCCTACAATTTTGAGTAAGAGCTATTCCAGTAGCCAACCCTGAAGGGCTAGCTTTTTGACTTCAGTAAAAAAATCTTTTTTTTTTTTTTGAGAGATGTGAAATTACCTTAGCAGGACTGATCTAGTGACATCTGTGTCAGTCAAGATTAGAAAATACCCAGAATAGGGGCTTCCCTGGTGGCGCAGTGGTTGGGGGTCCGCCTGCCAATGCAGGGGATGCGGGTTCGTGCCCCGGTCTGGGAGGATCCCACGTGCCGCGGAGTGGCTGCACCCGTGGGCCATGGCCGCTGGGCCTGCCTGTCCGGAGCCTGTTGCTCCGCAGCGGGAGAGGCCACAACAGTGAGAGGCCCGCGTACCGCAAAAAAAAAAAAAAAAGAAAAGAAAATACCCAGAATAATTATTGGTAACCATCAGTCTCCTTTAAATTAGTTAGGATTTAGACTGATTTATGAAACATTAAGATGGCCATATTTCTATGATGTTGCTCAACTGGAAGAGGTTGAATTGTTCAACATGGGTTAACACATAGGAAATGACTAATTATACCAAATACTTAGAATAGTATAATAACTGTTATATCAGTAAAACATGAGCTCTGCTTCCTAGGGAAATAGAAGAAACTGGTTTTAAATATGTTTGATATAAAAGAGAACAGAGAATACATTTCAAGGAAGACGCTTATGCTGATAAGTTAAACCAAATTGCTTTGGTGATTTTGCCCTTAGATTTTATGACCTACAGAAAATAGGAGCCGTGAACCTGATGTCGAAATCTGAGTTCCTCAGAGAAGCGTAAGTCTCAGCCCCACTGAGTTTTTCAGGGATTATCCTACACATAGATAGATGAGCTAGAGCTCTAAGGAGAGTAGAACATTCACATTCATTTTGGAGGGTTAATGTCTGAGAAAATTGACTAACTAAACAGCTATAATAATTCCAATAGAGAGTACATTCACATTTTCTAATAATACAATTAATGTAATTCTTTATGTCACATAAATCTTTTCCACAGACTTCCACATATTTGGCTTCCATAAACTCCATTACAACTATAAATTGAGCTCAAATCTTCCTTTTTGCTGATATTTTTCTATCAGTTAACTTCTTCCCATAACCTCTAGTAGTGATGTTGTGTCATTTGAACTTAGAACCTTAAATAATTTTTATTCCATTCTCTCTATCTTCTTTTCTGACAAATGATAAGTCTTATTATTTAATTATCTAAAAATATTTCTCGTACATATTCTATTATTATAGTTTGTATTTTGTAACTCACCACATTTTAATTTCTTATTTTCTATTTGCTGACTAAAAAATAAGGCCAGACTCAATACAAAGGCAAGTAATTGCCACAGGAGAGCATCGTCATAATTTCCCCCAAGGAACTCCATCTTAAAATTGCTGAGAACATTTTTCTTAAGGGATTTAGCATTAATTTTTTCCAGTACTTTTATGCTGCTAAAAAACTATTTTATATATTGAGTGAGTTCCAGTAGTATCTGTGACAGCAGTTCTGTCAAAACACTTGAAAAGTATGTTCACTTATGGAAATTTTGAAAGCCTCTGTCCCTTCAAAATGTATGTTTTGCTTTGAAAGCTACACAAAACAGCTTAAATTTTGGAACAGCATTGGGAGCAATCCTCAGAGAAAGCATTTTAGTTTTCTAATTAGAGAATACAGGACAGTGTTACAGGAACCATTCTAGAAAACATCACTTTATCTAAAACAATTCTAATAACACCTTCTAGAAGGTTCTCTGCAAGCAGCAAAGATTTATTTTTCAGCATCGCCATAACAATGTATCAGCAGCTTAAAGAATTGCAGTGCCATGAATGCAAGGCATTGAAGATCCAAGTCCTCTGAGTTGATCCTTTCTGACAGAGAAAGGCCAATAAGCCAACCCCAAATGGTATAATCAGGAGAAGTGCATAATTAAAAGCCATCTGCATGTCTTGTGTGCCCCTTTCTGTATGTGAAATAGGGCCAGCACTATGTGAGTACTTAAAAGCTCCTTTCAAAAAATTTAAAATCCTTATTGAGAAGTTATCCTACAGTGCAGAGAATAAGACAAACCAAAGTATTCATGACCAGCCCCTCCCACTTCTTATTTTCTTACAATATGTGTGAGTGATTTACAACCAAATTAACATAATGCCATACCACCAACACTAGAAATGTTTATTGTAGATTTAAAAATATTCTGTTTCATGAAAAGAAGTTAGGTCGTGGGAGCTAAGAAAATAACGTTGTTTTGTGTCTCCATAAAGATTACAGTCCAGAGTTCATTCTGGATTCCAGTGGAGGCTGTGCTCTACTCCCACAAACAAATGCTAGTTACTAAGCCCTCAGATTCAGAAGTTTTACTTTTTCTTCTTTAGGATGAACTTTCTAAGTAGATATTTAATATGTTTTCTTTAGTAGGAATTAATTGGTAAAGGAGCCTATTCAATAGTTCTTGTAAGAGGATTGAGTCATAACTAGGTGATGCTCCTTTTAATCCCATTTAATTTTAGAAGATTTGTTCATCCTACACAGATCATCAGTACCATCCAAGAACACATTTTCTTTTTGTGGTTCTATTGTTTGGGATGTTATATAAGGGAAATCTGAATTGTCATAGAGGGGAAATTGGTCTTGATGCCCTTATAAATCCCTTTTTTTTTGAATTTTTTTTTTTTTTTTTTGCGGTACGCGGGCCTCTCACCACTGTGGGCCCTCCTGTTGCAGAGCACAGGCTCCGGACGTGCAGGCTCAGCGGCCATGGCTCACGGGCCCAGCCGCTCCGCGGCATGTGGGATCTTCCTGGACCGGGGCACGAACCCATGTCCCCTGCATCGGCAGGCGGACTCCCAACAACTGCACCACCAGGGAAGCCTTTTTTGCAATTTTTGAATTTTATTTTATTTATATTTTTATACAGCAGGTTCTTATTAGTCATCCATTTTATGCACATTAGTGTATACATGTCAATCCCAATCTCCCAATTCATCACACCCCCACCCCCCAACCACTTCCCCCCCTTGGTGTCCATACATTTGTCCTCTACATCTCTGTCTCAATTTCTGCCCTGCAAACCAGTTCATCTGTGCCATTTTTCTAGGTTCCACATATAAGCATTAATATACGATGTTTATTTTTCTCTTTCTGACTTACTTCACTCTGTATGACAGTCTCTAGATCCATCCATGTCTCAACAAATGACCCATTTTCGTTCCTTTTTATGGCTGAGTAATATTCCATTGTATATATGTACCACATCTTCTTTATCCATTCCTCTGTCGATGGGCATTTAGGTTGCTTCCATGACCTGGCTGTTGTAAATAGTGCTGCAATGAACATTGGGGTACCTGTGTCTTTTTGAATTATGGTTTTCTGTGGGTATATGCCCAGTAGTGAGATTGCTGGATCATATGTTATTTCTATTTTTATTTTATTTATTTATTTTTTTTGCGGTACGTGTGCCTCTCACTGCTGTGGCCTCTGCCATTGTGGAGCACAGGCTCCGGATGCGCAGGCTCAGTGGCCATGGCCCATGGGCCTAGCCGCTCCGCGGCATGTGGGATCTTCCCAGACCGGGGCACGAACCCGCGTCCCCTTCATTGGCAGGCAGACCCTCAACTACTGCGCCACCAGGGAAGCCCTATTTTTAGTTTTTTAAGGAACTTCTATACTGTTCACCATAATGGCTGTATCAATTTACATTCCCACCAACAGTGGAAGAGGGTTCCCCTTTATCCACACCCTCTCCAGCATTTGTTGTTTGTAGATTTTCTGAGGATGCCCATTCTAACTGGTGTGAGGTGATACCTCATTGTAGTTTTGATTTGCATTTCTTGAATAATTAGTGATGTTGAGCAGCTTTTTATGTGCTTCTTGGCCATCTGTATGTCTTCTTTGGAGAAATGTCTGTTTAGGTCTACCCATTTTTTGATTGGGTTGTTTGTTTTTTTAATATTGCATGAGCTGTTTATATATTTTGGAGATTAATCCTTTGTTCGTTGATACGTTTGCAAATATTTTCTCCCATTCTGAGGGTTGTCTTTTTGTCTTATTTATGGTTTCCTTTGCTGTGCAAAAGCTTTTAAGTTTCATTAGGTCCCATTTGTTTATTTTTGTTTTTATTTCCATTACTCTAGGAGGTGGATCAAAAAAGATCTTGCTGTGATTTATGTCAGAGTGTTCTTCCTATGTTTTCTCCAAGAGTTTTATAGTGTCTGGTCTTACATTTAGGTCTCTAATCCATTTTGAGTTTATTTTTGTGTATGGTGTTAGCGAGTGTTCTAACTTCATTCTTTTACATGTAGCTGTCCAGTTTTCCTGGGACCATTTATTGAAGAGACTGTCTTTTCTCCATTGTACATCCTTGCCTCCTTTGTCATAGATTAGTTGACCATAGGTGGGTGGGTTTTACTTCTGGGCTTTTCTCTTCTGTTCCATTGATCTATATTTCTGTTTTTGTGCCAGTACCATATTGTCTTGATTACTGTAGCTTTATAGTATGGTCTGAGGTCAGGGAGTCTGATTCCTCCAGCTCCGCTTTTTTCCCTTAAGACTGCTTTGGCTATTCAGGGTCTTTTGTGTCTCCATACAAATTTTAAGATTTGTTGTGCTAGTTCTCTGAAAAATGCCCTTGGTAGTTTGATAGGGATTGCATTGAATCTGTAGATTGCTTTGGGTAGTCATTTTCACAATATTGATTCTTCCAATCCAAGAACATGGTATATCTCTCCATCTGTTGGTGTCATCTTTAATTTCTTTCATCAGTGTCTTATAGTTTTCAGCATACAGGTCTTTTGTCTCCCTAGGTAGGTTTGTTCCTAGATATTTTATTCTTTTTGTTGCAGTGGTAAATGGGAGTGTTTCCTTAATTTCTCTTTCAGATTTTTCATCATTAGTGTATAGGAATGCCAGAGATTTCTGTGCATTAATTTTGTATACTGCAACTTTACCAGATTCATTGATTAGCTCTAGTAGTTTTCTGGTGGCATCTTTAGGATTCTCTATGTAGAGTATCATGTCATCTACAAACAGTGACAGTTTTACTTCTTGTTTTCCAATTTGGATTCCTTTTATTTCTTTTTCTTCTCTGATTGCCGTAGTGAGGACTTCCAAAACTATGTTGAATAACAGTGTGAGAGTGGACATCCTTGTCTTGTTCCTGATCTTAGAGGAAATTCTTTCAGTTTATCACTGTTGAGTATTATGTTAGCTGTGGGTTTGTCATATATGGCCTTTATTATGTTGCAGTAGGTTTCCTCCATGCCCACTTTCTGGAGAGTTTTTATCATAAATGGGTGTTGAATTTTGTCAAAAGCTTTTTCTGCATCTCTTGAGATGATCATATGGTTTTTCTTCTTCATTTTGTTAATATGGTTTATCACATTGATTGATTTGTGTATATTGAAGAATCCTTGCATCCCTGGGATAAATCCCACTTGATCATGGTGTATGATCCTTTTACTGTGTTGGTGGATTCTGTTTGCTAGTACATCGTTGAGGAGTTTTGCATCTATATTCATCCGTGGTATTGGTCTGTAATTTTCTTTTTCTGTAGTATCTCTGTCTGGTTTTAGTATCAGGGTGATGGTGGCCTCATAGAATGAGTTTGGGAGTGTTCCTTCCTCTGCAATTTTTTGGAAGAATTTGAGAAGGATGGGTGTTAGCTCTTCTCTAAATGTTTGATAGAATTCGCCTGTGAAGCCATCTGGTCCTGCACTTGTGTTTGTTGGAAGATTTTTAATCACAGTTTAAATTTCAATACTTGTGATTGGTCTGTTCATATTTTCTGTTTTTTCCTGGTTCAGTCTTGGAGGTTGTGCATTTCTAAGAATTTGTCCATTTCTTCCAGGTTGTCCATTTTATCGGCATAGAGTTTCTTGTAGTAGTCTCTTAGGATGCTTTGTATTTATTCAGTGTCTGTTGTAACTTCTCCATTTCATTTCTAATTTTATTGATTTGAGTCCTCTCCCTCTTTTTTTTTTGATGAGTCTGGCTGATGGGTTATCAATTTTGCTTATCTTCTCAAAGATCCAGCTTTTAGTTTTATTGATCTTTGCTATTCTCTTTGTTTCTATTTCATTTATTTCTGCTCTGATCTTTATGATTTCTTTCCTTCTGCTAAATTTGAGTTTTGTTTATTCTTCTTTCTCTAGTTCCTTTAGGTGTAAGGTTAGGTTTTTTATTTTTGAATTTTCTTGTTTCTTGAGATAGGCTTGTATAGCTATAAACTTCCCTCTTAGAACTGCTTTTGCTGCATCCTATAGGTTTTGGATCGTTGTGTTTTCATTGTCATTTGTCTCTAGGTATTTTTTGATTTCCTCTTTGATTTCTCCACTAAATGATCTCTTGGTCTTTTAGTAACGTATTGTTTAGCCTCCATGAATTTGTGTTTTTAATTTTTTTCCCTGTAATAGATTTCTAATCTCATAGCGTTGTGGTCAGAAAAGATGCTTGATATGATTTCAATTTTCTTAAATTTACTGAGGCTTGATTTGTCACCCAAAATATGATCTATCCAGGAGAATGTTCCATGCACACTTGAGAAGAAAGTGTAATCTGCTGTTTTTGGATGGAATATCTTATAAATATCAATTAAATCTATGTGGTGTATTGTGTCATTTAAAGTTTTTGTTTCTTTATTTATTTTCATTTTGGATGATCTGTCCATTGGTGTGAGGTGTTGAAGTCTCCCACTATTATTGTGTTACTGTCTATTTCCTCTTTTATAGCTGTTAGCAGTTGCCTTATGTATTGAGATGCTCCTGTGTTGGGTGCATATATATTTATAATTGTTATTTCTTATTCTTGGATTGATCCCTTGATCATTATGTAGTGTTCTTCCTTTTCTCTTGTAACATTGTTTATTTTAAAGTCTATTTTATCTGATACGAGTATTGCTACTCCAGCTTTCTTTTGATTTCCCTTTGCATGGAATATCTTTTTCCATCCCCTCACTTTCAGTCTGTATGTGTCCCTAGGTCTGAAGTGGGTCTCTTGTAGGCAGCATATATATGGGTCTTGTTTTTGTATCCATTCAGCAAGCCTGTGTCTTTTGGTTGGAGCATTTAATCCATTCACATTTAAGGTAAGTATCGATATGTATGTTCGTTCCTATGACCATTTTCTTAATTGTTTTGCCTGTGTTTTTGTAGGTCCTTTTCTTCTCTTGTGTTTCCTACTTAGAGAAGTTCCTTTAGCGTTTGTTGTAGAGTTGGTTTGGTGGTGCTGAATTCTCTTAGCTTTTGCTTGTCTGGAAAGCTTTTGATTTCTCCATCAAATCTGAATGAGATCCTTGCCGGGTAGACTAATCTTGGTTGTAGGTTCTTCCCTTTCATCACTTTAAGTATATCATGCCACTCCCATCTGGCTTGTAGGGTTTCTGCTGAGAAATCAGCTGTTAACCTTATGGGGTTCCCTTGTATCTTATCTGTCATTTTTTCCTTGCTGCTTTCAATAATTTTTCTTTGTCTTTAAATTTTGCCAGTTTGTTTATTATGTATCTCGGGATGTATCTCCTTGGGTTTATCCTGTATGGGACTCTCTGCACTTCCTGGACTTGGGTGGCTATTTCCTTTCCCATGTTAGGGAAGCTTTTGACTATAATCTCTTCAAATATTTTCTCAGGTCCTTTCTCTCTCTCTTCTCCTTCTGGGACCCCTATAATGTGAATGTTGTTGTGTTTAATGTTGTCCCAGAGGTCTCTTAGACTGTCTTCATGTCTTTTCATTCTTTTTTCTTTATTCTGTTCTGCAGCAATGAATTCCACCATTCTATCTTCCAAGTCACTTATCCATTCTTCTGCCTCAGTTATTCTGCTAATGATTCCTTCTAGTGTATTTTTCATTTCAGTTATTGTATTGTTCATCTCTGTTTGTTTGTTCTTTAATTCTTCTAGGTCTTTGTTAAACATTTCTTGCATCTTCCCGATCTTTGCCTCCATTATTTTTCTATGTCCTGGATCATTTCACTATCATTATTCTGAATTCTTTTTCTGGAAGGTTGCCTATCTCCACTTCATTTAGTTGTTTTTCTGTGGTTTAACTTGTTCCTTCATCTGGTACATAGCCCTCTGCCTTTTCATCTTGTCTATCCTTCTGTGAATGTGGTTTTTGTTCTACAGGCTGCAGGATTGTAGTTCTTCTTACTTCTGCTGTCTGCTCTGTGGTGGATGAGCCTATGTAAGAGGCTTGTGCAAGTTTCCTGCTGGGAGAGACTGGTAGTAGGTAGAGCTGGCTGTTGCTCTGGTGGGCAGAGCTCAGTAAAACCTTAATCTGCTTGACAGGTGATGGGTGGGGCTGGGTTCCCTCCCTGTTGGTTTTTTGCCTGAGGTAACCCAAGACTAGAGCCTGCAGGCTCTTCGGTGGGGCTAGTGGAGGACTCTGGGAGGGCTCACGTGAATCAGTACTTCCCAGAACTTCTGCTGCCAGTGTCCTTGTCCTCATGGTGAGCCACAGCCATCCCCGGCCTCTGCAGGAGACCCTGCAACACTAGCAGGTAGGTGTGGTTCAGTCTCCCCTGGGGTCACTGCTCCTTCCCCTGGGTCCCGGTGCGTACGCTACTTTGTGTGTGCCTTCCAAGAGTGGAGTCTCTGTTTCCCCCAGTCCTGTCAGAGTCCTGCAATCAAATCCCGCTAGCCTTCAAAGTGTGATTCTCTAGGAATTCCTCCTCCCGTTGGGAAACCTGACGTGGGGCTCAGAACCTTCACTCCAGTGGGTGGACTTCTGTGGTATAAGTGTTCTCCAGTTTGTGAGTCATCCACCCAGCAGTTATGGGATTTGATTTTATTGTGATTGCGCCACTCTTACCATGTCATTTTGGCTTCTCCTTTGTCTTTGGATGTGGGGTATCTTTTTTGGTGAGTTCCAGTGTCTTCCTGTTGATGGTTGTTCAGCAGTTATTTGTGATTCTGGTGTTCTTGCACGAGGGAGTGAGGGCATGTCCTTCTACTCTGCCATCTTAGTTCAGGCTCCTAAATCCCTTCTAACTCTTAGATTCCATAAGTTTATGAGTTTCGGTTTTAGACTGCTATATATCAACAGTCAGTGAAAATATGTAGGGTTATTATGTAAATTGATGTAAGAATATTCAAAGATCAGAATTTTTAATATGTTTATATTTAAAAAATTGTTTTAAATGCTCTTGCTTCTTACATGTCACATGTATAGAATTTATATCATTACTGTTTACTCTGTTTTTTCTCATGAAAAGCTTCAATTTAATACGTGTTTCCAAATGTAACTGGTATTTTCAGGTTGGAATATAGTAATTGATATTCCCAAATTCAACAATTTTGAATTCCCAAAGGTTTGTATATTAGCAGAAAGACTCTCCAGTCTTTCTTTGGAGACTCTCTGTTGATATGCCCTTTAATCCCCATGGGCTTAGTGGAGCCTAACTGGTCATTTCTGGTTGTTTTTTAATCACTCACAAATGCAGCCAGAACTCAGTCTGTTCGATTCTTTTGAGGTCAGAGGACTTGGTAATCTCATAATGTCATCCTTTGTCTGTGTGTCTCTTATTGTTTTTACTACAAAACCCCAAATCTTCACAGAACCACCGGGTTTCTCTGGGGTTTTACATGGCCAAGAGATTCACTAGTCAAAGTGGCCCAGGCCTCTCTGGGTCTCAGAGTCTTTGTCCAGTTGGTTTTAGCTATAGACAGAAGAAGATGTCTTTCTGTCTTCCAGTTTGCAGATGCTGTTTTCTGATTTAGGATTAATTTTCTCACAGGATGATTCTTAATCCCCTACACCTGTATTACTCCTCTCCTCTCCCCTCTCCTCTCTCTCCACCTGTAACACTAGTTTGTTCTCTATATCTGTGAGTCTGCTTCTTTTTTGTTATATTCACTAGTTGTATTTTTTATATTCCACATATAAGTGATTTCATGCAGTATTTACCTCTCTCTGTATGACTTATTTCACTTAGTGTAATGCCCTCTGAGTCCATCCATGTTGCTGCAAATGTCAAAATTTTATTCTTTTCTATGGCTGAGTAGTATTTCTTTGTGTGTGTTTATGTGTGTGTGTGTGTGTGTGTGTGTAGGTGTGTGTATATATATATATGTATATGTATATGTATATGTATATATTACATACCACATCTTCTTTATCCATTCGTCCACTAATGGATACTTAGATTGCTTCCATATCTTGGCAACTGTAAATAATGCTGCTATGAACACTGGGGTGCATGTATCTTTTCGAATTTCACTGTCAACTTTTTAAGCCTAGACAGTCTAATGAAGGGACTTACTGAGTTCACATTTACATGGAATTTATTGGGAAGGAAGCGCAAGTGTGTTAAATTCTTTTTTCCCCCAATTTTTAAAAATGTAGAAAGACTACACTTTCTAATTTTTAAAAATTCCCATCCCCCCAATTTTTATACCTTCGTAATAACTCCTAATTCTAGCACACTGTCTTATTTAACAGTGGTTTTTTAAATGGCACTTAGGAGAGAACAAGCATAGGCTTCAAACTTCTTCATCAATAGTTTCGTGGTTCTGTTTACCAAAATGATATATAGGTGGTATCACACACATTTCATTAATTCCATAAGTATTTATTTCATATTTACAGTGTGTCATCACAATTATAGATTCTCTGGAGACTATGGAAAGTATGAGACAACTCTGAATAAAATTGTTTACATTTGAAAGCCTGGGAGTAAAGTGGTCATTATAATTAATCGCAATCAAGAATCAAGAGTTATGAAGCAAATGGTTTATTAAAGAAATTGCTTTAAAAGAAGTATAATCCTATTCTATGGAAATATGGATGAAATTCACAATTATTTCAAAAGCTACAAAAATTAGTATGACAAAAATTTTAATACTCTTGCTTATACAAGTAAATTTAAAAGATAAATTTCTCAGAGAATTTCTGCTTTCTCCCTGGCTATGGAAATACGTTGTTGCATTGCCTTATTTTTTATTTCTCCCAAGCTCTAAGATAAAAACAAGCCTTTTATCAAAAGAACTGGAAATGTTTAGATGCAGTGGTTGAAACTGGTGAAGTGAGGTCTGTGGATTCATTGTTTAAGTGGTGTTTTATGTAATTGGAAGATATGGTTTTAATGTTGTTGGTACTGAAGTAAAGTTTTATTGCTAATTTCATTTACATCTATAACTACAGACACTAAAGGATTAACTCTTTTATTTCAAAAGTGGATGTTCGTTGCTTTTTAAAATCATGTTTTGAAACTTGTAATAAATTAGAGATTTTTGACTTAATGTTGTCACCAGAAATGACAGGGAACTAACATTTTCTTATGTCACATACTACTTTATGCTAGACACTTTCCATGCATTCTTTCATTTAATTTTACAACTGTAGGGGGAAGCTGCTCTACCCATCCATCTATATACCCAACAAATGTTTATTAAATGTTTACTATGTACTGACCATAATGATGGCAATAATAATAACAATAAGGTGTGCCTTGTAAGTAAAGGGAGAAGTGTGTGCCCATGATGTAAGTAATTGGAAGGAGAGGGCTGGTTCTGGACTTAACACATCAATGATGCTAAAATCCTTCCATATCCCAATCCCCCCGGAACTGTTGTAGGAGGCAGCAGTGAAGTCGATTATCAGGAATTTGGTTGGACTTTCCCAGGATGCCTGGGTTTAGTGTCTATACTGTATGGACAGCCAGCATCAGGGAAGAGGTACCTTTGCATGGGCTGATGATATTCTCTGACCATTTTAAATGGGATTTTTGCTGTGGACAGAGAAAGCAGCACTTGTAATGGAGGGAATGTCTAGAAGGAGTGTGAACTGTGATTCACAGGGTGGGATTTGAGATGTACTAATTTGGATATTAAAAGAGTGACGTTGCTGTGTGCCCCAGAGTAATAAGTTTGGACGAATGGGTTATGTACATATAAAGAAAGTGAAGCTTTGAAAGTCCTACAGTTAAGAAGCAAAGACCCTGGGATTCAAACCCAGGTTTGTGCAACCTCCTTGGGCAACTTTTTAAACCACTTGTAGACAGTTACTTGAAATGCTTTCCTTAAAATTTGTCTTTGCTACTGCATGAAAAGAATCTGTATAAAGTGGAACACTTTTCGTAATAGCAAAATGCTTCAGTAAATAGAAAGTCATTCTAAGTTGTACTCTGACTCTGTCCTTTGTTCAAATGTACTATTCACATATCCAGAGACAGAGTGTCTCTATGACTTAATTATGATGAGTATAATAATTGAAAGTAGGTGGTTATATTATGCTAGAGGAGATAATTAAATAGAGAATTGCACTATTAGCTGGGCTTTTAGTAGCATGCATTATCCTTATGAAAGATGATGTTATGATTCCATTGTACATTGCCCAGGCAAAAAATATTTACAGAGTCAACACTTCAGATCAGAGGGCATTAAGAAGTACATTAGATATAAAAGGCATCCCAGAGATAGAATTAAAATACTTTGGAAATTTTATAAGTGTAAATACAGGACATTGACTTCCTTTTCAACCAGTAGTTTTATTGTCAGTAGGACTGGCAATTCTTCTTGCACCTATGGTTTCAGTAGCAATAAATTAATCATCAAAGTGGATATGATAGTAGCATAGGCAGCTTAGTTGTAAATCTTACCCATTTTTTTTCTTGAAAATCAAACGGAGAATAGAAACAAAACAAAAATTTTTTCTCTAGAAAACAGAGAATTCACAAACTCTAGGTTACATTTAATTATGGCCCAAGCAAATGAAATCAACATCAACTTCATGGGAATGATGGGGCTTTGGGCGCTGAAGGTAGGATGAAGAATTTGGGAACATAGAAGGGATTAGCAGTGGTGGATATAAGAAATCAAAAAACAATATCTACTCCCAAAAGGAGCAGACCCATCTCTGAATGGGAAGTGCTGCGAACTGGACTGAGAGAGAACAGGGTTTAACTGCTAAGGAAGGTGGGTAAAGAAGTTGCAGAAAGCATCTGGGGAAATCAAGAGGTCACTGACATGTCTCAGAAAACTCCAGGTACCAAAAGGGAGTGAACAAACAGTTTGGAAGGCAAGAGGTATATCCCCTTGGTATCAGTGATAAGCAAAGGATCCAAGGGAAATTAGAGTTGGGGGTAGAAGCTATTCTGAACCAGGTTAGGTGCTTAAGTGTCAAAGGAGCTGTGGATTGTATTTTAAATAGTCTACTACTTTAGCAATACCAGTGAGAACTTTTGAACAAAGAATCCTAGAAAACTGTTCACTGGGTCTTGTTAATAGCTGGTCTAGGAAAATTCAACTCATTTAAATATACATAACAAGAATGGATTAAAGACAGCATCCAAACACAAAACCAATAAAAAAACTGTGCAAAAGAGCACCAAAACTCCCCTATATAGAAAGAACGCTCATTGGAAAATGTTGCATGAAGCAAATGAAAATTATAACCAACATTTTAATGTGAATTAAAAAAATTAATGTAGCAATTACAGCTCTCAGTTAATACCATAAATCAGAAATATAAGAAACCAGGAAAAGCTGAACAGTCAGCAGAAGGTGTCAGCCAGACTGTTGGAGGAGTTGAAGCAGAAAGTGGTAGGTTTCAGAAAAGAGAAAGAAGAAAAAGAAAATAAATAATTTACAAGTGAAGACTAAATTTCAAAGTGTAAAACAGAGAACAGATATATTAGGAAGCACAGTAAGTGACATAGAAGAAAGAAATGAGAAAAAACAAGCAAATGAAATATAAGTAAGGACATACAATGATTAGAGAGAAAAAGCTAGGTATAGAATAAAGACAAAGGAGATCCAGCACGCTTACAATTGGAATTTCCAAAGGGGGGGGGGGAACCCAAACGGTATAATAGAGCAATTATATAAATATATAATTTATAAAATCTCTCCTGAAAAAAAGAAAATCTGAAGTTACATATTGAAAAGGATTTTAGCCTGCATATCAGAATCCTAAGCCATGCTCAGAAGTTAATTTATAGCCTTAAATACTTAGTACAATAAAAAGAAACCATAAAAATATGGCACAAAAGATAGAAAAAGAACAGAATAAACCAAATGGAAGTCAAAGGAAAGGATTAATGAAGAAAAAGGCAGAATGGAAGGAGTTAGAGAATGTAACAAAAAAACAAAATAAAAATCTAGTGATTTGAAAAAAACTGATTTGATAAATGATGAGATAATCTAATTAAGAGAAAAGGAAGAAAGTACATGTATACAAGAGAAATGACATGAAGGGAAAATGAAACAGAAACAGGAAAATTGGAGATTAATCCTTTGTTGTTTCATTTGCAAATATTTTCTGCCATTCTGAGGGTTGTCTTTTTGTCTTGTTTATGGTTTCCTTTGCTGTGCAAAAGCTTTTGAGTTTAATTGAGTCCCATTTGTTTATTTTTATTTCCATTACTCTAGGAGGTGGGTCAAAAAAGATCTTGCTGTGGTTTATGTCAAAGAGTATTTTTCCTGTGTTTTCCTCTAAGAGTTTTATATTTTTATAGTTTTATATTTAAGTCTTTAATCCATTTGGAGTTTATTTTTGTGTAAATGCTGGAAAGGGTGTGGTGAAAAGGGAACCCTCCTGCACTGTTGAAGGGAATGTAAATTGATACAACCACTATGGAAAGCAGTATGGAGGTTCCTTAAAAAACTACAAATAGAACTACCATATGACCCAGCAATCCCACTACTGGGCATATACCCTGAGAAAACCATAATTCATAAAGAGTCATGTACCACAATGTTCATTGCAGCTCTATTTACAATAGCCAGGACATGGAAGCAACCTTAGCGTCCATTGACAGAGGAATGGATAAAGAAGATGTGGCACATATATACAATGGAATATTACTCAGCCATAAAAAGAAATGAAACTGAGTTATTTGTAGTGCGGTGGATGGACCTAGAGTCTGTTATACAGAGTGAAGTAAGTGAGAAAGAGAAAAACAAATACTGTATGCTAACACATATATATGGAATCTAAAAAAAAAATTGTTCTGAAGAACCTTGGGGCAGCAGGAATAAAGATGCAGATGTAGAGAATGGCCCTGAGGACACGAGGAGGGGGAAGGGTAAGCTGGGATGAAGTGAGAGAGTGGTGTGGACATATATACACTACCAAATGTAAAATAGATAGCTAGTGGGAAGCAGCCACATAGCACAGGGAGATCAGCTTGGTGCTTTGTGTCCACCTAGAGGGGTGGGATAGCGAGGGTGGGAGGGAGACACAAGAGGGACGAGATATGGGGATATTTGTATATGCCTCTGAGGTCTAAATCCATCCTTCTAAATGTTCTTCTCTGAAGCTGGGGCTGGGCCTTTGAGAACTGCAGTTCACAGGGTCCTTTGCCTGCTGCCTTTTGCAGGTAGGGAGCACTGAGAAAGGTGAAAGTCAGGAGCTGTAGAGAATGGGCTTTCTTTTGATGTTTCTGTTTGTCACCCATCCTTCTGCTTCTAAGGGGATCCCTGGAAACAGCTTCATCATACCCCTGAGGTCAGAGCCTCCATTTGCTGGGCTCTGCCTTCAAGCTCCTGGGTTCTTGTAATTCCACTCTCTTCCCCTTTGTTGCTCCACCCCTAAGAGTGGTACCAGTCTTTTACAGTTGTCTCTTGCTTTGCCTCAGTGTTCCCTTCTTACTCCTTCAGCTTTTCAATACCTGTGTAATCAATTTCTTGCATTGAATTCCATCTATCGAAATATACAGTGTACCCCTACCCGCTGATTTAACATCTCTTGCTTCATTTTCCTCAGATGTAAAATGGAGATGATGGTGATGATGCAATAATGATGATAATAATGACACTTAGCTCATTGGGTTGTTGTGAAGATTAAATGTGTTAATATGTGTAGGTTAGAATAAGGTCTGGCAAAGAGCAAACCTAATGTTAAATTATTGCCATTATCAAAAAGATTTACCTCCCACCCCCGAAAAAGCACAGCACTTGGCCTAGACAGATTTGTAAAAAACTTTTCTGAAAACTTTAAAGTGCAGATACTTTCTTTGTTATTTCATCTATTCTAGAGCATGGAGAAAGAAGGAAAACTTCCAAATCAATTCTTGTGATGTAAGTACGACATTGATAACAAAGCTTAAGAAAAATTTTACAGAAAAGGAAATTGTAAAACTATCTGACTTTACAAATAAAAATGGAAAATACTAAATAAGGCATTAGCAAAGAAAACTTGGTAGCTCATTAAAAAATAATACAGCATAATGAAATCAGAAATGAAAAGGCTTAATATTAGGAAATTTAGTAATTACTTTATTATATTAATAGGTTTAGTAGGTGTAACTTAATGTTGGAGGCCCTAGGGTTCACTCTGTGGTCCTCCTTTCCTCTCTGTCTGCATTCACTCCCTTGGTGGACCCCAAGTTATCCTGACTTCATGTGTTATTCATGACCTGTTTTTGCACAACTCTCAAGAATGATTTTTCATTTTTAAAGGGTTGTAAAAAACCAACGAGCCAACTGAGCAACCAACCAAATAAACAAACAAACAAAAAAAACCCCAAAAGATAGAATGATATCTCATAAAGTCTAAAATGTTCACTATCTAGCGTTTTAAAGAAAAGATTTGCTTCTCAGATACAAAAAATGGCTTTTGGAATAGACTGAGTTCTAAAAGATTTTAAATTTAAGTACAGTGCACATTCAGAAAAGTGCACATGCCCTAAGTGTACTACTCCACCAATTTCATAAACTGACCTACCTGTGTAACCAGCACCCAGATCAAGAAACAGAATATTCCTTGGTTCCCAGAAACCACCTTGTAATGGGAATGACTTGGGCTTCTGTTCTTGCAAATGCATATCCTCATTTTTAATCCATTGCAATCTTAAGAATACAATTTTAAAATTTGTCTCCCATATTCTTACTTCTCCCACTCTTAAAAATTTCCTTCTCACCAGAAAGGAAAATATCTTAATTTTATTGTTATCTTGCCCTATTTCTTTTTAACAACTTGAAATCTTTAGCAGAAATCAAAACTACATTAAGCCAAACAACATGAAACTAATGCAACAGCATCGTGTAGGATGGCAGTATATTTTTTTCTCTAAACAGACAGAACATAACACTGAGAAATAACATAGTACTTCACTTTAAATAGATTAGGGAGAATGACGCTTTGTGTCTTCAAGGTAGCATATACACAATCTAATGCCAAAGTTGCTATGGAAACTATTGAATGATAGAAAAAACAGTTGCATAAAATCTGTATAATTCATGGATTTCTGAGAATTTTCAAATCTAAGTTTATAACACACAGAACTTCTTACCCAATGGGGCGTTTACCTATTTGGTAAACATCTTTTTTTTTTTTTTTGTCTATATGTGCTGAAATACTTCTGATATTGATTGAATTACTCTGAAAAACCTGCCTGGATTATCAAAATTCTGTTTTGAAGGCTTAAATTTGTGAAATAAACTTGTTTTTAATAAAAGTATACATGCATACACATTCTTCACTTATTTAAAGAATCAATAAAGTACCATAAACAATTTAAGTTATTAAATAAAGGCACTGTTCAGCCTTTTAGAAATTTAACAGGGATGAGTGATCTGTGGGAAAAGAAAACTGATAATCTAGAAATTAATACATTACAAAGACTAATTTTTTACTCCAAAGTGGTTCTGAACCAATTTTAGAAAAGATGGTGGGAATCTATGTCATAAGCCACAGATATTTTCATCCTCCTTTTCAAAAAAAAAAGAAAGTAACAGGAATTGATTACTTCAACAAGCATTTATGTAAGCCTTGTTTGTTTTTAGCATTCTTCTAGGTACTGGGGATACAGCAGAAAACGAGACTGTAGGAGTACAATCCTTGTTCTCACGAGGCTTACATTCTAGCAGTGGTAGATAGATGCTAAACAAATGAAAATATTAGCTAGTGATGAGTGCTACAATGACAATCAGATAGAGGGGCTATTTATTTTACTAGTGGGTAAAGGGAAGTCCTCATCAAGGGGATTACCTTTGATCTAAAACCTAAATGGCAAGGAGGCAGGTGGGTGGAGATTTGGGGAAGCAACACCCAAGTAGAGGAGAAGTTGAGGCACACTATAGGACAGAGATGAGTTTATTTCTCTCTCCTAAGAACTGCAAGCTGCTTTTATTACCTAGTACCCATGTCCAAGTGAAATTTAGAGATTGCTGTGTTGTTTGACATTGGAGTGACATTAAAAGGGAAGAAAAGTTTGCCTTTTTTGTTGACTACCTTCTCTGCAATCATGACCTTGATGCTTCAAAGTGATCTCCCTGCTATCAGACAGAAACAGAAGGTTCAGCAGCAGTGTTCTAGCTCAGCATGCACTCTTTTCCTTATATGTACATCTTTTCATTTTCCTTTCCTGCCTCCTTCTTGCTGGCCGTCTTCCCTTCTTTCTACCCTTTCTTTCTCCTTTCTTCCCTCCCTACCTTTCTTCCTTTATTCCACAAACATCTGTGAAATTCCCAGGGTGTGTGTACATGACAAAGGCACAATAAAAGAAGTTTCACGGGAACAGATTCATCAGTTGGAGTTCACCGAGAACAGGTGGTCTCCATCCAAGGAATTCAAACGCACAGCTTGCTTCAGCTTTGGCTGATTTTCTGAGGCAGAATTTAAAAGTTCTAGATTCCCAAATTTCAAAACACAATAGCCTCTTCTGTTTGTTTCACTTATTATAGCAAATGTCTCTCATTTGTGAGATCAACATTTTTGGCGTGAGCATTTTGAGGTGGGAGTGTGGGGGAAAGTGTTATGCCAACAGTCAGGGGGAAAGGAAACTTTGTTCTTTATGCGTGAAAATAATGACTAATTCCTTTACATGAGGGTTGGTCTTTGGGATATTGGTTTTGAAAACTTAACTCATTGGTGGGGGGAAAAAAACAACAGGCATGAAAATAAGCCATAAAATAGTGAAAAGTGGACTCTGTGCTAAGGGTGAGCATTAATACAATAGAACTGTTCTATTGTAGTGTGTAGTACATCCAGACAGGAATATATTTTGGAGCCTTTTATACCATTTTTATAAGTGGATTAGGCAGAATTACTGATCTGTTTTACCCACACTGGACTTCAAAATTTTGAATGCAATTGTTAATGGAGTCAACATCATTTGGATATTGTTATTACTATTTTTATTGTTTTAATTAACACTCTCTGAGGAGGTTCTTTCACTAGAAACTTTATGAAGATAATTAAAGGGTTGCTAGTGAATCCACACTAGCAAATGAGAACTATGTATGGTTTATTAACTATACATGTAAGACCTAATCGTAATTACATTTTAAGTACATTATAAATAATAACTAGGTAGAACTTCCTGTCTCTTCTCACTAAGAGCTAGTGCAGCCCTTGGTCTTGCATTGCCAAGAGAAAGGTCCCTGTTGTGGGCTGACTGGGATTCTCCCTTCCTTTAGTCTCCTTTGATCCACATCCCATAGCAGTTGGTCATGGAAAAGCTGCTTCATTGGATGTGATGGGTAATGTTGTGTGTCAACTTGACTGGGCTAAAGGATTCCCAGATAGCTGGTAAAATATCATATCTGAGTGTGTCGGTAGGATGTTTCCAGAAGAGATCAGCATTTGATTCAGAAGACAAGAAGATCTACCCTCACAAATGTGGGTGGGCATCATCCAATCTGTTGGGGGCCTGAATGGAACAGAAAAGTGAGAAGGGGTGACGTCTCTCTCTTCTTGAGCTGGGAAGTCTTATCTTCTCCTACCCTCAGGCAATAGAGCTCCTGGTTCTTGGGCTTAGGGACTCCAGGACTTATGCTATTGGCTCCCCTGGTTCTCTTCTGAATTGGACGGAATTATACCACTGGTTTTCCTGGTTCTGTAGCTTGCAAACAGCAGATTGTGGGACTTCTCAATTTCTGTTTCTTCAGTTTTTTGGTGTTTAAGTTCTGCTATGGTCTGAATGTTTCTGTTACCCCCAAATCTGTGTACTGA
The DNA here is from genome assembly GCF_039906515.1 of Pseudorca crassidens. NCBI lineage: Eukaryota > Metazoa > Chordata > Mammalia > Artiodactyla > Delphinidae > Pseudorca > Pseudorca crassidens. The sequence continues at coordinate 45,161,131 of NC_090299.1, forward strand.
AATTCTAACCTCCAAGGTAATTGTATTAGGAAATGGTCTTTGGGAGGTGATTAGAACATGAGGGCAGAGCCCTCCTGAATGGGGTTAGTGCCCTTATAAAAGGGACCCCAAAGAGCTGTCTCACCCTCTTTCCATGGTGTGAGGATACAATGAGAAGTCTGCAGACTACTAAGAAGGTTCTTACCAGAATCCGACCATGCTGGCATCTTGATCTTGGACTTTCAGCCTCCAGATTGTGAGAAATGAATTTCTGTTGTTTGTAAGTCTCTCAGTCTCTGGTATTTTGTTATAGCAGCCTGAACAAACTAAGACAATTTCCAACCACAGTTTTTTATTGCTTTTCTTCAATGTTCTTTTCAAAACATCAGCTGCTCAGGGCTGCTGTTGTATGGTTCTGTGTTTTCAGCAGCATCTCTCTTCTCTCCTCCGGGTCCCTCTAGACTTGGGCACTGGGGGACGGGGGTGGGAAGGGGGCTGTTAATCAATCCTGACTTTTTGTGTGTGTGAAGCAACTTCTTGACTGGATCAGAACTAATAAACAATTCCCCTTTTCCATGACTGTCTATGAACCGTATTGTCCTCCCTAACGCTACTGACAAATGCCCCTTTGGCTCAAGTTCTCACCTAGAGGCTCTGATCTCTGTCTAGCTACCTACCTACTTACCCACCTACCTCAATCATCCCACTCTCCATGCTCTAGATACACTGGACTTGTTTTAGTTTCTGGACCCACCATATTCTCTTCTTGTCTCAGCTCTGTCTTAGATGCTATTCCTTCTGCTTTTTTGATGTGATCAGCCCTTTTCCCTGTCCCAGCACACTCTCTCTCCTTTTGCTAGCTGATTCCTACTCATTTCTCAGATCTCTGTTAAATGCCTCTACTGCAGAGATAATGTCCTTGACCATGTAGTCTACATTGGACTTCCTCACAGTACATTCTCTGCATTAGTTAGGGTGATGCTAACTAATTTAACTTCCTAATTTCAGTGGTTTTACGCAGCTTATTTGTTATTCATTATATTAACTTCCTAGGACTGATGTAACAAAGTACCAGAAGCAGGATGGCTTAAAACAACAGAAAATTATTGTCTCACAAGTCTGGAGCCTAGAAGTCTGAAATCAAGGTGTCAGATATTCTCTCTGATGGATTTAAGGGAGAATTCTTTCTTAGTGTTTTCTAGCCTCTGGTATTTGCTGGTAATCCTTGGTGTTCCTTGACTTGGTAGATGCATCACTCCAGCTACATGGCTGTTTTCTTCCTGTGTGTCTTCACATTGTCTTTCCTCTGTGTGTGTCTGTCTCTGTGACCAAATTTCTCCCTTTTTTAAGGACACCAGTCATATTGGATTAGGACCCACTATAATGACCTCATTTTAAATTGATTACCTCTATAAAGACCCTATCCCCAAATAAGGCCACATTCTGAGATATTGGGAGTTATGACTTCAATATAATTCAACCCATAATACTCACATAATGTAGATGGTTTTGGTCAGTGAGCAGCTTTCCTATCCGTGATGATTTAGGAATTAGACTCCTCTTACTTTATGGCTCTACTGTCCCTCAGACTTTGACATCATCTGTGTGAAGCTGATGAAAGAAGGAAGAGAGTGTGGAGAAGGCACAATACCTCATTCCAATGTTGGTACAGAGGTGGTGCACATCCCTTCTCCTCACCATTGGGCGGGCTTTGTCCCAAGACTCTACTTAGACATAAGAGGGGAATGGAAAATGTAATCTGCTGCGTGTGGTTTCTTAAGTCATCTGTGGTGAAGAGCTGGTACTTTTATTTACAGCCCATCACAGACCAATGTTTTATAAAGAAGTATAGTAAAACGTATTATATTGAAAAATGAATTGAAAACATATATAGTATAAGATCTTTTTGTTATTAAAATTTAGCAGACATAAAATTCCTTTAATAAAATTCTGTAAGTTTCCAAACACTTAAACTCCCAATTTTTGTCTCATCATGGACCACTAACAAATAGTTTGCAGATGGGCACTAGGTCATGGCCCACACTTTGAGTAGCACTGCCTTACACAGTGGATGGGAGTGGTTTTAGTCAGCTCTGGCTGCTAAAACAAAAATACCACAGACTGGGTGTATTAAACAACAGACATTTATTTCTCTCAGTTCTGGAGGCTGGGAAGTTCAATATCAAGGTGCTGGCAAGTTTGGCTTGGTGAGGGCCCTCTTCCTGGCTTGCAGACAGCTACCTTCTCATTGTATCCTCATATGCTGAAGAGAAAGTGAGCTTTGGTCTATTCCTCTTCTTGTACAGACACTAATCTGATCTTGGGGGCTCCACTCTCATGACCTCATGTAAACCTGATTATCTCCCAAAGGCTCCACCTCCAAACACCATCCCATTGGGGGTTAGGGCTTCAATATGAATTTTGGGGGGACACAAGTCATAATAAATTTTTCGTATAGATGACTTTCTCTGCCTCACTCTTATAACTCCTGGTACTTACCTCACCCCTGCCTTCACCCTTTATTATACTATAATTATTGTTTGGCATTTGTCTTTTCTGCTCATTCCCTGGACTTTAAGCCCTGTGGGGGCAGAGACCACATTTTTCTTATTTACATTTGGGCCCTCAGCATTTATTTGAGTGCTTGTCATAAAGCTGGAGATTGATAAATACTTGTCAAAATTCTGTTTCTGGTCTGCACCTGGAATAATCTCTAAAAAATATGTTTACCTAATATTTATGACATTAATTCACTTAACAGAAGTTTTGTTATTTTCTTCTGCTTTTTAAATGTTTTCCTCATGCCTTGTTTATCACTCATACTCTAAGTCCATATATAGTGCAGGAAAGAAGGATTTCCTTGAAACCATGGGCCTAATAAAATGATTAGTGGTCAGACTGGGTGGCCGGCCTGGATTAGGGCAAGAAGAGTGTCAATAGTTGTAAGAATTCCGACTGCACATAGGGAGAATAATTTGTGAGCAAAATAAAAATATTTTGTTAAAGAAGTAATTATTGAGAAAGAGAAGGCCCAGCTAGTAACCATAACCGATGAGAACTCTTTTAGGAAGATAGAAAAAGAAAATTATAGATAATAGATGCTGATAACATGTAGCCATAGAGAATGGCATGTTGCTGAGTTCTGTACAGAATACATTTAGTGAGTATTCTAAATGCCAAACTCAGAAGAGGCCCCAGTAGTCAAGCAAGAATCTAATAAAAGACTTGAGCAGGATTATATGCAATATTTTCCTCCAGCAGCTGGAAATTTTATTGTTCTTTAGGAAAGAGCTTGGGTGGACTTTTTCCTAATTTTGTATCTGAGTCTTTCTCAAGAGTCTAGTTGCTCCATACAGAAAGACATGAATGCTTAGCATGTATACGTTAAATAAAAATAGCTAACATTTGTTGAGAGGTTACTTATGTCAGGTACTGAACTACGTACTTGATATGCATTGTTCATTTAACCCTCGCAGTAGCTCTACTTGGTAGATTTTGACTTTTCTCCATTCCATGGGTAAGAGAACTGAATCTGTAAAAAGTTAAGTGATTTGCCAGAGTCCCAGAGCTTATAAGTGGAGGGGTATGTACCTAGTTGTTAATAACTTCTTATTTTAATACCAAATTCAATCATCCAAAAATCAGTCTTTCCCCCAGGGACAAATCACCATAGATGTCTTTTAGTTTTAGAAATAATGGCATCTTCTGTTAGCATATTTTTTCTTACTGAAACTCTTTATGTTATATTACATTATGTTGTAATACCATATTTATTAATTTTTGGTGACAAAGATTTTCTTAACTGTAACTGTTTGAGTATGGCATCACACCGAATTTTCAGAGCTAATATAATTCAGAGTCAGAGAAACAAGAGAATACATGGGGATTTAGATTAACAATACTAGGATTTCATAGGTAACCCACTGCTTTCATATATTACTCTCTGGAGAAGCTCTTGAGGTATGGAGAAGAATGTTAAACTCTAGTGACAAGACAGTAAACCAGCAAAATAATATGTTGAAAGAATGTTTATTGAAGGTGCCATTCTGGTGGAATAAAAGTTATTGCTTCAAGAAAGGAGATGATGGCAACTTGCAGTGACTCAATTTCTTTCCAGCAGTTAAAATGTGTTTTAAACTCATAAGCTTCCATATTATTTGAGTTTCCTGCTTAGCAATCTCATTTAGTATGGTATGGCTTCCCTTTCCTTCTTTAAAATTGACAGTCAACTCAGGTTGTGTGTTCCTTCCCTTGCTTTCCTTTGTATCCTCTGGTTTGTGACAGATGTGTGCCCTATTAGTGTGGCAGCCATCCTGGGAAGGGAGCCTGGAAGGCATCTTGCTTGGCTTACTGTCTGGGATACAGTAAATCATGATACAGTATGCTGTGTACTCTCAAAGTACTAAGTATAATGTGCTGTGGACACACAGTGGGAGAATTAGTTGTTTTTATATGGATGAGGGGAGGCTGGACGGAGGATGAAAAATTCAAGCTGAATTTCTGAATACACCAGATTAGCAGCTCCATGAAGGCAAAACTTAGATCTATTTGTTTACCACTATTACCGAGAGTTTATGGCTGTTATTGAAACATAACAAGCACTAAAGAAATATTTGCTGAATGAATGAATAGGTGGATAAATGACTGAGAAACCACTGTGGCATAGCCAAAAAATGTAAGGACTATGGAGTTGAAATGTTCTAGTTTGTTTCCTTCCCAAGTGTGCTCCTGACCAGCTGTGTGGTCTTGAAGTCATCTACCCTGAGTGTGAAAATGGAGAAAGTAAAGGAAATGTTGAAAAATCATTGTGAATATTAAATGAAGTAAAATATATCAAAATACAAAAAATAGGCCATTAATACATTTTAGGTTTTTTAAAATACTGAATTTATAAAGATTTATTTAATAATATACCTTTAAACACCCACCATTTTTACAATGGCTCTTTCAGATTTTCTTAGAGTTAATTTCCAAATCATTTTAAGAAATCTTTGGAGCACAAATAAACTTAGTTACCACCCATTGTTGTATAGTAAGCAGTATATAAAAAATATAAAATATTTCCTCTCATAAGGACAAATATCCTTCTATTTTTGGCTCTACATAGGCAATTCTGACACATATAAAAAATGTTCAGTCATTTTCTAAATGCAAATATTTATATTTCCCCTATAGTGGACTGTATTTATTTGAGAGGATATATTCAGAAGAGTCTAATATTACAATATCTGAAAATAGGTTTTCAGAGACACAAAGACTGTCACAAGTTATTCATCCTTTCCCATGGTTCAAGACCTAATGTCCATGAAATTTCTCTCTTTCTAAATCCTGAGACCCAATGTATCGTTTTCTAGCAGTGTTAATAAAACATAATTTGACAAACCAACTTAAGTAAAAAAGGAGTTCCATGCTTTACTCTCATTTCTAAAAAATGTTAAAAGGATTCAGACATACAGTGCCGTAGGCAGTATTTTAAGATGGCTCCTGAGATTCCCACGCTCTGGTTTACATGTTTTATGTAATCCCTTTCCCTTTGAGTGTAGATGAGACCAGTGAATATTAGGTTACTAATCAGTTGACTTTGAGTTAATCAAAGGGGATTATCCTGGATGGGAATGACCTAATCAGATGAACTTTTAGAAGAAGTGGTGGCCTGGAAGAAAGCAAATTTACCTATGTTGTGAACTGACTATAAGACAAGGCAAGAACTATGTACAACTTCTAGACACTGAGTGTGGTCCCCAGCCACCAATAGCTAGCAAGAAAATATGGCCTCTTTCAGTCCCATAACCATAAGGAATTGAATTCAGGCAACACTGAATGAGTGAATGTGCTTGGTAAAAAACCCCATGCTCCAAATGAGTACTGCAGCACAGCTGACACCTTGACTGCAGCTTTGTGAGATGATGAACAGAAGTCCAGTTAAGTTGTGCCTGGACTTTTGATCCAAGGAAACTGTGAGATAACAAATTTGTGTTGTTTTAAGTCTCTAGGGTTATCAGTTAGTTATGTATTAATAGAAAAACTAATAATACAGTTTTTTTAGAATTCATTAGAATCCTCTTTCTTCTCTGCTCTTCTCTCATCTCCATAGGCTCATTCAACTCATTCTTCAATTCCCGAAATATTTCTTCCTATTAATCAGGTCCAGACTGATTAGCTTTATTATATATTCTTCCCTTCTAACTCCCACTCAGCATTTTATTTGGAAGATCAGCTTAGGTTTCCTTTCAGCAGAAAAGAGTCTTTCCTTTCTAAAAGAAGTGAGGAGGAGAGCTAGGCAGGCAATTTCAAGCAACTCTTGCACCTGAAGAGTAGCCCATGTGGAGTAGCCCATGAACATGCCTTTGTTACAGTTTTTGTGCCTACACACACACTTTTAATCAGACACGCACATATATGATGAGGCTTAACCACTTGCTTTTGACTCTTGAGTGAAAATAGCCTGTTAAGCTCACCTAGGTTTTTTCCCCCAGGCACCCAATTATGGTTTATTCTTGGTTTCTTGGCAGAAATTGAATTGTCTTCCAATACCTATTCATTTTCTTCCTTGTTATAGAAATTTTACCATTGGGCCCATGACCAGCCAATTAATAGAGTCCATTTTCCAGCCTCTCTTGCAGCTAGGTTCAGGTATGATATAAGATAAAGTGTTATTTGCAACTTTTAGGGCATGCCCTTAAAAGGAAGGCATGTACCATCCCACTTTTCCCATTTCCTGTTGGCTGCAAAGTGGCCATAATGGCAGGGGACTCTTTAGTCTTATTGAGTGATGAGATGGAAGTCATGTGATGACAAAAGCAGAGCCACAAGATAGAAGAAATCTGGGTTCCAGGGAAGTTAAGGGTAGCTTTTTGTGACACAAACTTCACAGCTGTACTCAATATTTCACCTCCATTTCTTCTACTTTTTAGCATTGAACTCCATGCCCCCAGACTTATCTAGACACATAGGCAACTAGATAGATAACTCATTTCCTAGCCTTTCTTATAGCTAGCATGGCCATGTGACCAAGTTCTCACCAGTGAAATATAAGCAGAAATGCTCAAATTCTACCTTTTCCTAGTTAAAACATGCTCCCAACCCTTTTGGTATCTTTGTGGTAGAAATTGGGTCAGTCCAATCCTGGAGATAGCCAAGATAGATTACTTGAAATTTTTATATCAGTTGTATAAATCACCTAGCATCTTCCACCAGTATGTAGTATAACAGGAAGCAGACCATTTGGTTGAACTGCCCTTCCTTCAGGCTTAGCTGTCAGAACTTTTATCAAAGTACTTGTGTTTTGTGTCAGTTTCAGCCTACTGATGGTGACGTTGTCAGCTAGGAATGCCTGAAGCACTCACCTGGTTACTACTACTACTTGGGGTGAGCTCTCACAGACATTTCCCAGACCAGAGCCTATGTTGTGGCTGGATTGTCCCCTGTGGTTTTTATTATGATTGCAAGATGTGTAACAGGGAAGAGGCAATTCTGACTCCATATTGGATCTGTTTCTTTTACTGTAACCTTTGCTTTTCGTTGCTTTTGTTATTATAATCAGTCTATAGCTGTAAGCATCCTGCCACAGGGAACCCTGCCCCTCTGCCTGACTATTAAACTAAAAGGCCTTTGTTCAGCTCACAGAGAGACATTCTGACCCTGCCCACCTGTGAATGGCTGAAGAAAAGGAGAAATTAACACATCCTCTCCTGTTTTGCCAGATAAATGGCCTTTTTGCTTTACTTCCTCACATCCTCCTCCTCCCTGTCTATAAAAGAAACTGGCATCCAGACCCTGATAAGATGGTTCTTTGAGGACCCTACTCTACCATCTTCTCAGTCTGCCAACCTTCCGAATAAAGTTGCTATTCCTTGCCTCAGCACCTTGTCTCCCGATTTATTGGCCTGTTGTGCGGCAAGCAAAGTGACGTTGGACTCGATAACAGATACACCTTAGCAATAACCATCAGGGAGCTTAAAAAACAAAGTTTATTACTCATAGGACCTGGAGGGTACAGGGCATGCCCAAGATCAAACAGGGAGGTCACAGGTAGAGAGAGAGAAAGAGAGAGAGGGAAAGGGAGAAGGAGAGGGAGAGAGCAGACCTGGGGCTCTGCTTTTTTGTGGGATCAAGTGTGGGGTGCCTACATTTTTGCAGGTTCACTGTTAATTGTTGAATTTAAAACATAGACATGAGAATTAAAGTGCAGGAAGGGAAAAAAAAGCAGGGTCACTCGAGTGGTCAGTTACCTAAGTCATCCAGGGTTTCCAAAAGGGGAACTTCATGGATGGGGTGGCCTGGTTCTCTATCTAGCTGTGTAGCTCTCAATGTGTTTATTAGAGATGAATGTCTTTGAAATGGATGCCTCGGCAATCAAAAGCTTAATGTTTGGCACTTACATTACAATCAAAAAAGCTAATTGTTAGGCACTTACACTACAAATTGTCATTGGCATTGTTGCTTTAGTTGTCTGTTCTATGCACTAGATTGTGATTCCTGGAAGATGAGGATTGGCTTAATATTTCTCTGAATTCCTAGTTCCTGGAATAGGTCCTAATATACAAAAGATACCAGTAGATGTTTGCTGAACAAATGAATGAAGATGATGTCTAATGATTGTGGGAACCTAGAATGGAATGATGGGAAGTTAGTCTAAACACAGAACTGAGAATCAGGAGTTGGAAAGAAACTTGAAGAGATTATTTTCAGAGCTCTCACTGGTTACACAGTTGATTAGTGACTTATCCAGAATATGAATAATGTTGGCTGACTCCTAGTCTCTACTTTTACCACTATAATGTGGCTGCAACTATATCTGAGTCAGGAGATGTTTAGGAAGGACATCTTAAGGAGAGGCAACAGATGAGCAGGAGACTACAGAATAGGAGTGTTTTTGTATGTATGAGGATTTGTGTGTATACTTGTGATATTGTGATTTATAATAATAGACGTTTGGTTTTCCTCTTGGTTCCTGGCACAGAGCTTCTAAAACTCACGGAATTCCCTGTAAGAGCAATAGTCCTTTTTTGTTCATAACAAGTCCCTTTCAGCCACACCTGAGTTTATATTAATGAGGTGATTTTTGAAAAGCCCTTAAGGATAGGGGCTGGTTGCTAGGGGAACCAACCCTGTGATTGGAGAGTTGGAACTTTCAGCCCCACCCCTTAACCTCAGGGGAGGGGAAAGAGGCTAGAGGTTGATTTAATCACAAAATGACGAATTATTTAATCAATCATGACTATATAATGAAGCCTCTATAAAAATCTCTGAAGTATGGGGTTCAGAGAGCTGTTGGTGCTGGGAGAGTGTTGCACTAGGAGAGGGCATGGAGGCTCTGTGCCACTTTCCCCATACCTTGTGCTACGCATCTACATATCCTTTTTTTTTCTTTTAGCTGTTTTTAATTGAAGTGTAGTTAATATACAGTGTTATGTTAGTTTCAGGTATACAGCAAAGTGATTCATTCATATATATATATATATATATATATATATATATATTCTTTCTCAGATTCTTTTCCATTATAGGTTATTACAAGATATTGAATATAGTTCCCTGTGCTACACAGCAGGTCCTTGTTGTTTATCTATTTTATATATAGTAGTGTGTATATGTTAATCCCAAACTCCTAATTTATTTTTCCGCCCACCCCCCTCCATCCCCTTTGGTAACTGTAAGTTTGTTTCCTATGTCTGTTGAGTCTATTTCTGTTTTGTAAATAAGTTCATTTGTATCATTGTTTTAGATTCCACATATAAGTGATATCATACAGTATTTGTCTTTCTCTGTCTAACTTACTTCACTTAGCATGATAATTTCTAGGTCTATCCATGTTGCTGCAAATGGCATTATTTCATTCTTTTTTATGGCTGAGTAATATTCCATTGTGTGTGTGTGTGTGTGTGTGTGTGTGTGTGTGTGTGTATGTATACACACACACACCACATCTTCTTTATATGTTCATCTGTCTGTGAATATTTAGTTTGCTTCCATGTCTTAGCTATTGTAAATAGTGCTGCTATGAATATTGGGGTGCATGTATCTTTTTGAATTATAGTTTTCTTTGGATATATGCCCGTGAGTGGGATTGCAGGATCATATGGTAACTCTATTTTTAATTTTTTAGGGAACCTCCATACTGTTCTCCAAAGTGGCTGTTCCAATCTACAGTCCCACCAACAGTATAGGAGGGTTCCTGCCAATGAAATATCAGAAAGAGAAATTAAGGAAAAAATTCCATTTATCATTGCATCAAAAAGAATAAAATACCTAGGAATAAACCTACTAAGGATGCAAAGGACCTGTACTCTGAAAAAGTATAAGAAAGAAATTGAAGATGATGCAAACAGTTGGAAAGATACTCTGTGTTCTTTGATTGGAACAATCAATATTGTCAAAATGACAATACTCCCCAAGCTAATCTACAGATTCAGTGCAATCCCCCAAATTACCAATGGCATTTTTCACAGAACCAAGGCAAATAATTTTAAAATCTGTATGGAAACACAAAAGACCCTGAATAGTCAGAGCAATCTTGAGAAAGAAAAACGAAGCTGGAAAAATCAGGCTCCCTGACTTCAGACTGTAGTACAAAGCTACAGTAATCAAAATAGTATGGTACTGGCAAAAACCCAGACATACAGATCAATGGAACAGGATAGAAAGCCCAGAAATAAACCCATCCAATTATGGTCAATTAATCTACAACAAAGGAGGCAAGAATATACAATAGAGAAAAGACAATCTCTTCAATAAGTAGTGCTGGGAAAACTGGACAGCTACATGGAAAAGAATAAAATTAGAACATTCTGTAATATCATATACAAAAATAAGCTCAAAATAGATTAAAGATCTAAATGTAAGACCAGACACTACAAAACTCCTAGAGGAAAACATAGGCAGAACACTCCTTGACATAAATCGCAGCAATGTTATTTTGGGTCCGTCTCTTAGAGTAATGGAAATGAAAACAAAAATAAACAAATGGGACCCAATTAAACTTAAAAGCTTTTGCACAACAAAGGAAACCATAAGCAAAATGAACCTATGGAATGGGAGAAAATATTTGCAAATGAAGCTAGGGATTAGTTTCCAAAATATACAAATAGCTCATACAGCTTCATATCAAAAAACAAACAACCAAATCAGAAAATGGGCAGAAGACCTAAATAGATATTTCTCCGAAGAAGACATCCAGATGGCCAACAGGCACATGAAAAGATGCTCAATATTGCTTATTATTAGAGAAGTGCAAATCAAAATACAGTGAGGTACATCTCACACCAGTCAGAATGGCCATCATTAAGAAGTCTACAAATAATAAATGCTGGAGAGGGTATGGAGAAAAAGGAACCCTTCTATATATCCTTTTACAGCAAATCAGGAATCTAGTAAGTAAACAATTTTCCTGAGTTCTGTGAGCCATTCTAGTGAATTATGAAACCTGAGAGTTATGAAACCTGAGGAGGGGGTTGTGAGAACCCCTAATTTGTAGCTAGTGGGTCATAAGCCCAGGTGACAACCTGTACTTGCGACTAGTTCTGAAATGAGGGGACAGTCTTGTGGGACTTAGCCCTTACCCTTTGGGGTCTGACACTGTCTCCAGGTAGGGTCAGAATTGAATTAAATTATAGGACATCCAGCTCGTGTCAGAGAATTGCTTGGAATGGGAAAATCCCCCAGACATCTGGTGTCAGAAGTATTGGGAGTAGAGTGTGGAAAAAGAATTTTTTCTTTCAGTACCCATACACAAGTCTTTGGTAGGACACATTAATGGCCCTAATTCTTCCTTTCTCCATGTATCCATGTGCATTGTTATGTGACTTTGCAGTTTATTCCACTAAAGAGGCAGAGTATATTTCCCTACTCTTTTGGGTTCAGACCAATGCTTCTGCCAATGGAATGTTAACAGGCATGACATGACCAAAGGCGTGAAAAAAGCCTGCATGATTGAGCTTCCTCCTGTTACCAGGAGCAGGATGATAGACAAGTGGAGCAGAGACAGTTTGCTAGAGTTGAGCCCAGTCTAGGGTCTGCTGGTCCCCTGACAGCCTTCAGATGTGTAAATGAGCCCAGGTGGGAGCAGTAAAATTGCCCAGCTGAGCCCAGTGTAAATCAGTTTACCCACAGCCATGAGATAGATAAATCCGTATTATTGTATGCTGCTGAGATTGTTATACAGCACTATTGTAGCCATAATGAACTGATAGGGAATTATTGCTAGAAATAGATGATGATGGGGGAGTGATGTCAGTAAGGTTTTCTTGAAAAGGAATTGTGGGAATTGAGGATTGCATTTCAGTGGGAGGGCAAAGCCAGTGAAATGCCATGTTTGCATGTTAGACTTGTAGTGGTGTCCTCATGACACACATTTAAGTTTTAGATGGCAATATTTGATTCTAAGAATGATTAAATTATTTTCATTTTACAAAGACCAAAGAGTCATGAAACAGCACGTTTTCTGAACTTGTTATGAAGACTAGATATGGATGAAAGAAATAAGATAAATAGTATCTCACTCTTTATTGCTGTATAGTTGAAAAATTAGATGAAAATCCACTTTATTAGAAGATAGAGAGCTCAGAGTTATTTGTACTATTTGCACAATAAAGGGCATTTGCTTTATGGGGAGCAATACCACTTTACTTCATTAACACATTTGCCTGTATAATTAGAGAACCCACCGTTGCCAAAAATAAACTACTGACTTTAAATTATGGCAAGAAAGTGAAATGGTCTTGAATAAGTATTTTTCAAGTTCCTCTTGATTTAAAACAAGAGGCTCAGTACTAGGCAGATTCTCTTCACTCCCTCCTTTCCTTCTTCAGCTGAGTCCTCTGCCTCAGTCATCCTTAGATTTCTTCTTTCACTTTTGTCTCTGGTTAGGAGTTTACTTCTTTCAGCCTTAGTGTTATCACATTCTTATGCCTTTAATTCATAACTCTTCCCACATCTCTTTTGTTTCAAGACATATACCAAGTTTAGGTGGGTAAGGACAAGGATCCCCAATTACCTGAGAAGACACCATGCTGCTATAGCAAGGAAACCCCAATCTATAAAGGCTCAAATAAGAGACAAGTTTATTTCTCTGTCACTGAATATTCCAGAGGGAAGGAGTAGGAAGATGACTCTGACTCACAACGTCAGCCAGGAATCCAGTCACTTTAATCATGTTGCCCCGCTTTTGACTAGGGTGTTGTCCACATCTGTAATTTTGATGCTTGTACTTTATGGCCACATTTATGTTCCAGTCTTCAGGAAGAGGAAAAGAGAGAAGTAGAGGGCAGTGATTCCCATTTAAGGAAGTGATGTAAAAGCTGCACACGTTACCCCTGTGTACATTCCACTGGTGAGAACCTAGTCACTTGGCCATATTATTTTATTTAAAAAAATTTTTAATTTTATATTGGTGCAGAGTTGATTTACAATGTTGTGTTTCAGGTGTACAGCAAAGTGATTCAGTTATACATATGCATATATCTATTCTTTTTCAGGCTCTTTTCCCATATAGGTTATTACAGAGTATTTAGTAGAGTTCCCTGTGTTATACAGTAGGTCCTTGTTGATTATCTATTTTATATATAGTAGTTGTTTTTTTTTTAACATCTTTATTGGAGTACAACTGCTTTACAATGGTGCGTTAGTTTCTGCTTTACAACAAAGTGAATCAGTTATACATATACATATGTTCCCATATCTCTTCCCTCTTGCATCTCCCTCCCTCCCACCCTCCCTATCCCACCCCTCTAGGTGGTCACAAACCACCTAGCTGATCTCCCTGTGCTATGCGGCTGCTTCCCACTAGCTATCCACCCTACGTTTGGTAGTGTATATATGTCCATGCCACTCTCTCACTTTGTCACAGCTTACCCTTCCCCCTCCCCATATCCTCAAGTCCATGCTCTAGTAGGTCTGTGCTTTATTCCCATCCTACCCCTAGGCTCTTCATGACATTTTCTTTTTTCTTAGATTCCATATATATGTGTTAGCATACGGGATTTGTTTTTCTTCTTCTGACTTAGTTCACTCTGTATGGCAGACTCCAGGTCCATCCACCTCACTACAAATAACTCAATTTCGTTTCTTTTTATGGCTGAGTAATATTCCATTGTATATATGTGCCACATCTTCTTTATCCATTCCTCTGTTGATGGACATTTAGGTTGCTTCCATGTCCTGGCTACTGTAAATAGAGCTGCAATGAACATTGTGGTACATGACTCTTTTTGAATTATGATTTTCTCAGGGTATATGCCCAGTAGTGGGATTGCTGGGTCATATGGTAGTTCTATTTGTAGTTTTTTAAGGAACCTCCATACTGTTCTCCATAGTGGTTGTATCAATTTACATTCCCACCAACAGTGCAAGAGGGTCCCCTTTTCTTCACACCCTCTCCAGCATTTCTTGTTTCTAGATTTTTTGATGATGGCCATTCTGACTGGTATGAGATGATATCTCATTGTAGTTTTGATTTGCATTTCTATAATGATTAATGATGTTGAGCATTCTTTCATGTGTTTGTTGGCAATCTGTATATCTTCTTTGGAGAAATGTCTATTTAGGTCTTCTGCCGATTTTTGGATAAGGTTGTTTGTTTTCTTGTTATTGAGCTGCATGAGCTGCTTGTAAATTTTGGAGATTAATCTTTTGTCAGTTGCTTCATTTGCAAATATTTTCTCCCATTCTGAGGGTTGTCTTTTGGTCTTGTTTATGATTTCCTTTGCTATGTAAAAGCTTTTAAGTTTCATTAGGTCCCATTTGTTTATTTTTGTTTTTATTTCCATTTCTCTAGGAGGTGGGTCAAAAAGAATCTTGCTGTGATTTATGTCATAGAGTGTTCTGCCTATGTTTTCCTCTAAGAGTTTGATAGTTTCTGGCCTTACATTTAGGTCTTTAAACCATTTTGAGTTTATTTTTGTGTATGTTGTTAGGTAGTGTTCTAATTTCATACTTTTTGTTGTTTTTTTTTTTTTGCGGTATGCGGGCCTCTCACTGTTGTGGCCTCTCCTGTTGCGGAGCACAGGCTCTGGACGCGCAGGCTCAGCGGCCATGGCTCACGGGCCCAGCCGCTCCGCGGCATGTGGGATCCTCCCGGACCAGGGCACGAACCCGTGTCCCCTGCATCGGCAGGCGGACCCTCAACCACTGCACCACCAGGGAAGCCCTAATTTCATACTTTTACATGTACCTGTCCAGTTTTCCCAGCACCAATTATTGAAGAGGCTGTCTTTTCTCCACTGTATATTCTTGCCTCCTTTATGAAAGATAAGGTGACCATATGTGCATGGGTTTATCTCTGGGCTTTCTATCCTGTTCCATTGATCTATATTTCTGTTTTTGTGCCAGTACCATACTCTCTTGATTACTGTAGCTTTGTAGTGTAGTCTGAAGTCAGGAAGCCTGATTCCTCCAGCTTCATTTTTCATTCTCAAGATTGCTTTGGCTATTTGGGGTCTTTTGTGTTTCCATACAAATTGTGAAATTTTTTGTTCTAGTTCTGTGAAAAATGCCAGTGGTAGTGTCATAGAGACTGCATTGAATCTGTAGATTGCTTTGGGTAGTAGAGTCATTTTCACAATGTTGATTCTTCCAATCCAGAAACATGGTATATCTCTCCATCTATTTGTATCATCTTTAATTTCTTTCATCAGTGTCTTATAATTTTCTGCATACAGGTCTTTTGTCTCATTAGGTGGGTTTATTCCTAGATATTTTATTCTTTTTGTTGCAGTGGTAAATGGGAATGTTTTCTTAATTTCACTTTCAGATTTTTCATCATTGGTGTATAAGAATGCCAGAGATTTCTGTGCATTAATTTTGTATCCTGCTACTTTACCAAATTCATTGATTAGCTCTAGTAGTTTTCTGGTAGCATCTATAGGATTCTCTATGTATAGTGTCATGTCATCTGCAAAGAGTGACAGCTTTACTTCTTCTTTACCAATTTGGATTCCTTTTATTTCTTTTTCTTCTCTCATTGCTGTGGCTAGAACTTCCAAAACTATGTTGAATAAGAGTGGTGAGAGTGAGCAACCTTGTCTTCTTCCTGATCTTAGTGGAATTGGTTTCAGTTTTTCACCATTGAGAATGATGTTGGCTGTGGGTTTGTCATATATGGCCTTTATTATGTTGAGGCAAGTTCCCTCTGTGCCTACTTTCTGCAGAGTTTTTATCATAAATGGGTGTTGAATTTTGTTGAAAGCTTTCTCTGCATCTATTGAGATGATCCTATGGTTTTTCTCCTTCAGTTTGATAGTATGGTGTATCACGTTGACTGATCTGCGTATACTGAGGAATCCTTGCATTCCTGGAATAAACCCCACTTGATTATTGTGTATGATCCTTTTAATATGCTGTTGGATTCTGTGTGCTAGTATTTTGTTGAGGATTTTTGCATCTATGTTCACCAGTGATATTGGTCTGTAGTTTTCTTTCTTTGTGACATCTATGTCTGGTTTTGGTATCAGGGTGATGGTGGCCTTGTAGAATGAGTTTGGGAGTGTTCCTCCCTCTGCTCTATTTTGGAAGAGTTTGAGAATGATAGGTGTTAGCTCTTCTCTAAATGTTTGATAGAATTCGCCTGTGAAGCCATCTGGTCCTGGGCTTTTGTTTGTTGGAAAATTTTTAATCACAGTTTCAATTTCAGTGCTTGTGATTGGTGTGTTCATATTTTCTATTTCTGCCTTGTTCAGTCTCGGCAGGTTGTGCATTTCTAAGAATTTGTCCATGTCTTCCAGGTTGTCCATTTTATGGGCATAGAGCTGCTTGTAGTAATTTCTCATGATCTTTTGTACTTCTGCAGTGTTAGTTGTTACTTCTCCTTTTTTATTTCTAATTGTATTGATTTGAGTCTTCTCCCTTTTTTTCTTGATGAGTCTGGCTAATGGTTTATCAATTTGTTTATCTTCTCAAAGAACCAGCTTTTAGTTTTATTGATCTTTGCTCTCATTTCCATCATTTCTTTTTCATTTATTTCTGATCTGATCTTTATGATTTCTTTCCTACTGCTAGCTTTGGGGTGTTTTTGTTCTTCTTTCTCTAATTGCTTTAGGTGCAAGGTTAGGTTGTTTATTTGAAATGTATCCTGTTTCTTAAGGTAGGATTGTATTGCTATAACTTCCCTCTTAGAACTGCTTTTGCTGCATCCCATAGGTTTTGGGTCGTTGTGTCTCCATTGTCATTTGTTTCTAGGTATTTTTTGATTTCCTCTTTGATTTCTTCAGTGATCACTTCGTTATTAAGTAGTGTATTGTTTAGCCTCCATGTGTTTGTATTTTTTACAGATCTTTTTTCTGTAATTGTTATCTAGTCTCATACCATTGTGGTTGGAAAAGATACTTGATACGATTTCAATTTTCTTGAATTTACCAAGGCTAGATTTGTGACCCAAGATAAGATCTATCCTGGAGAATGTTCCATGAGCACTTGAGAAAAATGTGTATTCTGTTGTTTTTGGATGGAATGTCCTATAAATATCAGTTAAGTCCATTTGTTTTATGTATCATTTAAAGCTTGTGTTTCCTCATTTATTTTCATTTTGGGTGACCTGTCCATTGGTGCAAGTGGGGTGTTAAAGTCCCCTACTATGATTGTGTTACTGTCGATTTCCCCTTTTATGGCTGTTAGTATTTGCCTTATGCATTGAGGTGCTCCTATGTTGGCTGCATAAATATTTACAATTGTTATGTCTTCTTCTTGGGTCGATCCCTTGATCATTACGTAGTGGCCTTCTTTGTCTCTAGTAATAGTCTTTATTTTAAAGTCTATTTTGTCTGATATGAGAATTTCTACTCCAGCTTTCTTCTGATTTCCATTTGCATGGAATACCTTTCTCTATCCCCTCACTTTCAGTCTGTATGTGTCCCTAGGTCTGAAGTGGGTCTCTTGTAGACAGCATATATAAGGGTCTTGTTTTTGTATCCATTCAGCTAATCTGTGTCTTTTGGTGGGAGCATTTTTAATCCATTTACATTTAAGGTAATTATCGATATGTATGTTCCTATTCCCATTTACTTAATTGTTTTGGGTTTGTTATTGTAGGTCTTTTCCTTCTCTTGTGTTTCTTGCCTAGAGAAGTTCCTTTAGCATTTGTTGTAAAGCTGGTTTGGTGGTGCTGAATTCTCTTAGTTTTTGCTTGTCTGTAAAGGTTTTAATTTCTCCATCGAATCTGAATGAGTTCCTTGCTGGGTAGAGTTATCTTGGTTGTAGGTTTTTCTCCTTCATCACTTTAAATATGTCCTGTTACTCCCTTCTGGCTTGCAGAGTTTCTGCTGAAAGATCAACTGTTAACCTTATGGGGATTCCCTTATGTGTTATTTGTTGTTTTTCCCTTGCTGCTTTTAATATGTTTTCTTTGTATTTAATTTTTGACAGTTTGATTAATATGTGTCTTGGCGTGTTTCTCCTTGGATTTATCCTGTATGGGACTCTCTGTGCTTCCTGGACTTGATTAACTCTTTCCTTTCCCATATTAGGGAAGTTTTCAACTATAATCTCTTCAAATATTTTCTCAGTCCCTTTCTTTTTCTCTTCTTCTTCTGGGACCCCTATAATTCAAATGTTGGTGGGTTTAATGTTGTCCCAGAGGTCTATGAGACTGTCCTTAGTTCTTTTCATTCTTTTTTCTTTATTCTGCTCTGCAGTAGTTATTTCCACTATTTTATCTTCCAGGTCACTTATCCGTTCTTCTGCCTCGTTATTCTACCATTGATCCCTTCTAGAGTATTTTTAATTTCATTTATTGTGTTCTTCATCATTGCTTGTTTCCTCTTTAGTTCTTCCAGGTCCTTGTTAAATGTTTCTTGCATTTTCTCTATTCCATTTCCAAGATTTTGGATCATCTTTACTATCATTATTCTGTATTCTTTTTCAGGTAGACTGCCTATTTCCTCTTCGTTTGTTAGGTCTGGTGGGTTTTTACCTTGCTCCTTTATCTGCTGTGTGTTTTTCTGTCTTTTCATTTTGCTTATCTTACTGTGTTTGCGGTCTCCTTTTCGCAGGCTGCAGGTTTGTAGTTCCCGTTTTTTGGTGTCTGTCCCCAGTGGCTAAAGTTGGTTCAGTGGGTTGTGTAGGTTTCCTGGTGGAGGGGACTAGTGCTTGTGTTCTGGTGGATGAGGCTGGATCTTGTCTTTCTGGTGGGCAGGTCCACGTCTGGTGGTGTGTTTTGGGGTGTCTGTGGACATATTATGATTTTAGGCAGCCTCTCTGCTAATGGGTGGGGTTGTGTTCGTGTCTTGCTAGTTGTTTGGCATAGGGTGTCCAGCACTGTAGCTTGCTGGTCGTTGAGTGAGGCTGGGTGTTGGTGTTGAGATGGAGATCTCTGGGAGATTTTTGCCGTTTGATATTACGTGGAGCTGGGAGGTCTCTTGTGGACCAGTGTCCTGAAGTTGGCTCTCCCACCTCAGAGGCACAGCACTGACTCCTGGCTGCAGCACCAAGAGCCTTTCATCCACACGCCTCAGAATGAAAGGGAGAAAAAAGGAAGGAAGGAAGTAAAAGAAAGAAAGAAAGGAAGGAAGGAAGGAAGGGGATAAAATAAAATAAAGTTATGAAAATAAAAAAATAATTATTAAGCAAAAACATTTTTTTAAGTAAAAAAAAAAAAAAAAAAGGATGGTCAGAACCCTAGGACAAATGGTGAAAGCAAAGCTCTACAGACAAAGTCTCACACAGAAGCATACATATACACACTCACAGAAAGTGGAAAAGGGGAAAAAATAATATATCTTGCTCCCAGAGTCCACCTCCTCAATTTGGGATGATTTGTTTTCTATTCAGGTGTTCTGCAGATGCAGGGTACATCAAATTGATTGTGGAGCTTTAATCCGCTGCTTTTGAGGCTGCTGGGAGAAATTTCCCTTTCTCTTCTTTCTTTGCGCAGCTCCCAGGGTTCAGTTTTGGATTTGGCCCCGCCTCTGTGTGTAAGTCGTCTGCGGGCGTCTGTTGTTTGCTGAGACACGATGGAGTTAAAGGAGCAGCTTATTCAGGGGCTCTGGCTCACTTAGGCTGGGGGGAGGGAAGGGTATGGATGCGGGGTGAGCCTGCAGGGCAGAGGCCGGCGTGACGTTGCAGTAGCCTGAGGCACACTGTGTGTTCCTCCGGGGAAGTTGTCCCCGTATCACGGGACCCTGGCAGTTGCGGGCTGCACAGGCTCCCGGGAGGGGCGGTGTGGATAGTGACCTGTGCTTGCACACAGGCTTCTTGGTGGCTGCAGTAGCAGCCTTAGCGTCTCATGGCCGTCGCTGGGGTCCGCTCTGATAGCCGTGGCTTGCGCCTGTCTCTGGAGCTCCTTTAAGCAGCGCTCTGAATCCCCTCTCCTCGCGCACCCCAAAACAATGGTCTCTTGCCTCTTAGGCAGTTCCAGACTTTTTCCTGTACTCCCTCCCGGCTAGCCGTGGTGCACTAACCTCTTCAGCCTGTGTTCACACCGCCAACCCCAGTCCTCTCCTTGGGATCTGACATCCGAAGCCCGAACCTCAGCTCCTAGCCCCCGCCCGCCCCGGCAGGTGAGCAGACAAGCCTCTCGGGCTGGTGAGTGCTGGTCGGCACCGATCCTCCATGCGGGAATCTCTCCATTTGCCCTCTGCACCCCTGTGGCTGCGCTGTCGTCCGTGGCTCTGAAACTTCCGCCCTCCGCCACCCGCAGTCGTCGCCCGCGAAGGGGCTTCTAGTGTGTGGAAACCTTTCCGCCTTCACAGCTCAGTCCCACTGGTGCAGGTCCCGTCCCTATTCTTATGTCTCTTTTTTCTTCTGCCCTACCCAGGTATGTGGGGAGTTTCTTGCCTTTTGGGAGGTCTGAGGTCTTCTGCCAGCCATCAGTGGGTGTTCTATAGGATCAGTTCCACTTGTAGATGTATTTCTGATGTATCTTTGGGGGGAAGGTGATCTCCACGTCTTACTCTTCCGCCATCTTCTCCAGAATCCTATAGTAGTGTTTATATGTTACTCCCAAACTCCTAGTTTATCCCTCCCCCCCCCCCACCTTTCCCTTTGGTAACTGTAAGTTTGTTTTCAAAGTCTGTGAGTCTGTTTCTGTTTTGTAAAGAAGTTCATTTGTATCACTGTTTTAGATTCCACATATAAGTGATATCATACAGTATTTGTCTTTCCCTGTCTGACTTACTTCACTTAGCATGATAATCTCTATGTCCATCCATGTTGCTGCAAATGGCATTATTTTGTTCTTTTTTTATGGCTGAGTAATATTCCATTGTATATATCTACCACATCTAGGTTGCTTCCATGTACTGGCTATTGCGAATAGTGGTACAGTGAACATTGGGGTGCACGAATCTTTTTGAATTATGGTTTTCTCTGGATATATGCTTGGGAGTGGGATTGCTGGGTCATATGGTAGCGCTATTATTTTTTTTTTTAAGGAACCTCCATACTGTTTTTGATAGTGGTTGTACCAGTTTACATTCCCACCAACAGTGTAGGAGGGTTCCCTTTTCTCCACACCCTTTCTAGCATTTACTGTTTGTTGACTTTTTGGTAATGGCCATTCTGACCGTGATACTTCACTGTAGTTTTGATTTGCATTTCTCTAATAATTAGAGATGTTGAGCATCGTTTCATGTGCCTTTTGGACATCCGTGTGTCTTCTTTGGAGAAATGTCTATTTAGGTCTTCTGCCCATTTTTCAATTGGGTTGTTTTTTTTTTTTATATTGAGCTGGACGAGCTGTTTGTATATTTTGGAGATTATCCCTTGTCAGTAGCATCTTTTGCAAGTATTTTCTCATGGTTTCGTTTTGTTTATGGTTTCCTTTGCTGTGCAAAAGCTTTTAAGTTTAATTAGGTCCCATTTGTTTATTTTTGTTTTCACTTTCAGTACTCTAGGAGGTAGATCCAAAAAAGATATTGCTGCAATTTATGTGAAAGAGTGTTCTGCCTATGTTTTCCTCTAAGAGTTTTATAGTATCCGATCTTACATATAGGTCTTTAATCCATTTGGAGTTTATTTTTGTGTATGGTGTTAGAGGATGTTTTGATTTCATTCTTTTATATGTAGCTGTCCAGTTTTCCCAGCACCACTTATTGAAGAGACTGTCTTTTCTCCATTGTATATTCTTGCCTCCTTGTGATAGATTAGTTGACCATAGGTGTGTGGGTTTATTTCTGGGCTTTCTATTCTGTTCCATTGATCTGTTTTTGTGCCAGTACCATACTGTTTTGATTACTCTAGCCATATTTAGATGCAAGGGAGTCTGGGAAGTGTATTAGGCAATTGATTGGCTATATTTCATGTTCAACCTTTTTGCAGGGGGTGTGGAATATTAAAAGGAAGGATGAGAGACTAGACATTAGGGTCAATTAGCAGGCTCTGTCACAAGGAGCTACTCTTAATTTTCCTACAAGTGCAAACGTATTTATTGCTTGAGTGCCTTTTTCTTGTAATCGTAAAATCCCTTAGTGGAGCTGGGAATAATCAAATTCCTTAGTAACTTGAAACAACTGCTACTCCCATCCTATGAGGAATGGGAAATGCTGTAGAGATCTTCCAATGTGGATTTTATGGTCTTCTCATGCTGTACCCATGAACTAGGCAGTAAACTGTCCCCTTCTTCATCTGAACCTGTCAACTCACTGCTTAAAATGAAAAAAATGAAGACATTGCTATACTTATAAAATACATAGGACAAAATTATGGAATGTATTTTTCTTTTTTCAGAAATACTGTTTTGAGCAAAAAAGTTTAAGTTTGTCAAAGCAAATCTCTTATCTCTAATTCTATGCCACCAAATACTAAAATATCCTGAAGGTATTTCCTCCTTAAATAATTATGGAATGATAAGACCCCAAATCATTTTCTAGTTTATCTGGAAAGGCCTTTCTTGGGATTTCAGAGATGGACCCTTTCCATTTCATTCCATTTGTTCCTTTCCTTTTCCATGCTGTTTAACTCCATGCTACAGAGTTTCTTTCTTTCTCCCTCTCTCCCTTCCTCCCTCCCTTTGTTTCTATTCTAACAATCAAGGTCCAGTCAGGAAGCAGAAATCATTAAACAAATTTATTGAAGTATTATTGATTTACAGCAAAGTGTGCCTGTTTAATTTGTAGAATTTGATGTTTTGACATATGCATACACCTGCAAAACCATCATTACAATCAAGATAATGAATATCTTCATCACCTCCAACAGTTTCCTTTGTCCTTTAATAATTCCTCTCTTTCCCCCCACCTACCCCCTGCCTCATCCTCAGGCAACCACTGATCTGCTTTGTCACTGTAGATAAGTTTGCATTTCCTAAAACTTTACATAAATGGAACAATACAGTATGAGTTCCTTTTTTTCTGTCTTCTTTCAGAAATCATAATTATTCTGAGAGTCATCCATGGTGTAGCACATATCAGTTGTCCATTCCTTTCTATTGCTGAATAGTATTTCATGTGCAGATATATCAAATATGATGTTAGCTGTAGGGTTTTTGTGGATGTTCTTTATCAGGTTGAGGAAGCCCCCTTTTATTCCTATTTTTCTGATAGGTTTTATCAGGAATGGATATTGAATTTGGTTAAATGCTTCTTCTGCATTTGTTAGAATGGTAATGTGGCTTTTACTTTTTAGTTTGTTAATATGTTTAGCTTGTTAACAAACCTTGCACTCCTGTGATAATTCCCACTTTTATATATAGAAATTTATTTTGTATATCATTAGGTCATGATATGTTACCCTTTTCATATATTGTTGGATTTGAGTTTCTAATTTACTTAATAGCTTTATTGAAATATAATTTGCATACCATAAAGCTTACTTATTTAAAGTATAAAATGTAATGGTTTTAATTATAGTACAGATTTGTACAGCAATCATCATAATCTGATTTTTTCATGACCCCCAAAAGAAACCCTGGTCCTATTAGCAGTCTCTCCCAGGCAACCCTTCCACCCAGCACTGGACAATCACTAATCTATGTCTTATAGATTTGCCTATTCTGGACATTTCATATATGGAATCATATAATATGTGGTCTTTTGTGTCTGGCTCCTTACACTTTGCATTAAGACTCAACTGTTTTGTAACATGTATCACTAATAAATTCCTTTTTATTGCCAAATAATAGTCTATTGTATACATATACCACATTTATTTATCTAGTCAAATGATGAGAATTTGGATTGTTTCCACTTTTTGGCTATTATGATTAATGCTGCTGTAAACATTTGTGTACGTTTTTGTGTGGACACACGTTTTATTTCTTTTGGGTAGATACCTGGGAGTAGAATTGTTGTGTCATATGGTAACTCTAATAGTTTGGGAAACTGCAAACTGTTTTCCAAAGCAGCTCCCCCATTTTAAATTCCCACTTGTAATGTATGAAGGTTTGAGTTGATAAAATTTGTTCAGAATTTATTCATCTATGTTCATTAGAGGTTATCTATCATTTGTTTTCTTGCAGTGTCCTTCTCTGGTTTTGTTACCAGGGTAATGATGGCTTTATTGACTTAGGAAGTAGTCTCTCTTCAGTTTTCTGGAAGAGTTTGTGCAGGTTGGTATTATTTGTTCCTTAAATGTTTGGTAGAATTCATCAAAGAAGCCATCTAGACCTGGACTTTTCTTTGTGGGAAGGTCTTTAATTATAAATTCATTTTCTTTAATAAATATATGGCTATTCAGATTATCTGTTTCTTCTTATGTGAACTTTGTAAATTTATGTCTTTCAAGGGATTTGTCCATTTCATCTAATTTGAATTTATTGGCATATACTTGTTCCATCTCAAAGAACAAGTTTTTGGTGTCACTAATTATCTCTGATCTTTATTATTATTTTTTTCTTCCACTAACTCTGAGTTTAATTTGTTCTTATTTTCCTAGCTTTTTAATATTCAAAGGTTTTTTTAAAAAAATATTTGAGACCTTTCTTCTTTTTTAAGGTAGACATTTAATGCTACATACCCCTTCCTAAGTATTACTTTAGTTGCATCCCCCAAACTTTAATGTGTTCTCATTTTTATTGAGTTCAGTTCAAACACTTATTAATCTCCCTTTTGAAGTCTTCTTTGGTCCATGGGTTATTAGGTTGTTTACATTTCAGATATTTAGACATCTTCCAGAAGGGTTTTTGTTCTTGAGTTCTGGTACAATCCCACTGTGGTTAGAGAACATACTTTTAAATTTATTGGAAACATTTTAATGACCCAGAATATGACATATGCTGGTAAATATTCAGTGTGCATTAGAAAAAGTGTTTATTTTTCTGTTGTCATGTGGAGTGTTCTATGAAGGTCAATTAAATCAAGTTTGTTAAATGCATTGCTCAAATCTTCTATGCTTCACTGATTTTCTGTTTAGTCATTCTATTGATTATTTCTGTGGACTGAATTGTGTCCTCCACAAATTTATATGTTGGAAGTCCTAACCCCCAGTGTGATGGTATTTGGAGATGGGGCTTTGGGGGGTAATTAGGTTTAGACAGCATCATGAGAGTGGGGAACCTCATGATGAGATTAGTGTCCTTTTAAGAAGAGACACCAGAGAGCTTTCTCTCTCTCTCTCTGCCATGTGAGGACACAGCAAGAAGGTAGCCATCTGCAAACCAGGAAGAGAGATCTCACCACATTCTGACCTTGCTGACCCTGTAATCTCAGACTTCCGGCCTCCAGAATTGTGAGAAAATTATTTCTGTTTTGTAAGCCATTTACTCTGTGACGTTTTGTTATGGCATCCCAAGCGGATGAAGATAATTATTGAGAGTGGGTATTGAAATATTTGATCAAAATTAATTTATTTCTATCTTCAGTTCTGTCCATTTTTGTTTCTTATGTTTTGAAGCTCTATTATTGGACGAATATATCTAAATGTAAAAGCTGAAATTTTAAAACTTCTAAACAAAATATAGAAGTAATTCTTTATGACCTTGGGCAGGCAAAGATTACTTAGGGCTCAACAGTCATGAGTTAGAAAGGAGAAAATTGATCATTTGGAATTCATCAAAAATTAAAATTTGTTCTTTGAAAGACACTTATAGGAAACGAAATGGGAAGCCATAGACTGGGAGAAAATATTCCAACACAAAAACCTGATAAAGTACATGCATTGATGATATATAAAGAACTCTTATAACTCAATAGCAGAGGACAAATTACCCAATTAAAAAGGTGACAAAATATATGAATAGATACATTACAGAAGAAAATATGACTGGCCAATTAAAAATGAAAATACGCTAAAAATCATTAGTCCTTAGGAAATGCAAATTAAACCACAATCAAAACTCCTACACACCCAGTGGAATGACTAAAATTAAAAGACTGACCACAGCAAGTGCTGATCAGGATATGGAGGAGCTGCAACTTGCAAACACTACTGATGGGTGTATAATATGGTACAATGTCTTTGAAAAATAGTTTGACACTTTCTTATAAAGGTAAACATACAATTACCATACAACTCACCAATACCACTACTAGGTATTTACCTGAGAGAAATGAAAGCATATGTCCATTCAGTGCCTTGTACATGAATGTCATAGCAGTTTCATTCATAATAGCTCAACACTGGAAAAAAACAGCCGTCCAACAACAGGTGAGTAGATAAATAAACTATGGTAAATATTTACTAAGAAGTAGTTACCAGCAATAAAAAGAAAAAGAATTACTGATTCTCATAACCACATTGATTAATCTTGAAGAAATTATGCTGAACAAATGAAGCCAAACACAAAATGTACATACTGCATGATTTCAGTTTTATGAAATCCTAGTAAAAGCAAAACTAGAAAGTAAAAAACAGATCATTTGTTTTCTGAGAGTTTGTGTGGAGAGAGGTATTGATTGCAGAGGGGCATAAAGGTGCTTTTTGGGGTGATGGAAATTATTTGTATTTTAATTGGAATAATTATATTCATATATGTCAAATTTCATAAAACTGTATAATTAAAATGGTAACATTTTGTTTTATGTAAATTAAAGCTCAGTAAAGTTGGTTTGAAAGAAAAAGGAAGGTTTTGAAATGGATTTGAAACTCTGACCTCAGTTGAAGGGTACCAGTGATGGTACTGGTGTCGCTGAGGTGGTAGCATGAGGCTGGTTCTACCAGTGTGGGAGGAAACCCCAAAATGGATTCAGCTGCTGCTCCAGGAAGGCATTGCCAGAGGTGAGGAAGCATTTCTAAGGTGCTGTTCACATAGGAATAGGGAACAGACAGGATGTCAACAGGAAGGAAATAAGAATGAGCAATTGTCACCTCCCTCCTCCAGCCTTGCATTCTCCCTCTAGTGTACCCCAGAGCAGAAGTTTGGTTGCAGTTCCAGTCCCAACATCATGGAGTAAGTATAGCAGGGTAGGTTTGGAACTGAGAATCAAGAGCTTAATAATTAATTAGCTAGATTGGAATCAAGATGGCAGAGTAGAAGGACGTGCTCTCACTCCCTCTTGCGAGAGCACCAGGATCACAACTAGCTGCTGGACAATCATTGACAGGAGGACACTGGAACTCACCAAAAAAGATACCCCACGTCCAAGGACAAAGGACAAGCCACAATGAGACAGTAGGAGGGGCGCAATCACAGTAAAATCAAGTCCCATAACTGCTGGGTGGGTGACTCACAGACTGGAGAACACTTATACCACAGAAGTCCACCCACTAGAGTGAAGGTTCTGAGCCCCACGTCAGGCTTCCCAACCTGGGGGTCTGGTAACGGGAGGAGGAATTCCTAGAGAATCAGACTTTGAAGGCTACTGGGATTTGATTGCAGGACTTTGACAGAACTGGGGGAAACAGAGACTCCACTCTTGGAGGGCACACACAAAGTGGTGTGCGCGTCAGGACCCAGGGGAAGGAGTAGTGACCCCATAGGAGACTGAAACAGACCAACCTGCTAGTGTTGGAGGGTCTCCTGAGGAGGCAGGAGGTGGCTGTGGCTCACCATGGGGGACAAGGACACTGGCAGCAGAAGTTCTGGGAAGTACTGATTGATGTGAGCCCTCCCAGAGTCCACCATTAGCCCCACCAAAGAGCCCAGGTAGGCTCCAGTGTTGGGTTGCCCCAGGCCAAACAACCAACAGGGAGGGAACCCAGCCCCACCCATCAGCAATCAAGCAGATTAAAGTTTTACTGAGCTCCGCCCACCAGAGCAACAGCTTTACCCACCACCAGTCCCTCCCATCAGGGAACTTGCATAATCCTCATAGATAGCCTCATCTACCAGAGGGCAGACAGCAGAAGCAAGAAGAACTACAATCCTTCAGCCTATGGAACAAAAACCACATTCACAGAAGGATAGACAAGGTGAAAAGGCAGAGGGCTATGTACCAGATGAAGGAACAAGGTAAAACCACAGAAAAACAACTAAATGAAGTGGAGATAGGCAACCTTCCAGAAAAAGAATTCAGAATAATGACAGTGAAGATGATCCAGGACCTCAGGAAAAGAACGGAGGCAAAGATCAAGAAGATACAAGAAATGTTTAACAAAGACCTAGAGGAGTTAAAGAACAAACAAACAGAGATGAACAATACAATAACTGAAATGAAAACTACACTAGAAGGAATCAATAGCAGAATAACCAAGGCAGAAGAACAGATAAGTGACCTGGAAGACAGAATGGTGGAATTCACTGCTGTGGGACAGAATAAAGAAAAAAGAATGAAAAGAAATGAAGACAGTCTAAGAGACCTCGGGGACAACATTAAACACAACAACATTTGCATTATAGGGGTCCCAGAAGGAGAAGAGAGAGAGAGAGGACCTGAGAAAATATTTGAAGAGATTATAGTTGAAAACTTCCCTAACATGGGAAAGCAAATAGCCACCCAAGTCCAGGAAGCACAGAGTCCCATACAGGATAAACCCAAGGAGAAACATGCTGAGACACATAGTAATCAAATTGGCAAAAAATTAAAGACAAAGAAAAATTATTAAAAGCAGCAAGGGAAAAATGACAAATAACATACAAGGGAATTCCCATAAGGTTAACAGCTGATTTCTCAGCAGAAACTCTACAAGCCAGAAGGGAGTGGCATGATATACTTAAAGTGTTGAAAGGGAAGAACCTACAACCAAGATTAGTCTACCGGCAAGGCTCTCATTCAGATTCGATGGAGAAATCAAAAGCTTTCCAGACAAGCAAAAGCTAAGAGAATTCAGCACCACCAAACCAGCTCTGCAACAAATGCTAAAGGAACTTCTGTAAGTGGGAAACATAAGAGAAGAAAAGGACCTACAAAAGCAAACCCAAAACAATTAAGAAAATGGTAATAGGAACATATATATAGATAATTACCCTAAAAGTGAATGGATTAAATGCTCCAACCAAAAGACACAGGCTTGCTGAATGGATACAAAAACAAGACCTGCTTATATGCTGTCTACAAGAGACCCACTTCAGACCTAGGGACACATTCAGACTGAAAGTTAGGGGATGGAAAAAGATATTCCATGCTAATGGAAATCAAAAGAAAGCTGGAGTAGCAATACTCATATCAGATAAAATAGACTTTAAAATAAAGAATGTTACAAGAGACAAGGAAGGACACTACATAATGATCAGGGGATTAATCCAAGAAGAAGATGTAACAATTACATATGCCCCCAACATAGGAGGACCTCAATACATAAGGCAACTGCTAACAGCTATAAAAGAGGAAATCAACACAATAATAGTGGGGGGTATTAACACCTCACGCACACCAATGGACAGATAATCCAAAATGAAAATAAAGAAACAAAAACTTTAAATGACACAATACACCACATAGATTTAATTGATATTTATAAGATATTCCATCCAAAAACAGCAGATTACACTTTCTTCTCAAGTGCGCACGGAACATTCTCCTGGATAGATCATATTTTGGGTCACAAATCAAGCCTCAGTAAATTTAAGAAAATTGAAATCATATGAAGCATCTTTTCTGACAAAAACACTATGAGATTAGAAATCAGTTACAGGGAAAAAAAACGTAAAAAACACAAACATATAGAGGCTAAAGAATATGTTACTAAATAATCAAGAGATCACTGAAGAGATCAGAGGAATCAAAAAATACCTAGAGACAAATGACAATGGAGACACGACAACCCAAAACCTATGGGATGCAGCAAAAGCAGTTTTAAGAGGGATGCTTATAGCTATACAAGCCTACCTCAAGAAACAGAAAAATCTCAAACAATCTAACCTTACACCTAAAGGAACTAGAGAAAGAAGAACAAACAAAACCCAAAGTTAGCAGAAGGAAAGAAATCATAAAGATCAGAGAAGAAATAAATGAAGTAGAAACAAAGAAAACAATAACAAAGATCAATAAAACTAAAAGCTGGTTCTTTGAGATGATAAACAAAATTGGTAAACCATTAGCCAGACTCATCAAGAAAAAGAGGGAGAGGACTCAAATCAATAAAATTAGAAATGAAAAAGGAGAAGTTACAACAGACACCACAGAAATACAAAGCGTCCTAAGAGACTACTACAAGCAACTGTATGCCAATAAAATGGACAACCTGGAAGAAATGGTCAAATTCTTAGAAAGGTATAACCTTCCAAGACTGAACCAGGAAAAAATAGAAAATATGAACAGAGCATATGAACAGAGCAATCACAAGTAATGAAATTGAAACTGTGATTAGAAATCTTCCAACAAACACAAGTCCAGGACCAGATGGCTTCACAGGCGAATTCTATCAAAGATTTAGAGAAGAGCTAACACCCATCCTTCTCAAATTCTTCCCGAAAATTGCGGAGGAAAGAACAGTCCCAATGTCATGCTATGAGGCCACCATCATCCTGATACCAAAACCAGACAAAGATACTATAAAAAAAGAAAAATTACAGACCAATATCACTGATGAATATAGACGCAAAAATCCTGAACAAAATGCTAGCAAAGAGAATCCAACAACACATTACAAGAATCATACACCATCACCAAGTGGGATTTATCCCAGGGATGTAAGGATTCTTCATTATGCACATATCAATCAATGTGATACACCATATTAACAAATTGAAGGATAAAAAGCATATGATCATCTCAATAGTTGCAGAAAAAGCTTTTGACAAAATTCAACACCCATTTATGATAAAAACTCTCCAGAAA
Organism: Pseudorca crassidens; assembly: GCF_039906515.1. Classification (NCBI taxonomy): domain Eukaryota; kingdom Metazoa; phylum Chordata; class Mammalia; order Artiodactyla; family Delphinidae; genus Pseudorca; species Pseudorca crassidens. Next base: position 45,192,129 of record NC_090299.1, read on the forward strand.
GTGGGCATAGAGGGAACCTACCTCAACATAATAAAGGCCATATATGACAAACCCACAGCAAACATCATTCTCAATGGTGAAAAACTGAAAGCATTTCCTCTAAGATCAGGAACAAGACAAGGATGTTCACTCTCGCCACTATTTTTCAACATAGTTTTAGAAGTCCTAGCCACAGCACTCAGAGAAGAAAAAGAAATAAAAGGAATCAAAATTGGAAAAGAAGAAGTAAAACTGTCACTGTTTGCTGATGACATGATACTATACATAGAGAATCCTAAAGATGCCACCAGAAAACTACTAGAGCTAATCAAATGAATTTGGTAAAGTTGCCGGATACAAAATTAATGCACAGAAATCTCTTGCATTCCTATACACTAATGATAAAAAATCATGAAAGAGAATTTAAGGAAACACTCCCATTTACCATTGCAACAAAAATAATAAAATACCTAGGAATAAACCTACCTAGAGAGACACCTATATGCAGAAAACTATAAGACACTGATGAAAGAAATTAAAGATGATACCAACAGATGAAGAGGTATACCATGTTCTTGGATTGGAAGAATCAATATTGTGGAAATGACTATACTACCCAAAGCAATCTAGAGATTCAGTGCAATCCCTATCAAATGACCAATGGCCTTTTTTACAGAACTAGAACAAAAAATCTTAAAATTTGTATGGAGACACAAAAGACCCCAAATAGCCAAAGCAGTCTTCATGGAAATAAACAGAGCTGGAAGAGTCAGACTCTCTGACTTCAGACTATACTATAAAGCTACAGTAATCAAAACAATATGGTACTGGCACAAAAACAGAAAGATAGATCAATGGAACAGGAAAGAAAGCCCAGAGAGAAACCCACGCACCTATGGTCAACTAATCTATGACAAAGGAGGCAAGGATATACAATGGAGAAAAGACAGTATCTTCAATAAGTGGTGCTGGGAAAACTGCACAGCTGCATGTAAAAGAATGAAATTAGAACACTCCCTAACACCATACACACAGATAAACTCAAAATGGATTAGAGACCTAAATGTAGGACTGGACACTATAAAACTCTTAGAGGAAAATGTAAGAACAGTCTTTGACATAAATCACAGCAAGATCTTTTTTGATCCACCTCCTAGAGTAATGGAAATAAAAACAAAAATAAATGGGACCTAATGAAACTTAAAAGCTTTTGCACAGCAAAGGAAACCATAAAGAAGATGAAAAGACAACCCTCAGAATGTGAGAAAATATTTGCAAATGAATCAGCGGACAAAGGATTAATCTCCAAAATATATAAAGAGCTCATGCAGCTCAATATTAAAAAAACAACCCAATCCAAAAATGGGCAGAAGACCTAAATAGACATTTCTCCAAAGAAGACATACAGATGGCCAAGAAGCACATGAAAAGCTACTCAACATCACTAATTATTCGAGAAATGCAAAACAAAACTGCAATGAGTTATCACCTCACAGCAGTTAGAATGGGCATCCTCAGAAAATCTACAAACAAAAAATGTTGGAGAGGGTGTGGATGAAAGGGAACCCTCTTGCACTGTTTCTGGGAATGTAAATTGATACAGCCACTAGGCGAACAGTATGGAGGTTCCTTAAAAAACTAAAAATAGAATTACCATATGACCCAGCAATCCTACTACTGGGCATATACCCACAGAAAACCATAATTCAAAAGGACACATGCACCTGAATGTTCATTGCAGCATAGTTTACAATAGCCAGGTCATGGAAGCAACCTAAATGCCCATCAGCAGACGAATGGATAAAGAAGATGTGGTACATATATACAATGGAATATTACTCAGCCATAAAAAGGAATGAATATGGGTCATTTGTTGAGACATGGATGGATCTAGAGACTGTCATACAGAGTGAAATAAGTCAGAAAGAGGAAAACAAATATCGTATATTAATGCACATACGTGGAACCTAGAAAAATGGTAATCATGAACTGGTTTCCAGGGCAGAAATAGAGACACAGATGTATAGAACAAATGTATGGACACCAAGAGGGGAAAGCGCTGGGCGGGGTGGTGGTGGTGGGATGAATTGGGAGATTGGGATTGACATGTATACACTGATGTGGATAAAATGGATGACTAATGAGAACCTGCTGTATAAAAAAATATATATTGTTCAAGTCATCCAATGAAATAAATAAATAAAAAGAAAAAGAAAAAAATCAATTAATTAATGCACACCTTACATATGTGGCAAGCAGTGTGCTAAGCTTTGCAGGATGGACAAGGGTGGAGAGGCTAGTGCTTGCCTTCAAGGAGCTTTCAGTTTCATAGGGCAGATAAAGCATATGCATCAATGGCTGTAACAAAAGTTAAGATGAGATATTGCTGTTCTAGGAGTATGAAAACAAAATCCTGTGGGTGGTCAGAGGGAGGATGAATCACTTTCACATGGGGTTTGGAGAAACTTCTTTGGGAGAAGTTGTATTTCAACTGGTGGTCACTTACTCTTCTTTCAAGAGTCCTCTGAAAGGCGTACTCTTTTCGGGAAGGCTTCCCCAATTCCCAAGACGAATGGATGTTTCTTACCTTGTGTTTCCATAAAAGCCATACCTAGCACTTTTTGAATACTTAATATGGGTCAGACATGCACTGGCTTAAGCTCCAAGAAGGTATTATTGCTTGATCTTCACAGTAACCCTATGAAGTTGATCCAATTATCCCCCATCAAGGAGGAAACAGACTATAAATAACTTGCTTTATTGATAGTAAAAGTGCCCCAGATTATGATAGTAAAAGTGTCCTAGATTCTGATCTAAGTGATGTGACTCCAGAACTTGTGCACTGACCTGTCACATCTGACTGCTTTTCCAATAAAGTCTATTTACATTTTCATTAAAGAACTTTACTGTATGGTTATTATTTATATGTAGACCTGTCTCCTTTGCGTTAGTTTTGTAAGGTATTATTCAATTTTGCAAACAGTCTTCAGCCCAGTGTTTGGTCCTAGTAGTTCCTCAATGTATGTTTTCTGAGTGAATGAATATGGTTGCTTTCATAGTACTTGCCACTGTAGGAGGGAAATTACATAAGGGTTCCACCTAGGAGACTCAAAAATCAGGGGAGTGTATGTTGCATGCATTCTTCAACCAGGACAACAGAAATCATTAAATATTTACAACAGAGGGAATTTAATGCAGAGAATTGGTTACACAGGTTTTGGAGGGGCTAGAAAGTCAAAGGATAATGTGGCAGCCTTTAGATTAGCAATGGCAGGAAGCCCTTAGTGGGCAGAAGGGACACATGGAGGAGGTAGAGAATGAAAATCATGTGAGACGTGTGCACAGGAGAACTTGCTGCTGGACATGCAGCCTGAGGCAGAGAGGGAGGGTGATGTCTACCCTGCTTCTCTTTTTTACCACCTTCTAATCCCTTTCCATTACCTTGTACTGGCTTTCACAGGTGTCTGGAAGTAGCCTGCAAGAGTCAATGTCCATGTAATACAGAGCAGAGCAGAGTGTGGGTTAGGACTAGATCTGAGGCCAAACAAGTCCAGGAGTGGTGCACATAGTGGGTTTTGACAGTGGCAGAATGTGGGTTGAAGCTGTGGTAGACTGTAAAAATGATCTCTGAAGAGGTACAGTCTTTCTCTCCTCTCGACTTGAATCTGGGTTGATTTTGAGCCTGGATTTGACCAATGGAGAGTAGTAAATGGAATGTAAGCAGATGACCCAAAATGGTATGCGCATTAGGACTTATCCTTCTTGCGGTGCATAGAGCTCGAGGCTGCCAGGTGAATGAGCCTAAGCTAGCCTCTGGATAACAGGAAGCTGCATGGATGAGAGCCCAGGTCCCCCAGCCAGTTCCCAACTGCCCCAACAGCTGACCCAGTAGCCAACTGCAGACACATCAGTGAGGCCTAGCTGAAATCAGTTATGCTCAGCCCAAATCTCTGACCTACAGTTTATAAACTAAATAAGTGATTGTTGCTTTGAGCCACTAAGTTTTGGGGTAGTTTGTTATGCAGCAAAGCTAACTGATAGATAAGCCCAGTTCTTCTACTTACATAGCTATATGACTGTGCAAATTGCTTCATCTTGAAGCCTCGTTTTCTTCCTTTGTGACATGGGATAATGACAACACATATCACCGGACAATTGGGAATATTTAATGAAAAATGCATGTAAAATGGAAACACGATGCTGGGCGCATCGTGAGTGCTCAGTAATCTGCAGCTTTTATGAGGATGATTTCAGGCCTTTCCAGCCTGCTTTGTCTAATTGTTGACTCTATGTGGGAAAACGATGAGGTTATTGCTTAACAGGGCACAGCTCGACACAAATGTTTTATTAAGAAGCTGTCTTAATTTCCTGCTGGCATGAGGCAAATGAAGAGGGCAGATATTTTGTTAATTAAAAATTTAAAAGTACATAATTCTCTCTTTGGCATAAGTGTGTATGTAAGTCTGCAAAGCTAAATCTCTGAAACAGAGGATATTCACAAAGGTGTGTCTTGAATAGCAATTGTGATTCACGCAGAATGTATATTTGTGTTAGAGATGTTGTGGATAAGATTATGTCAAAAAGCGCAGGATAATAAATTGCTGAAACTCATTAATTCACATAACATCGACGTGCATTGCCATATTCCAGATGCTTGATTGCAATTCTTTAATATAATGAGTTGCCAATTCCTTTTCTCAAGAGAAGGATTGGCAGATTGTAATGCAATCTGTTGATGCTCTTTGACGGTGATTCTCAGTCACCGCCACCACTGCTAAGGAGCTGGAATCCTAAACACAGAGGCTTTGCTGAGGGAACTGTGTGTCAGTGCTGGGTGTTGCAGCCACTCCCACTGATATTAGGAAATATAAACTATCAGCTAAAGAGTGAGATTTGAGGAGCTTCAAAAAAGGAGCAGAAACTGGCTAAGAATGTCACACAGAGGAACCAACAATTAAATTACAGTGTGTGTTTTACAGAACAAGGTGACTTCACAGGAGACAAAGGAAAGCTGATAAAAATGAATTATAGGGAGATTAAAAGACCATAAAACCTCGAGGTTTTTGAAGCTTGTATCTTTAAATCTTGGGGCAGAGATGAGGCTGGGGAGAAGAGGTTTGGTGTGGCTAGGAAGGTAAGATTGCCTTTGAGATGTGTAAGAAAGATCACAAGGGAAGAATAAGCTCTCAAGTCATAATGCTATTGATTTCTGGTTAGCAAATCTAGTTGCTTTCAGTTGATTTTTAGAACTTATTTACTCAAATTATAAACTAGTACATATTCATAGCCAGAAGTATGGCACAGTGGTTAAGATCCGGAGTCAGCCTGCCTGTTCTCAAATCCTTTACAATTGTGGGATTTGGAGAAAGTTAGTTCACCTCTTTAAGCCTTTTGTATATAACAGGGATATGGATTTACTTCATATGCTTCGTTTGAGGATAAAATGAGATAAAGCATGGAAAGTGCTTAGAACCATGGCTGCCAAATAGTAAGCACCCTGCAATTATTAGTTATTGGAGAAAATTTGGAAAAGACAGCAAAGATAATAAATAAGAAAAAATATCACCTATCACCAGAAAGCAATTACCATTAATATTTTGATGTATTTTCTTTTGAAATCCATATCTTTTTATTTTATTTATTTATTTATTTATTTTGCGGTACACGGGCCTCTCACTGCTGTGGCCTCTCTCGCTGCGAAGCACAGGCTCCGGACGTGCAGGCTCATTGGCCATGGCTCACGGGCCCAGCCGCTCCACGGCATGTGGGATCTTCCTGGACCAGGGCACGAACCCATGTCCCCTGCATCGACAGGCGGACTCTCAACCACTGTGCCACCAGAGAAGCCCTGAAATACATGTCTTTTTAAAAGGATATTGGTAACTCATACAAACTCAGAGAAGACTGGCATCTCTATTACTTAGGAGAATTTCTTTAGGGAGAAAATGGAAAATGAGATTGGCTAATTCAAATGAAAACAATTTGTGTATTATAGCAGGTGGGGTTTTAAGAGAAGGCTATAAATTCAGAAGATTCATTGGGAATGAAAAATAGTTTTTATAAGCTCATAGAAAAGCTGGATTTGGCTGTCTACCATATTGCAGAATGTGAAGAGTTTGATAATATCCAGTGTGGGTGAGAGTGTGGGGAAAAGATGTCTTTAAACACTGCTTTTGAGAGTGCAAATTGATATAGCCCTTTGGGAGGACTCTTTGGCAATGTCTAATTACATTTTTGAACGTACATACTCTTAAGATCCAGCAATATCATGCTTGAATCTCTTCAAAACAGGGCATGCCCAAGAATATTCACAAAGATTAGAAACAATCTAAATGTCTATCAAAAAGTGAGTAGAAATGATAAGTAATGAATTTCCATGTTATGTAATACTGTGCAGAAATTAGACATAGCAAGGTATATCTACATATAATGACCTCATAAGAATACTATAACATATTAAGGGACAAAGGCCAACTGCAGAATAGTACATATGATAACATTTATGTTAGAAATAAAAACAAAATTATAAATTTCTATGAGTAGATGATGTGAAATTGATTAGAAAACAACAACAACAACTGAAAAGTGTTTGCCTGAAAACAAACTGATAGTCCTTGCCCTCAAGTCAGGGAGGGGTGGAAGTAGGGAATAGGAACTCAGAGAGGGCTTCCCTTTGTCTGTGTTGTATTACTTACAAGGAGAAGGCAGTCAAGTATTTCTTCTTGGTATCATTATTAATAAATTGAAAATATTAAAAAGTTAAACGTCAGTGTAAATTTACAGGATTTTTAAGGGGGGAAATGGCACTTTTGATTGTTAGGACTTATTTTCAGAGAAAAGTCTAATGTTGTAAAAAGCATTATAAAACATATTCAGCACAATTTGGCAAGTTTATTTATGAATAAATAGAAAAGCACCCAAATGTAAGATTAATTTTTTTCAGTTCTTTTTCAGACATTCTACTCTGTCTTCATTAAGAAGTTTGTTTATTTATTTAAAAATTTTTTAAAGGGTCAGAATTCCTGGCTTTCTTAAATTTTTTGCAGGCAGAAGATTTTCAAGATTTTAATAACAGTTATTTGGAGGTTGAGCATGTGGTGAGCTCTTCCTTGAGAAGTAGTAAAAGGGACACATGGGTACTTTCCAGCTGGGCTGTTGCCTTGCTCATCTGGTTTGTCGATTTCTTTCAGGAATTTCTAGGAATCCACTAGGATACACTTATATATTGCCAAATGATTATCACTATAGCATTAGCTAACACCTGTATCGTGTCACATAATTACCACTTTCTTTTTTGTGGTGAGGAATTTGAGATCTACTCTCTTAGCAATTTTCAAGTATACAGTATGGTATTATTAACTGTAATCACTATGTTATAAACTAGATCCCCAGAACTTGATCATCTTACAACTGAAAGTTTTGTACTCTTTGACCAACATCTCCCTTTTCCTCTACCCCACAGCCCCTGGTAACCACCATTCCAGTCTCTGTTTCAATGAGTTGGACTTTTTTAGATGCACATACGATTGCTATCATACAGTATTTGTCTTTTCTTCGTCTGACTTATTTCACTTAGCATAATGTCCTCAAGTTTCATCCATGTTGTGGCAAATGGCAGGATATCCCTTGTTCTCATGGCTGAATAATATTCCATTGTGTGTGTGTACACACACACACACCCCATCTTCTTTATCCATTCATCGGTTGATGGACACTTAGATTGTTTCCATATCTTGGCTATTTTGAATAATGCTGTAAAGAACATGGGAGCAGATCTTCTTGAGATCCTGATTTCATTTCTTTTGGATATATATTCAGAGGTAGGATGGCTGGACCATATGGTAGTCCTATTTTTTAATTTTTGAGGAAACGTAGACCGGTGGTTTTATTTTTGTATTTTATTTTATTTATATTTTATGCAGCAGGTTCTTATTAGTTATCTATTTTATACATATTAGTGTATATATATCACCACCACCACCACCCGCACTTTCCCCCCTTGGTGACCATACATTTTTTCTCTACATCTGTGTCTCTATTTCTGCCCTGCAAATCGGTTCATCTGTACCATTTATCTAGGTTCCACATATATGAGTTAATATACGATATTTGTTTTTCTCTTTCTGACTTAACTTCACTCTGTATGATAGTCTCTAGGTCCATCCACGTCTCTACAAATGACCCAATTTCGTTCCTTTTTATGGCTGAGTAATATTCCATTGTATATATGTACCACATCTTCTTTATCCATTTGTCTGTCAGTGGGCATTTAGGTTGCTTCCATGACCTGGCTATTGTAAATAGTGCTGCAATGAACATTGGAGTGCATGTGTCTTTTTGAATTATGGCTTTCTCTGGGTATATGCCCAGTAGTGGGATTGCTGGCTCCTATGGTAATTCTATTTTTAGTTCTTTAAGGAACCTCCATACTGTTCTCCTAGTGGCTGTATCAATTTACATTCCCAGAAACAGTGCAAGAGGGTTCTCTTTTCTCTACACCCTCTCCAGCATTTGTTGTTTGTAGATTTTCTGAGGATGCCCATTCTAACTGGTGTGAGGTGATAACTCATTGCAGTTTTGATTTGCATTTCTCGAATAATTAGTGATGTTGAGCAGCTTTTCATGTGCTTCTTGGCCATCTGTATGTCTTCTTTGGAGGAATGTCTATTTAGGTCTTCTGCCCATTTTTGGATTAGGTTGTTTTTTTTTTAATATTGAGCTGCATGAGCTGTTTATATATTTTGGAGATTAATCCTTTGTCCATTGATTCGTTTGCAAATATTTTCTCTCATTCTGAGGGTAGTCTTTTCATCTTGTTTAGAGTTTCCTTTGCTGTGCAAAAGCTTTTCAGTTTCATTAGGTCCCATTTGTTTATTTTTGTTTTTATTTCCATTACTCTAGGAGGTGGGTCAAAAAAAGATCTTGCTGTGATTTATGTCAAAGAGTGTTCTTCCTAGGTTTTCCTCTAAGAGTTTTACAGTGTCTCGTCTTACATTTAGGTCTTTAATCCATTTTGAGTTTATTTTTGTGTATGGTGTTAGCGAGTGTTCTAATTTCATTCTTTTACATGTAGCTGTCCAGTTTTCCCAGCACCACTTATTGAAGAGACTGTCTTTTCTCCATTTTATATCCTTGCGTTCTTTGTTATAGATTAGTTGACCACAGGTGCTTGGGTTTATCTCTGGGCTTTCTTTCCTGTTCCATTGATCTATCTTTCTGTTTTTGTGTCAGTACCATATTGTCTTGATTGCTGTAGTTTTGTAGTATAGTGTGAAGTCAGGGAGTCTGATCCCTCCAGCTGTTTTTTTCCCTCAAGATTGCTTTGGCTGTTTGGGGTCTTTTGTGTCTCCATACAAATTTTAAGATTTTTTTGTTCTAGTTCTGTAAAAAAATGCCATTGGTAATTTGATAGGGGTTGCACTGAATCTGTAGATTGCTCTGGGTAGTAGAGTCATTTTCACAATATTGATTCTTCCAATCCAAGAACATAGACCAGTGGTTCTTAAAGTGTGCTCCCCAAAAGAACATCTACACCACCTGGAACTGTATGAGAAATGCAAATTCTCAGTTACCCCTCAAAGCTGACTTAGATGCACACTGAAGTATGAAAACTGTTGTCATAGATAGTAAACCCTTTGAATGTAGGAGCCATTGCATTGCCTGGACCCTTGCTTAGGCCTTAGGATATGATAGGTGCTACATTTATTCAGTGAATGAGCAAGTTTGGGAGGTGTGGGTATAGCAGGAGAGGTATTTGTAAGCTACAGAGGTCAATGTGGTGAACAACCAACCATAGGGGTACTGAAGAGCACCTCCTCATTGGGAGGTAAACTAAAAGCAGGGCAATAAGCTCTCTGTTTTCATCAAATGTGTAGTCTACCTGGGAAGGAAAAAATAAATATATGTGGAATATTCAGAGGCCAATAAAGGTACTGATTTTCTTGTTTCTGATGTTAAGTGTAGAAAAATAGGAGTTTTTGATCAGCTGAATCTGAATCATTCATTCTTTGGCCTATTTACTGAATTATAGATTTGTAGACCATTATATTATTGCTTCTAGGAAGCCAATAAAGGTTAAATAAAATTAACATATTTTAAAACACCAATTTGATTACCATTATCCTGCTTCAAGCTTTTTGGAACTATATGCCCATTTTAACAGTGATTTTGAGCATTAGAATTTAAAACTACAAACTTCCCTTCAATTACGTATTTGTTCATTTTTTCACAAGTATATTTGAGAATTTATCATGTGTCAGGCAAATAATAATTTTCCAAATGTGAATAATAGTCCTCAAAGTGCTGAATTTAAAAAATGTGAATGCTATGTAATAAAATCCTTCTTTGCCTCAAGTGAAATTGCTCACTTACACAGTCAGTCCCATTATGTAGTGAAGATTTGGTGGTTATTTAATAAATTTAAATCATAAGGTCAAGTGGGATAGCTGATGCTGCAGAGTTGGTTTCTTGGATCAAAGGATCTGATTTTGCTATCCACAAAGATCAAATAAATGGAGAACTGCCAGATATCTACTTCATTTTGTGTTGGGTAGACACAGCCAGAGATGGGCAAGAAAGCTGAGTTTTAAAAGGCAGGATTATTTCAAAGACAGGAATAGTACTGGAGAAATGAATGCAGTGTCATGTGGAAAAGTATTGATTATACAAGGCCAGAAGGAACTGGGGAGACCAACTATCTGAGATTCTGAGATGGTTAAGGGGCCTGCTGTGAAGTGGCATGGAGGACACCTGCCAAATGGTTAGACTTTGGGAAAAAGTCCTCCATCACTCCATTATAAAATGTCTGTAGTATGCTGCTGAAACCTGTAGATTCAGTATTAGACAAGGTGAGTAGATTAAAGTGAATCTTCTGTGATCTCAGCTTTGACACTTTTTAATTGTCATCTAGTTAGTGTTTGGGAATTCTGGCCTTGGATTTTACTAGGGATGGAAAATCCAGGACTATTTTTAGGAGGAGAGATGGGACAGAAATCCCAGATTATTCAGGATTCCAGACTGTGATCTCCTTCAGTGTAGGGTTTATGTCCAGCTCACCTCTGCATCCAGGGGCCTGGCCTGAACGCAGCTTGGTGAGGGTCACTAAATTTGTTGGACGCCTGCATCTCTTGTTTCATTATTGCTCTTCAGATAAAGGCCCTTCCTGAGAGAGCTCTCCACAGAGCTGGAAAGACAAAGATAATCTGAGAAAAGGCACTTGTTTCTACAGAGATATTTTCATCTTGAAAAATCAGAGCAGAAATAAATGAAATAGAAATGAAAAAAGAATAGCAAAGATCAGTAAAACTAAAAACTGGTTCTTTGAGAAGATAAACAAAATTGATAAACCTTTAGCCCGACTCATCAAGAAAAAGAGGGAGAGGACTCAAATCAATAAAATTAGAAATGAAAAAGAAGTTACAACTGACACTACAGAAATACAAAGGATCATAAGAGACTACTACAAGCAACTATATGCCAATAAAATGGAGAACCTGGAAGAAATGGACACATTCTTAGAAAAGCACAACCTTCCAAGACTGAACCAGGAAAAAATAGAAAATACGAACAGACCAATCACAAGTAATGAAATTGAAACTGTGATTAAAAATCTTCCAACAAACACAAGTCCAGGACCAGATGGCTTCACAGGCAAATTCTATCAAACATTTACAGAAGACCTAACACCTATCCTTCTCAAACTCCTCCAAAATATTGCAGAGGGAGGAACACTCCTAAACTCATTCTATGAGGCCACCATCACCCTGATACCAAAACCAGACAAAGATATCACAAAAAAAGAAAATTACAGGCCAATATCACTGATGAATAGAGATGCAAAAATTCTCAACAAAATACCAGCAAACAGAATCCAACAGCACATTAAAAGGATCATACACCATGATCAAGTGGGACTTATCCCAGGGATGCAAAGATTGTTCAATATACGGAAATCAATCAATGTGATACACCATATTAACAAATTGAAGAAAAAAATCATCTTTAAAATTTAATAACATACCCCTGATCATTGGAGCAATAGGTTTTAAAGACTTTTAAAGAGTTTTTGTTTGTTTTTTAAAAAATAAATATAGCTTATTGCAAGGTGCACACTGATTTATTTAATATCAAAGTCATAAGATATATATATTTTTAATTTTAAGAAAAATTGCAGAAAATCAGATTATATTATATAAGCTCCACTCCCCCCACCCTCTTCAAATACCCTGATGCCAACTTGGAGTGTGGTGTCGGGAGGAGAAGGGCTGAAAGACTGGAAATTGTTTTGAATCATCCAAGAAGGCACTAAGATATCCAAAGAAAATCTCAAACAAATCTCTCTCTTTCTCTTTCTTTTTTTCTTTCTCTTTGTCTCTCTTACACACACACACACACACACACACACACACACACACACACACCCCATGCACAATCTTTAAATGATAGGATGGGGGAACCTGGCCTGTGCTCCTTGGATGGGCTTGAATCAGTTAAGTAGGAAGTTTGTCTTCACCTTTTTCAGCTCTAACTCCCCATCTTTTTCTCTACCCTTCTCCCTATCAGAAAGACCAGACTATTGAGGCATGAGGCTGTAGAAGGGGCGTAAATGTCCCACAATAGACTATACTGTGCCGTCTTAGTATAGGTAGCTTAAAAGAATTGCCTGTTCTTTCTCTTATCCTTCTTCTGCATATCCGTTTTCAAGACTCAGCTCATATGTCACCTCTCCTAGAAACCTTTACTCCCTTAGGCAGAATTTCCCCTCTGGGCACATTGTATTATAATGATGTGTCTTCATGTCTATCTTCACGACTCTATATGAGTCTGTAAAGACATCACTTCTTGATTTACTGTTTCATCTCCAGTGACAAGTAAGTGTCTGACCTATAGAAAGTGTTCAATATGTTCAATGACTAAATTACTCATACCTTGAAGTATCTGCGTTGGGAACTGTGACTCTTCAAGCTTTGACTCTGAAAGGGGCATTCCAACCACAGGATGAAAGATCCATGGCATGTTAAGATCTTGCCACTATTCCTGGAATATGTCTTGAGCCCAACAGCTGAATGGAGATCAGTCTAGTTTAAAGAGCTCCAAAAGCTTTGAACAACTGCTCCAAAAGAGACTACTAAAAGTGACTCTAACATACTGAGTGCAGAGGAAACATTGCTTCTGGCTACTGCCCCATTATCTTGGGATAGTTGAGTGAGTAAGAAATCTAATGACATATTTACACAGTGCTTTATAATTTATGAGCCTGTTCTCTAGGTGATTTCACTTGATACTCATAAAAACTGTGAAGTAGGTATAGATTTTTATTCCCATTTTAGAGATGTAAAAACTTAAGATCAGAGGTGGTAAATGACTTGCCTAGATCACAGAGACCAGTGCTTTCTTCATTCCTCTTAAGCTCTGAAGAGATGCCATCTTGTTATCTCTCTGAGCAGAGCCACCATATTTCACCTATGGTAAATAATAAGAGCTAACAGTGATCAAGTTGTTATTTTGTGCTGGACACTGGGTTAAGCACTATGCACTGATTTACTTAAAACTTATTAAATGCATTATTACTATCCCCATTTCATAGACGTGGAAACCAAGGCATAGAGATGTTAATCAATTCCATGGTCACATATCTGCTAAGTAGCAGTGCTGGATTGAGAATTCAGGCAGTCTGACTTCAGAGAATACATGCTTAACCACTAATACATTGTTTTGCATTAATACAGGTTCTGAAATTAGACCATCAAGCCTAAATTAATGGCTGCTACTCTTGTTAACGGTAGCCTTGGCCAAGAAACATGGCCTCTCCAAGCCTCAGTTTTCTGATTTATAAAATGAGATTAAAAGTAAAGCTAGGAATAAAAGAATGAAATATGCCACAGTGTCTGGTACATAGTACATGCTCCACAAATGGTAGTTGTTATTTTGGTAGAAGATATTCTGTTATCCATCCCTAGATGACTTGATGGTAGGCAGTCATAGGAAGTCATTGCTAGAACTTTGAGAGTTTGATTAATGAAATCAGAACATAACAGATGAGAACAGAGCCATGTAATTCACTTCAAAAGAGACAATGACTCCCAGGCTACCAAAATCTGATCATAGCTTAACCAATAGGATGTCAGAATATGAGGATGGAAGAGCAAAGCTCAGCAAGGAAAGACCAAAAATAAAAAGAGAAAGGTTTTGAGATGCAACATTTGTGTGTATGCATCCAATACTGTCCACAGGAGAGGATGACCTGACCTTGCCTGGCTATGATCCTATCTGGGTGCTTGAAGGGTATATCAATTCAAGATTAAATATGACTGCATAAAATAGGAATAGGACTCCCATGGATTAACCTGGTGGAGGATTTATTTTTCTCTCATATTAAGTTCGGTGATAGATCATCTGGGGCTGCTACCACCAGAGACCCTGGCTCCTTCCATGTTTCTGCTCTGCCATTCTCCACTGTCATCCTCATGGTAACATGGCTGCTCTTCCTCTGTCATCTCATCTGTATTCAGGTAGGAAGAAGAAGGCAGAAGGAATAAGAAAGAAGGAATGGCATCTACATTTGGAAAGGAAAATTCTTCCAAAAATTGCAAGCAGACTTCTGCTTATATATCATTGACCAAAACTGTGTCACTAGGAGCTATTAAAAAGGAAAAAAAAACATGGCAAATAGACATCGAGTAAGCAGTTTTGTCCCCCTAGATCCACTCTCCAATCTTCTCTGTCCCTTCAGTCCTGGAAGCTGACCTATATGGATTATATCAAGTTCCTGGAATTTTGGCTTCCAGTTTGGTTTGGCCAGTGGGAGCCCAGGCAGGAGGCTGGAGGGAATGAAGAGAGGGGGGTCAGGGTATATTTATTTCCTCAGTTGCCTTCTTAAGAAATTACCCAGAGGTATCTGTGTCCTTGACCAAAGATCACAGCTCGTCTAAAATGGCCCTCTATACAAACTTATTTTCTGGGTCCCAGTGGCCATTCCCTCCTCCATGTCTTTAGGCTTATTGTGTTGTAACAGCCCCAGGATCATACACTTTCCCTACATCATGTCCACACGTTTGTAAATAACGCTTTTATTAAACCCTCTTTAAATCATCCTAATTTGCATGTGTGCCGTTAGCTTCCTGATGGAAACTGACAGAATAATCATCAGTGTCTGCCTCCTCGGGGCATATTACTATGGTAGGAAGGAGTGCATTAAAGCCTTATGATGAATGCCATCATTTATTTAGCCAATATTTATTGAGCATCAGTGTACCAAGACACAATGCTAGATAAAAATCCAATTCCTTGCCCTCAAGTAGCTCACAGTTATTTAAACCTTTACATCACTCAACTCACTCCTCTTGCTTAGTCTCCAAGCTTGTCAAGTCGATAGTAAATTGCAGTTTGGCTTTCTGTGTAGCATTCCCACAGGGATAAAATTCACTTTTTATGCTATTTCAAGATCCAATTGACTATTAATGATATTCTTTGTGAAAATGAAGATGTATAGAATAGTGCCAGATAGCATGGATTTTGGAGTCAGGCAGATTAACATTCAAAACTCACCCGATGTATAACTTTGGACAAGTTATATAACCTCCGTGGCCCTGAGTCATTTTTCTTATACATGGGACTAAATTGCATTTATGTCCTCTGACTGCTGTAAAGACAGAAGGAGATCATTTCCACAAAGCTCTTAGCTCAGCGTCTGGTTCACTAAAGAAATGGCAGCTATTCTAGTTTATACATTACTTTCTTGTGAGTATGTTTAGTACAAGCTGCTTTTAAATGAATGGTCATCTCTTGAGAGAATGACTGTTGAGTTTCTTACATGCAAAATTTAGGAACAGTCCCTGGTCTGTGGTGACTTCACCCAGAAAATATTACCAAGGAAGGCTCTCTCTGGGCAGCTTGCAAGTTAGTCTTAGTCCTTTACTTGAGGATACGATCCACATTGACAAGAAAGTCCCAACCCTTGGGAGTCCGGGCTCTGGACCAGTCAGGCACTCTGGTTCCAGCGGGTGAGAAGTAGAATATCCAGGGTGAGGACAGGTTGGCAGGACCAGCAGAAGGTCTAGGGCCAGACAGGCTACAGGCAGGGGGCTATTTGAGTTCAGGTGAGGCAGGAAATGAAGAACGTAGATGAACTCTATCCAGGGCGTGGGAACTCAAAGGTTTAGGAAAAGTGCAGCCAGGCAGGAGACACCAACGTGGAATCCTGACGACCTGCTCTCTGCAATGTTTTATGTTTTCTGTGCTGGCATAGGCAGGCATGTTTAAATATGTGTGATTTTAGCCAGAGGAACAGAGAAGGTATGGTTAGAGTCTGATCAAAGCAGGGAGAGAAGGTTTGGGAATTCCAGAATTTCTCCCACTAAGACCTTGATTGGTTAAGACTCTGTTTTGAAAGAATCTAGAAAGAGTTTCTTCCTGTTTGGCTATTGAATTCATGTAATAAAAAAGCTGGAAATAATTCTAAGAGTCTCTCAGCATTAGGAATCCCCAGAATAAACAGCATTATACTACTACTCTCTTATGTGGTTCTGATTATACATTGTTTTTAACTTAATGATACCTTATGATTCCATAGCACATTACAGTTTTCAAAATGTTTTTACTTGGATGATCTAATTTAATCCTCATAGTAATAATGTGAGGTGGTTATTATCTATTATTATCACTCTGTTGTAGATTCAGCTCAGCTCAGTTCCATGGAACATTTATTGAGCACCTACTTTGTGCCTGGCACTCTGCTAGGTGTTGGGGTATAATGTCCTTCACACATAAGTGAAGACTTTCAGAGATTGCTATAGCAGAGGAGTCAGCAGCATCACTTGTGTTTGGCAGAACTAAAAAGGCAAGCAGAGGAGTGGGAAAGTTTTACAGTGAAAACAGAGGAAGGTTTCAGCTATGCCCTGATTGGAGGCTGCTGTCATGGGGAACTGGAGATGAGCTATCTACATGCAGGGCAACCTGTGTTATCAATTGGTGGAGCATAATTGACTTTCTAGTTGGTCCTAAGTTGGAAGTGGGGCCGAAACTTAGGGAAGCTGCCAGTTAATGATCAACTTCTTACTCTTGTGGGCGGATTGCTACAGAGGTTGTGGTTTAATGTTTTTGGACTGGTTGCTACGGAACTTGTCGATCAGTATACTGTTGCTATCAGTGGTCTGTTGTATATTCAGTCTCTCAACAGTATGGGTGACAAACACATAACAACATGAGAGTATGAATTTTGGAGTCAGACAGATGAACATTCAAATGAACTCCATAGATGTGTAACCTGGCGCAAATTACGTCATCTCTGTGGACCTGAGTAGCCTTACCTGAGGCTACTCATCTTCCTGAGGGGATGAAGAAACAGGGGCAGCCAGATCTTTAACCAACTCTCCTGGAGTCATGAAAAGTGGAATGAAGAACTGGAGTTTAACCTGGGTTTTCCAACTCTGTTCAGTGCTCTTCCTGGTTACGACTTTTGGAGTTTATCATTCACTTTGGGGAAGAGGTAAGCACAGATCTTTCTTTTAGTACAGTAGCAGTGCACTTCTGAGCATGAGTAAACATTTCCCCTTGAATCTTTTATCTGTGTAGCTGTAGATGGTGATCAGTGAACACCTTCTTTATTTGCACTAAAAATTTGACAAGAGAAGACTGGTACAATAGCAAAGATGCTGTAGAGCCCAGAATCAGGTCTCCAATTTACCAGTTCTTGGCTTCCTTTTGGGGGCTCTGTGACTGTTTTCTGTTCTCCTGGGGATTATCACCATTATATGCTAACCTCCCAGACAGATTCTCATTTCCTTTTTGTTTTTAATGTCTGTTTCACCTCATACTCCATAGCCCTGCTCCCTCAGCCATCCTTGGAAAGGTTGACAACTGTGCTGACCACTCTTCCAATATTATGGCTTCACACTTTCTATTGTCATTCTTTTTTTCAATGTGCAAAATTTACTAGGCAGTGACTAGGTTTCAGGGACTGTTCTAGGTGTGGGGAATACAGAGGGGAAAAGACAGTAAAAGTTCCTGCCCTTGTAGTGCTAACACTCTAGTGGGGAAGCAGACAAGACACAGATGAGTAAACAAATAAGTATGTCAGATAGTGATAAGTGCTAAAGCCGGTCAAAGGAGGTAGAGTATGATGTGTGTGCATATAGTCGCTGCAGCTGCTTTTTAGGTAAGGTGGTCAAAGAAGTTCTCTCCAAGGAGGTGACCTTTAAGCCGAAGCTGAAATGGAGAGAGGGTGTGAACTAAGGAAGTCCTAGAGGGATATCATTCCAGGTAGCAAGAATAGCAAGTGCCATATCCTAGAGGCACTGGTGTATCTGAGGGATAGCAAGAAGTCCTGTCAGGCTAGACTGGGGTTAGTGAAGGAACTTGCGCAGCTATAGCATACTAACTACATTTTTAACTTGCGGAATAAATGTCAGTAAAGGCAGAAGGAAAATATTTGTTTGCTACTTCCATTGGTTAAAGGAAACATATACAACATGCCCATTTTCTTTTTTAGTATCAAGTCTGTATGTGGCTCTCCAGCCCATTGCTATCCCTTTCTGTCAGGGATATCATGATGTGTTTTTGCCTTAACAAGCTTTGAGGAGAGTCATCGTTTATTTTTGTTTTATTGTGTTGTGTTTTTCCATCTAATCCTTGGCCTTGCCTTGAACTTGCGTAATGCTCATGTACAATATATTCAATAGAGAAAGAGTGAGGGGCACAGGGAGGAATATGACATGAGTGTGCAATAGTGCAATAGACACTATTGGTTTGCCTGCCCACCACTACTTCTTCCTTCTCCTTCTAATAGCACTATCCTCCCCTTTCACCTGAGAAATGCTCTTTACTCCACATCAACTATGGAGTTTGAATAAGAGCTGCCATCTTTTTATGGAAGTTCTCCCCCTCTCCCCTCGCACCCACCTTCAATTTCACAATGCTGCATTGACTTTTCAGTACAGTTGATGATCTCAGGATGGACAGTTGACTTAAGCTGAGCAAAAGGAGAGTTTTCATCGATATTTTTGGGCTAGAGCTTGAGAACAGGATTTATATCCTCTTGGATGGCAAAAACCTACAGATGAGTGGGTGAGGGGGTGCTGAGATCTGCTGGTAGCTATGTTCTTTGACTTGTGGTGGTTCCTGGTCAGAGAGAATGAAGCAGACACATCAACACAATAGCAAAGAATAAGTGGGTGTGGTGGCATTTTATCTCCGGTCCCATTCCAGGTTCTCTGTGTCCTGGCTGAGTGCTTATTCTTCTCTTAGTTATCTGAAACTTCAAATGCACTTCTCTTTTAAATTTAAGAAGGTTTGAGTTGCTACTTTCAATGGAGAGAATTGTAAGAAATGCAAAATACATTTAAAAATATACCATTATGTTTTACATTCAAAATTGTGGTTATAAGTGATCCTGTTAAGTACTTGATACAATTCTTACAGTCAACTAGAGCAGTGCTTCTCAGACTTTAAAGGGCACACAACTCACTAGGGAATCTTGTGAAAATGTGGATTCTGATTTGGTAGGTCAGTGTGTGTTCAGGGAGTCTGCATTTCCAGTGAGCTCCCAGGGGATGCTGCAGGTTTGAAGACCACAGTTTGAGAAGCATGGGACTAGACAGCATATGTAAAGCCTCTAGCCCACTGGGCTGGTGGTCATAGATGTCAGCTATTAAATACATACCTATTGAGCTGAGTGAAAACTTTCAGATCCACATTGTTCTATTGAGGTTGGATAAATTAAATGATGCTGAAAATTGGGAAAGCAGTTTAATACAAGGCATTATGAGGTTTACTCACCAGAAAAACACCCTCCTATTTTTTTTAGGATTTGAAAATGTGAATAACACATTTAAAAAATCCTTTGACAGACTGAGACCCAGTCTTTTAGAGAGATTGCATGGTGGAGTGGAAAGAATGATTCTTCCTGAAGCCACACAGCCTGGGGCTGGAAATATGTTTTGTTCATTTCCAGCTTTGTGTACCAAAAAAGTCTTAGTTCTTTCATTCATGTGTAGTAGGTAATTTTATGGTCAAGTGTGTAAATATAAAATTTTCTGTTTCTCTAATAACTGAACAAGTGTATCTTTCTGGCCTCTCTGTTCCCCTTAGAGCAGAAAACTCAATCTTACCAAATCTTAGTAAACTCAAACACATTTCCCTTAGTCCCTTCGGATAAACTTTACTCAATTCAAGATTTCTCCACCTCATTTATTTTCCTTTTCTCTTCAGGGATGTCTCAGTTCTGGAGGGCTCATGTGTGGTCCAGGTATTGGTGGGAGGCAGCCTTTACTTCTCATCCTTGGTCTTTCTCATTTCTGTATTGGTATCTGAAGCTCCTGTATTTATACGTTTGTTCCTTGTCAGTCTCTTTCTAGGTCTTATCTGCTGCTAAATCTTCTATAGCCCCCTGTCTCCAGGTCCTTGCAGACCATTTTGCATCCTTCTTGTCGATTGGACAACCTCTGTAGGTCAACTGACCAATTCTCAGGCACTTCTGAATCCCTCTTGGGGTCATGGGAAACATAGAAACTCTCAAGTTTCTCAGGGATGCATCTTATCCATCTTTAATGCAATTATTCAACAAATACCAAGTGTCTCCTATGTAACAAGCACAGTTCTGGACACTGGCACCAATATTCTTTACCCTAACATAGTGCTTAGCTTACAATAGATGTTTAATAAAAGTTTATTGAACAAATGGATATTTCTTAAAATGAAAAACTGTAGAAATGGAAATACTTGGATAGATACATGTTTCTCAAAATAACAACCAGTCATTCATGAAAATAAGTAGAGGAGAAGGCGGAAGATGGCGGAAGAGTAAGACGCGGAGATCACCTTCCTCCCCACAGATACACCAGAAATACATCTACACGTGGAACAGCTCCTACAGAACACCTACTGAAGGCTGGCAGAAGACCTCAGACCTCCCAAAAGGCAAGAAACTCCCCACATACCTGGGTAGGGCAAAAGAAAAAAAGAAAAAACAGAGACAAAAGAATAGGGACGGCACCTGCACCAGTGGGAGGGAGCTGTGAAGGAGGAAAAGTTTCCACACACTAGGAAGCCCCTTCGCGGGCGGAGACTGCGGAAGGCGGAGGGGGGAGCTTCGAAGCCGCGGAGGAGTGCACAGCAACGGGTGCGGAGGGCAAAGCGGGGAGATTCCCGCACAGAGGATCGGTGCCGACCGGCACTCACCAGCCCGAGAGGCTTGTCTGCTCACCCGCCGGGGCGGGCGGGGCTGCGAGCTGAGGCTCTGAGCCTCGGGTTTCGGTTTCGGATGGAGCGCAGGGAGAGGACTGGGGTTGGCGGCTTGAACATAGCCTGAAGGGGTTAGTGCACCACAGCTAGCCGGGAGGGAGTCCGGGGAAAAGTCTGCACCTGCCGAAGAGGCAGGAGACTTTTCCTTCCCTCTTTGTTTCCTGGGGTGTGAGGAGAGGGGTTTAAGAACGCTGCTTAAAGGAACTCCAGAGACGGGCGCGAGCCGCGGCTAAAAGCGCGAACCCCAGAGACGGGCGCGAGCCGCGGCTGAAAGCGCGGACCCCAGAGGCGGGCGGGAGACGTTAAGGCTGCTGCTGCCGCCACCAAGGGACCTGTGTGCGAGCACAGGTCACTCTCCACACCCCTCTTCCGCGGAGCCTGTGCAGCCCGCCACTGCCAGGTTCCCGGGATCCAGGGACAACTTCCCCGGGAGAACGCACAGCGCGCCTCAGGCTGGTGCAAAGTCACGCCGGCCTTTGCCACCGCAGGCCCGCCCCGCACTCCGTGCCCCTCCCTCCCCGCAGGCCTGAGTGCGCCCCCGAATCAGCGGCTCTTTTAACCCCGTCCTGTCTGAGCAAAAAACAGACGCCCTCCAGCGACCTACACGCAGTGGCAGGGCCAAATCCAAAGCTGAGCCCTGGGAGCTGTGAGAACAAAGAAGAGAAAGGGAAATCTCTCCCAGCAGCCTCAGAAGCAGCGGATTAAAGCTCCACAATCAACTTGATATACCCTGCATCTGTGGAATACCTGAATAGACAACCAATCATCCCAAATTAAGGAAGTGGACTTTAGGAGCAAAATCTATGATTTTTTCCCTTTTCCTCTTTTTGTGAATGTGTATGTGTATGCTTCTGTGTGAGATCTTGTCTGTATAGTCTTGCTTCCACCATTTGTCCTAGGGTTCTATCCGTCCATGTTTTTTTTTTTTTTTAATTTTTTTTCTTAATAATTAATTTTAATAACGTTATTATACTTTACCTTCGTTCTTTCTTTCTTTCTTTCCTTCCTTCCTTCCCTCCTTTAGACAACGAATCATCCCAAATTGAGGAGGTGGTCTCTGACAGCAAGATTTATGATTTTTCCCCATTTACCTCTTTTAGTGAGGGTGTATGTGTATGCTTCTGTGTAAGATTTTGTCAGTATAGCTTTGCTTCCAACATTTGTCCTAAGGTTCTATCCGTCCCTTTTTTTTTTTTAAATAAGAATTTTTTAATTCAATAACTTTATTATACTTTATTTTATTTTTACTGTATCTTCTTTCTTTCTGTCTTTTTCCCTTCTTTCCCTCCTTCCTTCCTTCCTCCCTCCCTCCCTCCTTTCTTTCCTTCTTGCCTTCTTTCCTCCTTTGCTTCTTTCTTTCTTCCTTCCTTCCTTCCTACCCTCCTTTCCTTCTTTCTTTCCTCATACTTCTACTAATTCCCTCTACTTTTTCTCCCTTTTATCCTGAGCTGTGTGGATGAAAAGCTCTTGGTGCTCCAGCCAGGAGGCAGGGCTCTGCCTCTGAGGTGGGAGAGCCAACTTTGGGACACTGCTCAACAAGAGACCTCCCAGCTCCACATAATATCAAACGGCGAAAATCTCCCAGAGACCTCCATCTTAACACCAGCACCCAGCTTCACTCAACGACCAGCAAGCCACAGTGCTGGAAAACCTATGCCAAACAACTAGCAAAACAGGAACACAACCCCACCCATTGGCAGAGAGGCTGCCTAAAATCATAATAAGGCCACAGACACCCCAAAACACACCACCAGACGTGAACCTGCCCACTAGAGAGACAAGATCCAGCCTCATCCACCACAACACAGGCACTAGTCCCCTCCACCAGGAAGCCTACACAACCCACTGAACCAACCTTAGCCACTGGAGACAGACATCAAAAACAGGAGGAACTACGAACCTGCAGCCTGCAAAAAGGAGACCCCAAACACAGTAAGATAACCAAAATGAGAAGACAGAAAAACACACAGCAGATAAAGGAGCAAGATAAAAATGCACCAGACCTAACAAATGAAGAGGAAATAGGCAGTCTACCTGAAAAAGAATTCAGAATAATGATAGTAAGGTTGATCCGAAATCTTGGAGATAGAATGGACAATAGAATGGACAAAATGCAAGAATCAGTTAACAAGGACCTAGAAGAACTAAAGATGAAACAAGCAATGATGAACAACACAATAAATGAAATTAAAAGTACTCTAGATGGGATCAATAGCAGAATAACTGAGGCAGAAGAACGGATAAGTGACCTGGAAGATAAAATAGTGGAAATAACTACTGCAGAGCAGAATAAAGAGAAAAGAATGAAAAGAACTGAGGACAGTCTCAGAGACCTCTGGGACAACATTAAACGCACCAACATTCGAATTATAGGGGTTCCAGAAGAAGAAGAGAAAAAGAAAGGGACTGAGAAAATATTTGAAGAGATTATAGTTGAAAACTTCCCTAATATGGGAAAGGAAATAGTTAATCAAGTCCAGGAAGCACAGAGAGTCCCATACAGGATAAATACAAGGAGAAATACGCCAAGACACATATTAATCAAACTGTCAAAAATTAAATACAAAGAAAGCATATTAAAAGCAGCAAGGGAAAAACAACAAATAACACATAAGGGAATCCCCATAAGGTTAACAGCTGATCTCTCAGCAGAAACCCTACAAGCCAGAAGGGAGTGGCAGGACATACTGAAAGTGATGAAGGAGAAAAACCTGCAGCCAAGACTACTCTACCCAGCAAGGATCTCATTCAGATTTGATGGAGAAATTAAAACCTTTACAGACAAGCAAAAGCTGAGAGAGTTCAGCACCACCAAACCAGCTTTACAACAAATGCTAAAGGATCTTCTCTAGGCAAGAACACAAGAGAAGGAAAAGACCTATAATAACGAACCCAAAACAATTTAGAAAATGGGAATAGGAACATACATATCGATAATTACATTAAATGTAAATGGACTAAATGCTCCCACCAAAAGACACAGATTAGCTGAATGGATACAAAAACAAGACCCTTATATATGCTGTCTACAAGAGACCCACTTCAGACCTAGAGACACATACAGACCGAAAGTAAGGGGATGGAAAAAGATATTGCATGCAAATGGAAACCAAAAGAAAGCTGGAGTAGCAATTCTCATATCAGACAAAATAGACTTTAAAATAAGGACTATTAAAAGAGACAAAGAAGGACACTACATAATGATCAAGGGATCGATCCAAGAAGAAGATATAACAATTGTAAATATTTATGCACCCAACATAGGAGCACCTCAATACATAAGGCAAATACTAACAGCCAAGAAAGGGGAAATCGACAGTAACACATTCATAGTAGGGGACTTAAACACCCCACTTTCACCCATGGACAGATCATCCAAAATGAAAATAAATAAGGAAACACAAGCTTTAAATGATACATTAAACAAGATGGACTTAATTGATATTTATAGGACACTCCATCCAAAAACAACAGAATACACATTTTTCTCAAGTGCTCATGGAACATTCTCCAGGATAGATCATATCTTAGGTCACAAATCAAGCCTTGGTAAATTTAAGAAAATTGAAATTGTATCAAGTATCTTTTCTGACCACAATGCCATGAGACTAGATATCAATTACAGGAAAAGATCTGTAAAAAATACAAACACATGGAGGCTAAACAATACACTACTTAATAATGAAGTGATCACTGAAGAAATCAAAGAGGAAATCAAAAAATACCTAGAAACAAATGACAATGGAGACACAACAACCCAAAACCTGTGGAATGCAGCAAAAGCAGTTCTAAGGGGGAAGTTTATAGCAATACAAGCCCACCTTAGGAAGCAGGAAACATCTCGAATAAACAACCTAACCTTGCACCTCAAGCAATTAGAGAAAGAAGAACAAAAAAACCCCAAAGCTAGCAGTAGGAAAGAAATCATAAAAATCAGATCAGAAATAAATGAAAAAGAAATGAAGGAAACAATAGCAAAGATCAATAAAACTAAAAGCTGGTTCTTTGAGAAGATAAACAAAATAGATAAACCACTAGCCAGACTCATCAAGAAAAAAAGGGAGAAGACTCAAATCAATAGAATTAGAAATGAAAAAGGAGAGGTAACAACTGACACTGCAGAAATAAAAGAGATCATGAGAGATTACTACAAGCAACTCTATGCCAATAAAATGGACAATCTGGAAGAAATGGACAAATTCTTAGAAACGCACAACCTGCCAAGACTGAATCAGGAAGAAATAGAAAATTTGAACAGACCAATCACAAGCACTGAAATTGAAACTGTGATTAAAAATCTTCCAACAAACAAAAGCCCAGGACCAGATGGCTTCACAGGCGAATTCTATCAAACATTTAGAGAAGAGCTAACACCTATCCTTCTCAAACTCTTCCAAAATATAGCAGAGGGAGGAACACTCCCAAACTCCTTCTACGAGGCCACCATCACCTTGATACCAAAACTAGACAAGGATGTCACAAAGAAAGAAAACTACAGGCCAATATCACTGATGAACATAGATGCAAAAATCCTCAACAAAATACTAGCAAACAGAATCCAACAGCACATTAAAAGGATCATACACCATGATCAAGTGGGGTTTATTCCAGGAATGCAAGGATTCTTCAATATATGCAAATCTATCAATGTGATAAACCATATTAAACTGAAGGAGAAAAACTATATGATCATCTCAATAGATGCAGAGAAAGCTTTCAACAAAATTCAACACCCATTTATGATAAAAACCCTGCAGAGAGTAGGCATAGAGGGAACTTTCCTCAACATAATAAAGGCCATATATGACAAGCCCACAGCAAACATCATCCTCAATGGTGAAAAACTGAAAGCATTTCCACTAAGATCAGGAACAAGACAAAGTTGCCCACTCTCACCACTCTTATTCAACATAGTTTTGGAAGTTTTAGCCACAGCAATCAGAGAAGAAAAGGAAATAAAAGGAATCCAAATCGGAAAAGAAGAAGTAAAGCTGTCACTGTTTGCAGATGACGTGATCCTATACATAGAGAACCCTAAAGATGCTACCAGAAAACTACTAGAGCTAATCAATGAATTTGGTAAAGTGGCAGGATACAAAATTAATGCACAGAAATCTCTGGCATTCCTATATACTAATGATGAAAAATCTGAAAGTGAAATCAAGAAAACACTCCCATTTACTATTGCAACAAAAAGAATAAAATATCTAGGAATAAACCTACCTAAGGAGACAAAAGACCTGTATGCAGAAAATTATAAGACACTGATGAAAGAAATTAGAGATGATACAAATAGATGGAGAGATATACCATGTTCTTGGATTGGAAGAATCAACATTGTGAAAATGACTCTACTACCCAAAGCAATCTATAGATTCAATGCAATCCCTATCAAACTACCACTGGCATTTTTCACAGAACTAGAACAAAAAATTTTGCAATTTGTATGGAAACACAAAAGACCCCGAATAGCCAAAGCAATCTTGAGAACGAAAGAAGGAACTGGAGGAATCAGGCTCCCTGACTTCAGACTATACTACAAAGCTACAGTTATCAAGACGGTATGGTACTGGCACAAAAACAGAAAGATAGATCAATGGAACAGGATAGAAAGCCCAGAGATAAATCCATGCACATATGGACACCTTATCTTTGATAAAGGTGGCAGTAATGTACAGTGGAGAAAGGACAGCCTCTTCAATAAGTGGTGCTGGGAAAACTGGACAGGTACATGTAAAAGTATGAGATTAGATCACTCCCTAACACCATACACAAAAATAAGCTCAAAATGGATTAAAGACCTAAATGTAAGGCCAGAAACTATCAAACTCTTAGAGGAAAACATGGGCAGAACACTCTATGACATAAATCACAGCAAGATCCTTTTTGACCCACCTCCTAGAGTAATGGAAATAAAAACAAAAATAAACAAATGGGACCTAATGAAACTTCAAAGCTTTTGCACAGCAAAGGAAACCATAAACAAGACCAAAAGACAACCCTCAGAATGGGAGAAAATATTTGCAAATGAAGCAACCGACAAAGGATTAATCTCCAAAATTTACAAGCAGCTCATGCAGCTCAATAACAAGAAAACAAACAACCCAATCCAAAAATGGGCAGAAGACCTAAACAGACATTTCTCCAAAGAAGATATACAGACTGCCAACAAACACATGAAAGAATGGTCAACATCATTAATCATTAGAGAAATGCAAATCAAAACTACAATGAGATATCATCTCACACCAGTCAGAATGGCGATCATCAAAAAATCTAGAAACAATAAATGCTGGAGAGGGTGTGGAGAAAAGGGAACACTCTTGCACTGCTGGTGGGAATGTGAATTGGTTCAGCCACTATGGAGAACAATATGGAGTTTCCTTAAAAAACTACAAATAGAACTACCATATGACCCAGCAATCCCACTACTGGGCATATACCCTGAGAAAACCGAAATTCAAAAAGAGTCATGTACCAAAATGTTCATTGCAGCTCTATTTACAATAGCCCAGAGATGGAAACAACCTAAGTGCCCATCATCGGATGAATGGATAAAGAAGATGTGGCACATATATACAATGGAATATTACTCAGCCATAAAAAGAAGTGAAATTGAGCTATTTGTAATGAGGTGGATAGACCTAGAGTCTGTCATACAGAGTGAAGTAAGTCAGAAAGAAAAAGACAAATACCGTATGCTAACACATATATATGGAATTTGAGGGAAAAAAAAAATGTCATGAAGAACCTAGGGGTAAGGTGGGAATAAAGACGCAGACCTCCTAGAGAACGGACTTGAGGTTATGGGGAGGGGGAAGGGTGAGCTGTGACAGAGCGAGAGAGAGTCATGGACATATACACACTAACAAACGTAGTAAGGTAGATAGCTAGTGGGAAGCAGCTGCATGGCACAGGGATATTGGCTCGGTGCTTTGTGACAGCCTGGAGGGGTGGGATAGGGAGGGTGGGAGGGAGGGAGACGGAAGAGGGACGAGATATGGGAACATATGTATATGTATAACTGATTCACTTTGTTATAAAGCAGAAACTAACACACCATTGTAAAGCAATTGTACCCCAATAAAGATGTTAAAAAAAAAATAAATAAGTAGAAATGTTTCAGACTATTTTATTTGATACAGTCTAATCTCTCCAAGGGTGGAGTGAAATTGTCCTTTGGTATCATAACAGGGCACTGAGATGCACCTTTAGACTACATTTGATGTTCTAAAGATGTGAGACTACAGGCAGAATGTTCCATAGTACTCAATTGTGGTATCATTGATTGACCTAATTGGATTCTTGATTTACTTAAACCTTGACTTGTTTTTTAAAGTGTCACTAATTCCATTACTTGGTTATTCAAGAATGTGATAGTTCCTTACTACAGCTCATTTCCTGCCCCATCTCCCCTACCTGGGCTGTTCAGTTTCTGTGTGTGCATTTTGTGATTTAGTAGCATTACTGATGGTCAGTAAATATGGAACATGTCTAATTGTGTTGGTTTGATGTTTCTGTCCTACAGTGTTTTGGCGTCTTGGAGGCTTCTGCGTGGGGGGCGGATTGGAGCTACTTAAATTTTCTTTTCCTAAACATAGCCTTTCAACTCTACTTTGGCTTGATAGTAGGTCCGTGATTTTAGAGTATGTGATGATTTAGGAAGAGGGCTTCATTTGGAAGGGATTTAGAGATTGTCTCTGCTCAGCAAACACCTAAACCTCCATGGGGTTTTATCAGCTTTCCCTGGGCCTTGGCTGGAGGTGGGCAGAAGGATTCGTTAGGTAGCCATTACCTACAATCAAGTCTTATTCCTTCTAAGTTTCTCCCCTCCACTAGCTTTTTGTAATTTAATATTGTTTTATTGAGAGGAAAAAAGGTTTACACAATGTAATTTATTCTTTTCTTTTCTGAGGTTGATGTTATCAACTTTCTTTTCCTAAGTTTTCTAAGCCAGTAGCTTTTTAAAGTTCAAACCGCATTTGCTTTCTTTGAAGTCTAGCTTAGATAACTTTAGCTTTCAAAACTATTTTCTAAGCTCTGAATTAAAAAAAAACACCAAAACAACAATCCATTCAGAGACTCATTTGCCTTCCTGGCTCATATTTATATTTCCTCTCCCTGCAAAATGATGAAATCCCTCATTCAAAAGCTGGTGGATCACAGGGCAACAGGAGTACTGAGGGAAAGAGAAACCTCATTTGCTCTCCCAGAATTTTATCCCTTCATCTGTAAGAGGGGGAAAGGCTCATGAGATAGCCAGACATGGAACAGGAATGACTTTCTTCAACAGGAACACTGGTATCTCTTGGGCTCCCAGAGATGTACCACACAGCATGGAGAGCAAAAGAATAAAGGCAGCAGATAGACACATAGGTGGACTACCAATTTTACTTGTATTGTTTTTGGTGCTTTTCTGCCATTTGGTGTTTGGAGGGAATGCCTTCCAGAAACGCTGGGTTTAAGGAATTGTTCTAAACTGCTTGGTTGTGTATTAAGACTTAATTCTCCCCTTTCTCTGGAATGAAATCTTCAATCTTTATCAAATGGCTAGAGCCCAATGTGTCTGGAGAGGGAGCTGGCCGTGCTACAAGAATTCATGTTTCCATCCTCCTAAGTCCCATCTGTGCCCTGGATGTCACCTGGAGAGACTGTTTTTGGAAGGGTAGATCAGGGACAGGCCAAGGACAAAACGTGGATGAGTCAGTCAGGAGCCTTTGCTAAGGGGGCAAGGCTTCTTCCTTGCCTTCTTGCATTGTTTCCTATAGTGGGGGTTGTTTATTTTAACATTCCTTTCCTGTGCTCTTAAAGGCTGCTTTCTGACATTGTGAAAGCTTCCTGAGACCTTTAGAAATTCTGCATGTTTACCTATCTCTGAGCCCTTTTGAGGTAGAATACTGAGATATTTGCTTCTCTACCCAGGATTAAATTTATAATTTGAAGGTTATTTCTAATGAACCAAGGCTGAGAAGAAACAGAAAAAAATTTTTTCATGGAGTTCCCCTCCCCCACTCAACATAAACACACACACACACACACACACACACACACACATGCTTCAAATGGGAAAAGTGTTCGAAATAGAGGCAGACTAATTATCCAGGTTGGAATAGGGCCAGGATATTGGTCATCGGATTCTCTCTCTTCCCCAGTTTCTTTTCCTCTCCCTTCTGTCATCTTTCCTCAACCATCAGGTGGGTGGGTGGGTTGCTGGCTGGCTGTTGGTTGGCAAACAGAAATAGTTTAGGAGCAAGTGTTCTTGGGGTATGTTCACTGAAGGATGAACCAGAGCAACAAAGAGTGATTTTTCTCTCCACATTCAGCCAATTTACATACAAGGAGAGCAGGTGGGGAGATGTAATTCGTAAAAGACTGTAGACACAGAGATTTAAATCTGAGGATGTGATAGATTTTCCACAGTGAAGAAATAGTAGTGTGATGGGAAGTGTTTTACCCAAAGAGCAGTAAGTAAGGGATGTACATATCCATCACAGCAGACAATAAGTTACTCCATTCTGAGGGGTGCACGAATGAATGTGGGTGCCTTGAAAGAGAATGGATTTCAATGTGAATTGGATGAGAGGGTAATTAAAAGCCATGAGACTGAAGACACCAGAAGTCGAGCAACTTAAATGGGCCAGATATGTTTAAGAACTAGCCTTTTCCTGGTTTGTGATATGTCCTTAAGTTAGCAACATCGCATTGTTTGTACAAGGAAACTGTGCTCGCAGATTAATTCAGTCATCAAAGATACACCCAAAGAGTGCTACAATTCGTAATCTGGATTTCAAAGGTGCAGACTGTCTATATTCAGACAGTTTAAGAGGATTTATTCAATAAGTAGAGATTTGTCTTGCAACAAGCCTGTCTGGGCCACCTATGGAAGAAAGCAAGCTAAACTCCACAGACTTGCCTTTGAAACACTGTAGCAACTTCTTTTGGGCTACACGATCCTTTTGCTCTGACCAGGCTGGTCTCCTCACCACCAAACGCACCTGTCTGCCTGATTCCGGGCAGGGTATCTTGGCTGATGCTCTTTCCTTCACCTAAAAAGCTTTTTTCTTCTCCTTGGTCCGTCTGGGTACATAATTTTTCTTTGAGTCTCTCCCCCTTTGGATGCAAATCCTACAAAACACCTTCATTCTGTGATGACAGAACCTCCTGCTTGGGAGGGAGGAATCTCAAATATTATCTACTGGAATCAGTATTCATTGCACAGTGTGGTGGGAAGGACACAGCCTTTAGAGCATGAGCTCCACTTGGTAACAGTTGCTATACACTTTAGGCCCTGCATTAAGTAATCATATTTATTTCTCATAGAAATACACTAGGAGAAAAGTGAAGCACAGGAAGATTAAATAACTTGTCAGGGCTGTACACTGAGTAATTAGTTGATTTGGAATTGTAACCAAAATCTCTGTGACTCCCATGCCCAGTGCATACTGCTACTACGATCTCCCTGGCGTGGGCAAGTTATTTGCATTTCCGCTGCCTTCCATCTATCGTTTGTGGGTAAAGATGAGAGATTATGTACATTCAACACCTAGTACAATGCCTGACAATATTAAATGCTTCCTACATGGTAATTAGGTTATTATTAATAATCAGGTGATTGTTGTACCCCTTGCTATTTAGAGTTCGGTCTGTGGATCAGAGCATCAACTCTATGTGGGAGCTTGTTAGAAATGCAGAATCTTGGACTTCAGACCTCCTGAATCAGAATGTGCATTTTAATAAGATCCCCAGGTGATCTGTATACAATTTAAAGTTTGAGAAACACTCCACTACCCTCACACTTGCATACCCACAGAGGATGAAACCTGTTACCTTTTTTCTTTTTCTTTACTCTTTATTTAGAAATATTTCCACACTTCCAAAAATATAACAAAGAACTTGTTCCTTTTAGTGGAGAATGGTATTTAGAAATTAAGATCCATGTGCCAGGTGTGCTCAAAACCACAGGATTCCTTCCGGCTTTCCCACTTTTCATATTTGTAACTCCTTTTTCTGTTGGTGAAGAACCTGGGATATCCATTATCCCCAATATGTTTATGTATTTGCCTGTTCCCTTTGTATGTAACCAAAACCAGTTTCCTGCTCTGCCCATCTTCCCATTTGACAGTCTTCCTGGTATGGGTCCTGACCCCCACCAGCTTACCACTAGTCCTGGTGGCTTATTTGTTATTCCCTGAGGCAGCTCCTTCTAGCCCAGAATAGCTCCTACCAAGAGAAGTTTCTTTCTTATATTGAACTAGAGTCATATTCTTGTAGCTTCCTCTCCTCTCTTTTCCTCCTTGGGAATATGAAGTGTAAGTGTGCTCAGATATAGTGTGATGTGGTTGGAAAGGGCATGGCCTGGAGTATGAGACATTGTTCTACACTTGCTTTCTGTGAGAACTGTTCACATTATGTGACCTCTCCTTGCCTCAGTTTTTTCATTTGCAAAACTGGGGACAACATACCTACTTACAGGTAATTGAGGACCAAATGAGACAAGAATATAAATGGCTTAGCATTAATATGGCTGGTCCATATTAAAGGCAAAATGACGTGAGCTCCTTCCTCCATTCATTCCCTCCGTCTCTCTATTCCTCCCTCCTTTCCTTTCTTTCTTACTTCTTTCCTTTAATAAAACATTTGCTAAGTCCCTAAGCTGTGTTGCACCGTAGTAAACAAAATAGACATGGTTTCTTCTCCCACAGAGCTTACAGGATAGAGGTAAGTAGGTATATTTAAAAAATTACCTAGATATGCAATTAGAGGTTGTAACAAGTATACGCTCTAGGTACTGGGATACAGAAGTAAACTAGATAGAGAAGGGCCCCACTTTTATGGAGGTTATATTCTAGGGGACAAGAGAAAAAATAAACAAGAAACAAGTAAGTAAACGCATAAGATAATATCAGATAATGGTGAGTACTGTGAAGAAGCACAAGCAGAATGATGTAATTATGATGGGACAAGGGGAGCCTCTTTGGACTGCATGGTCATGGAAGGCTTCTCTGAGGAGGTGGCCTTGGGTTGAGCCCCAAGAAGCAAGGAGTCAGCTACATGAAGATATGAGGAAGAATGTCCTAGGAAAATGGAGTGGCTGGACAGAATGAATTTGTGTGTTTGAGGAGCAGAAGAAAGGCCCATGTGACTGGAGCTCAGTGAGTGAGGGGTGGGTGGTGTGAGATGGGGCTAGAAAGGGAGGTCCAGTGGGTCACACAGAGCCTTGGAGGCCACAGTGGGCTGTTCTGTACCATATCACTATAGATAAGAAGTTCACTCTTTTGAGGGCCCTATCTGTAAAAGGGGGACACTAATATTCTCCAGGCTGACTTCATGAGGTTTGTTGTGAATATAAATCAAAGAGAAATATAAGAATTTTATAAAGCTCGATGTGATTATTGTTGTCTAGTAGGCATTCTGTGGAACTTTTGGTGAATGGAGAAACAAAAGAATAAGATAGCAAAGATGCAAAAGACAGCCGACTATGCTGTCTGTCTTTGTCATTCCTAAAAGGAAGGATCAAGAGGCACTTGGAAAAGGGCTGCAAATTTGAGATCACAATAGAAAAAGCTTTTTTAGTGGAGACATGATGAATTTTTAGAAGGTATTTTCAGGGAGGCAGGTAGATAGCATTTAAATGGCCTGACAAAGACACTTGCTTTAAAATACACAAGTAAAAAGGTTAACAATTTGAATCTATCTTGACATTTCCTATTGTCAGCCCCGGGGCTATGTTCTTCCTTGCTTAGGATCATCATTTTCACATACACTTGAGATTGTTATTTCCTGGGCTGGACCACCCACCATGGAGTGGCGGCTCAGCATGCACGTAAATAGGAGTAGTTATTGGGCAGCATCCACACCGCCTTTGCGTTTCTCTCCTTTACCTTTCACCTCCTCATCCCATGTTTTTGTAACCTGGTCAGTGCGTGGATCATGGTGGTCTCATCCCATATTATTGTGGTCTGGTGGTCATGTGGACCACTGTGGTTTTGGACTGAAGCCCATTCGTACATTTGCCATAAAAACACTTGCCAAATTGAATAGATCCTGTGTTTGATAGACAACTGTATTGCTCTCCAAGGGGCTTGGAAACCAGCATATCCAGTGATCTTGATGAGTTGGATGGTTTTAGGGAAAACCAGGAAGAAGGCAAGGGATGTCTTTTATGATTTTGTCCCCTGCACCCCCCCCCCCCTTTTCTTTAAACCAGTGCAATGCTGGATATTTTCCTTCCTCCTGATACTCTCTCCATTCTCTTTTTCCCTGTTCTCCACCTTGGGAGACTGACTTACATGGGCTACATCAGTAAGGCTGCTTTTGGCTTCTAATTGGGCTGACTAATTGGCCCCTGGCAGGAGATGAGAGGGCAAGAGGGAAGTGAGGTTGGGATATTTTACCTTCCATGTAAGACCTCTTTAGACTGAGTGTGCCCAGGGTGGAAGGTTACTGACTCTCATGAGGGAATTAACCCTGGGGCTAAACTTATATGACTTCTTCCTTCTGAAGATTCTGGTGGTCATACCTTTCCCTGGTCTCTTTGGGCATAGGAGTGCTAATAGCTCAGTTGCCATGATGAGCTCCAGTTTACTGGATTATGCCTTACGGTTACCACACAGCCACACTTTGTAAACAGCTGCTTTGTTAGTTAAACCTTTTTTAAATCATCCTATTGTGAATGTTCTGTCTGTGTGAGATCCTGACTAGTACAGGTACTATAGGTGTTGGCTG
Organism: Pseudorca crassidens; assembly: GCF_039906515.1. Classification (NCBI taxonomy): domain Eukaryota; kingdom Metazoa; phylum Chordata; class Mammalia; order Artiodactyla; family Delphinidae; genus Pseudorca; species Pseudorca crassidens. The sequence goes on from NC_090299.1 coordinate 45,227,070, forward strand.
ACAAACCCTGTAAGCATGGCCTGTGCTTAGAGGCAACACAGTATAGTAGAAAGAGCTTTGAGTTCAACTGGACAGTGTTTGAGTTCAGTTTTGTGACTTCCACATTTGTAACTATGGGCAAAGTTTATAATGTCTCAAAGTTTATAATGTTTATAATTGAGGTCCTCAGTTATAAAAATAAGAAAATAATATCTTTTTTTAGAATTTTTTTTTTTTTTTTTTGCGGTATGCGGGCCTCTCACTGCTGTGGCCTCTCCCGTTGTGGAGCACAGGCTCCGGACGCGCAGCCCCAGTGGCCACGGCTCACGGGCCCAGCCACTCCATGGCATGTGGGACCCTCCCGGACCGGGGCACAAACCCGCGTCCCCTGCATCGGCAGGCGGACTCTCAACCACTGTGCCACCAGGGAAGCCCTAGAGTTGTTTTGATGCTTGTGTAAAATGTCTGCTCATAGTAGAGCCTCAATCCCTATTTTCACAAATATTCTTTCATGTAAGAAAAAAAGCCAAATGAGATTAGGAGAGGGACAGGCAAGCTGGTAAAAAGTTGAGTTAGGCCAAGCCCTGAAACTTTCTTCATCCAGTCCCAGCATTTGTTTCTGTCCCAGTAGACCCCTCTGCAGAAAGGGGAACTGACAGAGGGCGTATTTCTCCCCAAGTCAGTGACACTCTGGTTCTCACTGGAGAAGTCCTTCTCAAACAGCTGAGCAGAGCAGGGCTCAGCCAGCCCCACTAACGTCACCCAGATAGGGAGAGCCTGAGGCTCGCAGTGCTCAGCAAAGGGTGGCAGTGATGATAGGGTGACTGGCTCAGCAAATGGCGACAATGGCAGGAGAATGATTGCGTCCAAATATGTCTCCTAGACTAGGAATTGTGTTGAATTTTCATCCAGCCGCCTCTCAGATGCCACTCTCGCTGTTCTTTGCCAAGCTGTCCCTTACCCTGCTGTCATTTTTTGCTCCACAGAAGATATACTCTCCATGGTAATCAAGAGTCTGCTTTTTAAGAGCAGGGTCAAGGGGAACTTGGAGTAGGGAGGGGCCATGACAGGTCCCTCCCATATTAATCTCTATCTGCAAATCCATTCCAAATCAACACACAATTTAAGAAAAAACTGAAATCTTATACAAATTCAAGACACATTTTCTGGCACCACTTGAATGTGCTTCCTCTAAGTGCTTCCCCCCAGGGAAATTCTGGACCCCTCACTGCTGCTCTCCACTCTTCCTCAACGCTACCCTGAGGCCCGCCCTCTGACACCAGTGCCCACCCAGTGCATCCCCTGGGCTCCCTAATTTAAACGCAATCACACATTTAACTAGCTTAGTCCTGAGTGTCTGACACAGAGCTTACATTTCATTTCTCTCTTTCCTGCAAGCTTCCAGAAAGCTGTACACAACCGGATTCATGTTGGGAGCTTTAGGGGTCATCTATCTGTCTTCTCCTTTCCTCTTTACTGGCTAAGGTGACTTCTCCTCACTCAAAATGATTTGCAGACCCTCCAAAAATAGCTGTTTTATACTTTTCCACCTCCCCAGCAAACACATTTTTGTCCTGCATAATGATTAGTATTCACATGTATGGGCACACATTGATTCATCACTTACATTTAATAAAGGTATTTCAAGCACCTAATATATCAGGTTCTGTTTTAGACACTGGGAGCTATAGCAGTCAATGAAGCAGATAGGGCCTTACCCTTTAAGAGCTTCTATTCCTCCCCCGGATCCCCAGGTAGCAGCAAAGCAAAGCAAAGCAAAAAAAAAAAAACAACCCAAAATAAAAACACAGAGAAGTATCAGCCTTTTTTTGCTGATGGGGAAGGGAACCCAATAATTGCAAGTGATGGCTGGAGTGTAAAGATTAAATGCTCAGATCCTGGAGCAAGACTACCTGGGTTCATATCCAGGATCCATCACTTACTGGTTGTGTGACCTTAGGCAAATTATAATACTTAACCCTTCTGTGCTTCTGTTTTTGAATCTGCAAAATGGAGGTATCTACGGCACCTATAAGGAGTTGTGAGGATTTATGGTGCCAGCATGTAGAAGCCGTCCATAAAGCTTGTAACTGAAGCCCAGTAACAAAGATTCCATGGCTAATGGCCAATACTACCTTCCAAGCATAGTTGTAAACACCTTATACGTACTGAAGCTCTCACAACAACCTTATAGATCAGGACCAGTATTACTATGCTTATTTTAATGAAGAAATGAAAACACAGAAAGGTGAGATTACTTGCCCAAGATCACACAGCTAACATGTGCCCAAGTTGGGCCTTGAACTTGGGCCATGTGGGTCCAGGGTCTCCTCTCCTCTTCATTACACTATGCAGTTAAGATGCTGGGCATTAGCTCAGTTAAGACAGGCTTTGGATTATTTGTACCTTTTCATTTTTCAATCAGGAAACTCCAGAAGGCAAATTAGTGAGCATGGCCTTAGCATTTTCGATTGTGACCTCCCTAAGACCTTTCCCCTTTCCTTCCAGAGCAGACATATTGGGACCCCTACTGAGGGTTTCAAAGGCTCTGAGATCCATGTTGGGTGAAGAAAGAAAATTGGACTGACTCAAATGAACATGCACAGCACATGCATCGTATTGGTTTCTCTATCTTATGTTTCCCTCTGGGATAATTTAAAATCTTTATGCTGGTATCTCTTCATCGTTAGTGTGAATTTGTGAGGTCTGAGATATGTAGGTCTGTCCCTCTCTCCTCCCCTGGAGAGAGGGACAGAACTACATATGGGCAAAGTCACTTTCATCTCATATTGTGGGGACATTCTCCTTATTTCTGCCACATTCACAGGCCTTCAGTAATCTTGTTGCCCTTCAATGGGCCTTTGCATTTCCTGTTACCTCCAAAAGTATCTGTCCTTGGAGGTAAAGTGACATAGCTGAGTGCGTTATACATGAAAGTGAGGATGCTCCATTGGCTTATGTTACAGCTTTATGGCATTTTTCATATTATCTATTCACTTAATATAGTCTAATTTGTGTACTTTCTGACTGCCGCCGTGGATTCTGCAAATATCTTTATTGGGCTGTTCTTAACAATGCCTAGATCTACTTCCTGTGAGGTGGCAATTTAGATTTATCAGTATATGGGAGCATGCTACAGTCTCGTCTCCAAAGTTCTCCTATCAAAATAGGAATGTGGAAGATTAACACATTTAATTAATAGACAAGATATTCATTTGTTCCTAAGGCCATCTACTCAAAAGGGAGATAAGCATTTTACAAGATATAATTCTAATTATGGGATGAGTTTTAGTGGTATTTCTCTATAATGTATATAAGCATGGTGTGACAATTTGAGATGGTATTATTCCATAAAGCAATTCCATAAGGATGTGTTATGAAGGAATCAAACAGTGTCTTTGTCTTCGTCTCTCAGTCACACATGTAATGCATATACATAAGGTCAGACATACCTTGTTACAATACACAAGAGTACCTACACTTGCACTCGTACACACACTCATAGAATGCTATTGACCCAAACTCAGTAGGGTGGGTGAGTTTTCCTACCCCTGCTGATAAATCTTTACTGATTTATCCATGCCATTGTCCCCAGTAGCTGTGATTACCTTTCTCTGTACCGTGTTTCCTTCTTCTCTCTTCGTATAGAGATCCTTTCCTTCCTAAAGCCCAGATCAAATCCCACCTTTTCCACAAAGCCTGCCCTGATTAGTCCAGCTCACTTTGTTTTCTGCCTTGTTTCTATTCATATAGGATTCATGGTCAGTAACGTAGAATCTGAGATTACAGTTATTATCTAATTGCTTTGGGTGAATTATGTTGCCCCAGTAAGACTAGGGACCCTTGAGGAACCCTGATGAGACGTATCCAACTGTGCCTCGAATAGTGTAGGTTTTCAAAAATTTTAGTTGCTTCCAATGTGAAATATTAAAATCTTTTGTATTCTTCATAAACATGTAATACAATATTGGAGCAGTAATTGACATCAGTAAATTTCTTTGTGTAATGCATATATAGGTAAACACAATAGCCTGTGTTAAAATAGCAGGTTTTACAAAATCAAAGCATGTTCAGCATGAGATAATTGTTTTTTTGTAGAACAGGAAGTTTTTCATCAATGTAGTTTTCATGAAGTTACATGTGCAGGAGTAGCCTTTGGGGCTGTTTAGAAAAAAAATTTGTTTCTGAGGAGCTCTTAGAAAGTTGGCTTGAAGTCAACATCGCTTCTGGGTTATCCTCAGCAGGCAGAAACTGATGAATGCAAAGGGCTGGATGCCGCAAGGGGCTGGGAAGCTGAGTGTAAAGGAGAGCATGTGGATTTCTGCCTTAATGTGAAGACTGTCTTCCTCAGTGGCTCGAGTAGTGCCTGGCCCCAGTAGGTACTCAGTAAATATTCATTGGATTAATTTAGATATACTTTATGAATACTGATGTCAAGCAAGTTTTGTGATTTCTTAGTCTGTTGATCACAAATATTCATGCCAGACAGTATTTCTGGAAGGAATTACATCAGCATAATGCAAAGCCCAAGACAGTCTTTGGATAACCAGCTGGCTACATTTTTGGTGTTAAGTACTGACATGCCCTATAGATTATTTTAGGGGGCCAAATGATTTACTTTCCCAGTTTCAATACCAGTTAGGAACTTGATTAAAATGTGCCAGAATCAGGACCTGTCTCTCCCTATCAGTTGGTGATTCCTGTTTATTGCTTACATAATTTACCATTTTGCCTAGAGAAAAGACTTCGAATGCGGGGAAGCTTGTAACAGGTGTAGTGTATGTTCTTGTTTTTCCTAGTAGCAGATGGTGCTGAAAGAAGATCATCTCTGTGGGACCATTACAGGATAATGCAGAGGAATAAATAAGCACAATGATAGGTCTCAGCAAAGGTAGCCTGGTCTCGGGCTGGTCCCACATTTGGAAATGGTACAAGTACTATGAGCAGGTTTATCTATAATCTCAGAAAGGCTTATTTAAAACTCTAGCTCTTTCCTTTTTATTTTCCTTTGTATAACATTTCCTCCCACAAATCAAACCACCCTGCTTCTCACTTGAATTACAGGTAGTGTATTAAAAAAGATCTAAATAAAGTGAAGTTCTTTGAACAGTGCTTTTTACTGCAAGGGAAGAGGTGATTTGCCTTGGAGTTCCTTCCCAGCTCCCAACAACTTCTGTTTGTATTTTAATGGATTTGATGGGACCTGGTCTTTGATCTTGGCCTCTTAAAAACCAAAGGAGCAAAGGAAGGTTAATTCCAGCAATTCTATCATAATGCACCTCTGCTATTCTGCATGATGGACACTGCACTAATATAATTTAGCCTGGTAGTGGACTGAGGATATAATTATTTTCTCTTGTACAAACATAATTTTCATCTTTCCTGGAAAAAACAAGCCCCCTTAATATAAAAAAAAATATATATATATATATAAAATACGTATATGTATATGTATACACACACATATGTATTTTCAGCAGATATACTCTTATATTTCTCATATTTAAAAACATTTAAATTTGACAATGCCAGGGCAGTATTTCAGCAGGACCTAGGCTCATCTTTTCCCTCTCCTTGTTTAAATTTTATTCCTTAATATCCCAGCCTCAGCAGTATTTGAAGAATATTGTTCCCTTGGCCTGATGCAATTTTTTCCACATGATGTATTCTTAGCCTGTCCCTTATCTTCCCTTCACTTGCTGACACTACTGTTTAGTCCATTTGGGGCTAAAATGCACGGAAAGCAAATATGTACTATTTTAACATCCTGCCTGATTCTTGTTCATTAGTAAGAGATTCTCTCTAACAGGTTGGTTAAATGGCCTTCACCCCTTTTAAGAAAAAAGAGCAAAGGATTCTGTTATGTCTTTGAAAAACAGAAGTGGTGCACAGATACAAGCTTATCAAAAATAATAACATCTCCCAAAGCATCTGAGTGTGTATATGTGTGTAGCATGCATGTAGGTTTATACATATAATCGTGTATCCACAACTAGAGTCATCTTTCTTATTTCTCAGCAGCATAATTATTGATGCTTTCTGAAATCTCATTATGCATCTAGGTCTAAGACCTACTGAAATGCTTCCTTTCCTATATTAAAAAAATCATGTTTAAGTATTTAAAATGTGGCCTTTGTATGGCTAACGTCTACATGAATACAGGCATTTGAAGTATGGTTAGCCTCTGCAGTGCAAATTTCTGTGGGCCAGAGTGGGTTAATTTTTGATTGCCTTTTCTACCTGCATCCTCGGAACTGAAAGAAGCATGCACGAGAAAGAACAAAAACAGACCGTCTTTGTGATATCACATGCATCTGCCTCTAAATTTTAGTATAGAACATAAATGGCAATAAGAATTGAAAGAGAAAACAAGAGAGAGATTGCTCTTGAACTGGAATTATTCCATTTTAAAGCTCTAAATTAATTATCTCTTCAGCTTTTGTGATTTCTCAAACATGGAGTTCATGTATATGAGTGGTGATGGGATGTGCAGGGCAAGAGAGGACTCATAAAAATTGGCTATATCTGAAGAAATCCTTTGTCATCCGCCTACCCCCCGACTCCCATTTGGCTAAATTGCCAAATAGTAACAATGACTAGGATATAAACAAAGTTAAGAGAATGATCTTTTTTGGTCAAGGCCTTGTGCTTAATAGTAATGAACACATAGAGAAGGCAAAAATAATTGTAAGGCTGATCATGTAGACTAAGCTTGTTAAATGAAAACAATACATTCTACAACTGAGAATCACACAAAAGAAAATCTCTGCTTTAGTTGGACAACTTAATATGAATTCCTTTTAGTGTTTACCACATCTAATTAGCCTTAGCTCCATTTCATAGGCAATATTTAATTATTAGTATTTTTTATTTACCTTTTTAAAATATTATCATCTTACCTCGAGTGCAATTATCCATGCCAGTCTAGTAGGAATAATTTGCTCAGGAGTTACTGCAAGATAAACACTGCTTAGAAACCATAACTTGTCTATTGTATTTGTCTAGTTAATAAAGGGAGGCATTTTATTTTCCCCCCGTGACCACTTGTACTTTGTTCAGTAATTAAGGAAGTAAGCGGCTACATTTTAGCCTTTCTATAACCTCTTCAGGTCTGTCTGGGATGCCAGAGCCGGTTGTATTCCGGTGTTGGGTAGTTATGGAAAAGCCTGGGATGAAACCGGAGAGGATTCTAATAGTAACACCTTAAATTAGTATCAATAATTTGATCAATATAAAATATATCAAATATGTTCTGCCTGAGAATAATCTGAAAGCTCCTTTTCAGCCTGTATGTTTCAGAGTTTTCAGAAATAGCTCTTCAGCTGCAACGGAATGCTTTAAAAAATACGTGTCATCTCTGTATATTTTTATGTGTACACTTGCTCATAGGAGAAGCTGCATTTTTGCTGTCAGATGAGGGTTTGAATCCTGGCTCTACCACTAATTAGTTGCATGATCTTGGGCAAATTACTTAGCCTCTTTAAGATTTTGCTTTCTCATCTATAGAATGAAAATAGCAATATTGCTTACTTCATAGTATTAATGTGAGGATGAAATGAGGCAGTGTATAAGAGGCATTATATGGCGCTAAGTACTTAATAAGAATTCAATAAATATTTTAATTATTTATTGTTAAAGTATATTTATATATAGACTGTGTGTTGGGTTATAAAGTTGTGATGCTGATTTTTGGATGAAGTTCATGAAATCATTCTGCTCACTTTCTTTTTCATTTATCAGTACAAAGCACAGTTACAAGCAATGCTCATGAAGTACAGTTTCTTGTTTTGTTCTAATCATGCTTCAAGTCTCCACCCAGATGTTTCCTCTTCATGGAAGCTTCTCCTCACTCCACTCCATCCAGCTGGAACCTTTTATTCTGTGTGGCACAGCACCCATCTCCATGAAGGCTTGGTCATTATATGTGCATTATAATCATTGCTTTCCATGTCTTCTTCTCCAGAAGGTGAACTTCGTGTCCTGTTTATCTTGGCAGTCACACTGCCTTCTGCACATGTGGTCATAGCAAGAGATCAGTAAAGGTTTCTTCAATAAATAAATGAAATAGAAAACACTGTTGTTTACATATGCAAACAAATAGTGATCTTTTTTCAATGATGTCCTTCCTTATATTATTTTCCCCTTATATTACCTTTAACCATGTTTTTGGTTTTTATTCAAGTCATCTTCAGAACTTGTGATACATCATGCAGCATTTAGGAAAATTTCATGTCATTTTACTTAATCCCGCAGGATCCCATGATGTAGCTACTTAGCTGGGTGGGGAAGCAACCTTTTCTGAAACCATTACATTTTTAACTGTTTTATGTATGTTGACTTGCCAGTTGTTAAGGCTAAAATGAAAAGAGACTAGAGGAAGTGACATGAAAGTCAAATTGTCATCCAGGGACAGCATTGTTTATGGAGTTTGATTGCTGCTTACCAGTAGCACAGGTGCCAAAACTCCAGATCTGACCCATGAACAGATTTGCTACCTCAGGGCAAAATCCAGCTATATCCCTTCCTGGCTCTAGGGCTAGGTTTGGTTAGTTTGCTTATCAACATCTAAGGCTCTGAGTGATAGTGTACTTGCTCAGGATTGCACACGCAGCATGGGATGCTTGTGATTCAAGCCAAGGCTTTTCTGACTCTAGTCAGAATGCAAGCTTTCTCTGCATAACATATTCAAGGTTGGAGTTACCACTTCATTTGCTGGTGGGGTCAGTTTGACCACCCCCTGCGTGCCTGACTGGCCACTGTCTGAAGAACCCATATAATGCTGATGCGTCACCAAGCCTGACCCCAGGCGACACAGCCCTGCAGAGAGAAGCTCTACTATCTTGAGTTGGAAGGTCAGCAGGGGGCAGAAGCAGGGTTGGGTAAAGGGGCAGCAGTTGCAGAGCTGCCAGAGGTGCTGACCTAAAAAGGGGCAAACGTGTCTGGAATAAATTAGCAAAATATAATATTTTCTCTCTTGTCAAAATACACAATAAACCCTGTGTGTGTTTATTTGTGTGTACATATATGTGTGTGTGTTTATCATGATCTATCTTCTCAGATGCGTATACAATAACAGTGACTTAAAGTCTACAGACTTAAAAATTCTAAAACTAAAAAGGCACGCTTAATGCCATTTACCAGGAATCAGAGTTCTATGTTATTATCTAAATTTCAAACCCTTAAATATATATCCTTAGAAGTTTCCTAGTTTTCACCTTCCAAACAAATTTAAAAAGTGGAGAGAGAACAAGTATTACACAAAAGTGGGAAATGTTTCCCGCCCCACCTCTGTTTTTTCCTAGCTATTGTCTGCTTTGGCTGTGGTAGTAAATTAGTAAGTAAATATATTTCTTTATATAATTTTATTAATTAAATGAGTTTCTCCTGCTTCCACCAAACAACTAAATAATTGGCCGCTTGGCACTTTATCCCTGGCACGTATGCTTTTCGTGGTGTTGAACGTGGCCGGTGTTAAGCCTTCAGGATCAGGTTGATAACTTTTGTCAACACTATGGGCACACTACATCTTCTGCTCCTCTACCCGCCCCCCCATGCTCTATCGTACACTGCTCCCTTTTCTGATCCTTAATTTCTTGTGAGCAACTCTACCCTTGTCTGATAGGGAGGGTTCCATCACAGGCACAAAGACATGGGAACACCCTGTGTCACTATGATGTCCCTGTATACACTTGGACTTCTTTGGTACTGTTATTTTATCAAATTCTGCATATACCTTCAAACTTAATAAGATATATGCTTTTCTTCTGGCCAGAATATTGAAGCTTATTCCTTAGCCTAGAGGCTGTCATACAGAGTGAAGTAAGTCAGAAAGAGAAAAACAAATCCCGTATGCTAACACATATGTATGGAATCTAAAAAAAAAAAAAAGTGGAATCTAAAACAACAAAAAAAGTGGTTCTGAGGAACCTAGGGGCAGGACAGGAATAAAGACGCAGATGTAGAGAATGGACTTGAGGACACGGGGAGGGGGAAGGGTAAGCTGGGATGAAGTGAGAGAATGGCATGGACATATATACACTACCAAATGTAAAATAGATAGCTAGTGGGAAGCAGCCACATAGCACAGGGAGATCAGCTCGGTGCTTTGTGTCCACCTAGAGGGGTGGGATAGGGAGGGTGGGAGGGAGATGCAAGAGGGAGGAGATATGGGGATATATGTATGCATATGGCTGATTCACTTTGTTATACAGCAGAAGCTAACACACCATTGTAGAGCACTTATACTCCAATGAAGATGTTAAAAGAACAAAACAAAACAAAGAACTTACGTTCCACCTACAAGTAATTAAACATAGAACATTTTATCTTCACAAAGGACCTGAAGGGTCTTTCCCCCAGTATAAATGTCAGCATGCTATTGATGCTGAAGTCTCTGGAAAACCTAGCATCTTATAAAATGTGGCCCAAATTAGGTCATTACTTGAGCCCTCTCTGTTCCAAATAATATATGAAACCAAGAAAAAGGAATTGTTTGTTTTAACCATAGGTAAGCCTTTAATGTGTGTACACATGGATTTGAAAGATTAACCTCTCTGAAAGTTAAAAAACAAACAATCAAAAAAAACCCCTAAGGGTAACTGATGAGATATCTCAACTACAGGGAGAAAAAAAAATGCTTAAGGATAGATTTTATGTAATTTATATAACTTTGATTATTTGTACTTTAGATTTCCTTAACTAACTCACCAAGAACAGTTGAAAACACCCTCTCTTTTCCAGAGAAAATTTCTTAGTTTGTGGAAGGGCTTGATCTCTAACATATTGTAGGTGACACTTTGTGTGACAGCAAAAATATGTGAAACTCTTTATTCGTACACTATATTTTGAAAATTAGTTGTAAATAAGGAATGATGATTCCCCAGCTGCTGTTTTACTTTTATAGAGATAATATTAATGGCTATCATATTAAGAGCTGAAGTGCAATACTCTGCGCTTAGCAATAAGGTTACCTTTTTGCTTTTATTTAGTACGCCCTCATTTAACATTCAGTCACCTCTGTTATGGACTAGGCACAGGGAACACAAAGATGACTGAGGCATGGCCCATATGATCAAATTGCTTATGAATCCAGTACAGGAAGGAAGAAAAATACCCAAATAACTACAACACGAGGCAGAGCTTCATAAGCACACTAGGAGAGTTACTGGGTTGTGGGCACGTTTGGAGCTCAGAGACCTTATATGTTTGGGAGGATTTGGGAAGGTTTCTTGGAGACGATGAACTTAGAACTAGTTCACAAAATATAGGTAGGACCTTGCCAGAGGCAGAAGGACAGAAAGAGATGGGAAGGTATGTCATGCAGAGGAAATGGTAGGGACCAGTTGTGGAAAGGACACTTTGTGGGGTAGTGTCTGAAGCCCCAGGACATGTGCATTTGGCTAGAGTAAGAGAGGCACAGGAGAAGACTGGGAGAAATGTCTGAAATTATAGGTTGTTTCTGATCATGAAGGAACTTGACATCATGGTTAAGGAGTTTGGAATTTGTTCTGAGGGTATAATCACAGGAAGTGGCTACTCAGAAGAGGGGCAGGATTGGCCATGCCTCAGGGTAGTTCCTCTGGTAGTGTGTGCAGCTCTCCCATTGATGTTGGGGTAAAGTCACAAATCCTTAATATAGTCTATGAGCCCCTGAGTAATCTAGCCCCTCTTCTGCCTCTCCAGCCTGCTCTCTCCAGGCCCGCACCAGGCCCACTCGGGTTCTTTTAGCCTGGGGGGGTGGTAAGCAAGCTGCTTCTTGCTTCTCCCACATCCCCTCTGTAACCAGTTAGTACTCACCTCTTCTTTCACAGCTTAGCTAAATATCACATCCTCAGGGAAAACATCCCTGACCACCAAGCATCTTCCCTTTTTCTTTGTATTTATCACTTTATCTCATGAGTGGAATTAATAGTTACTGTGTCTCTCTGCCTGTTACAGATGAGAAAATCAAGCTCAGAGAGGTTTTCTTCCCCTCCTCCCAACAGAAGAACAAAGAAGGAGGAGAACAAACTAGGGCTCTGAGAAGTATTTACCCCAGAATAAATAAAGAGAAACATTTCCTATACTTAGTTGATTTTATGCAATGACTTCCTGCTTGTAGTCCTTGAATTAGAAAATATCAATTTGTCCTCTTCCGTAGTAACTAACCGTTACGGGGCTTTATAATTTTCATATCCACATGAATGTGATCTTTGTATCTCACTTGACCTCATAACAATCCTGGGAAGTGTGCAGAGCCGGTGTTACCCAGTTTTACAGATAGTGCAGTCCAGGGCAGAGAGGTGACTGGCCCAAGGGCATGGCTATTAAATGACAAACTCGGACTTTATCCCCTTCAACTTTGAATTCTGGTCTTTTTGATGGAGTCATTTTTTTCCTCTGAAATAGAATATTACGAAGAGATATTAATATAAGTGCAAAAAATGCTGTGTAATGTGTAGCATAAACATCCAGTATTCAATTAACGTATGGAGAAATGGCGGGAGAGCAGGGAGCTCACTAAAAGAACGGAATGGAGTCAGATTAGGGCATTGATGCACTTCCAACTTGTTAGAGAGCATTTCTTTAAGTCAATTTGAAAAATTGGCTAGGAAAAAGTATTTAAATCCTGCCTAAATGACCTCAATTTCTATTCCAATAAATTACTGGTCTTTTTTGCAATTAGTCATTCAGCTTGTCAACCATATGAGCAGAGGATTTATTTTCTGTTTCAGGCAGTTCTGTTGAGCAGATGGGCAGACTGCCATGTTAGACCCTGGCTGTGCTTCCAGGTAATAGGGGTGGGGGTGCCGGTGGAGGGGAGGGACACAGAACCTGGGATTATCATCTGGAGAAATTTTCTTATTGTTCAGTCGGCTCTGAGATGATATTCAGGCTTTGTTCTAAAATCTCATTTTAGATGTGTGGTTTGGAAGTTGAGAGACTTTTTCCTATTGTTGTGTCTGGCTCAAGGCCAGCTGGGCAGAGGGAAAACCAGAATGTGTGCAGGTTTAGTCCTAGAAAGCATTGAGGGAGTGTTGCTTAGTTCATCATCTGCAAGGCGGGATCTTGAGCAGCAGCCAGATTTAATTACTTGGAGGTCCCTGGAAGGTGCTGTGATCTGAAGCAGGAGGGGAGCTGCAGATCAGAGACTGGGGAAACAGAGAAACAGAAGACCGAAATGTAGGAAGAAGTGGACACGGAGTGATGACTGATCCTGCCAGAGGATGTTGCTCTTGCCCAGGATTAAGTCACCGGATTGTTGCAGACATATGCCTTCCTGCCCACTGGGCAAGTGTCTATGGGCAACACAGTCAAGGTTTCAATTTGGCCTTTTATTTATTTAGATTTTTTTAAGGTTTTTTTTTTTTTTTTTGATGTGGACCATTTTTAAAGTCTTTATTGAATTTGTTACAGTATTGCTTCTGTTGTTTTTATGTCTTGGTTTTTTGGCGGCGAGGCATGTGGGATCTTAGCTCCCCAACCAGGGATTGAACCCGCACCCCTTGCACTGGAAGGCGAAGTCTTAACCACTGGACTGCCAGGCCGCCTGGCTTTTCCTTTTAGATTAATGCAGTAACCTCCTAACAGGTCTCCCTGTTTCTACCCTTGCTTTGCTTCAGGAATATCTCAATATGACAGAGTGATTTTGTTAAAATATTAAACATTGTTAAAATATTGTTAAAATGTTTAAAATAATGTTAAACATTTTGTTAAAATATTAAAACATTGTTAAAATGTTAAAATATTTTGTTAAAATATAAGTCATATCCTATTGTTTCTTTGTTCAAAACCCTTAGGTGACTTCCCTTTTTACTCAGAGTAAAAGCCAAAGTCCTCCTGGTGCTTACTTACAGGATCTTATCATCCATTGTTGCTCTTACCTCACTCACCAGATCTGACCCTACTGGCATCTTTGCAGCTACTCAGATGCACCAGACATATTCCCACTCCAGGGCCTTTGCACTTGCTCTTCTCTGTTCTTAGATCCTTTTCTGCCCTGCATGAGTCTCTTCTTTATTACCTTCAAACCTTTGTCAGCAATTGCCTTATCAGAGAGTCCTTTCCCAACTACCTTTTTAAAAGTGCACTTCTTGCCTCACCATCTTCCTTCCATGCTTTATTTTTCTAACATACCATATCCTTTACTTAATGAGTTTATTGTCTTGCTCCTCCCTAATATAAAGTTCCATTAGGGAAGGGATTTTTTTCTGTTTTTAAAAGTTTTAATTTGTTAACTCTTGTATCGCCAGTGCCTAGAACTATGCCAGACATATAGTAGGCATTCAGTTACTATTCAATAAATAAATAACCTTATGTTGGGCTGGGTTCTCTATTTTTTTTTTTCATCCATCCAGCCACCCATCCAATCATTTATGACCCAGTCACTCATCACTTCCTCTGATACTGCTTTCCCCTCTGTTCATTATTCTCCAATTTCACTTACTTTCTTTTTGCTTCCTAATCAGTCCAAATTGGTTCCCTTCTGAAAGCCTTTGCACTTGCTCTTCCTTTTACCTGGAAAGCTTTTCCTCCAGATCATCTCATGTCACTCAGATCTCAGCTCAAATGTCACCTCCTTAGAGAAATCTTCGCTGACCACCCTGCCTAAATCCTCCCCTGTCCCCCATCCCAATAACTCCATTCACTGTCTTGTTACCCTATTTTGGTATTATGTTTGGGATTAAATATGACCATTTAAAATTATCTTGTTTATATATTTGTTTGTTTGTTTACTCTTTCTGTCTTGCCTCCTGGTAGAATGTAAGTTCCATTAGAGCAAAGATCCTGCTGGTTTTGTTTCCCATTGTATACCCAGTATCTAGACCAAAGCCTGGAGCATGTTGGATGCTGAATAAATATTTGTTGGTTGTATGATTAAGATTACATTGCCTGGAGTTAAAACTATCTGTATTGAAATCCCAGCTTCACCACTGACTATCCCTATGGCTTGGGGACAGTGTTTGACTTTCCTATGCCTAAGTTTCTTATCTGTATATGGGTATGGTAATAGTAAATCTCTCATGTGATTATTGTGGGGATCAGTGATAATGATAATTATAGTAATAATAATAGTGATAGCTACCATTATTGGTCAGTTACTATAGACCAAGCACTGTTTTAAACTCTACCTATATTTAATTATTTAATCCTCCTCATAACTCTATGAAGTGGGCACTATTTTAATTCCCATATTTCACATGACTCAAGTTTTAGAAAGGCAAATAACATGTAGTTACAAATAGGTGGAAAAGGGATTGAAGCCAAGCAAGTTTGGCTCAGATCCTGTGCTTCTACATGTGCTCGGGACATAGTAATCATTCAGTAAATGTCAGCCATTATTATTATTAACTACACATTTGTAAATGAATACACAGTAAATCCTATTATTTTCCCAAAGATATCAGCTGCAAAACTGGCAGCTTCATATTAAATTCCAGTAAAAGCAAGAGGAAATTCACACTGATGTTAGACTGTAGCTCAAAAATACAAATCCTTTTGTTACATAGGGAGTAATCAAAATACATAAAAAGGAATATATTTTATTTAATTTGAGCATTAAATTTATAGAAGATATAACATGTGCTATATTATACTGGCAACTGACATCTGTTAAAACAAGCTTCCAGAATGTCAGTTTGGCTTAGGTAATTTTGTGAAAGAGGTTCAATATCTGTGTTCTGGATAATTCCCCAAAGAAAATATCTTGGCAAACCACAACATACAGGCTTTCAAACTTGCTTTTGAATAGTTAAAACTGAGCTCCAAGTCTTCAAATGTCAAAGGAATACTGTGGGGTTTTTTTGTTTGTTTTCTACTTTGTAATTTTCATTATGGACATTTGTATACATGTCAATATTTACTAAGCTGCAATAATTTTTGAGAACAGGTATTATATGTTTTTATTTTTTCACACTATATTTATGCCAGCACCTTGCATTTTTTGTAGGGAGTTAAAAACTTTTACCACTCATAGATAACCATTGTTAACTTGTGCATATTTTGATTTTATATTTCATATTCAGGGAAACTTTTTCCTGGAGTTAGATGATGACGTTGAGTGATTAAGTGTATATACACGTCAACTCTGGTTTATAGGAGATACAGCATCTCTGTTCAAATGGAAGATTTGTGTTTAGACCTTCTATAAGGGTAGTGGGTGCACCCAGTGGAGGCATTTAGATAATAATAGGATTTCAGAGCTGGAAAGAACATTGGGACCCTATAATCTAATTTCTTCCTTTTATAGATGTGGAAACTGAAAACCAGGGAGAATAAGTGACTTGTCTAAAAGAACACAGCTAGTTAGTACTAGAACTAGAGCTAGGACACAGGTGTTCTAATTCCTGTTTTAATGCATTGTCAGAGGGAAGAAATAATATGCTCCAGGAATTTTGCTTTCCTATCGTAGACAGTTACCCACCATTTTGCCACTCTTAGACAACCATTGTTAATTTATGGATGTTTGGTTTTTGTGTTTCATGTAGTATATGTGTGTACATGTATGTGTGTATAAAATATACAATTATATATAGTATAGTTTATATCTAAACGTATATTACATATTAATATATATCAATACAGGCCTTTATTATTATATGTAATAAATAACATATTCTATAGTTTTATATACATATAATTAACATTTTCTTATTTGGGATCATATGAAACTTTTTTTTTCTTCAGAAAATAAGCCTTTATTTGACACTTCTCTTACACAGCAGGAGTTGAGCAGGATTGCTTCTCCTCTTGCTTTATGTGAAGAAGTTCAGCCTCAAGATCACCTGCAGACTTGATGGTTTGGTGACAGTTGCTGCATTGTTTCACCTGAACTATGAAACATTATTTTAAAATTTAAAAATGTGTTGGAGAATATTCTCTCTTTTCTTATCCTTGAATTTTTTTAACTTTAGAATTACTTCACTATTTGGTAAAACTCACTTTGTCTGGGCATAATGATTTTGGGGATTAAATTTAATTCATTTAAACTATGAATTCACTTTCTTACGAGTAGAGGTTTACTTAGTATTTCTGTTTCTTCTTCTTTTTTTTTTTTTTTGCGGCATGCGGGCCTCTCACTGTTGTGGCCTCTCCCGTTGCGGAGCACAGGCTCCGGACGCGCAGGCTCAGTGGCCATGGCTCACGGGACCAGCTCACGGGCCCAGCCGCTCCGCGGCATGCGGGATCCTCCCGGACCGGGGCACGAACCCGTGTCCCCTGCATTGGCAGGCGGACTCTCAGCCACTGCGCCACCAGGGAAGCCCCTGTTTCTTCTTGAATCATTTTTGATATGTGATAGTTTCCAAATATATTGGCATAAATTTGTTCATAATATTCTAGAATTGAAATGTTTTGTCTTTAGTTTTGTCCCGTTTTCATTCTTAATATCTTTAAGTTTTTTGTCTTCTTTATCTTTACTTTTCAATCAAGCTTATCAGATGAAAGTCAGTATTATCAGATATTTCAAAGAACCAGCTCTGGTGGACACACACCTGTGCCACCCAGATCGTTCTCTTAGGATGTCCTTTTTGCCCCAGCTGCTGGAAGTGCTTTCACCTACAGGGAACCTAAACTACAGGGAACCACCTAGTCCAAGGCCACACCCTTATCATGGGGCAGCTCACATGCAAAGACTGACTGAGGCAGGAGTATAAAGGCCAGTTATTTTGGTCCAGTGGGACAATTTTAATGGGTGAGTTCAGCCTCAGAGCCCCCCATAGAGTCTGCTGAAGTTCTCTGGCTTGCATTGCAAACCATCTTCCCCCTCGGTTTCCTCTTCCTCTCTTCTACAGGTGTTAATCCCAAGAACAAGTCCTAATAAACATCCTGAATGCTAAACTCTGTCTCAGAAACCCCTTGCTGAAGGACACAAACGTCAGCATTTGGTCCCAGGAGGAGGCCAAGAAACTGGCAATAAGATGGAGTTTTGGAGTTGTATCATTCACTGCCCAGTTGGTAGCGAGGATCTCATCACTTGGTGGCAGGAAGAACACAGACAGCGCCTGGCAAAAGGTGATGGTCCAGTCATGAAAACTTCCATTGGTGGTGATTTGGGATATTTTCTAGAAGCAGTGCCTTAACTAATGTGAAGCATTAGGCATTTGTAAACCATGATGGAAATAGTAAGTAAAAGGACAGTGGGATTAGATAGCTGTTTCTATGCTCTGTTCTAGGAAAAGATGATGAAAGACTGAAAATGAGTAGCAGGCAATTAAAAGCCAAATGTGAAAGTCTGAGGGCCCCTTTGGGAGTCTTTAAATAGGACTGTATCTCTTGTAATGGGAGGGAGAGAGAGCTGAGGACCAGGGGCTCCATCAAAGAGTATTTGAGCTCCAAAGTGGTTAAACCTCCTACCAAGGCACGTCTGCTACACCAAGGTCAGGGCCCCGGGTGGGAAAGAATGAGTAAAGATAATAGAAAAAAGAGCAAGAACCACATTAAAGGATAGACTGAACAAACGGGTAGTCAATTGTAGGGAAAGTGTTATAGAGATGTAGCCAGTTAATCAGTCAAAGTATGTTAGTTTTGTGGCTTTGTGAGGTTTTTAATTTGTTGTGATTTCTTTTTTTTTTGAATTTATAAGTTGTTGTGATTTCTTTTCTCCACCTAAGTAAATACTCACTTTGTACTAAAAAAAAAAAGAGCAAGAGGCTGAACGTGTAATTTCATAAAACAGGAAACAAGAACTGCTCTTAAATCTGTGTAAAACTCACTAGTAATCAGAGAAATGCAAGTTAAAACCACAACTAGATGACATATTTTATATTTTAAATGGACGGCAGTTTGGAGACATAAAGAGACTTTAGTCTATAGCGACGCAAACAAATCAAAATGGACTATTATTCATTTCTGACTTCGAGTCCTTTGGCACAACTAGCATATGGATTTCTCATTGGTTCACTTCACAAGGTCCACTTGCTATTTATGTTGTTCTGCTCTCTCTTCTATGCTTTTTATTACCACCTACATTTCTGTTTGTTTCTAAGGCAGAGAAGATTAGCATTCTCAATATATTTTTCCAACTCTTCCTCTCAAGGTCTATTCTTGTTTGGGCAAGCTTTATAGAACACTTTCCTCATCAGAAATACTTCTCTCCTTAAGAGAAAGCTGATATTAGCCACGCATTCATCAATATTAACTCAAATGTCACCTCTTTTGGTAAGTCTTCTCTTATCTTCCTAGGCAATTTATATCTCATTCCACTGTGTGCCCATAGCTTATAGCACTTATTACACCATAATTATTTTCTTTCGTTTTTGTCTTTCCCATTTAACTTGTGAGCATTGCTAGGGAGG
This sequence comes from Pseudorca crassidens, assembly GCF_039906515.1. Classification (NCBI taxonomy): domain Eukaryota; kingdom Metazoa; phylum Chordata; class Mammalia; order Artiodactyla; family Delphinidae; genus Pseudorca; species Pseudorca crassidens. The sequence continues at coordinate 45,246,323 of NC_090299.1, forward strand.
AAAGAAATCTTATGTTTTATAAAACCAATTGTTATTTATGCCTAGTCCAGAGTGAGTATCAACTGATGATTATTGAATGAATGCATGCCTGCAGGATCCAAGCAGTATCTTGAAACAATTAGAGGGCCCACAGAATTGGCCTGATTCCTTTTCTCAAAGCTTAGAGTTCCTCAAATTTATGGCTGACCCAGGTAGGAAGTCTTGCCTGTTCTTTTTGTCCTTTAGCCCACTTGTATTATTTAATAAACATAGGTGTCAGCAACTTTATATGTGTTATTTCACACCATCCTTAAAACAGTCCAGCTGTGGGATATTAGTATCCCTATTTTAAAGATGTCAAAGTTGAGGCTAAGTAACTTGCTCAAGATTATGTAGTTACAGAACGTTAGAACCAGGATTCAAACCCAAGCTTGTCTCTAAAGCTCAGGCTCATTCCACTGCATCACATTCTTCACATGCCTGAGCTCTGAAACTTTGATGTGATCACTTGGCTTCTTTTGGAGAGTAGACTGAGGAATGAGGAGGCTCAGTTATGATACACCAAAGGGTTGGTGCCATGATGTTCAAGAGTTGCTGATGACTGCTGCTGTCAAGATGATCGGTGACCACTTTGAAGAAAGGCCAGGCTGCTGGATACCTCTTGGGTTAGCAGAACATTGCTTTTTCTTAAAATAACACAGCGAGCCTGGTTGTTTGAAGTGGTGCTTTGGTCTGTCTTTATAGCTTTCCTTCTGTCTGCCTTGCTTATGAGTTCTTACTCTCACCTACCATTCAGTGATACTTTACACATCCCATAGTGGCCAGTGCAACAGTGGGTCCCACCTACCTGGAGGATATTGGCAGCTTTTTTCACTTGCAAATGCTCCTGCTGTATTGACTGTACTGGAGGGGACCTTAACTAATGTTTCATGATGCTAATGAAGTTGTTCTTGCTTGAATGATTGGAGCTACACTATTGCAAGATTAATCTGACAGCCTTGGAAAATATAGTTGGGAGTTGGGGGATAGCAGTTAGACAAGCCAATTAGAACATTAAAACTGTCTGGGAGGAAAAGGATCAGATGCTCAACTAGAGTAGCAGTGGAGACGTAGAGTAAAAGGCAAATGCAAAAGACACTGGGGACATATCTGAGGTGATAGTTGAGGCAGTTCCAAATCTCCTAAGCATATAGAAGTCAGAGCATTGCTACTTCCTTATAGCTCTTTGGTCTCAAATTTGATAGACCATGCATTCAATTTATTCAACAAGTATTTGTTGAGCGCATGATATATGCCAGGCATGCTATTAGAAGTTGTGAGACCTGCCCTCAAACATCTTACAATGTAGTAGGTTATATAGATAAAATGGTGAAATATGGTTCACTTGAATTGTGAGAACTGGGGAAAAGTTTTATGAAACTGTTGGCCGTTGAGATAGGTTTGATAGATGGATGTGGTTTTTAACAGGTGGTGATAGGGGAGAAGAGAGAAGGTATTCCAGATGGAAAGAGATTGTATGGGGGGTGGGGGACACATGGCTCGCTGCCGCCATCTTAAATTGCAGTGTTGTGCGTGGCGCTTCTGCACATGCTCCGGAGCTGAGGTGTTGGTGCAGCCATTTTGCACCAAGAACTCTGGTCTGAAGGGCCAGGTGTGAGGTCTCTGCCTGCGGCCGCCTCTAAGCAAGTGAAACCAGACTAAGCACCAAGGAAAAGAAAAAAGGGTCCTTCGTCAGGAGGGAAGCATCATCCTCAAGGATAGGAGTCCTTGAATCTGGCATCAGAGTCATTTTGGAGAACTGGATAAAAACACTGCCCCGTTTCTTCTGGACTCAGCCCCATTGGGAGGGATAATTACTCCAGCAACCTCACTCAATTCTGTTGCAGCTGTGTGCCTGACAGGGTCTTGGTGCTCCGGCCTGGTGTCAGGCCTGAGCCTCTGAGGTGGGAGAGCCGAGTTCAGGACATTGGACCACCAGAGACCTCCCGGCCCCATGTAATATCAGTTGGCGAGAGATCTCCCAGAGATCTCCGTCTCAACGCTATGACCCAGCTCCACCCAACGGTCAGCAAGCTCCAGTGCTGGATGCCCCATGCCAAACAACTAGCAAGACAGGAACACACCACCACCCATTAGCAGAGAGGCTGCCTAAAGTCATACTAAGTTCAAAGCACACCACTGGACGTGGCCCTGCCCACCAGAAAGACAAGATCCAGCCCCACCCACCAGAACACAGGCACCAGTCCCCTCTACCAGGAAGCCTACACAAGCCACTGAACCAACCTAACACACTGGGGGCAGACACCAAAAACAATGGAAACTACAAACCTGCAGCCTGCGAAAAGGACACCCCAAACACAGTAAGTTAAACAAAATGAGAAGACAGAGAAACACACAGCAGATGAAGGAGCAAGATAAAAACCCACCAGACCTAACAAATGAAGAGGAAATAGGCAGTCTACCTGAAAAAGAATTCAGAGTAATGATAGTAAAGGTGATCCAAAATCTCAGAAATAGATTGGAGAAAATACAAGAAACATTTAACAAAGACCTAGAAGAACTAAAGAGCAAACAAACAATGATGAACAACACAATAACTGAAATTTAAAATTCTCTAGAGATTGTATGGGGGTAAAAGAGGTGTCAGATTTGGAGTAAAGGAGTCCACAGGAGATAAAACTAGAATCTGGACTTTAGCCATATTTGTAGGGTAAGGAATTTTATTCCACTTAGTAATAGAGACCCATTGAAGAGTTTTATGCTAAATGCCATAATGTGAACTTAATTTTAGGGAATCAGACTCTGACAAACGTGAAGTGACAAGCTATTAGAAAAAGAATACTGGGGCTTCCCCGGTGGTGCAGTGGTTGAGAATCTGCCTGCCAATGCAGGGGACATGGGTTTGAACCCTATCTGGGAAGATCCCATATGCCGCAGAGCAGCTAAACCCATGCGCCACAATTACTGAGCCTGTGCTCTAGAGCCGATGTGCCACAACTACTGAGCCTGTGCTCTAGAGCCTGTGAGCCACCACTACTGAAGCCCACTCACCTAGAGCCCATGCTCTGCAACAAGAGAAACCACTGCAATGAGAAGTCTGTGCACCGCAATGAAGAGTAGCCCCCAGTTGCTGCAACTAGAGAAAAGCCCGTGGGCAGCAATGAAGACCCAACGCAGCCAAAATAAAATAAATAAATACATTAATTAATTAATTAATTAAAAAACAGAAAAAGGAAAAGAATATTGAACTTAAGAGGTGGTATACTTGAGTCCTTGGTCTAACTCTTTTATTTACTAGGTAAGCTGCCTTAGACTGGTCATTTAGTTTTTCTGAATTAAGATTTCTTCATGAACAAGGGCAGATAATAATCTCTGAGTTCCTCAACCATTGTTGTGAGCACCAAATGAGAAGTGGGTGAAAATATTTAATAATCAAGTAAGACTCAATCAGACTATTTATAAAGTTGGGAATAGGGTTATGATTTTAGAGAATATGATCACTGTTTGAGGTGATAAAGAATAAGGAGAGTATCTACAAAAAAAGAAAATTACAGACCAATATAACTGATGAATACAGATGCAAAAATCCTCAACAAAATACAAGCAAACAGAATCGAACAACACATTAAAAGGATCATACACCATGATCAAGTGGGATTTATCCCAGAGATGTGGGGATTCTTCAGTATACGCAAATCAATCAATGTGGTACACGATATTAACAAACTGAAGGATAAAAACCATATGATGATCTCAATAGATGCAGAAAAAGCTTTTGACAAAATTCAACACCCATTTATGATAAAAACACTCCAGAAAGTGGGCATAGAGGGAACCTACATCAACATAATAAAGGCCATATATGACAAACCCACAGCAAACATCATTCTCAATGGTGAAAAACTGAAATCATTTCCTCTAAGGTCAGGAACAAGACAAGGATGTCCACACTCACCACTATTATTCAACATAGTTTTGGAAGTCCTAGCCACAGCAATCAGAGAAGAATAAGAAACAAAATGAATCCAAATTGGAAAAGAAGAAGTAAAACTGTCACTGTTTGCAGATGACATGATACTATACATAGAGAATCCTAAAGATGCCATCAGAAACTACTGGAGGTAATCAATGAATTTGGTAAAGTTGCAGGATACAAAATTAATGCACAGAAATCTCTTGCATTCCTATGTACTAACAATGAAAGATCAGAAAGATAAATTAAGGAAACAATCCATTCACCATTGCAACAAAAAGAGTAAAATACCTAGGAATAAACCTACCTAAGGAGGTAAAAGACCTGTACTCAGAAAACTATAAGACACTGATGAAAGAAATCAAAGATGACACAAATAGATGGAGAGATATATCATGTTCTTGGATTGGAAGAATCAATATTGTGAAAATGACTGTGACTATGCTACCCAAAGCAATCTACAGATTCAATGCAATCCCTATGAAATCACCAGTGGCATTTTTCACAGAACTAGAACAAAAAAATCTTAAAATTTGTATGGAGACACAAAAGACCCCGAATAACCAAAGCAGTATTGAGGGAAAAAAACAGAGCTGGAGGAATCAAGACACCCTGACTTCAGACTATGCTACAAGCCTACAGTAATCAAGACAATATGGTACTGGCACAAAAACAGAAATATAGATCAATGGAACAGGATAGAAAGCCCAGAGATAAACCCACACACCTATGGTCAACTAATCTATGACAAAGGAGGCAAGGATACACAGTGGAGAAAAGACAGCCTCTTCAATAAGTGGTGCTGGGAAAACTGGACAGCTACATGTAAAAGAATGAATAGAACACTCCCTAACACCATACACAAAAATAAATTCAAAATGGATTAGAGACCTAAATGTAAGACCGGACACTATAAAACTCTTAGAGGAAAACATAGGAAGAACACTCTTTGACATAAATCACAGCAAGATTTTGTTTGATCCACCTCCTAGAGTAATGGAAATAAAAATAAAAATAAACAAATGGGACCTAATGAAACTTAAAAGCTTTTGCACAGCAAAGGAAACTACAAACAAGATGAAAAGACAACCCTCAGAATGGGAGAAAATGTTTGCAAACGAATCAACAGACAAAGGATTAATCTCCAAAATATATAATCAGCTCATGCAGCTCAATAACAAAAAAAAAACAACCCAATCCAAAAATGGGCGGAAGACCTAAATAGACATTTCTCCAAAGAAGACATACAGATGGCCAAGAGGCACATGAAAAGCTGTTCAACATCACTAGTTATTAGAGAAATGCAAATCAAAACTACAATGAGGTATCACCTCACACTGGTTAGAATGGGCATCATCAGAAAATCTACAAACAACAAATGCTGGAGAGGGTGTGGAGAAAAGGGAACCCTCTTGCACTATTGGTGGGAATGTAAATTGATACAGCCACTATGGAGAACAGTATGGAGGTTCCTTAAAAAACTACAAATAGAACTACCATATGACCCAGCAATCCCACTACTGGGCATATACCCTGAGAAAACCAAAATTCAAAAAGAGTCATGTACCAAAATGTTCATTGCAGCTCTATTTACAATAGCCCAGAGATGGAAACAACCTAAGTGCCCATCATCAGATGAATGGATTAAGAAGATGTGGCACATATATACAATGGAATATTACTCAGCCATAAAAAGAAACGAAATTGAGCTATTTGTAATGAGGTGGATAGACCTAGAGTCTGTCATACAGAGTGACGTAAGTCAGAAAGAAAAAGACAAATACCATATGCTAACACATATATATGGAATTTAAGAAAAAAAAATGTCATGAAGAACCTAGGGGTAAGACAGGAATAAAGACGCAGACCTACTGGAGAACGGACTTGAGGATATGGGGATGGGGAAGGGTGAGCTGTGACAGGGCGAGAGAGAGTCATGGACATATACACACTAACAAACGTAAAGTAGATAGCTAGTGGGAAGCAGCTGCATGGCACAGGGATATTGGCTCGGTGCTTTGTGACCGCCTGGAGGGGTGGGATAGGGAGGGTGGGAGGGAGGGAGACGCAAGAGGGAAGAGATGGGAACATATGTATATGTATAACTGATTCACTTTGTTATAAAGCAGAAACTAACACACCATTGTAAAGCAATTATACCCCAATAAAGATGTTAAAAAAAAAAAAAAAACTAAAAATAGAATTACCATATGATCCAGCAATCCCACTACTGGGCATATACCCAGAGAAAGCCATAATTCAGAAAGACACATGCACTCCTGTGTTCATTGCAGCACTATTTACAATAGCCAGGTCATGGAGGCAACCTAAATGCCCATCGACCGATGAATAGATAAAGAAGATGTGGTACATATATAGAATGGAATATTACTCAGCCATAAAAAGGAACAAAACTGGGTCATTTGTGGAAACATGGATGGATATAGAGACTGTCATACAGAGTGAAGTAAGTCAGAAAGAGGAAAACAATTATCGTATATTAACGCATATATGTGGAACCTAGAAAAATGGTTTGCAGGGCAGAAATAGAGACACAGATGTAGAGAACAAACATGGACACCAAGGGGGGAAAGTGGTGGGTGGAGGGTGGTGGGATGAACTGGGAGATTGGGATTGACATATATACACTAATATGTATAAAATAGATAACTAATAAGAACCTGCTGTATAAAAAATAAATAAAATTCAAAAGAAAAAAAGAATAAGGAGAGTATCTACTGAAGTGAAAGTATAGGAAATGGGAGCAAACAATTTAAAAATAATGACTAACACCTTCAAAGTACTTACTAAAAGATATTCTTCCAAGAACTTTGTATACATTAATCCAACAATCTCCCGAGGTAGGAGCTATTATCATCTTTACAGTAAGGTTAAAAATGTTGCCCAAGTTCATTCCACTGAAAATGGCTGAGATTTGAACCCAGGCAGGTTGACTGTAGAACTTCTATTTTCACTGTTATAATACTAACCTTCAACGTTGTAGAGGAAGCTTTGGTTAGCTTAGAGTTTCTGTATTAGTTTTGCTGTTGACACTTGCATAGGTAGGAAGATACTGAATAATGATTCAGTGTTTAGATCTGGAATCAGACAGTATGGGTTTACATTCCAGCCCAGCTAGATTTCTTAGCTCTCTGGTCCTTGGTTTTTCCACCTATAAAATGGGGATTCATTTAATGCTTAACTTCTAGGGTTGTTGTGAAAATGATTACAGGTGATCTCGTGAAGCACCTGGTATAAAATAATTATTTTTTAAATTCTGAACCTGCTTCTCAAAGCATTACTCCATTCAGGGTTATGCTCCCTGGTTGATCTTTTTGTTGTCTTTGTGCGTTCCAGTTCCACAGCATCCTTAACAGCTGAGTTTTATCGAGAGCTGCACTGTTCAGTAAAAGCCCCACACTGCTTTTGAAGCACGATCCTCTTTGATTTATTGTGTGACTTTCGGTTGTGCACTTAACCTTTGTGGGTTTCAGGTGACTCCTCTAGGAAATGTTACTTACTCTTCCACAGAAAACTCAGTTCGATGAAGTGGAGTCAAGGTGGTTTAATCCTGGATGAGAACCGTGTCAGAAGGGTTATGAAAGTGGTAGGAGACTTTGATTCCAGCTAAGAGGGAATGACAGATGGATTGGTCTATCTCATTTAGGGTTTCAGGCCTACGGGGAAAAAGGTACTGGCTATGAGGGAAACGAGCACAGTGTATGGTTAGGAGCTTTGGGATCACGTAAACCTGAGTTTGAGTCCTAGTTTTGCGCTTACTTTGTGAGCCTGTGACTTAATCTCTCTGACCCTCAGTTACCTTTTTTTTTTAAAATCATAAGACTAATTATAATTTCATGAAGTAACTTTGAGGATTAAATGAGGTAAAGTATAGTGGGTCCAAAAAAAATGCTATAATTGATTTCCATGTCTAGGCTCTTGAATGAGGAAGGAACGTATCATCATGTTTCTTCACTTTTTCTGAATGACCCCAAAAGTCATAACTTTGTCCACTGAAATGGGAGACAAGTTTGAGAGCCCTTACTGTTCAAAGGTACCTAGAATCTCTGAGGCCATTCATCTTAATTTCAATTAAGAAAAGTTATTTGCAGAGATAGAGCAATTACCTCCTAACCAAGTGACCAAACAGTACCACTAATAGTGGGGGCACCCTGACATCATGGGTCTCCTGATGTGATGCAACAGTTCACGGAATTGCCTAGGAAGTGTTCTTGCTAAAAACGTTTAAGCTGAATCTAATGAAGTCTCTATAACTAACTTCAGTTTACATGAAATACAGAGGATAGAGGATCAAGATACATGACATTGTAAGGAAACAGTCCAGAATGTGGGACATTCTATAAGACAACTGGTTTGGACTCTTTAAAAAGTCAATGTCATAAGAAAAGGAAAGGCAGAGAGAGTATTTTAGCTTAAAAGAGATCACAGATTAACAATTAAATGCAAGGTATGGACTGAAACAGGGTCCTCAAGTGGAAAATAAAGGAAAACAAGAATAAAATGCATTTTGGGACAATTGGTGAAATTTGAATAATTACAGATTGAATGTTGAGAAAAAAATGCTTGACATCCCACCTTCCCATCCCCCTCCCATCCCTCATTTTCCCTATCTCCCCCACCTCTGCCCCTATATTTTGAATCAGTCATTTAGTTGGTCTGTGACGGGACCAGGGCATCAGTAGCTAGTGAAACTTCAGCAGGTGATTTTAATGAGAACCATAGCCTTAAAATAACTCTTGCACCTGTGCACCAGGAGACACAAGATAGTTCATAGCAGCACTGCTTGTAATATCACAGAATGGAAACCACCCACATGCCTATCAACAGTAGAATGGATAAACTGTGCTGTTTATAACAAAGGACTATGATTGTTTTAATGCCTATGAATATCTGATAGTCAACTTTTTGGTCTCCTCAAGTTGAATTCCCAGTTTCCATTTTAATCTACGCTCTTCTGCCTCAGCTTTAGTTGTATATTATAATAAGGACATTCCTAGACATTGCCTTAGAAACTGTCTTTACCTCTTTCTGCAGATTTCACTCACTGGTAATCAACTTCTCTAGGGTGAATTTTGCTATTCTGCTGAGGTATGTAATTCCCAGATTCCAGTTTGTGGTTTGTAGAGAACGGGAACTGGCTTGCTTCTTTAAAAGCCATTTGCAGTAGTCTGTCTGGAATTTAAAATTTTATGTCTTATTCCATCAGTCCATGTATTATTACCCCATCTGAATTTAGCTAACTGAACTAATGCATAATTAGCATTTCTCTCCACTCATACCTGTGCCTCCCTAATGAATTGGAAATTATGTTTTCACAGTGTGTACTGGGAAGGAAGACATGTCTGGAATGACTTTCTGAGGTGATATTTCCTCTCTCTTCCCTGTAAACTCCCACTTTGCTATTTTTATTACTATTTTTAAAAAGTTTTCCTACAGCTGATGGAAATATTATTTAATAAACTTACCAGGTTTGCGATTTCTCATAAACCCAAGTTCCCGGCATTCTCACCTTCGCTATTAATTAACTGGGCCTCTCCTAGTGAAAGTAACAGTGTTGTTTTATTTCTTACTGTTGAGATGTGTTAATGACTCATCAGCAGGGTATTAATGTTCATTTTCATCCAACAAGAACTGAAGATACACCTTTCACAGTTTATTAATTTTAAGGTTCCCTGGATTAAAATCATCTGTGAGGGTTAGACCCCTCTTAAAAATTGTAATGCACTTATTTGGTTTAGATATTTGGAGCCCATGTTTGTTTTGACAAAGGGAGGTATATTAGTGCATGAAGGTATGATGGTGTATGATCAAGGTAAACAACTTTGTGAGCTTACAAGATAATTCCAGAAGCTGTCACTAATTATAAATCTAAGATTCAGATACACTTACCTCTGTGAGGAAGGGATCTGTGGTAAGAACCTTTGGATTTCATTTTTAAAACATTACAGGTGATAATACTGTGGCCTAAAAGAGCATTGTCTTCATTTTCCTAAGGCTTATTTTGAGTACAGTGCCAAAGCCTTTCAGTTAGTGGATGTATGAGTTTTTACTCTGTGATAAACCACCCTAACATTTAATGATTTAAAATGGCAATGCTTTCTTTCCTGCACAGTTCTGTGGGTGGCAGTTTGGGCTGGGCTGAGCTGGGTGCTTCTTTTGCTGGTCTCAAATGGAACTCACTCACATGTCATTGGTCAGTTACCAGGTTGGCTTGGGGCTGGTTGGTCTAGGAGAGACCTCAGATGGGATGGCTGGTCTTTGCTCCATGCTCTCTCACAGCGTCCAGGAGTCTACTTTGGGCTGCTTTACGTGTGGTGGTTACAAGGGACCTAGAGGCCTCAGGAGAGGGCAAGCCCAGAGACAAATGCACTTTTCAAGTCTCTGCTTGAATCATGTGTTTGGTTTTGTCTTATTGGCTAAAGCGAGTCCACAGCCAACTCCAGAATCAGTGTGTGTGTGTGTGTGTGTGTGTGTGTGTGTGTGTGTGTGTACGCAGGAGGGAATTACTAAGGGCAGGGATACAGTGAGGTGTGAATGGATCAGGGCTACCACTACTATAATCCTCCAGAGTGAGGTAGAAGAAAGATTATTTGTCTAAATTACTATAGACCAACATTTCCCAAGTGGATCCTAAGACATATTCAGGGAAAATGTCTACATGGCATTGAAAGAGGAGTTCTGGAGTTAAGTCTGGGCAATATTGGATTAAGCAAAGTGAAAGAGGTTTCTTTATTGCAAGACTTCTTATAGTTGTTAATACGCTAACGTTCATTGTGAATCTTTAATAGTAGGTACAGAATTTCCCAAACTTAGTTGACTATAGAACTTTCTCTTTCCCCTCTCCTGCCACGGATCTTCTTTAGAGATATGTGTTCTTTAAAATATATTAAAAATACTACATCACCTTAGTGTATTTTTTGTTTTTAACCTATTTCCCTAGTATTAAAACAGTAGCAAGTAAATTTTGCTCTCAATTTTCTCAGGAAGAAAATGAAACAAAACAGTTAGGATTGAAGAATAGTTTTGTGATAAACCTGGTTGCATTCTCCATTGGTGTCTCAGGAATCCATTTGCATGCAATTTTACTATGATTAGATTTTGAATACAGAGACTTTTCTATAGTTTGAAGCTTTATTCTAACACTTTTCTCCTGATATCAACTAGGAGTCAAGATTCAGGAGTAAATAATCTCCATATTTAATCTTTGGGAGGAATTAGCAGTATGTTTTCCATCATTTAATCCAGCATATAGACAGTTTATTCCACTAGTGATGAAACAGGGAGAAAAACATGGATGTTGAAGTCTCCATTTAAATCTTGGGCTAGTCCCTCTCCAGCTGTATGGCTTTGACCATGTTTCTCAACTGCACTGAGATTCAGTTTCCTTAGATATAAAATGACTATGACAGTGTTTAACTTTTAGTATTTAACTTTTTGAGGATTCAGTGAGATAATGTGAGTACAGTTTTTTTTAAATCACAGTCCTTGATTTAATATGGTCCTTGCTTAATATGGTAGAGATTGCTATTGCGGAAGGAATCTTGCTTTTGAGGAAGGGATGGGAAAAGCTTGGGGCCTTATTGTGGATTGGGTTCAGCCTAAAGCTCTGAATTTGCAGGATTATGATAGAGAGATTCTCTTTCTAGCCCTCAAGACAGGCCAAAGCTTGCTTTCACCCCAGGGCCTTTGAAATTTGTGCACCTTCTTCCTGAGATGATGCTCTTTCAAAGGCTTGTGCATGGCTTCATGCCATTTAAGTATCATTTCAAAAGTTGGATCCTCAGCCCTTTTCTGACCACACTAACAAAAGCAGCCCTTTCCTTCACTTAATTGCTCCCTCCCCAGTCTGAATCCCATTACACAACTGCTTTATCTTATAACACTTAGCACTTTCTGATATGACTCCATGCATTGATTTGTTTATACGTTTGTCTGCCCCTGTCCAGCTAGAAATTAACCTCCATGAGAGCAGAAACCTTATATGCTCAGGGCCTAGAACATGGTCTGGCCCATAGCATTGGCTCAGTAAATATTTGTGATTGGACATGGAATAAGAGAGCAGACAGAAAGTTCATCTTGTGGACTTGTCAGTGAAGGTGTCACAAGGGGCAGCCCTGGAGTTCAGCCGTCCTCCCTGTGGTTCTGGACCTTGACCACATGTGGCCTCTCCAGCTGACGGAGAGGAGATCTCTGATACACATCACATTACGCTGAGTGTCAGCTCCACCTGGAGCAAGTGGAGACCTCTATCTTTGGAGATCCAGGGACAGCAGAGATGGGGGGAGGCAACATGGAGGAATGTCCTGCATTCCCCCGAGCAGACCAGGCTGTTTCATGGCTCAGTGCCTTCGCTCAGGAAGCAACCTCCTTTTTCTTTGCAAGGTGCAGCAAGCACCTACTTATCTTTTAAGACTCAGTCAAGCGTAAAGGAGCCTTTCCTGATTTTCCCTTCCATAGACAGAATTAGCTGCTCTCTTCCTTCATGTCTTCCCATGTTCTTCTGCACATGCTTCCCTAACATGTAACACCTTTTGCACTTTGGTGTGTGTATAGCTGTAGAGGATGTATACAGTTTTTATCTGGACAGCATCTGTTTCTCTTTTGTTTGGTAACAGCACCTTGAATTTTTGATTCATGTTCTCAGTTCATGTGATTTAAGAAGACCTGGCCACTCTCCCTGCTTGGTGAGTAGTGGGGGATAAGTGGTCCACTGGCAATGCCATCTCCTTGACCACAGTGAATGGTTCAGAAGAAGATGCATATCACAAGCCTGATGAGCCAAGTTCAGTACTTTTGGTAGAATTATTGGAAAAGAGACTCTCCCTATCCACTGGTTTTGCAAGACTAGTTGGATATAAGCCTGGAGTGGCAGAAGGCGACTATGCCACCAAAAGTGTAGAAACTGACTGTAACAAATTAACATGGAAGAAAGCAGAGCTTTTGATGAAGAGAGACAAAATTTTATTGGATGTTTGAATATCTGAATCCAGAAGTGCCTGAAGCAACTGAACTTTCCAACGACGTAACCATTTCTTTTTGTTTGTGCGTTTAGGTCATTTGGGGTTGAAATTAGCCCCTTTTGTAATGTCAGTGTCCTGGCTAGTGCAATACTTCTTCTTCACCACCAGAGCCAGAGCTCCTTGAGAGCTGGGATGGTCTCTTTGTCATCTTGGCATCCCGCTGTCTGCTCAGTGTCTGTCTCCTGACTTCGCTTGAGTGATTTAATGGATTAGTGAATGAGATTTAGTAGGCAACTGGTCACATCTTTAATGGCAAACTCAGGTTTTGGGATTTTTGTCATTCTTGGTTTTCTCAAATAAGTCACTGTGTCCTGGTCCCATGTCAGCAACTGGAAGTATTATTTTTTTTTCTTGCTTCTTTAAAATGTCCATTAGCTTGTTTCACTGTCATTTGATTCTTTCTCTTTGTGCTGAAGTGCAGGGGAAACAAATTCCCTTTAATTGAGGGTTCTTATTATGAGGATTTGCATTATTGCTTCTTTTTAACAAACACGATATTACAGAAACCGGTGATTAGTGTGATAGGAAGGAGTGTACATGCTATATGAGTCATTACATTCAACCCAACATGTTTAATGGTCTGTTATGCTGAGCAGAGAGCAGCAAGGAGCCTGCAGGGGGAAAGACAAGCCAAAAAGCTCAGAGACTCATTTTTTTCAAATTGTCTAACTTGCAAGCAGAGAGGTGTCACCATTCTCTGAACTGCAAATGAAGCAGCAACTCTGAGGACTTTCTTTTCTTCCTTTGACCAATGAGTGGGATGTGAGTTGAGCCATGTTGTTGAGGGATGTTCTGAAGTGATATGTTGAAGGTAGTGATGGTCGACTCTTGTGACCAGATAAATTCAGTGATGCATTAACATCTGATTTCATGCCTGGACAATGGAAAAGTAAGAGAGTTCGAGTTTATAAAGTCATAATGAAAACCCGCTGGGCTTGTTAAAAGGTTTGTTTTTAGCGGGGGGAATTAAAGTACAAAAGTATTGCACTGGGAGTCAGGAATCTTGGTTCTAGTTTTGGCTCAGCTTCTGTTTGGATGAAGCACTTCGGTCAAGATAGTTAACATAAACTAAGTTCAGCCTTGATTTTCTCATCTGCCTAAAAGGCTTAGTAATTTCTATATCACAAGGTGATGTGAATATTGATAAAGGTTTGTGAAATGCAAGCAATGGCAAATGTAAGGAATTTGGTTATTGAGTAGTAGTATTATTGATAATAGTACTGTAGTTCCCATGAGCTGCCTAGAATTATAAAAGTATGTTCTCAGATGTTTTCCAGGAAAGTAAATGAAATTTCCCTTCACTCCCACCCTTGGCACCTGCAGCCTATTCTTCACACTGAAGCCAAAGTGATCTTCAAAAAAAATTGAAATCTGCTGCTATCGCTCCCAATGCTTGGTGGCCTCCAGTGGATTCCCTCCAGTGGGGAGGGACTAGAGGGAATCCTCCAGTCACTGTTAGGACTGCAGCCAATGTTCTCAACATGACTAACAAGACTGTATACCATCTGGCCCAATTTTACATCTCTCTTTTCATCTCACAACATCTTTTCTTTTGCTGTCTAGGTTCTACCTACATTGCCTTCTTTCAGGAGCTCAGTGTACTGTACTCCTTCTCATCTCAGAACCATTGTACATACTGTTCCTTTACCCTAGAATCCTCTTCCCCCTCTATTTCTTAACTCTCACCTCATGTGGTAGGCTGAGTAACGACCTCTCCCCTGCCCCCAAAGATGTCCATGTGCTAAACTCCAGAAGCTGTGAATATGTCATCTTACATGGTAAAAGGGACTTTACAGATGTGATTAAAGATCTTGGGACGGAGAGATTACTCTCATTATCCAGGTGGAATCCAGTGTAATCACAAGGGTCCTTATAAGAGTGAAGAATGGGAATCACAGTGGTAACAGATGTGACTAGGGAGGCAAGAGGTTGGAGTGAATGTAAACAGTTACTATAGCATGAGGCAGTTTGCCAGTGGAGCACATGGGGAGAGCATCTGGGCCATTCTTGAGAATGCAGTCAGTGGAGACTTCTTACAGAAAATGACTCAAGTGGAGCTCTGATGTTTGCCTGAAGAGGTGGGGGCAGAGAATGTTCAAAGTTGCAGGGACAGCATGGGCATACATTCCTCAGGCAAAAGCTGTGAAGAGCACAGAATTCTGATGCGTGCAAATATTGATGCTTGAGAGTGGAGAAGAAATCAAGGGCCTTATGAGAAGTTTAGTGCTGTGAAAGGGGCTGTGGAAGGATTTTAAGCAGGGGAGAGAAATGAGATTTTAATTATTGGGGGCAAGTGAGAGAAAAGGAGACAGTGGCTCTTTCAGTATTTGGCAAAGGGAAGACCTTGGTCTGAGAAAG
This sequence comes from Pseudorca crassidens, assembly GCF_039906515.1. Classification (NCBI taxonomy): domain Eukaryota; kingdom Metazoa; phylum Chordata; class Mammalia; order Artiodactyla; family Delphinidae; genus Pseudorca; species Pseudorca crassidens. Next base: position 45,261,674 of record NC_090299.1, read on the forward strand.
GAAGTGGCAGTGAGAATGAAGCGAATTGACAGGTCCTGGCAATATTTAGGAGGTAGCCTCAGCAGGACTTGGACTGATAGGATATAGGGAGAGAGAGAGCCAAGGATTCCTCCTAGATTGTTAATTTGGAAAACTGAGGAGACTGTTGGTGATGCCATTGAGATAAGGAACAGGGGAGGAGGAATGCACTAAAAAGAAAAGTTATCTACTCAAAATGTCTGTAGTAAATAAGTACTTTTAAAAGAGGTTGCAGATTCAGCTTTAAGATAGACTAGCTAACCTGGAAGGTAGTTGGTAGCAGGGATTCTTGGTTGTGAATATGGTGTAGAGGGGTTAGATTCAGAGGATGGGATACTTCTGAGAAGGTTAAAATAGAATCAGGGTAATTATATCATGCATTTAAGTTTCCAAATTTATCTGCATTGTATTGGCTCAAGGAGATATAATTTCATAGTACACGTAAAACGTATCTTACATGTTTTAGCTGAACACAAACCCTGTAATGTTATGTAATTTCTACAGAAATAATATTGGAGACATAACATTTAAAATGAACAAGAAGATGTTGCTACTCTACCCTGAGCTACTCAGTCCACTTCTCGAGTATTATATTTAGTTCTGGATGCCACAGATGAACAATAACATGGATAATCTTGAGAATATTCACAGGAGAGTATAAAGGATGGTGAAGCAGTTTTAAGCCATTGATGGAAAGAGATTTTTTGAGTAATTGGGATGTTTGCTGCAAAGAGAGACTTTCTGTTTGTAAGGGTATTGGGGAAGATGCATAATTATACCAAGACTGTCATCTGAAAGAAGGATTAATCTTATTCTATATTACACCAAGGAATAGAAGTGGAATTAATAGAAAAAGTTGACGTGGTCAAGGGGTTGAGAAGTTTTGAATAGATTGTCTTGAATAGAGTTTTGTGGAAGATTTGAAATAAGTGTTGAATAGAGTGGCAGAGTTCTATCGCACATAAAGGAAGACGACCAGTGAAATAATTAGTTTTTACAAAGGTGAAAGAGGTTGCCTCAATTCAATACCCTTGGAGGTTCATAAGTGGAAGTTTATGTTCAGTATCCGAAGGCTCATTGGACTAAATGACTTGATGTCTCCTTTGTGCCTGAAGGCCACTAGTTATGTTGAGGATGAGGATCTGGGTATACCAGTCTGCTCAGACAGGGGTTCTCAGGACTGGGGGCAGGGGTGAGGAAATAGCAACGGCTGCCAAGTCCATGCATCCACAACTCTTATCTTGTCTCTACTAGAAGCCAAAGGGGAATGGGGTGGCAGTGTCCATAAATGTGTCTGCTTGCCATCTGTAGTTGAGCTGAGTGAACTATGACCATGTGCTGAATAGTTATGTGGGAGGAAGGATGATAGAGCTGAGCAACCTGGGGTGGATGAGTCCCAGGGATGGTCTTGATTGATCCCTCTCATCACTTAAAAAAATGGAGTATCCTGGAAACTTAATGATGGAAAGTACCTTACCTTAGAGGTCAGCTTCCCAGGTGACTTCTGATCCAGACTCTGCTGGGAATGACAGTGGCTTCCCAGAGGTAGGAGGTACTGAAATGATTCAGTATGATTGAAGAGTCTTGAATTTTAAAAATGCTGTTATGCTTTGGATAAAATTTCAGTATGTACACAATTAAAGTCAGTCAGGAAATACCTTTCCTGTTTTGTGGAATGTATGACACATATATAGACACAGTCCCTGTGTGCTTAGTAATACAAAAACATTTGCATCTTTAAATGTATGTGCTTGATTTGTATGGACTTTCCTTGGTTTCTGTCAGCCCCCTAAAATAATATTTTACCAGGAGAAACTGGGGAGCAGATGCAGAGATTTTTCTCCTCCCTGGACCCTGGAAACAATGCATTGTTCCACAAAAGACAGAATTGAATTTATTGTCTGTTGCTGAAGGGATCAGCCATTTCTTTCTAAGAACTGCCATGGTGACATATTTCCCCTCATTTATACTGGAAAATGGGACATTTCCTTGTAAGAGAGGTTGAAAACAATTGATCTGGAATTTTGAAAAAGGTGGAAAATGAACTAACCTCTCTCCCTCTCTCCCTCCCTCTCTTTCCCTTGCCCTCCCTTCTTCCTGCATTTTGACAGTTTGTATGTAGGTAAGGAATATTGCAGCGTTAGGCAGGCTAATTAAAATCAATTATAGCCTGACTGACCTGTCACCACAATTGAATTACCAAAAGAACAGTGGAGCATATTTGGAAACAGTTTCTTCTAGAGCACATAAGCCCGATTTGGCCACATTTTATTTTAGGGATCTCAGTACAGTAATCACTTAGCTGCATTGTCACTTAGTTGTACCTCATCTCTTAATATATTTATTTTTCTACAGTAGGATCCTGCTGTTAGAAAATTTAAAAGGAGGTAAGGAAGGCATAAGGAACAAAATGGAAGGGAAGATAGGGAAGTCAGAGATGCCTTAGATTAATTGGAATTGAATAGATTTTTATAGGGCTTACCTTTCATTATTATTCTGTTTATCATGTAGTTTGGAGAGTCTTCAAATTCATTAGCATGACATAAGGAGCCCTTGTCTCATTGTTGTCTCATATTTCTCCAGCCTCATTTCTCAACATCACACAGTTCATTCCAGCCACACCAATACTATTTCTATACTAGTTCATAAAAATTCTCCAGACTAACTGGTGTAGCTTTTCCCCCCATTCTTCTTTTTTTTTTTTTTTTTTTTGGCGGTATGCGGGCCTCTCACTGTTGTGGCCTCTTCTGTTGCGGAGCACAGGCTCCGGACACGCAGGCTCAGCGGCCATGGCTCACGGGCCCAGCCGCTCCACGCATGTGGGATCCTCCCGGACCGGGGCACGAACCCGTGTCCCCTGCATCGGCAGGCGGACTCTCAACCACTGCGCCACCAGGGAAGCCCCCCCACCATGCTTCTTGATTGCTACATAATAGTCCATGATGTGAATGCTCCACAATTTATTCAATTATTCCCTTATTAATGGGTGTTTGATTTCAGTTTTTGTCACTACAAACAAAATTGCAGGAAGCATCCTTCTACACGTATAGTTATGCATTTGTGGTTCTAGACAATTCCAGGAGTGGGGTTTCTGGGCATAGGATATGTGAATTTTTACTTTTAACAGATATTATCACCTCACTTTCCAAAAACTGGTAACATTTCATGAAACACAAACAGTTTAATAAAGGATGATCTCCTTCATGTTATCACCAAAAATAATTATTGTAGCTCTTTTCCATTCTTGTCAGCTTGATAAGGGTATAAAGTGAATTAATCTACATTTTCCTGGGTTTTAGGAAATTTGACTATTTTTATAACTTTTTTGCCATTTGGATTTGCTTTTTAGTGAAATACCTATTCAAGTCCTTTGCCTGTTTTTGTACTGAATTTTCTTTTTCTTGTCAGTTTATAAGAGTTATTTGTGTATGATAGATATTACCTCTACATTACAAATTTTCCCAATCATTTGTCAACTGGATGTTTACATTATCTTTTGCCATACAGATTAAAAAAAATTTCTATGTAGACAATTATTTCTCTATTTTTCTTCTTAATTTTTATTAAAGTATAGTTGACATATAACATTAGTTTCAGGTGTACAACAGTGATTCAACATTTATATACCTTACAAATTTGTCACCATGGTAAGTTTAGTAACGCTCTGTGATCATGCCAAGTTATTGCAATATTATTGACTATATTCCCAATGTTGTACAGTATATTCCCGTGACATTTATTTTATAATTGGATGTTTGTACCTCTTAATCCCCGTTACCTATTTCACCCAACCCCCCCGTGCCCCTCCCCTCTGGCAACCACCCGTTTGTTCTCTGTATCTATGAGTCTGTTTCTGTTTTGTTTGTTCATTTGTTCTGTTTTTTAGATTCCACATATAAGTGAAATCATATGGTATTTGTCTTTGTCTGACTTATTTCACTTAGCATGATACCCTCTAGGTCCATCCATATTGTCGCAAATGGCAAGATTTCATTCTTTTTTATGGTAATATTCCATTGTATATATATATACCACATCTTCTTTATCGATTCATCTGTTGATGGACACTTAGGTTACTTTCACATCTGGCTAGTGTGAATAGTGCTGCAATGAACATAGGGGTGGACATATCTTTTCAAGGTAGGATTTTTGTTTTCTTCAGATAAATACTGAGGAGTGGGATTGCTGGATCATAGGGCAGTTCTATTTTTAATATTTTGAGGACCCTGTATACTGTTTTTCATGGTGGATGCACCAGTTTACACTCCCACCAACAGTGCGTGAGAGTTCTCTATTCTTCACATCCTCACCAACATTTGTTTATTGTTGTCTTTTTGATAATAGCCGTTTTGACACGTGTGAGGTGATATCTCATTGTGCTTTTGATTTGTACTTCCCTAATGATGAGTGATACTGAGCATCTTTTCATGTGTCTGTTGGCCATTTGTATGTTTTCCTTGGAAAAAACTCTATTCAGCTTCTCTGACCATTTTTAGATCAGATTCTTTGTTTTTTTACTATTGAGTTGTGTGAGTTCTTTATGTATTTTGGATATTAACCCATTATCAGATATATCATTTGCAAATACCCTCTCCCATTCGGTAGGTTGCCTTTTTGTTTTGCTCATGGTTTCCTTTGCTGTGCAAAAGTTTTTAAGTTTAATTGGGTCCCATTTGTTTATTTTTGTTTTTATTTTTGTTACTCTAGGAGATGGATTCAAAAAGATATTGCTGTGATTTATGCCAAAGAATGTTCTGCCTGTGTTTTCCTCTAGAAGTTTTACAGTATCTGCTCTTACATTTACATCTTTAATCCAATCTGAGTTTATTTTTGTGTGGTGTAAGAGAATATTCTAATTTCATTCTTTTACCTGTAGCTGACCAGTTTTCCCAGCACCACGTATTGAAGAGATTGTCTTTTCTCCATTGTATATTCTTGCCTCCTTTGTTGTAGATTAATTGACCATAGATGCCTGGGTTTATTTCTGGGCTTTGTAGACTGTTCCATTGATCTATGTGTCTGTTTTTGCGCCAGTACTATACTATTTTGATGACTATAGTTTTGTAGTATTAGTCTGAAGTCAGGGAGCCTGATTCCTCCAACTCCATTTTTCTTTCTCAAGATTGCTTTGGCTATTTGGGGTCTTTCATGTTTCCATACAAATTGTAAAATTTTCTGTTCTAGTTCTGTGAAAAATACCATTGGTAATTTCATAAGGATTGCATTGAATCTGTAGATTACTTTGGGCAGTATAGGCATTTTGACAATATTGATTCTTCCAATCCAAGGACGCAGTATATCTTTCCATCTGTTTGTGTCATCTTTGATTTCTTTCATCAGAGTCTTATAGTTTTTGGAATACAGACCTTTTGCCTACTTAGGTAGGTTTATTCCTAGGTATTTTATTCTTTTTGATGTGATGGTAAATGGGATTGTTTCCTTAATTTCTCTTTCTGATCTTTCATTGTTAGTGTATAGAAATACAACAGATTTCTGTGTATTTATACTGCATCCTGCAACTTTACTGAATTCATTGATGACCTCTAGTAGTTTTCTAGTAGCATCTTTAGGATTTTCTATGTACAATATCATGTCATCTGCAAACAGTGACAGTTTTACTTCTTTTCCAATTTGTATTCCTTTTGTTTCTTTTTCTTCTCTGATTGCTGTGGCTAGGACTTCCAAGACTATGTCGAATAAAAGTGGTGAAAGTGGATATCCTTATCTTATTCCTGATCTTAGAGGAAATGCTTTCAGCTTTTCACTATTGAGTACGATGTTAGCTGTGGGTTTGTCATATATGGCCTTTATTATGTTGAGGTAGGTTCCCTCTATGCTCACTTTCTGGAGAGTTTTTATCATGAATGGATGTTGAATTTTGTCAAATATTTTTTCTGCATTTATCGAGATAATCATATGATTTTTATTCTTTGTTTTGTTAATGTGGTGTTTTATGTTGATTGATTTGCACATGTTGAATCGTCCTTGCATCCCTGGAATAAATCTCACTTGGTCATGGTGTATTTAATATATTGTTGAATTTGGTTTGCTAATATTTTATTGAGGATTTTTTCATCTATGTTCATCAGTGATATTGGACTGTAATTTTCCTTTTTTTGTAGTGTCTTTATCTGGTTTTGGTATTAAGGTAATGCTGGCTTTGTAGAATGACTTTGGGAGCATTCCTTTCTCTTTTTTTTTTAAAATAGTTTGAGAGGGATAAGTATTAGCTCTTTAAATGTTTGGTATAATTCACCTGTGAAGTCATGTGGTCCTGGACTTCTGTTTGTTGGGAGTTTGTTGATTACTGATGCAATTTCATTACTAGTAATCAGTCTGTTCAGATTTTCTATTTCTTCCTGATTCAGTCTTGGGAGATTGCATGTTTCTAGGAATTTACCCATTTTTTTAAGTTGTCCAGTTCATTGGCACACAATTATTTGTATAATCTCTTATGATCCTTTGTATTTCTGTGGTGTAATTTATAACTTCTCTTTCATTTCTGATTTTATTTATTTGGATCTCTCTCTTTTATTCTTGATGAATTTGCTAAAGGTTGATCAATTTTGTTTATCTTTTCAAGGAACCAGCTCTCAGTTTCATTGATCTTTTCTATTGGTTTTAGTCTTTATTTAGTTTATTTCCACTCTGCGCTTTATTATTTCTTTCCTTCTATTAACTTTGGACTTTGTCAGTTCTTCTTTTTCTAGTTTTTTTAGGTTTTGGGTTAGATTCTCTATTTGATATTTTGTTGTTGTTTTCTGAGGTAGGGCTGTATTGCTATAACCTTCCATCTTAGAAGTTCTTTTTCTATATCCCTTAGATTTTGGAACATTGCATTTCCATTTTCATTTGTCTCAAGATTTTTTTCATTTTCTCTTTGTTTTCTTTGTTGACCCATTCATTCATTGTTTAGTAGCATGTTGTTTAGCTAACATGTGTTTGTGCTTTTTGTAGTTTTTATTCTTATAGTTGATTTCTAGTCCTCTATTCTGCTGTTGATTCCCTCTAGTGTTTTTTAGTTCACTTATTGTATTCCTCAGTTGTGATTGGTTCTTTTTTATATTTCCTATCTCTTTGTTGAAGCTCTCACTGAGCTCATTCTTCTCCCAAGTTGGACAAGTTTGTTTATGACTATTACTTTGAACTCTTTATCTGGTAAATTGCTTATCTACATTTCACTTAGTTCTTTTATGAGGATTTTGTCTTGTTCTTTCATCTGGAAGGTATTCCTTCATCTCCTTTTCTTAACTCTCTGTGCTTGGTTCTTTGAAGTAGGTATATCAGCTATGTGTCCTGGTCTTAAAAGAGTGGCCTTATATAGAAGATGTCCTTTGGAGCCCAGTGGTGCAGTCACCCATCACCTCCAGATCCAGGTGCTCCAGGGGTATGCCGTGTGGGCTGCATGTACCCTCCTGTCGTGGTTGGGCCATGATTGCTACAGGTGTGCTGGTGGGCAGGAGTTGTTCCAGATCAGCTAGCTGTGGAGGCCTGGCTGTGACTGCTACGGGCATGCTGGTGGGCAGGGATGACTCGACCTGGCTGGCTGGGAGGTCTGGCAGTGACTGCTGCAGGCATGCTGATGTGTGGGGCTTGCCTCCTGAAAAGGAAGATGGTTGGGAGGGGTACTCCGGCCTGCTGAGGCCACCTGCTGGGTGAGGTGGGGTTGGCCCCCTAGGGAGGGAGCTGCTTTGGGAGGGCACTGGTGCCAGCTACCACTGTCTTTTATTTCTTTTAAAAATGTCTTCAGCTTTTAAATCTTGATTAAAAGTCTTCCCTTGCTCTTAATTTGACCATATAGCTTTCTAGATATTCTTGCAATATTTTTGTCTATCTTCTTAGCTAGTTTTGCCAGTTTAATTTGTTAGGCAAACTTCATTATCTCCATTGAATTAAATAGTATATTTATCATGTATTAAATTTTTATGTATCCTGGAATTATTCTCTATTCCTATGCCAGTGTCATTCAGATTTGATTAAAGTTTTGGGCTTTATGATATTTTCTGATATCTGTTTGGGTCAGTCTTCTCTCAGTGTTAATCATGTTACATTTGTATGTTAATTTTAAGATGCTTAATGGTTTTAACTCTTCTCATCCAAGAGTGATGATGTGTTTTTAAAATATATTCAGATCTTGATTTAAGTACTTTAGTAATATTTTATTATTTTATTCACATGGATCCTGTCTTTCTTGCTAAATATATTCCTATACATTTTAAAGGAAATGGAATATTTTTGTTTCTATTTTCATTTATTGGCACTTATTATAATAAGATTATTTTCTGAAAATACATATTTATCTTATACCCATCCATAAAATTAAAAAAATAATGCTAGGAGTTTTAAAAAAATGAAATATCTTATTTTTGTCCTTGACTGATAATTTGACCTATTAGATAATTCTGCTCACCTTGGACTACCTGCAGTGGGAGAGCAAGTTCTTTGAGCACTTCATTGAGGGTGGGTGGGCCATCAAGGACTTCTGCCAGCATGAGGTGGAGGCCATGTGCAAGGAGAGCGACCACATCCACATCATCGTGCTGGCCCAGGTGCTCAGTGTCTCCGTCCAGGTGGAGTACGTGGACCGTGGCGATGGTGGCACCACCAACCCCCACATCTTCCCCAAGGGCTCCGAGCCCAAGGTCTGCCTTCTCTACCAGCCTGGACACTATGATATCCTCTACAAATACTCTTCGTTGCAGCGCACAGGCTTCTCATTATGGTGGCTTCTCTTGTTGTGGAGCACAGGCTCTAGGTGCGCGGGCTTCAGTAGTTGTGGCGCGGGCTCAGTAGCTGTGGCTTGTGGGCTCTAGAGTGCAGGCTCAGTAGTTGTGGCGCATGGGCTTAGATGCTCTATGGCATGTGGGATCTTCCCAGACCAGGGCTCGAACCCATGTCCCCTACGTTGGCAGGCAGATTCTTAACCACTGCGCCACCAGGGGAGCCTCTTCTTTCTTTCTTCTTCTTCTTTTTTTTTTTTAATTTGACCTATTACAGAATTCTAGATTGGAATTACTTTTCCTTGTAACTTCGATGGGCTTTGTTCTTTTGTCTTCAAGCACTCAATGTGGCTGATAAACCTGATTACCAGTCGGATTCTCATTTCTTCATAGGTAAATTTTATTTTTTCTCTGAGAGAACTTTTCGGGTATTTCCCTTTATCTGTAGTGTTCTGGAATTTTATAGGTTTTGATATGTCATTTATTTTGCTGGAAATGGATCATTTCAATTTAGAAATGTCTCTTTTCTTCAGCTCTATAAATTTTCTTTTTTAAAAAGATATTTTGTCATGTCCTCCATCTTTTTATTGTTCTTATTGTTCTTATAATCTTGAACTATTCTTAGTCTAACTTTAAGTGTCCTGCGTTGATTCCCTATGTCTGTATATATTTTTTTCTTTTCTATTTTCTAGAAACATGAATCTGGGCATAGCCGCCTGACCCAAACACTTGCATAGCCACCCTGCATCCCTCATGTAACATAAGCAAGAATACATGTTTGTTGTAAACCACTGAGATTTAGGGGTTGTTTGTCACATAGCAAAAGATGAATAAGATAATCTATACATTTCTGTGTCTTTTTACAATATATACTGTTAGGTTCATTACCTTTTAAATTCTTTAATATAGTTTTCTATTTTTTGAATTGCTTCTTTTTTCATAATAGTCTGTGTTTTTATTTCTGTGGATTTCTTTAGTTTTTCTGAGGACACTAATTAGATTTTTAAAGTTCATCTTTTTGTGAATTATATCCATTTGTCTCGTGGTCTTCAGTTCTGACAATTTATAAATATACAAATAGAGTTGAAAGTAAAAGGTTTAAAAAAGAGCATGAAAACTGTAAGCATAAGAAAGTAAGCATAAGAATGTGGCCATATCAATACCAGACAAAGTAGCTTTCAACCCCAGAGTACTGTAAGAGATAAAGGAGACATTTCATCACGATAAAAAGGTCCACCCGAAGATATGATAGAGAGATATTTTTTTTCCACACTCTCTGGCAAGAGATGGATACTTTGTTTTCCTAATCTGACCTTTCACTAAGGATGGTGCCCCTTCACAGCTATCACAGGTACTGCTTTGGGTTTATTTATAGGCCTAAGGTCTCTTCTCTGTGTGACCATTAGTCCTGGTTTTTCTACGTTCCCTCCATTACCGCTTGCTGGCCGGAAGTGCCAACTTGTGAATTTACTTACCACTCATTTTACAGTATAGGGCTAAATTTTTTGGTCTTTGTGAAATTCCCTTGCTTTCTTTTGAGACCGTATTTGTTGTAATTCATCTCACATCAATATAGTTTTCAGTGGGAAGGGTTTTCAGAATATTTGGTTTAGTACACTGCCTTAAGGGAAAGTCCTATCTTGCCTTTTAAACTCCAGTTTCACCATTTACTGGTGACCTTGGACAAATTCATCTCAATGATTTTTAACTTCTTCACCTATGAAAGAGGACAGTAATATCTACCTCGTAGTTTTGTGTCAGAGGTACTATAGTATGTATTAAAAATGTTTAGCAAAGTGTATGACACATAATAAGTACCCTATAAGTGGTAGTTATTCTTTTTTCTCCTTTGGTTTATATTATCAGTAAAAATGAGGGGTTCAGTAAATCTATATTGAATAAAGTGGAATCATAAAACATTCTGCTATAGGAGTTGGCAAGTGACTGTTTGCAGGCTGGACACCTGTGTTTTTAATTAAAGTTTTATTGGAACATAGTCATGCCCATTAGTGTATTGTCTAGCATTGCTATCGCATTACAATGGCAGATCGAATAGTTGCAACAGAGACCAACGCAAGCTTAAAATACT